>NW_027466504.1:8442500-9047812 GCF_050575085.1 Anarhichas minor
ATCCTAATTTAAAAGTCACTAAAATTGTGGTTAAATGTTTTGTTTTAACCCGTTTTACTGATGTTCATTGCTCTGAACATCAAGTTGATTAATATGTAATTCAATACATACCTAAATATGAAAATATGTATATATGTATTCACATTTAGAGCTGAAATGAGTAGTTGATTAACAGAACATGAAGCGTGATAATCAGGTGTCCCAAAAATGTGAAACAATTGCTGGTTGGTTAAAAAAAAAAAACACGTGAAAAGCACCGAGATAGCTTCATTAATATAATGATTATTCTTTTTTTAATCAAAAGAATAATCGATTGCAGGAAATACTCATTAGTTATAAACTATTCTTAATATTGTTGTGGTATTTAAACCAAAAGCTCAGCTCTAGTTTAATGGTTTTTATTTGAACTATCTCTAAATGATCGTATTCTGTTCAATGTCATGTTATCACCAGGAGCCATTTTATATTTTGGTTTCAGGCACTAGTTCACATGAAGGAAGTGTGTTTAACAGACATGTTTTATGACATTTAAAAAAACCCTGGAATTAAAATGTTTCTCTAATTTAAAAAAAAAAAAAATCTTATTTCACTGACAGACCCTGTCTCATTGTACAGTGCACTGGAGGTTTCAGGTGTCCACATACATGTAGAAGTTGCATATGGACTTCTAAACCAGTACGATCCTGCTCTGGGCTAACAGCTATACCACTCCTCTTAAACTCAGACTTAAGCTGAGAAACTGTCCCTCATAGTGTGAAACTCTGCTCACAACAACAACCACAGCACGTGTTTGAGTGGATATATTTAGGACTAAATAATCCAAACACTGTCCTCACATTACAGAGAAAACAAGTGCGGATAAGTGGCACACATACATGGAACCCTGCGGCTGTATGAACAGCACCCCGGCCTGTAACTCACCTGTGCGAGGTAAAGGTTCATGAGACTCAGTGTGAAGAACTGCAGGCAGACGGGGAAGCAGTACAGCAGCCAGAAGGGGAACGGGCCCAAGGTGTTGGCCGTGACAAAGTTCTGGAAGTAGAAGGAGAAGAGCACAGTGCGCAGGGCCGACCACAGCAGGCACAGCGACAGGAACGCGGTCTGGTAGCTGAAGCGCTTGTGTCGGTAGCGCAGGACCAGCCAGAGCTGCACGTAGACGAAGATGAAGAGGAGGGAGTAGAAGACGGTGTAGACCACCGTCAGGCCCAGCGTGACGTAGGTGGGCACGGCCGGACTCAAGGTAGGCAGAGGCAGGGACCTGTCCATCGGCGACTGGTCCTTCTCCTCCAGCGGGGCCTCCATGAACCTGCTCTCCCTGACCGTGGGGAGGAGGGAGCGGAGCGGAGGGGTTCCTCTGGCCCGGTGTTGGCCGCCGGGTGTCTGGCTTCACAGAGCCAGCCTCTCGGCTGTCGCGTACCGCAGAAGGAGAGGTGAGAGCCGCGGGCAAAAAAATAAATAAAGAAAAAAGTTGAGAGCGAAGTAATAATGCTGTGAATGTGGCTGTCAAGTGGAGGGAGAAAAGAAAACAAGGCTGACTTCCTGCTGCGGAGCCACAGACAGCCAGCGAGCGAGGCACATGATCAGTGATGAGAATGAGCCGTTTGTCAGGGACGGCGGCGGGGCAGGAAGCTGCTGAGAGCAGCCTGCCGCGAGGAGCTCAGCGCGAGGAGAGGAGGACCAGCCTCCGCCCCCTTCCAGCCCCTCCGCGCACTCATTACGTGACGCTACGCATCAGCTGACGCACGCTACTGTACCTTTAACCCTGTGATGGGGCTTCCCACCGCTGCTCTGATCCCCAGAGAGCGTCTCAGATTTACTTTCATTTTATCAAGGTGCATGACAAAATAGTCACATCCAAAATCACCATCATTCAACACTGGTGAGTTCATAAACAATATATACAAGTTATTCACGAACTGTGGGCGTAGGCCGTAAAAACAGGAAGAAATCACAACACTAGAATCACTTCAGAAGATAACAGGTATTGTAGCAGAAATTGCTGTGAAAGATAGAATCACAGTGTTAAATACTAAAAGTGTACTATATCATTATTATTTATATTAAATTCAAGTTCTAAGTTGATTAAAAGAAAATGTATTTGAGAAGCAAAATACTGAAATATATTAGAACTGGAGCTAAAGCACAACAAAAAGCACTGGTGACTGCAAAATGAAATTATAATTGGAGTTGTGTGTGGTCGCAATGTCCTTGGTTCTCACTGTCTCGCTTCACTGTAAACTATCAATTAAAGAAAAGAACCCACAGACAGAATTAACCAGAAGCGCTTGTACTATCTTCACACATGTGAATTAATAAAATATCCCTAATCATCAACTTCTATACATTAAAGTTGTATTATAGCGTTTTATTACTGTATTAACCTTTTATCGATCAATTCATCTAATCATCACAATGTAATTGCCACCTGGAGTCCTGGCGGTCAAAGGAGCGAGTCTGGGGGCCCCGGGGAAGTGGCCCGCTTTGCCCAGTTTGTAATCCAGCCTTGACACAAAAAAATACTGGATCCTACAAATTCAAATCAGTAGCATTTTTAATTGGACCCTCTCTGCCCGGGAAACACCAGGGTTGTTTTCTTGGACTTTAGAAAGCTCAGCAGTGAGTAGTTCTCCTCATGACAAAGAAACTGATCTCAATGTGTAAAATCACCAGAGTTCCCCTTTAATTCAAACCAAGAGTACTTCAGGTCTGTTTAAAGAAGCACAATTTGGTTTACGATCCAAGAAGAAGTCTAATCAGCACTCAAACTTCAGTGAAGCTTGTTATGGTTAGTGGTAGCTGTTTTTTTTTGTTTGTGTTTCACAGGACTGGGGCATGTGAACATGAGGAAGGCCAAGGATGGAGGTCACTCCAGCTCCCCTTTGACTGCTGTGAAACGTTAATCTTTTTGCACACGGGGACACTACCACCCAGCACCACACCAGGCCGGATACCGTCAGCCACATTATTAAGATATCCTTTAAAACGTTGGCCTCTAATGTGTGAGATGGAGAAATGAATTCAATTACATCATTGTGTACTTCCTTTTACGTCTCTGTTTTCAGGAAACACACACTATTTAATAATGGTGGACACCTAGCCGAGAGCCTTTTAGATATGGAAGCAACATGTTTAGTCAAAAAAAGATACAAAACATTTAATGTGTTGTTTGTTCCCAGAGTTTCCTCAGCTCCAGCCCTTCAAATCGGCCACGTCTCCAGTTTTGTCTGTGAAGAAAAAAGAAAGAATAATAGAGTGGTGACAAAAATGGCACTTCAGTCTGATTATCAAGCTGATCAGATCCAAGTCCACTGCTGGTTTCCAGGCAACACGCTCAGAGATAACAGACTCACTCAACACATCACTGGCCCCGAGGAAAATATCCCATCAGCCACTGAGTGTCCAACACGGGCCCTACAGTATGTGCATCGCCATGTAAGTGCAGAATATCGACAGATATTATAATTATATGAAGACAGCTGTCACCATTTTTGTTACTACGTTTAGCTTCGTGCTTAGAAGCAGTGATGGAGAGATATGCAGTTATTATGAATCTGTTTCCTGTGCTGATTTCAGATAAATTGGTTCTCTCTATTCAAAAAAAATAAATTTGAAAAAATTATTTTGGGCATATTTTTTTAAATAATAAAATAAACGAATACATATATATCTATGGTGTTGATGTTGCTACTGTATGTATATACATTTGTGTTAATCTCTGAAAACCTTTTAATTCTCTGGAGAATATATTCAGAAACCACAAATGCAAACTTCATACCAATGATCAGAAGGTGGCGCCATTAAACCGTATAAAGATGGAAAGGCTGGGAGGGATTCAAAGTGGGGGTAATAATGTAACAGAATCAGATGAGACAATTAAACAGAAAGGAAACCAACGGAAATGTTTAATTATCTTATGAATGGTCTCTCTCCAAAATACTATGGGTTCCAGCTTAGTATTTAAAATCCGTCAACGACATCCAGATAGATGTTTCTGCATGGTATCTTAAATTTAAAATTTTAAAATTAAAATTATTTCCGATTCCAGTCTTTGTGTTTGAAAAGCTCATCTTAAAGCCCCACTAGTAGAGAGGCTGAAAAAGGAAGGTTTGCCCTGAGGGTGATGCTAAAGAGAAACATAAATGTACCCAGTAAGTTTCACAACAATATGGTCATTGTATATTTTGGCCCGAGGGTGGTGCAAGAGAGAAGCTCCACAAAAGAGGACACAAAAAACTCTCATCCTCTGTGGTTCCTGAACTATTTGCCTTGTGATCCCTTAAAATTAACTAATGTCTATACTGAGGACCCTTCGAAGCTAAAGGCATGTCTTCAGCCTGGATGATCTGAGGTGTCAGCAGTTTGACACGATTCATTTTGATTTTTTCATTTTAGAACACAAAAAAAAAAGTTTCACTCAGTTTTTCAGAGGCCGGAGGTGAAAATATCCACTACTTCAAAAGCAAAAATAAAGGTAATTTTGTGCAATAAAATAATATGCATTTTCATTCTCTCAGCTCTGCAGGGGCACTTTGGCAATCTTACACATACTGTTATGTGGGTGGTCCCCAGGCAGGGAAGGATCCATGATGCACAATCTGTACTTTCAGTTTTGATATCTCTTGGTCTGGTGGTGGACACACAGGGTGGACTTTGGAAAAGATCAGGGGGTCACAAAAACATTATTAATTCTTATCTGGGGATTACAAATGTCCATATTTAATTAGTGGGGAATATTTTCCTTCATTCAGAGGTCATATGTTACCTAATTTCATTTTCAAAGCTCATTGACCAAAGTGTTGGCAAAAGCTATTTTCGGCTGATGTTAGCGCCAAGCAAAAGGTCAGAGGTCACAACAAATCATGAGGAATCATGGGAACCATGAATACTCATATTAAAATGTGATGGCAATGTGGCCAACAGTTGTTCAGATGAGTGGACCAAAGTGTTGGATGGATGGCTGAGCATCCGTTAGCAGGGCAGAAACAGAACCATATTACCAGCACGCCCCTCATTATCCCAGCTGGAGTCCAGTCTGATAGCCGCAGCGGGATACCTCAAATGATTAGTATGGTACAGTGCTCTGTGATGTTCTCCTTTACATAATGTTTCAATCAAACCGGCCATGGGGCTCTGTTGCTGGTAACTGGTCCATGCTCTGATGTCTATGCTCTGATGGCCCCTTGGCCTGTGTCCAGATCTGCTAATACAGCCCAGTGTTGTCCCTCTGGAGACACTTGGACCTCCAACACAGTGGCCCCTGTGTTTTATAGTACCGTATCGTCCGAACACTGATGGCTGCGCTCTGCTGTTTTGGCAATACTAAGACACTGAGCTGCAGGTCAGGTTTTAAATCCAGTGATGTGATGTGAATGTGACCTCATTGGCCACTCCTGTCCTCAACCAACCTTTAAAACGGCAATGTTTCGTCTTTTCAAAGTGGACCAAACGCCATCACCACAGATGTCAATGAACTGAGCCAGATCTTATACAGTCATTACCTCATCACTTCAGGAATTTGTTGGAGTAACAGCATGCAATGAAAAGCATAGGCTACCTCTTATTTCCCTCTCCAGTGTCGGTGGTTTAATGAAAGCTGCAGCTCTCGGCGCCCCTCTCAACTCCGCCCCACGTTTCGCCAAAACTTTGACTGAACTTTCCTCCGCGGAGCCCGTGCGTCACTCTCCCAGTAACCTGGCTTGGACAAACCACAGGACCGCTCAACTGCTCCTGAAACACGAACAATGGGTTGGCAGCAGCAAGGATGGCTCGTCTGTGCGAGTTTTCTCGGATTCGTTGCGTCGGTGCAGAGCATAATGCGGGGGGAGCTTTTTCCCTTCGGTCCAAGCGCAAGGGACCAGTTACTGGAAGCGGGGAATGACCAGTCGCACCGACTTGAACTGGACAGGCCAGTGTTGTTTTACGATGGCACTTTCGACAGCATCTTCGTAAGTCAAACCACAACTTGGCACACCAACATTGTCATTTTAACACAAACGCTTGGGAGTTGTGGTCAGGGGTGGACTGTCCAACGATCTTGCGCAATTGCGCATAGCCTAGAAAACCCGGGTAGTTATGGTGAAAAGTGTTCAGTAGCTACAACCTTAAACAATACATGGAAGTTGCTAAATGTATCTGGGGCGGAGAATGCTCTGGACTATGTGTGTTAATATTGATTTGCTTATCACAGAGGCTGCTGTATCTTGTGTTTACGGCTTCCACTGAGATTATCATTTTACCGTTGACACACTGACCAGAGTCCTTGTTTTGCAATCCAACCCAAACATTTTGATGTCACATAACTGTGAGTATCTCTTTTATAACTAAGAGATACTTACATGAAACAAACATATATGTTTAAAATATTTACTTCCAGCAATATATAGATAATAAACTGTGCAAAAGAGTGACTTTGGAGGTAGTCTGTTAATTCTCAGAGGATTCATGTGATTATTATTTGCTGTTTTCAGTAACCATGTGGCGCTTTCAAATGACTTGAAAAAAACCCAATAGCAACATTTAGCTGAAAGCTGCACCGTTGTGTTGGACATACAAAGTCTTCTCTTCAAAGAAAGTGCTGCATCTCTGGTTTAATTGTGCTGCATGTGGATGATACACTGTCAGAGAGTGATTATGTACAAAAGGTTTTTCCTTTGAAAGGCAGGAACTCAACATTTGATGAAGCTTTGTTGGTGTTTTAGTTTTAATAAAGTTAGTTTAGCCTATACTCGATGAAGCAGTAATCATTATTTCTGTGTTACTTCCTCTTTGATCAGTGAATTTTAATTTGTCGCTAATGGAACCGTTACATATCCAATCTCACCCAGGGAGCAGATCTATTAGAGGAGATGAGCTGAGGCAGGAAGTTGTGGTTAACACATGAGCCTGAGGTTGAGAGTAAATCAATCTGGGGGGGGGTTCCCAACTGCTGACTACTTATAAGTTATAAGTTAGTCAATATGGCCTGAAGATTTTTGTTTTTTCATTTACGAGACAGTCCCTGAACTGTCTATGCCCTAAAGGGGAACAGGAATGCCTTTAACACCAGACATGGTTATAGAAAAATACCTTTTATCTAATCATTAGAAGGTTTCATCGTCTCCTTCTGAGTGTGATTCATATCCCACAAACCTTAAAGATCTCTCTCTGCACCATGTCTGTGAGATCAGTTTCCCAACTCTATCTTCCATTTTGGCAGGAAGTTTCTGTAATGAAGATTAGTGTGCAATCTTTGGGCTCTCTGGGGCTGCTCGTCAAGGGGCAGGGACAGGAAACGGTGTGGCCCGGGCCAGCAATAGTGCTCTCGTTTTGCTCTGGAAAGGAACCCCATGTGCACTGTGTGTGTTTTTGACAAGAGCCCAGCTTGTCTTTATTTGCAAGCCCTGCATGTGTTCATGTTAAACCTTAAGTGTGTGAAATCTGTGTTAAATGGCATCTTCTTTGTTCATTAGAGCCTTTGTAGGACATGGCAGCTGACTCGGATCATTAGTCTAATGAGTGTGGAATAAAGATCAAAGTGGGTCAGACTGGACCGGGTTCACCTCTGATGTGAAACAGTTCTTCATGTGTTGTTATCCTGGTTACTATAAAGACGGCCACACAGTGTCACAGTCATCTCACTCCTTGTTATCCCCATGACTAACTTGAGCTTTTAATTTCAGATCAACACCAATGGGTTCGTTGCCACAGCAGAGCCAACAAGCGAGTCGACATATCTTGGCAATATGCCCCCAAACTTCGGCATGATTGCAGCTCTGCAAGGAGACCTGGACACAAGTGATGGTGTGGGGAAAGTTTTCTTCCGTCAAGACTCCAGTCCTGATGTTCTAACTCGAGCGGCCCAGTACATCAACGGGGCCTTCCCCGAGGATGCCGAAGTCAATCCCACCAATGCTGTGGTGGTCACCTGGGTTAATGTCGCCACCCATGAACCTCCAAGCAGAGGAGATGGCATTGACAAGAAGGTGAGCATCACATGGTAATTCAAGTGATCCGTGGTGTAACTTGTCATTTACGTACTCTCTAATGTTTTATCACACAGAGAAACACCTTCCAGCTGGTTATTGCGTCCCTGGAGACTGCATCGTACGCTATTGTCCTGTATGCAAGGGACGGGATGCAGTTTTCCTCCACCCCCGTGCAAGGCGGCAGTGCGGTCATGCACGCTGGCTTCAGTAAGGGTTTGGTCCAGGGTTTCCGGGTTTCCAGTCAGGGGCGATACTACCGCACTGCCACTGATGACGAGGATTCCATCACGGATTTAGCAGAGTAAGTCCACCAATGGCAGCAATAACCATTTCCTGCCATTGTGTTGCTGTGTTTGTATAATGTTTTAAGAACAGTGATTGTAAAAGTCTCTTTTCTCCTTATAGAAAGACCAACTCTGGCCTGCGGGGTTTATGGGTGTATGAGATTGGAACATCTCCCTATTTCACCAACGTGGCTCCAGGTGAGGTCACTGACCTGCCCACCGAGGCCACGCCACAGGCGCCCACTGAGGGGGATGAGGAGGAAGCTGATGCAAGGAGGACTGTGTATACTAACGGACAGATAAAGCAGGAGCCTCCTTATGAGCCAGAGAGGGTGCAGATCGAAGTCCACCCAATTCAGTACCAGCCACATCATCCTGGCAACCCAGAAGTCTTGGTGGTGGACGACACCGATATAAATGTAGATGGTGAGTCCACTAGAGAAAGTCTCAAAGGCTCTTTGCTTATCATAGTTGGAAAATTCTAGGTGTTTAATCAATTAGCCGTTCCTGCCACATTCTTACCATGTTTCTCCTTGTTTTCAGTGTTCTCATACAACCTGGGGACATGTGCGAACAGTAGGAATAAGTGCTCCCAGTTTGCTGACTGCAAGGACCACTCCAGTGGATACTGCTGCAACTGCAGACCTGGCTTCTATGGCAATGGGATACAGTGTGTTGCAGAGGGTAAGTGTTTGTTCATTCTTTACTGCTTCAAGAAAATGGAGAGGAATGGGTTCGGTTAAATATGTGCCCATGGCAATGTTTTTTGACAGTTTCTTGTCACATTCTATGAGCTAATGTTTTGAGTTGCAATAACAGTAAACATAAAATACTATGACATATTGTGACGCTGTTATTATCTGTGTCCCCATCGTACCATGTTCCCCAGCTCAATATCCTATTCATGTGACACACTTAAGACACCCGAAAGATCTTGTATTTTCAGCTGTATTTTTTTCCTCAGTTAAATGTTCAGTGTATTATATAATTGACCATTACACGAACGTTACTCCTGAAATTCTTTGAGCAAACTGGGAAAAATGTATGTGTTAAGCTCTGGTGTTTGGTTTGTTTCTGCAGGAAAGCCACAGAGGATGAATGGTAAAGTGTATGGAAAAGTGTATGTGGGCGACTCTGCTTCTCCAGTGGAGTTCACCAGCAACGACCTCCACTCATATGTCGTGGTAAACGATGGCCGTTCCTACGTGGCCATCAGTGACATCCCTAACACCATTGGACCCTCACTGCTGCCCCTGTCGGCCCTTGGTGGTGTGATTGGGTGGGCGTTTGCTTTGGAGCAGCCTGGCTTCAGGAATGGCTTCAGCATTATTGGTGAGAGAAATATTTCTACAACTGCACCAAATAATATCTGTGACGCCGAGAAGCTTTTCGTGTGTTTTTCTCATGCTTCGCTTGGTTAGAAAATGACATAACTGAATATTCAGGAAGTCTAAATCTCTGTAAACAAATGTCAACGCTGCTACAAGCGGTTTGCCATACAGCTGCAGTTTTACTCACTCTGTCCAGCTGAATTCCCCTCAGGTTACTTCAGCTGTGACAGAAGGCGGCGAGCCAAAGTTCATCCAGGGCCAGGGTCTTAAAGTTAACCTCCTCTTCTCTGTCCTCTGTAGGGGGGGAGTTCACACGGCAGGCTGAGGTGACCTTTCTGCCAGGGAATGAGAAGCTGACCATCAGGCAGGAGTTCAAAGGCATCGATGAGCACGACCACCTGGCGGTGAGCACCACCCTGGAAGGCCGGGTCCCTGAGGTGCCTCGTGGCTCCACCGTGAAGATCGAACCTTATTCTGAGGTCTACCAGTACAGCAACAACTGTGAGATACAGCTTGAACAGAGACTCACTTTGTTTTGATTGAAAATGTCGGTGGCTTGTTTCTCCTGTTGTTTTGCACTTGTCCAAACCTCTTTTCTGCTTTTGTAATCATAACTAAACCATTAAGAAGACTAACGAGTCATCTACTTGCTTCTTACCTGCCTATCACACCTTCCAGTGATCACTTCATCTTCCACTCGGAACTACGAAGTAAGCTTGCTCGATGGCTCCACTTCCACCAGGACGTACCAGTGGCGTCAGACCATCACCTTCCAGAGCTGCCAACATGGCGAGTCTTTGAGAGACATGAAACCAACTCAGATGCTCAGCGTGGACCAAGTCTTTGTCCTGTACAATGCTGATCATGAACTCATCCGGTTCGCCATGAGCAACAAAATCGGGGATATCAACGGTGAGGTCATGGAGATTATTTTTGTCTTCCTGTTTTGGTCTGCGCACACTTCCTTCCTGGAGTGCAACATACAGTATTACATCCTGACCAAGGACTGGTTTTATTAAAAGTTATGGCTTATTTTGTCATGGTATCACATGAATTGATATTATAATGGTAAGATTGTCCTAAAATACTCCCTTAATTCCCAGGAGGGCAGCCAGAGGAGAACCCGTGTTTCACTGGAAGACACGGCTGTGACACCAACGCCGTGTGCCGACCCGGAGAGGGAAATCAGTTCACCTGCGAGTGTGCTGCTGGCTTCAATGGTGATGGCCGCACATGTTATGGTAAGAATGACACATGATGTGACCCGAAAAAAGGACCTTTGTTTCCATTGTTTTTGGCAATAAAGATTCTCACCATTAATGTATTTTAACTCAAACAGTTTCCGCGTCTGTTTGGAGCCATCATTTGATTAACCCAGACATTCTAAAGCCTTCCTTCCAGGGGAACTGGGCGATCTAACCAATTAGCAGAGGGAGTATCACATGGGAAACAAAGTCTCCCATACTCCCAGACCAGGTTAGCATATATACTGCGGTCCATGCTCTATATGCAACCATGAGTCTTTTGTATGCGAGACCGGACAGGAAGAGCTCTGAGGCACATGCAGTGAAAAGAGGAAGGAAGTATCTCAGACAGATGCTATCTTGAAACATTTGTAATTAAGAAACCTAATCAAGCTCTCTCCTCTGATCTCCATCTGATAATGAAGGACACTGATCCCAAATCCCGACTTCAGAGCCTCAAACTTAAAACACGGTTGCCGTTATTAGCATATGATAATTGGCTCTTCTCTTTATCAGACATTGACGAGTGCAGAGAGAATCCTCAGATCTGTGGCTTCCACGCCATCTGCAACAACCAGCCCGGGACCTTCCGCTGCGAATGCGTAGATGGTTATCGGTTCGGCAATGATGGCCAGACCTGCACTGGTAAGTATTGTCTGTTCACTGCCGGGTACAATTATATATTTCAGAAATCTCACCTGGTAGCTGGGATGTGCAGCTTCAGACATAAACTGTAATATAATGCATGAACATATCAAGTAGGCCAGGGTGAGCCAGATAAAACACATGTAAACATAATGACACTCATACAACCTTGAACTGACTGGTGCAGTGGCATTATCATTTCAGAGATTATCGAGTAGAAAGTGTGCTTGGGTTTAAGGTCCACAATGTGTCCGTGTGCGTGTGTGTTCATCAGGCCCAGGTCAAATAATACACCCATCACACCACATCAGGACAGTTCTTCAAATAGTCACGTGAAATAGTGACTCAATATTCTTTTCTCACTTAGTCATCAGCTGTATGTCCCCAGCTGTAACCTACATATATTAAAGGAATAGTACAGCATTTTTTTTTAGCATTTTTGGAAATAGGCTTATTTGCTCTCTTGCCTTAAGTTAGAAGAGAGTTAACAAATTTGCCTACCAGCACCTCTGAAGATCACGAATTCACTTGTTGTATCTTGTTTGTTAGCTGTTTCACCCTATTTCTAGTCTTTATGCTACGCTAAGCTAGCCGACTGCTGGGAGAAGCCTTATATCTATCATGCGAGTGGTACCGATCTCATCTAGCTCTCGGCAAGAGAGTGAATAAATATATACGTATACCAAAATATTGAACTATTCCTAAGATAAGTTCACTTCAATAAAAATGACAAAAAGCATTGTGGCAAAATTTAACAAACGTTTAACTGTTCAGAGTTTTATGTGATGTCTGGTCATTTCATATCAGAGTATTTCTTCTTCTCCTCAGAGGTTAATCAACCTGTGGACGCCTGTGAAGAAGGAACCCATAACTGTGACATTCCTGAGCGCGCTCAGTGCAGCTACACCGGAGGCTCGTCCTACATCTGCTCCTGCCTGCCAGGGTTCATAGGAGATGGTAGAGTCTGCCAAGGTACTGCGTAGAGACACTGGATATATGCTTTTGTTACAGAATATCTATTCAAATGTTACGGAATACACAACATTAAAGAGTCATTGTTGCATCTAATTCAAATACAGTAAAATACAGTGCTCATGGTATATTAGAACCAATTACTGTTAGCACATAGCTTTAGCGTTTACTATCCTGACATTACACTTACAGAACTGTATACGTGGTTTTGCACATTTTAGCCCGTTAATTACTAATTGTTGTAGCCATTTGAGCTTTGTACGCCATTTAAGACTTCTCTTTAAACTTACACAGATGTGGTAGCAGTGTGCCTACAAATTACATGACATCCAACACACAAAGCAGCAGCTCTGATTGGCCAGACTGCAATTACATTTTAAAATCAAATTATTTAGTTATCATTTAAACAAAGGATAATAAGACCTAATTAATATTTGGTTTATGTAAATGATCTTGCAGTTTATTCATGGGTGATTTAAAATGCTTATTTAATAATTGAATTATGAACTGATTCTAATTAAACTGTAAAAGTCTGTAATGATACCTGTGGAACACTACAGGCTTTGTACTTGTTGGTGTCTGCGAGGAAAATGTGAATCCAGAGATTTCAGAGTTTGCTGCCAAAAAGCTTTGCAATCATGAGCGATGTTGTCACTCAGACGATCATCGTAGAGGAAGATAAAACATGAGCTGACAAGGACATAGTACATAGATCATAAGAGCTTCTGGCAATGAAAATGTTGTTGGATTTTCATCCTCAGGTATCGAGTGACAAAGCATCTTTTGTTAAACTCACGAGTAGATTTGTGAAAACCCTCCCTCCTTGCAAATGCCCTATCATGTGATGATGATCAACAAAAAACAAGAAACCAATGGCTGCGTGCATGGCGTGGTTCAATCCAAAATCATATGACATGTTTTTAAAATGTGAATTTAACGTTAATGTTAATGATAATAATGTGAAGTATTTCTAGTCAACAGGCAAAATGAAAAATCCAATCCAGTAGTCCAGATTTCAAATCCATCACATGGACCTTGAGGCTATAATTGTTAAACCATCTGCTCAGGACCGGGGGAAGTGAGATTGCTTACAAAATGCATCTGCAGCGTTTGAGCAGTGAAACATGAAAAGCAGATGGTCGGTCCTGAGTCGGCGTCTAGTTTTTTTGGCTGGTCCTCAGCAGCACTCATTCATAGTTTCCATTCTTTCCATGCCTCTGCTCGATGTTGCTGGGCACAGGCTGACCCAGATCATAATGTAGATCCCCGACCGTAAAAGGACACGACAGAATCGGACATGCGTAACATATTTTATACGGTCTGTGACTGATTCTTCCATCTCTCTCTCTCTCTCCTCGCCCTCTTCTCTCCTGCCTGAAGACATAGACGAGTGCCAGCCTGGCAGGTGTCATCAGGACGCCGTGTGTTATAACACCCAGGGTTCATTTACCTGCCAGTGCAGGCCGGGTTCCCATGGCGACGGCTTCTCCTGCTCTCCAGGTAAGTCTTTTGGAATGCCGTCACTTTTTGACAAGCAAACCCAAACTCAAACAGTGCATCGTTGTCATATCCTGTCTGGTAACGTTCAGCCTCTGCTGCTGCAAGTTTAGTTTGGGAAATCGGCCGTGGGAGTTCAGCCGGTTTTGGTCATTGTTTTCTTTGATTCAGTTGCAGAATCAATAATAGTAAAAGACGGATCATTTTCACTCTAAGCATTGTTTATTCCTCCCATTTGGGCACGAGGAGTTGGAAATGAGTTCCCCGCCAGAGTATATTGGTGCCAGCTGGAACCTGTTTTTCATTTTCTTCTGGATAGCAAAGGGAATTTGTCATGCCTTACAAGGGATTACTGTAGCTGAATTTAAAGCAGGATACAACAGGACATATAAATGAGCTTATGAATACGTTTGTGGCAATGTTGCTGTGTAACTGTGTTCACTCTGAAGCTCTTTTTTGTTTTTACTACAGAGAGAACAAAAACACGATGCGAGACCCACAGAGACAGTCTCCAGGGTGCGACGGAGTTTGGTCCACGGGGCCCCCGACCTCCCGTCGGACAGTACATCCCATCATGTGATGAGAACGGTGTCTACGAACCCACGCAGTGCCACGGCAGCACGGGACAGTGCTGGTGCGTGGACCGAAACGGGCAGGAGATCCCTGGGACTCGCTCCGGGCCTGGCAGCAGACCAATGTGTGAGTACATCTCATGTCAACGCTTGACAACAAGGGACCACAGTGTCTCCCACTGTGTATTAAAAAGACCAAACACGCATGACCAATGAGCAGCCACAAACTCTAACAAAACTCTACAGCTCCGCTTTGAAGAGGATTTTGTCGACCAGAAAACGTTTCCGTTGCTAAACTGATTTGGGGTTAGTTCCCCTTCCACAAGGCTTGATTTGTCAGCGTTTGTCTCCGGTAGGTATCGACCATGTTGGTGTGGCACCACCACCTGTTGGACCCACCCCTCGACCCAGCGTCCAGCCCTTGCCTCAAGGAACACACCTGCTGTTCACCCAGAGCGGCAGGATAGATTACATCCCTCTGGAAGGTTATGATATGAAGAAGGACGATGCCAAGGCCGTCCTCCATCTCCCTGTAAGTGTCTCGAAATTACCAACATTGTTCTGAGACATTTTAACAGGCTTTTCTGTTCATGAAAATGTGTTATGACGTATCAAAAAAATTATATTTTTTACTGGCTTTATGTCTGTTCGCGACAGACAAATGCTGATTCAAAGATCACAGCTGTACAATAAGCACTTCTGAGTGAAGAAATCTTTCACAGTGAATATCTAAGTTTAAGAAGATAGCAACTCTTAAGTTCATCTTGGGCACAATGTCAAGTCAGTTTTCTTTGGTATGTGGGATGATTCAGATCATACTAGAGAAAACAATCAAAAAATAGCTACAGTCTGTTTGCGGTTCTCATTTGCGTATGCAACATCAGCTCAGCCTCTTACAGCAGCCGCTCCCTTGGTGGTAACAACACGTAAATTCGAGCTTTGCCATTTCGCCATCTGCTTCATGCATTCACTGCTTGCACTTTATTGGAGGCACATGGTGACATTCACCCTAATTACTAACATCAGTCTGACATCTTTGGAATTGCAATCTGCACTTTCTTGTTGCGCTTATTTCCAAAAGCAGCTGGTGGGAAGCCCGGCCGAGTTACTCACTCTCTGTGTGAGACTCTGTTTTGGATTTCTGTCTAGACGTTAGCGTAAAAAAAACAAAAAAGCATCTGCTCCGTGTCTTTATCTCTGACCACTCTTGTTTGAAAAAAAGTACACTTCAAAGATTGTTGCTTGCTGACCCCTCCGCAGGAGAAGGTAATCATCGGCGTGGCCTATGACTGTGTGGAGAAAATGGTCTACTGGACTGAAATCACATCTCCCTCCATCAGCAAGGCCAGCATCCAGGGGGGAGAGCCCACTGCAGTCATTAGATCAGGTAACACTTCATTTTTATACTTTAACTTTCAGCCAGCTGTCAACCAGGAGGCTGCTTTCATTAGACAAAGAAACTGATGTGCAAAATGTATCCTCTCAACAGATCTGGACAGCCCAGAGGGTATCGCCATCGACCACTTGGGACGAACTATGTTCTGGACGGACTCCGTGAAGGATCACATCGAGGTGGCCTCTCTGGACGGGTCCCAGCGTCGCGTCATTATAAACTCTGATCTCGTCAACCCTCGCGCTATTATCACCGACCCTCCCAATGGGTGGGTGTTGTTTCACATAAAACTTTTACCCTTTACCTGCTCGTTAAACTCGTCAAACTGCAACTCAGATACCAATCGCTGAGTAACTTTTTACAGTTTTGAAAGAACTTTTTAAAGTAGAATTGTCTGATAGGAGGTTCAGATTTAGAGGAATAGCTCAACATTTTTGGGATTACACTTATTTGCTTTCTTGCTGAGATCAATAATACTCTGATATCCAAACCACATAGAACAACACTTTTTTTGTACGGATTAAACAAACGAGATATGAAATAGTAATTAGTGACTAAATGACTTTTGTTACCTCTGAACAGAGCCCTGCTTCTAGTCTTTATTCTAAGCTCAGCTCACCGGCTGCTGCCTGTAGTTTTATACTGAAAGGACAGATATGAGAGCGTTATTGATCGTCTCATCTAACTGACGGTAAGAAAGCGAAAGCGCATATGTCCCAAAAGATTAAACTATACATCTGGATAGCATTAGTGTTTGTATAAATATTACATTGTCGGTCCCCGGCACTCACGGAAAACTTGGCAACAACTTTGCTGTTTACAGACAGAAGAGTAACATTACGATTTGAATTAGTGTTATGTTAAAACCTGCCAGTAATTTAAAAGATCTGATCAAAGAATCTGTGGAGTTTGATGGTGAACTGACACCATACCTGTCCTTGCAGTAATCTTTACTGGGCCGACTGGAACCGCGATGCCCCCAAGATCGAGACCTCTTACATGGATGGATCCAACAGGAGGGTGCTGGTCAAAGACGACCTCGGCCTGCCCAATGGCTTGACTTACGACTCTCAGAGCTCTCTGCTTTGCTGGGCAGACGCAGGTACTGTAGATTTCAGACGGATGACTCATCAATGAAATGATGTCTGGCCTCTCATCAGCAGTAATCTCTCGTCTGTAGGCACACACAAACTGGAGTGCACGCATCCGGGCCACGGCGACCGCAGGAAGGTCCTGGAGGGGCTTCAGTACCCTTTTGGAATCACGTCTTATGGGAAGAACATCTACTACACTGACTGGCGGAGGTTTGACTTCTTCTACTGTCATGAACACTTCTGTAGTTTTTTATCCAATGACAACATAGGAGATGTAACTAAAAGAAAATTCCTTAAGTATTCCAATGAATTAAACCTGACAATGCTTTTTGTTTGCATTTGTAATGCCTAGATAATGATTAAAGGTTATTACACGCATATTTAGTGGTTGGGCTTTAGCCAGTTCTCGAGTACCTTGATTTAATGTGGATGGTTTTAAATGAGCAGACATTGGAATTTATAGAATGAAGGATATAATCCAGCCTTTATCCATGGTGCACTGTGCAATGTAAGAACTCAGATCAGTCAAAGTAGAGGAAGGAGAGGTTAAGTCAGAGGTCATAAAGCTCCCCGCCCTTCAAGCACCGGCCCTTGATGTTCTTCCAGACCTCTCTGAAGACTGTGGAGCTTTCTTTCTTCCTATGCGGCTCATTCTGTATGTTAGCCACTGCAAAAATGCGGGGGTTGGGGTGTCTATTTGTGTGTGTGTGTGTGTGTGTGTGTGTGTGTGTGTGTGTGTGTGTGTGTGTGTGTATGCAGGGTGAGGAAGCATCCTAAAAAGTGACAGCTGCTTGCAATTTCTCCACCTCAGCGTCTGTGAGTGACCTGCCCAGGGCCTCCCTCTGATCTTGCGAGGCTGTAGCCCTGCTGGAGAAGGTTGAGAGGTGGCGGTGGGGGAGGCACTCAAACTATGTCAGTTATGGCTCGGAAAGCTACGCTAACCCTTACTCATTCTTGACAGACTTTCCACGAAACACAAGGGGAGGCAAGGGGATGCTCACATTTCTCAAGCTGGGATCCTCCCGGATCGCTAAACTCTTGCGCTTATTGTGTTCACGACAGGGATGCCGTGGTTGCAGTGGACCGCCATTCGGGCAAGGAGTCAGACGAGTTCCAGCCTCAGAAACGGACCAAGATATATGGGATCGCCACAGCCTACGCACAGTGTCCGTCAGGTAAACATAGCAGTTGGGAACAGGGCCATATACAGTACTTCCCTGTGAATTCCCCTTAAAATGTTTGCTCTTGAAGCCTTAAAAATGTTTACTGATTGTATTATTTACCGAGCAATTACTGAGAAAACACTCCCAGTCCCACAAAGAGCCATTCCTAGAAATAGCTTGACCCTTGTACATTTAGGGGGCTACCTTTGAGCCAGCCTTATTATCCATTCCCTCTACTCTTCCGGACGTAGCAGCCCAGTTTTGTGCCCTCTTGTAAAGGACTCTGAATGCAGAAAAAAGAAGAACGGCAGCTTCTGAAAGCAACACGAGGCTTTCTGCAGCTAGTATTCATCATGAAGTAAAGGGATGACTGATGTTACTGCGCAGCACCAGGCCCCTTCGTCTCTTCTAGATAAGGCTGCATGCGTAAAGCCAGGGAATGTGGAGTCAAGGGAGAGGGGCCTCCAACATCTGGAGTTTGCTATGTGTTCCCTCTAAGTATGTGTATATCTGTTGAACTAACAGTGAAGAGACGGTTTCCTGCCGGTTCCTTGCTACGCTGGCTTATGATTTATACAAATGTCCTGGAATGTCCCACATTAATAAGAGTTTGTATGTTGTTGTTTTTTTTTACTTCCTCCAGGACAAAACTACTGTGCCGTGAACAACGGGGGCTGTACTCACCTCTGTTTAGCGACCCCCAACGGCCGCTCCTGCAAATGTCCCAACAACGCGGTGGGTGTGGGCTGCGTGGAGAGAGACAGCGGTTACTGAAAAGGGGGGACGGCTGTGCCATGAGAGTTGACACTGTTTGGATGTTTGACCGCAAATTAGGAGCCACTCAGCATTACTAAACTATAGCTGGTGAAAATGCCACTGAAAACCAGAGGTGACCTTACTGTGCCTTTTATTGCTCAGTGTTATGCTTATCTGCATTTTTTTTTTTTTTTTTACATTTCCCTTTATGAAATCACAGCTGCGGAACATTGAGAATTGTAAATATAAACACTATTATTTTGTCTTTTCCTGAGTGCACATAGATTAAGAATAAAGCTCAAGGGATACATAATTTAATGTGAAATTCATCACAGCGGTGCATGACGTCATCTGGTGTCAGTTGTGTTACACTGTGGCGTGTTTGGATTAGTTTATCTCGTTGAAGTATTATTGTGGAATAGGACGAGTGTCTGTACAAGCTGGTGGGACGAGTTTAAGTGCTGGGCAGCAAAAGAATAAACATTTTTTCTAACATGTTGGCCTGCTTTGTTCTAGAGCAATAATAGTGACACCGTGTGTTAGGTGGGGTTCATTACAAATGCATATGTGGTGATGTAGGTGGCGCCACAGTAAACCGTATGTCCAGTATCTGCCGTGGTCGAACAAATGACCCGTCTATGGCAGATTCACATATCAAAATGTGTGTAAGGACACATTTATGATTTATTCTTTAAATATTGCTACATGACTAATGTTGGCCTTTAGACTGATCATGAATTACTTTTTTAAATTATAGTATTTTTCAACTCAATCGCTATTTATTATACATACATTTTCCACATTATCGTGCATTTCTAGTTAATTAAATGGAAGTTTACTTGAATAACTGAGTCAGCCACTAGACATTTGGATTGGACTATTTCCAGGCCTGCTATGACGTTTCTGCTTTGTTGACAAAGGAAACCAAATGCTGCCAACCGAACAGTACGCTGCCGTCATACGGGAGACACATGCATACGTCAGTGGTGCATTAACGGGCTCTCGATAAATTCGGAATATGGATCATTTCTCGCATGAGCTGCAACCTTATTGAAACCACGATATTCATATTAGGGCTGCAACTACATTTTTATTATTTGTCACTCTGCTTCTTATTCTCGCCTATAAACTTTCTAAAAAAGGTTTTTAAAAAGGTTGATTAAAAGGTTGATTAAAAGGTCCTAAAATACAAACGGATGTCATGAAATGGTTTGTTTAGTCTGACTTACACTCAGTTTACAGTGAGGCAAATAAAAGCAGTAAATCCTCGCTATTGTCAAGTGGACCTAGGATATGCTTCCTTAAAAAAGTACTTCAACGATTACTCAATTAGCAAAATAGTTGCAAGTAATTTCTCTGTCAGTCTCAAAGATGGAAGTCAAAACTTGTTTATACTAGCTACACACAGAGATTTTTGAATAGTCATTTATATTGTGTGTGGTGGTTCATCTATGTAATATTAAAACATGTCACGTTGCTCCCAAAAGCAGGCACATTATAAATATTGATATAACAAGAATCTGCCAGTATTATCGGATTTACAGAAATATTTCAAACGCACCACGATTACTGATCGCAAAACTCTGATTGATTGGGGATTTATTTGTTTGTTATCCAATGGGAAGCACAATAGAAGTCAGTGGGCATGTCACCGGACGGGGCTGTCCTGACCCTGCGACATGTCTGCGAGGATTATTTATGCCCTGGTCAACACAGATAGAAACGCATAAATCAGTCTTTTGGAGTTATTTTATAGACTAGAGGGTACGATATTTGTAGGCCTAACGTTAATTACTTGTAGATGTTGCTAAGCACGTACAAATTAAAATATGTCACCAATAAAATGAACGTGAGATTTCTGTGCGTTAACCATCATTACAAGAGTAAAGTCCCTCACTCGGCCGTTGTTCAGGAAAGGGGCGGGACTGTATGGGACTGTCTTGCAGTCATCGCTGAGGGCAGAAATCCCACACAATAGCCAGTCTCTACTGCACGAAGGCTAGCATTAGCTGGCTTTAATTTATGGGAAACGAAGGTATGTATGGAAATTAATTATTCTCACTTAAAACTGTGTATTCTGAATGTAAGAAAGATGTAGCTGCAGCCTATTATCTGCTTATTTTGGTAAAGCCTGTGAACGATATGTTCGTTTATCTCTGTTGCACAGTTTTGACAGCTGCCTAACGTTACACAGAGCGATGCGGTGCAACAGCAGCTAACGTTATGATTGTTAGCCAGACAACTGAAATACATACGTTTCATTGAAATAGGACGTGGAGCCCATTAAGCATAGTGGCTCTAAAGTTAATATAGTATTTATGTAATTATTATGGTTGAAATGGATGAGCTTTATTGCGGTCAAGCTAGCTAGAACAATACACCACTATCGAGCAGAACTTTCAAAATAAAACATTAAGCGCAACGTTGTCAGAGAGGCAATTCTGTCCTCAACTGGAGGTGTAACATAAATCCAATGAAAAGTGTGAATTGACAACAATTACGTTTGTGGCACATAGTTAAAATGAATCGCATAAACACGTCACACTAAATGTTTAAAAGGAAATTTGTTGTGAAAGACTAGAACGCAATTATTCCCAAAAAAGTATGGCTTTATGCTATTTAAAGTGTTAATACATTTGCTTCTCAAAATTATTGTTTTGATGAAGTTCATAAAATGTAGTGTGTTTGTATTCTTAGATTGTGATATGTAAACCTAGAAAATATTGTTGAATCCTATTACATTGAACATTTGAGAGGACAGCTCATTTGATGGTTCGCCAACACATCCTAAAATATATGAAAAGTCACTTTAGAGCAGAAAAAGATAAATGTCTTAAAAAAAAGTGGCATACAAAAGCGGTATAGCTCTTTTGGGTCAACAATTTTAAGAAATTGCAAAGTGCAGAGGTGTGATATGGTGGGAATCACCTCACTACTGTTTTAACATTTTGAATTATGGGAGTGAAGGCTTTACTGTATCATGCATATGCATAGTGTGCTTTAGCTGTATTTACAATGTTGTTGTTGTTTGTAATTATGCAAAGAAAATGGTCTTGTATTGTAACGAATTCTTAACACCTTTTTAAATACAACTTTCTGAAATCTATATTAAAATCTATATCGTATTAATATAAGAAAAACACAATTGCCTCTCTACTTAAGTGTAGACTTAAGACTCATTGTTTGAATGCATTAATCGTCTAATGTTTTAATGTTGTTCAAGTGAGATTATAATCTTTAGTATGAACAGGCTACTGGAGCACGTTAGATGCTTTTATTTTGAAAACTAAATCCCATACCGGAAATGGACTGCTTCAACCCGCTTGAATATTTGACGCATGTTAGCCCTGTCCACCTAGCTAGCCTGCTAGCTGAGCGTAATGTTTTGGTTATGCTACAGTGTGTCAGGCTCGTCGTGAAGCTTCCGGTTCAAGTCAGGTTAAAGTGCTCCTCAAACAACTGTCAGTATCTCAGACTGCGAAAGCGACTTTGTCAGCTGACTGTGTTATGCTAACTAACACATGACACGTTGTATCTTTCTGCAGGAGCACAGTTTAAAAGTGGCGGATCATGCGTCTGCTATGAATGACTCAGGACGTCGTTTGGGGCTTCGTTGGCTGCTGTCCGGGGCTCTCTCAGTCTCCTGGTGGATCAGGGAGGACACCAGAAGAGGGATTTTGTCATTCCTGACTTCCTCGACGCCCTGACCGCCGTTGTAGCTGGAGGCGTGGGACGAAATGGCCAGTCTGCAGCAGACTGATTTGTCATATGCGTGGGAAAAGTACATGGATTGTAGACTGCAAGGAGCGGATCTGCAGGTAGGCGCTGCTGGCAGTCACTCTTTAGACAGGAGCCCGCGAGATGCTGGCTTTCATCATGTTCAAGTTACAAAAGTGGCCATATATATATATATATATATATATATATATATATATATATATATATATATATATATATATATATATATACAGTATGTGTATATATATATATATATATATATACAGTATGTATGTATATACAGTATGTGTATATATATATATATATATATATATATATATATATATATATATATATATATATATATACATACAGTATGTGATTTGAATAGGAAGTTGTACTTGTTGCAACATGCAATACAACAACAGTTGCTGACTCTGAAATAATGTGGGTTTCCTGTGTGTGTATAATTTGACATAAGAACATCCACATGTTTCTGCATGTAAACAGTTGAGTGCTCGTGTCGGTAAGAGATTTTCTGGATTCTAAGAGACTTTCTTTTCGTCAGCTTCTTGTCATTTTAGCTTCCGAAAGTTTTTGCCTCAGCTGTTCCTGCAGTAAGTGGCCATGAGCTGGAAGAGGCTGTTGCAAAATGATACAGTAAAAAAAGATAAACTCTAAGGGATATGTGGAATTTAGATAAAGTAACTTCTGAGTTAAGTGTTTGTATACTCATTAAACTAATTCAGACCCCCACCAAAAAACCTCTTAACAGAGACATGCAGATGACTACAAATGCTGTTATTATAAGACTTCATCCTTATAAACGGCGACGATTGTTTCTCCTCTGATGTGACTTATTTTCTACAGAATTATACATATTTGTTTGATGGGGGATAACCACATGATGGAGAGTCATTCAGAATGTGCCGGTCTGCCATTGTGGTAGAAACAAGCAGTGCAAAATAACTGAAAGAGAACGGATTCCTCTCGTTGCTTGGGAAGGATGCCTTGAGTCCTCCTGGAGGTCCCCAGACTCCACTCTCTGAGCCAGAACTGTAACTGATACACAGCACGAGCACCAGAAGTACCAACAGTGACTCATCACGCAGAGATGGAGGCAGGTGTAAACCACAGATTGCTCATTATGAGCGT
Source organism: Anarhichas minor (assembly GCF_050575085.1). Classification (NCBI taxonomy): domain Eukaryota; kingdom Metazoa; phylum Chordata; class Actinopteri; order Perciformes; family Anarhichadidae; genus Anarhichas; species Anarhichas minor. The sequence goes on from NW_027466504.1 coordinate 8,466,288, forward strand.
TATGAAAGTGCACTTTGGGGCCTGTAACAGGAGTGAGTGTCGATGTTTCTAAAATCTCTGTCAGGCCACTGCAGCTCGTCTTCCCCCCCCCCCTCCTGCTGGCAGAGTACTAACAGCAGGCAGATCACGAGACTTGGATTAGAATCGGACTGCAGGCCGAGTGATCTGCCCTACACACACACACACACACACACACACACAGATGAGCTGATACAGCCATTGCACTCGTCCATTATTTGTGATTTATCATGTGCGAGTCTCCTTTACAGCCAGACTTGCTGTAATATGTAAAGCTAATGAGTGCTGAGAAAGCCTGCAGGGCTTTTCATTCTTGGAAATAATAGCTTCCTTCCTCTAAAGTCATCGAGTCTGTGGTGGCGCGTATGCGTCGTTGCTTTTGTTAATCATGTTTGTGTGCATTAGGACATCGGCTGCAGAGACGGCGCTGGATTGTTCTCAGTCGTCATAAATAATACTAGCGCTTGAACTGCACCAAGCAGGCTCTGCCTTTCTATTAATGGTAACTTTTTATGTCACTTCTTGTTGTGACGACTCTTTTGGGAAGACTGTGCTTGCTCTTCCATTTGTCACCTTCGCAGTGATCAAGGAAGTGTGTGTGTGTGTGTGTGTGTGTGTACAGAGAAAGATGGTGAAGTGAGCACAGCTGTACGCTTTAGTCTGCTGATACCATAGCTTTCCCTCCTGTTTGAGTCTGATGTGGACACACAGTGACAGGCCACAGCACACACATGGATACTGTTGCACTGCTTGCACATTCTATTTTTCTCACAAGTATATGCGGTACATCCCCACCATCTGTGGCTATACAGGTAAACGCGATCGTGGAAAGTGTCCCACGACTGAAAAGGCGCTTGTTTTAACGCCCACCATCCAGCAAGACTCTGCTCTGCCGCTCCGTGTCCACAGTGAGACGTGGAGGGCAAAAGAAGACTCCTCCTCCTGCAGTGAGCCGTACCACACACAAACAAGTGTGAAAGTGCTGGTGCTGCAGCCTCGCTCTCTTTTTTCTCTCTGCCCCCTCATCTTTTGGTCTTTGCATTCTCGTCTCTCTGTGCTCTTCATCTGCATTTCTATCGGGATTCAGATATCGCTCGTATTTCCGTCACTTATTAGAGCTGGGATGCCTTGGTGGCTCATTGGTCGGGGTCTAACCTTAACCTGATGCTTGGCCGTGGTCTTCCTCTTTTGGTTTCCTTCTCTGAGAAAGCAGAAATGCCATAAAATGATTACAATGTTACAGGACAAAGGGAGCCACAGTCTCAATAGGGATTGATGGAACCAACTGTTGTGTCGGATCCACACAGCTCTGTTTATGAAGGAGAGCATGTATTCACTGTACATTTATGCTCCTTAGATAACATCATCATATGGAATCCATTATAGTCAAACTCACTTTTTGCATTTACTCTTCCGCATTTACATTTAAGTGAGCATATTTGCATTCCAGCTTCAGTATAATGGGATTCCGGGCTTTAAGCCTTTCTTTCCATTCTTTAGAACTTCTTCCCTTTTTTAAGGAGCCAGAACTAGTGCGTTAGTGTGTTCAGCTACGATGGAAGTCTGCCTCAGGCTCCCGTCAAAGTATCCGTGGGGAGATCTTTCCATTCCCTCCCCGATCTCTCTGAATCGTGGTTCATTTAGTAGAATGCTTACCTGGCCGGGAGCCAAGCCGGTGACCAGGTTTAGTTGCTTGTGGATTGTTCAGTTTCATTATGAGTTAACAGGATGTTTCAAAACCTCTCGCACTTCACTTTTCTGATTTTCTGGTGTGGCTCCTCTTCACTCTTATGTCACTCTAAAATTCAGTCAGTTGCAGTCTTTGGGCTAATAAAAATGGACGACCGCGTCCTGCGTTTGAAGAGACGTTGTTGTCCTGCAGGGTGATTGGACTCATCTTGTAAGTATCCTTTCTGTAGCTACTCTAAATGTCCTTTGCCTGGACGTTGTCACTTCATCTGTAACAACAGATACTTGTGTGTAAAGCGGATTTAAACACGTCTGAATTAGGACAACTCCTTGTCATATATATATATATTCCACCCACATTACTCGTCGTTTTCTTTCTGAGCTCGGTTCCGTGCTTTACATTCCTTCTGTGGTAAATCCTCCAATCCTCGTCTGAAGAAGATTAAACTTGTCGAGCAAAGCACGAGGCAAAATGTAGCGAATACTAAAGAGGGAGTAAATCTGGCAGCGCTGCTTCACCTTCATCCCCAAAGTGAATTATCTGGCTTGTACTGAACAATGGGGGAAATGCAACATCCCGTATACCTGCTATATTGTGGTAGAAGACTGCGTTGGGTACATTACTTCCATGGTTGCATTATCAGAGGCATTATTTCCTGTGACATTTAAGGTCAGCTGTGATATGTATGACTGCTATCTACAGCAATTACAGTTAACGTGCACGGATCACATTCCACACCTGATCACAGTGAAGTGGGGAAAGGTAATTGCTGCATTCGCGGTTTCCCTTATCATTTCCATACCGCAGTCGAGTGAAATGGCTGTTGATTAACATATCCAACATTTATTAAATGACGTATATCTGCATAAACTCTCATTTTCACCCCAGTCTGTTATCATGTGTGGCCTAAAGGCAGCATCGTTCCTCAGCTGAACAATAATGGACGTACATTACAGTACATTAGCTGTCTTAGCAGTAGACAATCATGACTTAAGTGCATTTCTGGAGAATTGTTTCATGTAAGTAAAGCAACCTAAATCTTAAAAACAAACTATCTTGTCTAAAGCTGTCAAAGATGTTTTCATGGTTGGTAATGCCTGAGCTCAAGTGATTGGGGAGTTTCACACCAAATGTTCTTCTTTGATCATTTGTTACCTTAAACCAGTCATAGTCTTCATGTCAGAATCACACGCACCTCTATATAGGTTTCAGTCCTGACAAAACACACACATAGGCCTACTCATTTTAAACATATCTGTCCACATATTGGTGTGATGACGCTGTTTCATTTACTATCATTGATGAAGACACTTGTATTAGTGAATTCAACGTGACACTGCTCTTTGAGTGAAATTCCAGTATTACGGTCCAAACACAAAAAGTGTGCAGTCATGCTCTGATCATGATGTCTTGTGATCGTCACACTACTTTATTAAAAAAAAAAAAGGTTGCTGATCATTTCTATGATTTCCAGTGTGTTGTTTACTAATGCTTCTTGAAGTGAAGTAGCGTTCTTAGGCTTGCCGGTTAACCACAGGACTTGTTTCACATCTGCATTTGTTGTTCTGCCCTGAGTTTCAACCCAACTCCCACTCGCCGTGGTCTCCGGGGCCGTTCCAAACCATCGCCTGAACGGATGAATAATTCACGTCTCTGGCTCTGTGTTGAGTCTGTGTCCAACCGTCGCTCTGTCTCAGCTTTTTCCACCCAGTGGCGTGTCACGCTCTCTCTCTCTCTCTCAGTCCACTGGGGGAGCGAAAGGCCAGAGCAGGCTGTTTGGGTTACAGTTGTGACCGACACCAGCTTGCTCTCTATCTCCCTGTAATGAAACAGAGAGTGACGCATTTTCATATCCTGCGCTGTGGCTCGGCTCGAACAAAGGTCAACCCTTGCGACGGTGTGGATCTGACACTGACAAAAAAAACGCAGACATTGTCACTGTTGACATTTTGTCAAAAGCAGTTATTAGTGGTGTTGTGCGAAGCGGCTCTGCTCTCTCTCTCACTGTAGTTTGTGAGGAAATGCGGAACATTAGGGGCCCCTCATGATGCTCATCACCCAAATGTCAAATTAGATCAGGAGGGATCTCAAACCGGGGAAAGAAAAACAAGCATTGCATAACCAACGCCCCGTGTCCTCTCTCACGAGGACGGGATCGCATCGCTTTCACTGCCTCTGCCAAGTTGTATTCTACCCAATTACCCGAAGAGAGCTGGCGGTACAGACTTCTCAAGTCGGTGTGGGTGACTCAGCCATCAGACTCCCATGACTAGGCCTCCCATGATTGTTCTGTTGGATGAAGGCAGCGTAAAAAAGACACAGGTCTCAGCCACCATGTCCAAGCAATTACAGTATTCAAACATGCATTCGTCTCGTGTAAAGCCGCCCCGTGACAAAATACAAAGATAAAACACAGAGACGTTGAGAGAATACAAGCGAAGCAAGTGTAAGCAAAATGTGTTTCCTTCTGAGGTGTCAGCACTCTTCAGCGTGCTTTTCTGAACCAGAATCTGACCTGTGACTTTCCTGGACCGGGCAAGAAATATTAAGTAGTTAAATATGATCAAAACCGAAAGAGTTGTTGTTTTTTTTTCTTTAATTCTGCTCTGAATCTATGCTGTTTGTGTTAATTCCCCTTAGCCAAGGCAGCCTCTGCATCACCTAAATTATAAATGGTTATATTATATTAATTCTCCTGTCAACAAATCATAAAACATATCAAAGCTTAACAGCTGAGCAGCTCAACCTACAAGTGGCAATAAGTGAGCTCCGTAGCCCGTTTGTCTCAACCACCCAGACAGCCTGTGTTTGCCTAAATGACAGATGAACAAATAAAGAAGTTCATCGCTGCAGAGAGGGGAAAAAGGTCAACGCTTCCTTTTTTGTGTTCTCGGGGATTTGTGAAAACGTTGATTTCCCCTCCAAGCTGTATTAATCAGTATTGGCAGCCTCTCCATTATCAAATGACCCCGGCTGGTTTGTGCCGAGTGCATTGTAATATTGGATTAGAGCCTCGGAGGAAAAACAACCCCGTTGCCGGGAAATTAGTGTTCTCGCGAAGCGCTTAGTTTCCCTTCCCCATACGAGGTGGACGTCCACAGCAGATACACCGATAACGCGGGGACGAATCTAGTCATTGTAGATGCTCATTTCGGGAGATTAGCGTTAATAGACTGAGTGCACAGCTCCGGCACAACTCCGGGGCTTATTTATCTAACTGACAGTTTTTGGCAACCTTGAAGCTTTGATTTCCTGTCAGTCGCTCTCCCAGTTTATCTCTGCTCTTATCTGTTTGCTGCAGTTATTTCTTTCACCTTTTATGGTCTTGTCAGCTTTTCATGTTTTACCCCTCTCCCCTCCTGTCTCTCTCTCTCTCTCTCACGATGCTATCTACCCACCCATCCCCTCACTGCTCGGGCGGGTTGTTGCCTCAGCTGTTGAAGTGTCCCCCTCTCTGCCCCTCCTTGACCCTGGTGAGTGTGGTCAACTCTCCACCACCATCATCATCATCATCATCATCATCATCACCCGCAACTTCAATTGTTTAGGACTCCTGACATGAATGTGCTCATCTTTTAGCCCATGTAATATTCAATAGTTTCTAGTTAAATCTCTTTTAATGCCATTCACAGTGACGGCGAGTAACGCAAAACCTGCGTTTGGCAGTTGTGACGCAGGAAGGAAGTTGACTCGCCATGTAACCACACGGGTGGGCTCGAGTTTACAGCAAAAGCCGACGTGTGACAAAACTGCAAACACCTGAATAACCGATTTTGAAATGTTCCTTTTTTTTTTTAGTCATGGAGAGTGGGTGAATCAGTTTCACAGACATGCACAGTCGGATATGCTTGTGTCTTTTAGGGCGTGTAAAGAGGACAGAGATGTTTACTCTTTATAGGGCGGTTTTATGTGTCATTTGCTTTTTTCTTTATTTTCTGTTTTAGATTCCAGAGCAGCCTCTGGAGAAATCTGTGTCCGTGCAGCTAAATGATTTTCCGCGGTGTCACTGTGACGTATCGGTGCAAGTACACTCAAATTGAAAGAACTAAATACATACAGTGTACTCTTTGTTGATGACTGGTGCTGGTTATAGGCCGGCTGTAAAGTTGAGTGCCAGTGTTAGTTGATGCGTATTTGTTAAGTAAGAGGAATTAAAGGTGCTCTGTGGCATTTCTTGGAAACAAACAAAAGTTATGTTTTCGTTCAGTGTTTTCGCACCAAAACACATGCGATCCTATCCTCTTAAAACACGTGTGTGTGAATCCAATGTTTGAATATTTTAAACCCCGTTTCACATCCTCGTGAGCTTTCTAGCAGGTCTGCTTCTTCACAACCTTTGCTACCCCTCTTTCGTACCCTTGTAAAAATGTCGATCAGTAGACTCGCATAGTGTGCACCATATTGTGCACCATATTGTGCACCATAGTGTGCACCATGGTGTGCACCATATTGTGCACCATATTGCCTGCATTCTCTCCTCTGTTCAGACATGATGCAAACGAAATCAGGACCCACTTGTAAACTTGTCAAAACGTTGCTCGTTAGTGGATTCTTAAGGGAGAGATAATTTGGTTGGACTGCCACAAGGTGAACTACTGGCACATGGGATATAAAACTATTGTTACATCGTGGATTTGGGGATGTAGTGGAGAAAGTGGGGTGACAGTCATTGGCTATGCAAGGTTAGCTTTTTAAATTGTTATCGTGTTGTTATCTCTGAGAATCTGAAGGCAATGTGCGGTTTATTTTCAACAATAATGGTTCAAATCAATACAAATCTTCATTAATCTAAACTTTAAAAAGAGGAATATTTTGATATCGGACTACATATTGGTATCTGACTTGATCTGAATTTGACATCTATTCTTGCATTGAATGTGCACACTATTGACTAAGCTCGCCTGCTTGCCAGATTCACAGTGAACCCACAGACTTCCCCCTCTGTATGCATTCCTGTATAATAAGAATGACAATAATAAAACCGTCCAGCCACCGTAGGTCAGACGGTGCGTAGTGTGATTGGTGCTGTGTGGTGTCTTTGGCTTTGTGACCCGGTGATCAGGCGGGGATCAGTGTGGCCTGAATGAGTCCAGTCAGTGAGCAGTACGCTGCCGGGAAGACATTAAAACACTACCCTGGAACCTCTAATGCAGTCAGCTGGCTTCTCTCCCTTTTTATGAGAGAGTCCCGACTGCCTCGCCAGCTCTGGTGGTGAGAGAATGTTTTTGATTGGCTTATGGTCAGAGAGTCAGACCTAAGCACTGTGACGAGGCAGATCTTAATAAGATCTTTGTTTGCCCAGAATCAGGGATTCTCCAGTGTTATTATTTCGTTGCTGATATGTGCTGTCCACCAGACTGTTGTTCAAAAGTAATGAGCTTTTACTCCGAACATGAATGGGTGCGTTTTGTTCAGAGATAAAAATGCAATATCTAAAATATTACTGGTGGTTCTGGGAACTGACTTATCTTTGTGTCATTTTGAAGAAGATCTGAGTGTAAGAACAAAGGAGTGCTTTTTTTGGTTGCAGTGCTTTTGTGTTCGGTTGTTTAGAGAGGAGAACTAAAATACACTGACGCTCAGCACCGCGTCTGACCCGATAAATCAATATTGCAGCAATATTTCCACATAAGGACATTAGTGTGGCCGTTTCGTCACAGTGTAACTGGCTGTACCGTCATCTATAACGATTACAAAACATCAAATCATTGGGAGTAATGTCACAGTGGGTTAGCAAGGGGAAAGGTTAGCGTTCCTGTGCAGTGCATTGGTCATTTCAATACCCCCTCATGTGAGCGCAGGTAATGAAGCGGGTTTGATTCATGTTCTCACTCGTTTGTCTCATCTGTCTCCTGTCAGGTCAGCCTTCAGGGTCTGGAGAATTTCCTCTGTCTCTTCCACTATGTGCAGCATCGCCCCAACAACAGCAAAGATGCACTGAAATTCTGGTAGGTCTCATCGTTGTTTTAACCTCTTCCACTGTATCGTGATGGAGGTTTTGTCTCAGAGAGTACATGGTGTTAAATCAACACCTCAAAGAAAAAAAAGTTTGGAAAAAGTGGGTATAACTTCAAACACACCTGCAGTTACGTCTTCACCAAAGACAAGTAACTGCAGAAGTGATTTATTTTCATCCTTTTTTTTTTATGTCCCACCACTAGAGTAGAGGTTGCAGACATTATGTAGTCATGGGGCATTAGCATTTCGGAGTACCTTGCTGCATAGATTTCCATATTGATGAGGAAAATTGTAGACGTTAGGCACCTCAAGGGCCTCTTGTTTGTATTCCGTTCAGTGTAAATAAGTGACAGACTCTCTCTCTCACACACACACACACACACACACACACTAGAATTAAGTGAGCGCATTAGCATTTGTGAGTTATGTGTTCCGTCAACTGAGAAGTGATTCGTTTGAATGGGGTTTCGGTTAAAATAATGTCCGAGCTTAAGGCAGTTTAATGTTTCGCTCTGTGAGATCAGCCATTAAAAAAGTTCCATACTTTAAATCATTGGAGCTTTTATCTGCAATAATTGAGCACTTAGCTAACAGGTGTTGTTAGAAATGGATCACAAACTCCTCAAGTCATGAATATACCGCAGCTGTAAACGCTCTGTTCAGTCTGACTACCCACATTGTTTTTAGGTTGTAGATTTAGCTAATTTATGATGTTATACTTGTAGTTTGTATAAAACGGTCAGTTTGTAAGTTAGTTAACTTTACCGGGTAAGTCTTTCAGCAGTGTGTTGGAGGGACGTGACCACAGGTTAGCCTCACGCCTTCCTTTTATTGATATTAATTACAGTGTTGCGTAAAACCTTTTAAAAGCTGTGTTGATTTGTGGAGATTATCTGAGCAGGAAATATATGAAAGCTGTTTCTTTGGCTTCTCCTGAGTGGCAGATTTAAATTCATCAGACAAAAAAAAAAAAAAAGCTATTGATGCAGTTAATCATGTGGATGAAACATGTTTGCTTCCATGAAATCACGATAGCTCTTGACACTCTGTTAACCGTGCACTGTGCAGACAGGAATCATGGTTGAAAACACTGTATGATGTCCTCTCATATGAGCTGGAGCCACGCTAACCCAGACAATAGTATTTATTGCTTCATGTGTCCTTTAATTTCTCCAGAAAACTTTTTATGTGCAATTAAAACGGGTATTTCATTAGTTTTGCCCACATCGAAAGAGCCAGTTCTGAGTGGAGCCTCCACCATGAAAGTAACTCAGTTGGAGTAAAGAACATCAAAAATAATTTGCCAAAAGATATCACAATAAGCTTCTTAGTCTTTTGCAGCATGAAGATATCATGGAACCCATTATCGCTGTTTTCTAGTCCTGTAATCAGTGTCATGAAGGAGTGATGAAACCACTGAGAGGATGGATTTGAGATAATGCTTTGAATATGCTGTGTTTTAAAAATCTGACAGGTATTTCTTTCGTTGCGCTATCCTTATTTCTTGGCGATGCAGCCTGAACTGTCAATATATGACGGCAGTTTGTTTTTGAAGGCGCTGTGTAATTTAATAATATATTCATGTAATACATTTCTCCTCTCCCTAGCCTTTTAAATTGAGGCGTGTACCGCATGTGTGTGTTGGATAAAGCAATACAAACACTGGCTTCATTCTAAATTCTGACACTCGTATCTTTACAATGTCCCCACATAGTGTAGCAAATATATGCAACACGTGGAATCACGAATCAACATCTTTCTCAGTTCTCGTGCCACGGATACAACGTATCTGTGGGTCGGTCTCATGGTGAATTATCCACAGAGGGAAAGTTGGAAAGCTGGAGTTACAGTGTTGTAGTTTCTGAGCTGTAGGTGCCTCTGGCTTACTCGTAGGAATGTAAAAGGGGATTTCTGAATGTGCACCTCCACATGTAGTTTACTCTAAGATGCTGCTTTGGCCACAACCTTCTCCTTCCCATAGACGCTGTATATGACAAGTGGGCGTAGTCCCAGTGACGTCACCCATTGGTTTGTGGACAAACCAAAGAAGCCGAGGTTGTCACTTGCTCTTTTCTCCGAGTTTGCAGTGCATATCTTCTCTTTTCACAGTCAAGTGGTAACCTCTCTGTAGGACTAAAAAATCATTTCCTATGTATCTGTGGTGTATAAACTGTATAGTGACTCCTAAATAGGAGTAGAATTCAGGCCTTGCTGAAGTGGAAATGTCCTCAAATATTATCTCAAGAGTGGACATTTGTTTAGCCAATTATTTTTGGAAACCTTGCGGTCTTGATTAGAACTACAAATACAACTGGAATACATAAAACAATAAAGTGACCGTCGGATGTCATAAAAACATGGTTTGTACATCGGTTGGTTTCATCTTTTAATATAGAGTACTCAATGCTTCATCACGCCTAACTTGTCTCTTTTTGGCGCTTTTGCTCGTTGATCCTAGTTGGCCTGTATGTGCCTTTAAAAAAAAAATAAAATAAAAAAATAAAATAAAAATTCCCGAAACAGTTGTAGTGCAGTAAACAAAGGCTGTTACTGTGGATCGTGGTTGATTACTGAGGTCTTACACAGGGCAACGGGGGCTCCTCAGTCTTCCCAAGGGCAGTCCCCTCACCATGTGACATCACATGCTTTCATGTGATACGCTGATCTGCTGCGAATCTGGAAAGCTTCCATTTGAAATTCCAATTTAATGGAATTTGTGCTGCAGAACAGAATATTCAGTCGGCAGTCGTGTGAGGAGGTATGCAGAGCTGCAGTCATGCTCGGAGCAAACACAAGATGACTGGAAGGAAACCGTAAGAGATTAGGTTTTCTTGACTTAAACACTTGTTTTAGATTTCATTAACCCAGCACTCCTCTACGCATTATATTATGTAGGTGTTATTTTGTAAGTAGGTTTGTCTCAGAGCAGCGCCGTAACAGCAGAACTGTGAAGAAGTAAAAGTTATTTGGTTACTGTCTGATGGAATCAGTTAAGGCTCAGTCCTGATGTTTTTTACTCATGTTGAGCTGTGTCATTGGGGCTGTCCTGTAAAGGCGGAGTGTATCTTCAACAGTGAATGGAGAGCAATGTGAGGTGTGTGTCTTGTGTTGAGTCCGACAGCTTATTGTCAGGTACGTTTAGAGCAGGGGTGTCCAAACTTTTTTCAAAGAGGGCCAGATTTGATAATGTGAAAATGCCCAAGGGCCAACAGTCCCTGCTGACATTATTTTAAACAATACAAGTAGCCTTGTAGATAAAACGGGGATGAATTTATATCATTGTATAAAGAGAGTGACATGAGAAGATCAATCTCATGTCTGTAAGTTAAATCAGCTATAATCACTCTTTTAAAGTGATTAGTGATCGTCTAAAACATTTACAAAAGGAATAACTTCAATAGAATCATTCTATACACTGTAGCTTCTTTACATTCTAATAGAATGTAAAGAAGCTACATTCTGATACAATGTAACTTCTTTACATTCTAATAGAATGTAAAGAAGTTACATTGTTGCCTTTTCTTTTCTTTTCTTCCCACAAGAACGTAATTTTGTCAGGTTGATTAAAAAAAAGTCACTTTACTTCCTGACATTGTTATTTTACCACAGGGGTGTCCAAACCTTTTTCAAAGAGGGCCAGATTTGATAATGTGAAAATGCCCAAGGGTCAACAGTCCCTGCTGACATTATTTTAAACAATACAAGTAGCCTATACATACATTGTTATTTAATCATTTTATTTTCAATGACAGCAAATAGCAATGTAACCAAATGTAAGCATTCATGTGTGAACACATCTCAACAACTATTCTGCCTTTCTTTCACATCTTGAAAGTCCGATAACACAAAGAACAAGCCATCTAAAAGCTAATTACATAGAAACCGATTAATGTTCTCACCTCAAGACAATCTTAAATATGACTTAGTGAGAGTAATGAAAAGTTGTCTCACATTTAAGTTCAACACACATGAAACAGGCTAACGAAACAAATCAAGTTGTCTCTTAGTATCTGATGATAGCTCTTCAGTGTTACGAGCCAGGCAAACATCAGCAAACTTGGTCTTCTTCTCGGGGCAATTATGTTTTCTGCTATTTTCATAACACAGTCTTTGATAAACTCGCCTTCCGTAAAAGGTTTGTCATGTTTAGCAATTACCATGGCCACTTGGTAAATTACTTTGATGATGTTTTCATGTGAAAAGGACCGCTGCTGTGTGTCTCATGACTAATTAGGCAGACACAGTTGTTTCGGTTTTCGGTGAAAAAAATATTGCGATCTCCAGCTCTCCGCTGGAAGCGGCGGCCCTCATTATCGACTTTCCTTTTTTTACTTGCCGTAACATGACAGGTCAAGGGTCAGAGCCAATTTCAAACAGCCAGACAGTTACAGAGTGGTGCTGCCACCACGAGGTAAAAAGAGGAATTGCATGTTGAATTTGTATGATTTATTCATTCCGTTTTGACTGTGCTGGCGGGCCATAAATAATGCATTTTAAGACAGAAGGTGCGGGCCATATAAAATCTGACCTCGGGCCGTGATTGGCCCGCGGGCCGGACTTTGGACATGCCTGGTTTAGAGGAACTAGGCGACATCGGCGTACTTGGAACAACTGGATGATCTAGACATCGCCATGCTCAGGCTTTCTGGAGGATTGACTTTGGCTTTTTTCTTGACTCTCACTCTACTTGTATCTTAGTTGGTATCCAGGCGTTCCCATTATATTGACCCCAGCAGAACGACTAGTGTTAATAAACTGCAGCTTTATCACATTAGTACAATTAAAGATACAATCCTACAGAAACGTTTGAATAAACTTCACAAAACTGTCGTTTTTGTAAACCGTTTGTTTCATAGCATTTAATCTCGACACACGATGGCAAAAGGTATCGTTTTTTTAAAAACCTGCGAGAGTTAAAACTTAATAGACAAGATGAGTGATGTGTATCTGCTACTTTCAAATTCTTAATAAGCATTCAAGTATCGCAGGATAAGTGTGATTATTGTGTTTTTATTGAGAATGTGAACTCTGGTTTTCCTTGAGATCTATTCCATAACTACATTTAGATACATCTGTTTTGGTAAATTTAGAAGAAGCAAAGTATGGGACTTGGTATTTTTAAGGAGGCGAAGATTATTTCACAACTTTTCATTTTTATTCACAGTATTAAATAAAAAAATCATGCAGCTACCCAAAAAAATTACATTTATTGGTTTCTCTCATGAAGGACGACCTCATGTTCCCACATTGTAGCTTCAAGTTAAGATGTCTTCTGTCTTCTGTTGCAGCTCAGACATGAGTGGGGCCAGTAACACACTGGCGAGAGAGTTCCTGACCGACGTGCATCAGCTATGCAGTGCGGTGGCCCAGAGAGCGGACGCACGGGAGGAAGATGAGGAGGAGAGTCACATGGTGGCACTGGGAGAGTACCTGGTCAGGGGGCGGGGCTTCCTGTTGCTCAGCACCCTGGACTCCATCATTGACCAGGTGAGGATGCTCAAGGCCACAAATGAGTCATCATGAAAAACGTCCATACTAATCAGTCAAGATCAGCATTCTTCATTCCCTTGAGCCCGCGTCATACAGTATGAGTATGTATATATATATATAGACTTCAGCTATTGTCACACATTTATATAAATGCTACTACTGTAGTTCAATTCAGTAATATTCACACTAAGCTTTAGGCCACAGCTTTTAGTTTCACATCCTGCCTCATATTTCTTAAATCAATCTATTAAACTTTTCACGCAGCTGTTTAATATCAGCAGGACAAATTCAAATTTCCGCACATAAGCCAAGGCTGCGACTTATCTCCGTTCATCAAAAAGGAAATTCCAAATGGAGTTAGCGAACGAGATCCAGTGTAATGCTAACACGTGATAACAGAAACAAAGATTATGCTAACATAACATCAGACAGACATCAGATGGTAAGATTAAAGAGGCATCTGATGGTCACAGTGCAATATAACCCGCCAGTGAAACATGTAGAACATACTGTGTATTTATAGTTTCACAGGAATTAACTTCACTTCATGTTTTATTTTTTTTTAATACCCTGCTGACATTTAATTTTTCACATTAGGAGATGCTTATATTTTCATGCCTGTACCTAAACTCAGACATCACTTTGATTCAAAACACTCTACCAATTTATTTTACCACCACATGGAACATGTTGTCTCTGTATTTGTTTCGTGGCCTGTTGGGCTTCCTCTCTACATCTGTGGCTGGTGCTAATAAAGTTTGCAGATGATCATATCTATAAATCTATAAAGGGAAATGAGCTCTGCAGTGCCCATAAGTTGTTTGATTTTCTGATTGATTGCAGAAAGTCGGTCTCAACGTTCTGCTGCTGTTGCACGCAGGACGTTGACGCTGATATGCAAATCCATTTAGAACAGTTGACAGCAGTGTCGCGTAACTTTTTTACAACCGATCTTTTTATCGCATGACACACTCGGGCCGTACCAGACAATTGCAGATAAAGATCAGGCTACACTAATGTTTTTGGTATTGTACTAAGATTAGAGTCCAGTGGTGGCTGCGTAGGATTGTTTCTGGCTTCTGTGTTCCAAAAATACACGATAACTTCACTGCGGTCAGAAAACAGTTTGCTCTCCGACTTGCTGCACGCACAGTCGAGGTGAAGTCATTTCAGAAAGTTTAGAAGAAACACCAACTATTTCCATCTGAGGAACCACTTTATTCAAATTGAGGATGTAGTTCGAGGATCTTTTTAAGGTGACGCCGTCATAAAATCTGTTGAGAAACATTCAAAGCTTAATTCGAAAAACCTCAAAATTTCAAATTAAAAGAGAGATTAAAAGAGTTGACAGCACTAACTTTGTGTATATATATATATATATATATATATATATATAATGATATTTTTACAATATAATACACACAATATATCAGTATTACTCTCTTTTGAAATGGGTTTCACAGATATTGTTTGGACCTGGTTAGGTGGAAATACTGAACCATGAAGGGCAAAGGTGGCCAATCTGTTTGTTGCCGCCTATCTACAACAGTGAGTTGTGAGCACTTTATTTAGGTGCTCGTGTTAAGTGATAGGAAGGGCTTCACAGAGGCAGGTATTGTTTGCTCTGTTAAATGGCACCAGACTGTGACAGAGCCTGCCTTGTGCTGGTTCAGCGGAGCCCAGGCGACACTGGAATCACTGTGTTTGTGTATTGATCTTATCGGTGAGTGTTTTTTGGGGTCAAGTAACCGTTTAGTAGATGCTCCTCTCCAGGGTGAGTCATGTAGCTTTCAAAAGGTTCTCTCGGCTGCAGAGTGAAAGACTGGATCACCAAGTTAAGTTACTTTGCCGCCAAACGGTCTTTTCAATAAGAAGTCTATAATCCTCTGACTTGAAGTAACGACTGCATTATTGAACGAGATATTATAATGTGCTGAATGTGACCCTGTGTGTCGGCATCCCTCGTATCGTTCACATCCTTCAGCTAATTTCACACGCATTCATGATGTTTTCTCCTTTTAATGGGAGCCTTCAGTACTGAATTGTAATGCATTCATGCGTTAGTTTTTTTATGACAAGCTACAGCTGTGTGTGTGTGTCGACTGTGTGCGTCAGCTGTGGGCTGGATGGAGCCGAGCCTTCGGTGGCAATCGGGGTCAGGCACTTTATAAACACTTATTTACTTGTGGTTTGTAAGAACTTGGGGGTTTTGCAAAATGTGCTTTCACACTATGATTCAATTCTGTCTCGGTAAGATTTTCCTCATGTAAGACTCTTTTTCAATACATTAGTAAAACTATTCCACACATAACAGTGTGGAATAGTAACATGAAATACAATTGTCTATAAATTATTTTGTACCGGTATGTGAATGTCGGGGATATACGTTTATGCATATTTTTGTGTGTGTTAAATGTCAGGCAACTGTCATCTCAGAGTACATCATCAACTGAATAATTCAAAAGGCAAACGCTTAGTGACAACCAGATAAAAGGCTGTATGATTTACAGACGGAGGTGGAGATACACCAGTCGATCTGCCAGGCTGATGTATGTACGGATCTTAGTTTTTTTTAAAGATATCATATCCGTGTACAGAAATGCCAAGCGAGGTTTGAGGTCATTTCTGTAACCATCACATATTTTATTTTGACACTGTAAAACGTCCTGCTCAGTATGTAGTGATCTTGGTAGCCGAATAGTTACAGCGCATGCCGTGTAACTTGGATGTTGCCGGTTTGATTCCAGCTGGAGACCTTTATTGCCTCTTTTAAAATAATAAGAGCTATTGGTGAATATATCGCTATCAGATACCGATATCGGTACAATATTAGCTTCTCAAATCCAATATTAGCCGGGCTCTAGTTTGAGTGTTCAAAAACTAACGAGTATCAAACAAAAAGCTTACTTGATTAGTGAGTTAAAAATCGGTAACTCATAAGGCAATATTTGGCAGCCATTGGCTATCCAGAAACTGCACAACATATAATGAATTAATGATGTTTGTCTTATACAGTGAATAGAAAATAGGAGTACGTTTATTTTTTTAATTAACACATGATGGCGTTGGTTCTCTCTCTGCTGTGAGGTATGCCCTGGGTAGACATGAGATCCCCCAGGTCTTGGAAGTAAGGCCGTCATGTGGTTGCTACATTGCTCCCGGACACATTTCACTGAGGACTAACCAGCCAGCTAGCTAAACGCACACAAATAAACACCTAACTCCTGGAATGGAAAACGATGTGGAAAACAGTTGAATTCAGAGTGAAAGCTAATCTTAAAGTAGCTAAGTTCTCTTTGTTGAAAGTCGTGAAACACAAAAGGGACATTTGTGCTGAGGTGATCTTTGTGGGAGTGTCTGGGTGTGACTTCAGAGTGTGACCGAAGGGAGAGGGCAGGGAAACTTTCTAGGTAACCTCAGTTTGTTTTGTTGCACTCTCAGGAACTGACCTGCCGGGAGGAGCTGCTCACTTTGCTGCTGTCTCTGCTACCACTGGTCTGGAAGATCCCTGTGCAGGAGGAAAAAGCCCCAGGTCAGTATTACCACAAATACTTCATGTGAAACTCGATCCCTTGTTCGTGTTAATGTTGAGTTTAACAGCACATTCCTCGCGCTGCCCAGCTGTAAAAGCATGCGACTATCTCAGTCCTGGCTTGTAACTAATGACTTCAATTTACATACTTCCTTTTATGAGTGTACACTTTGCTGCGCATGTTAGTTCTCTGTAATTTGCAAACTTACATTTTGCATACGGTAATATCTTACCGTAATATATTTCCATCTTTTACATAATTCTATGCCACTTATTAAGATTAAGCCATGAGAACACTAATGCCATGTTCTGGCATTAGCTTTGGTGGGTTTATGTGAAGGCAGTGGAATGTGTGCGCATTGCTTTAGACTGTAAACGGTGTCTGTGAGGTTCTAATCAAGTGACTCATTTTTTATGTATTTGACTTGCTTAACAGTGCAAACAGTGTATTGTGCTCATTTGGCGATGGATGGATTGTGGTTGATCTTTGTAGCCAATGTCTCCATTACGTTGACTCTTACAAACACAAGCTGCCAGTCACACAACAGG
Organism: Anarhichas minor; assembly: GCF_050575085.1. Classification (NCBI taxonomy): domain Eukaryota; kingdom Metazoa; phylum Chordata; class Actinopteri; order Perciformes; family Anarhichadidae; genus Anarhichas; species Anarhichas minor. The sequence goes on from NW_027466504.1 coordinate 8,483,525, forward strand.
AGAGGAGTAGTGGTTGCAGAGGCTTGTGACCTCAGGATGACACTGGTATTTAGTAAAGGACTGCTGATCCAGGCTAACATGGACCCGAGACATTTTTACTTTAATTAATTCCTACAAACACAGAATGGCTGTTGACATGCAGCTAAGCTTTATGTTACTTTACGTTAAAGTGAAAATGGAGTCTCAATTCCTAAAAATGTGATCTTAAATGTGACACGTGTCATTAATCCTATATCACTTCAGCAGTATTCAATAACAGAATAACAGTATTTAAGTCTCGAGTCTTCATGAATGTCCAGAATGCAACTGACAGATTTCTTTATGTTGACAGATTTCACCCTGCCGTCCCTACTGGAGGTATTCCTCAGCCGGGAGGTGAAGGCCGCCCCTCTCAGAGCAGGACAGAAGGCTGCGACAGATGAACAGAACTCTGGGAAGCGGTCCCGTGTTGGCAGTGGCACCTGGAAGTCGCGGCGGTCACGCAGAACAGCGCAGAGATACTCCGTAAAGGATGCTCGGAAGTCCCAGGTTTCTACCTCCGATTCAGAGGCCAACCCTGAAGACAAAGCTGGCCCAGGCCCCGGTGGTGCCAGGAGCCGAAGGTCACATGGCTCCACCATCCGGGTAAGCTGTCAGCATCATCGCTCAGAGGCCTCACAACAGTTAACGTCCACCGCCGCTGCCATCGCAGAAACCATGAGTGCACCATACCCACACCCCCGAGCCCCTGGGTCCCAGATGGTGGACACGGAAACCCTGACAGACCCAGCTGCAATATCAATTTTCAACCGCATGGAAAACTCGCCCTTTGATCTCTGCCATGTGTTGCTTTCCCTGCTGGAGAAGGTCTGCAAGTTTGACATGAGCATCAACCACAACCCTGGTCTGGCAGTCAGTGTCGTACCTACTCTCACTGAAATCCTGACTGAGTTTGGAGACTGCTGTGGTCCAGGAGGAGGCGTTGGAGGTGGAACGGGGGCCGAGGAGCTTGCTGGAGGCTGGACGGAAGAGCCCATTGCACTGGTCCAGAGGATGCTTCTACGCACCATCCTGCACTTGATGTCAGTGGATGTGAGTCAAAGTGAGACCCTCCCAGACAGCCTGAGACGCAGCCTGACAGACCTGCTGAGAGCCACCCTCAAAATCCGAAGCTGCTTGGACAGACAGAGTGACCCGTTTGCCCCTCGGCCGAAGAAGACCCTGCAGGAGGTCCAGGATGACTTTTCATTCTCCCGCTATCGCCACAGGGCGCTACTGCTGCCAGAGCTTCTAGAGGGAGTACTACAAGTGCTGCTGGGTTGCCTGCAGGCTTCCACACCCAACCCCTTTTTCTTTAGCCAGGCGCTGGAGCTCATCCATGAGTTTGTCCAGCACCGCGGCCTGGAGCTGTTTGAGGCCACAGTGCTGCGGCTGGAGGGACTCGGCAGGGCCAGGGATTCTGAAGTAGGAGGTGAGGCTCCAGAGAGGCTACGGGGTCTCATTGCGGGAATCTTTAAGATCATCAGTGCTGTCAAGAAGGCAAAGTCGGAGCAGCTGCATCAATCCGTGTGCGCCAGACGGCGGCACCGTCGCTGTGAATATTCCCACTTCCTGCATCACCACAGAGACCTGTCAGGTTTGCCCGTCTCTGCTTTCAAGCAGGCTGCTCGGCGCAACCCCTTTGAAGAGGATGGAGAAGGCAAGGAAGGGATGGACGGGGACGCAGTGCGTTACCCCGAGCGCTGCTGCTGCCTGGCTGCCTGCGCTCACCAATGTCTGCGGCTCTTGCAGCGATTGTCCCCCAGCGGGCCGGCTGTGTTGCAGGTACTGGCTGGGGTGCAGGCTGTTGGAATCTGCTGCTGCATGGACCCCTGCTCAGTCGTAGGACCCCTGCTGCATGCCTTCCAAGCACCAGGTCTGCGTAGTTACCAGTCCCATGTTCTCAGTGTCCTGGGCAGACTGATCCTAGACCAGCTTGGTGGGGGACAACCCTCAGAGAAAGCCAAGCTGGCCTCCTGTAACATCTGCACTCTGGACAGCAGCCAGCTGCCAGGCCTGGAGGAGACACTGCAGCACGGGGAACCTTCAGCCGTGTCCACCAGTCTGTGCTACCGCTCCCAGGGTATTCTGCCAAGCGGTGGGGGGGAAGAGGACATGCTGTGGAAGTGGAACGCTCTGGAGGCCTATCAGGAGCTAGTGTTTGGTGAGGACTGGCAGCTGAGCCAGCAGATAGCTGGCCATGTGTGCCACCTGACCCTGCGGGGCAATGCTATAGTGCAGTGGCAGCTCTACACACACATCTTCAACCCTGTGCTGCAGAGAGGGGTAGAGCTGGCCCACCATGCCCAACAGCTGGGCGTTTCCACTGTCTGTACTCAAGTCTGCAGCTATCACACACAGTGCCTGCCTGTGGAGGTACTACTCATTTACCTGCAAACGTTGCCTGCCCTTCTCAAATCAAGGTGAGCGGTTTTACATTTTTCCTTGGCCATCTGTCTTTTCTCAGCATTTCAGGATTATGCCAAAGATGTTTTGAATTTAATTTCTATTAGGTAGAAAGATCTGTAGCTGCAAGCTGTTCTTGATTTAAGTAAATGTGCTGAAGCACCAGTAATGCTATATGTGTCCTGACTAATGTGTCATTACATTAATGTGATGCAGGTGGGTGTTTTTGAAAATTGTTTTGGCAATTTTCTCACTCAAGAAAAGGATACTGCTCCTTTTTATGCTACCACATAAAGCAAATGTAATCAGCCAGCTCAAAGACGACACCTAATCCACTCGGGCATTGTTAGTCATTAGATCTGTCTATCCAGGTCATTGCTAATTGATGCTAATCAATAATTTATTACAGCTTTGTGTACTGAGTGACAGATGAAAGATTAGTGACTGTTTATGTAACACTGTGACGAGTGCAGTATTCTGGCTGAAACAGGTGCTTGTGGTATTTGTCCGAACACATTTAACAAAATTCTGCCAAAACAGAATTGGTATAATACTGTATTAATTTGGTTTTTTATCGGTTGAATATTGAGTTCTCAGCTTTGAGACGATCAAGAGACATGCAGGTTGTTAAACACTGAACTGCCCATATGTGTGAATGTGGTGTTCTGTCTGTGTGAGACCTGTCTCGGTTATAAATACCGGCTCGTGCCCCAATGCATGCTGGGATAGGTTGAATCCCCGTGCGACCCTAAACAGGATCAGTGTGAATGGAAAATAGATGGATGGGTGCTTTGAGGCGGTCTGTCAGCGGTGGGCGTATAGTTTCCATATTAAAATTCAGAGTATGTCATTCTACTCTCTGAAGGTTTTGACTGGCATTCAGTCTTTACAGCTGTGATGTTTGTCATCTGAGCCGCTTCAAAAGACACTATAGAGACAATTGTACGTCCTACAGTACAGTACCTAAGTATATAAACTTTTTATATTCAGATAAATCTCCATTTATTAGTAGGATATTCCTAAAAAAGACAATGTATCTGATACAAAAGCAATCCCTCTCATCACTTGTGAAGTGTGTGTAAATGTCTGTATATGCACAGACTCTGCAGCCCTCAGCCTGTATTTTCTTATTTTGCCGTGTTCAGCAAGGGCGTCAACCTCTATAAAAAAACGTAGCGACCATGTGCCAGATCGTAAGCACCCAAGTGGAGGCTAACAAAACGGTGGACACGGAGCCAAAATCAATTATATAGCAAGCAGACAGTGCTCGTTCTAAAACAAGAGTGACTCTGAGGCTGGCTTTGTTTACCTTCATGTAACTTCAAAGCATTTTTTTGTTCACCCGTACTCTTTAAAACACTGACAACAGTAATCCACCCCTACAGTATGAGAGGGAATAAAACCATATTGGCTCTTAAATTGAGAGCACTTACTGTTGCTATAAAGTGTAATGTCTCTTTATTCTTTGTTCTAAACAGCTCTGAGAATTCCACTTAATGCAGCTTCTAATTATCCGCTATACAGTTTATTTAACACATTTAGATTTACTCTGTTTAATCACAATTGCACAACTTTATTGAAACTTGCTCAAATGTAACGTACAACTGGTCTTATGAATAATACAACTTTTTGTTCTTGAACATTGGCAACCAAATTGCAATATTCACAACACAGCAAGGTCAATAAAAGGATGACTTGTAGAGCAATGCTTACTGAACTGCTGCTTCTGTACAGGGCAGACCGACCCATCCTCGCTTATATACATTCAGTCACTAGGTTAGAATATACGGCTCAATCTGGTGGGTCAATTACTTATTTTATAACCGCTCCACCTCAGCCTTCTCCCACAACTGTTAAATAAAAGTCAGCTGTTTAAAATGTCTCCAAACTGAAGATTCATCATAATCAAGCTGCGCTTTTAGCCACATTATCTCTGGGCTCAGTAGTAGACCTTCTATGTGACATTAACCTGGCCGTAAGCACATTCTCCACACTAGCCTGAAGGAAGAACTGAACCTAACTGCCATGTTCAAATGATTGTCAGTGAGTACACGGATAGGAGAAACTGAGTTAAATATAGACGTATACACCTGCTGTGTATTCAAACATTTACAGTTTTTCTGCCCTCTGAGGCTGCCATGTGTATTTTGGTAGTTTGGGAAAATGCTCAGACAATGAGAGTTAAATTGTAAAGTGTTTGGGTGACTCACACACTTCAGTAGTGTATTGAATGGCAAAGGGTAAGATGACGATGAGAGTATTTGAAGCTACAGAAGCTACAGTGTACGGACTGATTTCAAAGCATGCTGTCGCAAGATGACCCGAAAGATGAGAAATCTTCTCAAAGCTTCACATCCTCTGAGATCCAACCTGCCTCTTCATCAGCTTGCACTGCTCCTGTAGCTCTCTGCATTACAGAACACCATCTTTTTTGCAGATGAGAGCATTAAATATTCAGGCTAAAGCAGAGTTATTCTGATGAACTTGCGCACCACTAATGAAAAGAGGAAATGTTCTGAAAAAACAGAATTAATCAACTCTCCATTGATTTGGAGGAAGACTAGCGAGAGGGTTTGAATTGGAGAAAAAAAAAACAGCAAAGTTATTATTTATTAAATTTACACATGTACTGAGCTCAGAGCTTTGATTGAACATCTGTTTCAGTTCCTTAACATACTACTTTATTTTTCAGTCAGCACATCTCCTCAGTGTTCTCTCTCTTACCAAATGTTGATTTAACCTTCACTCAGAGGTGACTCATTATTCTTTGAGGTAATTTACCCTCCATTGTGGGAGTGTAATTAAGTTTTTTTTTTTTTTTTTTTAATCAGTTCCTCAATAGCTTGTGTTTACCAGTAGAAGACAAATATAAAAGGGTCAAATGTCAGCTTTGTTTTGCTAAATAAACGTGCGATAACTTCCACACAATGTGACGGAAATGTGTCTTTTGTGGCTCAGTAAAATATATGCACAACAACAAAACCCACATTAGATAACAAAGCAAATGCAGTGTATGAAGCTGGAACTTTACAAATGCAGCAGGTTGTGTTCATAAGCAACGTAAGCGTGTAGTGTCCTTCACAGTTCATCTGTCATGTTAATAGAAGTCGAGCAATATATTTAAAGGAGTTGTTGTGCCTTCGGGGAAATTATATCTGCAACACGATGGGAGGAAATGAAATCGGTGAAGGAAGGAGTGTGACGGGTCCTGTGTGGTGGCGGTGGCTTTGCCTCTGATTGACTAGTTTGCAGAGTTTGTTAGATTAGACTAGAGTGCTGCCATTTATTTTAATTGCTGGGAGAGTTTAAAAGTGCAGTTCACATCCACCCTTTCTGTCACCATATGAATCCTTTCCTTGACCAGTGAGAGGCACACTGCCTCTATTTATACTGAGTTTGTGTAATGTTCATGTCCATTTTCTGCTTTACTCTGCTGAGTTTCCAATAATTTCTGTTTCAGGGTGATCAGAGACCTTTTCGTCAGTTGCAACGGGCTCAACCAGGTGACTGAGCTCGTCTACCTAGACCAGACACGCTCTTTGGCCTTGAAGGTGTTTGAGACTCTGATAATAGGCATCGGACACCAGCAGGCTGATGGGGTGCTTCAGGAGCTGGAGAGTGCCGATGCTGAAGAAAGGGAGGCCGTCTTGGGCCTGGCCGAGGAACTGGGGTCCCGAGGGGCTGGAGAGGGCCCACAGAGCCTTAGTAAGTTCTACGAAGGCCTAAAGGAGGCGTGCCCGCGTCACAAGAGCCGGAGCGGGCAGGGTCGTGGTCCAGGACGCAGCCGAGCAGAGACCCACCTCCGTGTCATCAACCTCTTCTTGTGCGTGGCCTTCCTCTGCGTCAGCAAAGAGGCCGATTCTGACCGGGACTCAGCCAACGACTCTGAGGACACTTCAGGTTACGACAGTACAGCCAGTGAACCTCTTGGCGGCCGACTGCCTTTCCTGTCCCCAGATTGCGTGGCTCTGCCCTCCAAAGAGCAGTTACGCTGCGCTGCAGATGTTTGGTCGGTGTGCCGGTGGATCTACCTGGCCAGCCCCTTGTTTCAGAGGCAGTTCTTCAGGCTCGGAGGACTGGAGGTCTGCTTGCGCCTCATGGCCATGGTCATTCAGAAACTCTCCTGTAAGACCAAGGATGGGAAAGCAAAGAAAAAGCGTGACGGTAAGGGCAAAGGCAGCCCTGACACCACAGCCCCAGCGGCCTCACTGGGACTGGAGGAGACGACTCGTGATGCAGCCGACGCCCTCGGCACTTCTCCCGCTGAGGGAAAGACCAAAGATCCAGCAAAGAGGCTGGAGGAAGAGTGGCAACTACAAAGTATTCGTCTCCTCGAGGCCCTGCTGGCGATTTGTCTGCACAGTGCCAACTCGTCCCTGCAGAGGATAGAGCCTGAGCTTTCTTATCAGGTATGTAGTTTAATGTCCGACTGATCAATCAACTTAATCCCTGACCACATCAACCGCACACAACAAACTTTTATTCTGGCCTCAATTAAACTGTTATGTCTCCTCTGGTTTATAGCTCCAGTCGGTGGAAGAGACTCTGTTCGAGGTGAGAGACCAGCTCTCTCGCTCCGGGGTGGTGAACTCTGACCTTGCTGTTCCTCTGTTCGACTCTCTCCTGAGAGTGGCCTTGGCAGAGGTGTCATCCTGTCCTGACCCTCCTGAGGAGAAGCCAGACAGGGTGAGTCCTGCCTTGGGAGAAACTGTGAGTGAAGTTACTGCACCTTTTTATGTTCTCAAGTTTTTGAAGCAACTTGTGTATAAAGAGACAAGTTAAGGTTATATGGGCAGTCAGACCTGATTGCTCTGCAGCTACAGGAGGTGCTCTCCATGTCCAGTGTTACTCTACTCATCTGTTATCTGTCCTGCTGCACAGTCTCTCCTCAATAGAATTTGCTGTTTTTTAAAATTCTAATAAAAACTATAATTGCTTCTTATAGTAACTACTCCCTCTTTGTTGCCTTCTACCCATGACGCAAAGTGCCAATGTACACTTTAGTTATCCACTTCGTGAATGTAGCTACAGTTTTATTTGCGGCTATTTGATAACGAGCTAGTGGCCCCCTGGTGGCCTCTGGGTTTGAGGTATTGACCGTAAATCTTTGTTGCATGCCATTCCCGTCCCTCTCCCCTTGTTTCCTGTTGTCTATCTCCTATAAGCTTTATAATATGGCTCTATAATGCCCCAAAATACTTTGTGCCCTTTCATTAAACAGATTCTCAACGAGGTGACAAACAGGGATGAGTGCTGAAAAGAGGCAAAGAGAGATCAAAACAAGCAGAAACCAAACAGCATCTTGTTGTGTGCTAACCAATGATATGAACTTATCTTCCAATGTGCCCAATGAGCCGCTGTCAAGGGGACAATGCGTCTTTGATTGATAACCTTTTAATTGCCCTCCCCTGTAGAATGAAGCAGATTGTGTTCAGTCACCACACACTGCTTCTCTGGCTGAACACCACGGCAAAATCTAAAGAGCAGTGGTGTTTATTCTGGAGCAAACCGTACAATGAAAGGAAAATCATTTTCCAGCCGAGTCGAGCGTCGGGGCGGCCGTGTATGGCCGCTCGCGCTATGTTGCTAAGCAGCCGTTATCTGCCCGACGTGCAACAGAACAGCAGACGTACATTACGATCGCCCTCGTTTAGACCAAGCAGTGGATGCAAACATGAGCGAGCAGGGTCTCAGTTTGAAACCCAAACAGATCCCTGATGGTGCTTTGTTTCAAAGATTCTCACTTGTTAATATAGGTTCTTACGACATAGTCGTCACGAACATATCAAAGATTAACTCTGTTGAAATATGCACACGTGTCCTTTAGTCACTGCAACTTCCGCCTTCTTAGTAGCCGCACTAGTACTGCAGGCTACATTAATGAATAGTTCTCAAGACCATGTATGGTTAGGACCAGACATGTAACCGCTTTTATTTGGTCCGGGAAGTGAGACAAATACAAAAACAACATTCTAGAAAGATCATTATTCATTACTCTGTAAAATGACCTCCCGCCTGGTAGTCGTCGCCTCCTCTCTCACAGCCTTAGATGTGTTTTTCACAAGTCTTAAAATGCCTGTCTGACTAAGCCTGTTCCAACACTGGAGGATTTAGCGTTTTTATATAATAGTGTTACCTGTTTCCTAAGAGCTTAGTTCTTTGTCAGTGAGCCCAGCAGAGCGTGATGTTCACTTAACCATAACAAGTATGTGCTATGAAGCGCCAAGATTAGTCTTCCACAAAGTTTGTCCACTGAAGGACTTTTCTTTGAAATGTTCTCTTCACCCACAATTGAATATCAAAGCTGCCTCGTATTATGCAGAAAGGCATAGAGGTGTGTATTACAGTAAGCCTCTTCTTTCAACTAGTAAACGGTTTAGAGTTTGACTGTTTACTTGTGTGTGTGTGTGTGTGTGTGTTTGCCTACGTGCACATATGATGACTGACTGTTCACGTTAAGGCACTGGGCTGTGTGAGTGCCCTGTAGATCAGCTGATATTCGTCTCATGACCAGAATCGTGTACTTTTTTTTAGTTTTTTAGTTTTTTTCCCCTCCTCACTTGAAAACATTTTGTTGGCTATTTATTTGCTGTATTAGTGAAAGGACCGCTGCTTGTCATACGTAGTATATTTTAGCATAACATTCTTAGTCTAGGACATTTTTTTTTATAACCGCATTGGGTAAGCTCTTGCGAAATGTTTTTTTTATCTCAACAGCTTGACCGGGCGATGATGTTGTTGCATTTCGATTGTGAGGGATTAGAATTCATGACTTCTTCTCGCCTCCCCTCCTCTTTCTTCCTCTTCCTCTCGCACTCTGTTTCTGCCAGAAGCTCCAGGTGGTTCCAGCAGGAGATCTGTCCGAGGAGGTGGACGAGGTGCAGAGCTGTGGCGTTAAGCCCCCGGGGGAGGAGGAGGGCTACGACGCTGACAGTGAAAGCAACCCTGAGGACATGGCCAAGCAGGACGAGGGTAGGTCCACACATGCTGGAAAACCACACACACGCGCACACACATACACACACACACACACACACACACACACACGCACTCCTCTTTAAGAATCCACAGCTACGGCACACACCTGACTGCTCCTAATGATAGTGTCTAACTGGTTAAACGCTACTTGGGTTGTTTGCTTTACGTGCAAGTCTTCCCCTGCAGATTCTTTTCACTCTTTTTACTTCCCCGGGATTATTTAAGGAACGCTTTAAATCTCTTTTTCTCAATGTACTCCGTCTTCTGCAACATTTGTTTTTGTTTGTGATAAATGTCAACAGACTCATCTTGATCGATGGAGAGGTCTCAACCTCTAAACCTGCTGATTTACGTCCCTGGGAAATCTTTCTTCTCCCACTATTGAATTGATCACTCAACGCCTTTGTTGAATTATTATTCATTAATGCATTTCCTTGCATTTACTCGAAGGATTTTGTGTTGAACAGCATCATGGTTTCTTAAGAAATGTGCAGTGCAAAACACACATCCTCATTTGGTTTGCCGTGGAGGATGTTTCGCAATAACAAGTGGCTAGTTTCTATTGCGCACATATGACAGAGCAGAAACAGGCCCGAGCACTTTATTCCCTTCACAACAGCCTCTTGTGTTCGCTCTGTCTCTCCACTCTGGTCTCACCGGTTGAGAACGTGGCCTCATTACAGCCTTTTTTCCTTCTTCATCCCCTCAGAATACAATCATTGTTTTACGTTTTACAACTGCAGGCAGCTACACTCTGTGGCCTCATGAGCTGGATCTTGTGACTTTAAGTCGCCATCAAATGGAGACTTTAACTTCCTGGAAATGTTATTTGTCCTGGAAAACAGTGGATCCTAAAGGGAGAATTACCCGCCTTTTTATCTGGATGTTTAATCAGTGCTGATGGGGAATGTAGTCCACTGAAGAAAAACCTCTAGATTTTGCCTGCATGTACCAGGATGCATTGTGCGTGAGCTGCGAGTTCGCTGCGTCTGATAAATAAACAAAATGAATTCACAAAATTTCAATTAAGGAGATGTTCTACATACAACCGTGCACCTTCTCAATTCAAGTTTCTCTCTTACACCGAACACAGACGGGCTTAATTGCCTTGTTAACTCATCATAAAACACACTTCATTCAAACTGAACAGAAACAAAGATAACTCGTCAAATGTATCCGTCCGTTAGTCTTTCCACTGTTCCAACAATCAGCAACTCAGCTTTGGTCGAGTGACAAATACTTGAATTAATCCCAACCCAGGCAGTAATGGTCTGTTCTTCCTCTCATATCAAACAGCCTATCTCTCTATGTCATTCAACAGCATGTAAATTAAATATAATCTATTTAAAATGCCTTTTTCTTTAAGTTTTTTGTTTTTCAAAAACATTGGTTGCCAGTGTGTGGTTTAGTAGTAGTGCTTTTGAATTTTTTTTATTGTATTAAATATTTCTGGGGGGTTTTGCTTGATTAACAGGTGTCTTAATCCATCACAGACAACTGTGAAAATTACAATTAAATGCAAACTGGTGGTCTGCTGCAATTAAATTCAACCTCGGACCAAACACATTTTTTCACAAAATGATATTAAGGGATACCAGGATGGCAGTCTGTGTGTGACACATATATACTGTATATATAAGTATATACAGCAGTATACCTTGTATCTGGATGTGTGAGTGTTCGATGGAGGCAGACTGTGTAGCTGTGCACAGGGAGAGAGAGCCAGCTTCATTAATATAAGGAGGTCCCAGCAGCTGTGTGAGAGCCTGCAGGGCTGCTCTCCTGTAAATCATGAGGGGGACTCCTCTGCTGCTCTGAGGCTGCTGAGCACAGGACTAAGGCTAATTCATTTTCATGTGCTGCCTTCAAGATGCGAGAATGGAGCTGAAGCAAGGTATGCCTGTGGATTGTGAAGATGTTTAAGCAACATGGCGGGCCGGTCAGCTTGACGATTACCGTCTCTCCGTGTCTGTGTGCTCGTCTCTTGTTGTGTCTCTGATCTTGCCCTGGTGTGCGTGTGTGATGGTTCTCTTAGGTGTGAAGGTGGAGTCTGCTGTGCTGCATGAGTTTGTGGCGGTGGGGGACGGGCCCAGGGGTGGCGTGCTGCTCTTCCCGGAGATCTGCACGATGGAGCTGAAGCTGCTGGCCACTGGCTCCCCAGACCTGGAGGTTCTGAGCCATGTGTTTCACAGCCTGCTGGGTGCGGTACGCGCAAACCACCGCAATGCTGCCCTGCTCTACGACCAGGTCAGACTGACCGCTCCTTCTTCTTGGTACTACTCTTGTTTGTCTCACTTTTCTCCTCAACTGAGGAATATGACCGACACCTTGTTCTGTTCCTCACAGGGAGGAGTCAAAACCATCCTGTCTGGCTTTCACAACATCCTCAGCCAAACAGACCCCTCCTTTACAGGTTTGTTATTTATTCTGGCTTATTTTTATCTTGTATGACAGTGTAGGATATTATTCACGTGTGACATCTAAGGGAAAGAAATTGTGTCCACTCAGTTTGCTGTTTTTTTCCGTTTTTTTCCCTGCTGTTGACATTTCGACTGGGTCCTCAGGGTTCAAATGTCATATTCAATCTGAATAATTTGAGTAATTCTTGGGGAAATCGGTACCCAATGGATTGATTTCATATAGAGAATTTATGTTTATCTCATTTGGTGTTGTAAGATATTGTCACGTGTCACGTGTCCTTTTTGTTTTATTTGTTTTGCTGAGAGCAAAGAAGGCAGTGATGCTGTTTTGCGTTTTTTACCTGTGGTCTTCTGGTGCATGCCCAAGTAACTGAAAACTGTTTACGTAATCTGCTCTTCATTGGTCTACATTCAGATTGCCAGACTGTGCTAGTGGAGCTGCTGGTTGCCATGGTGAGCCAGCGAATCACAGCGGAGGAACTGGCTCTGTTGATTCGCCTCTTCCTGGAGAAGACTCCACCTACTGTAAATAACTCCGTCAGTCACTCAGCAATGTACTGTTGGCTTACGTTCAGGGTGTTGACACTGATAGCTTATGATCACGCTGTCTGCCCATTCAATTTTTCAGAACTCATTTTTACAACACCCTTCCTGTCACACTCTCTTCTTCTCACTTCCTGGTTCTTTAAGACTCATCAACACATAATGCTCCCTTGGGCCAAACTTCATTCTATATACGATAAACACCAACGTGTGCAGAACAGATGTGATGCTACAATTTATTACCACGTAGCGGCCGGTGTTTGATTGGAATCCGGCAGCAGACATCAATAATAACCTGTCTTTGAGAAGTAGGTTCCCAAAAGGGAAGACAGGGGTTTATTTTTAACCATGTGAACAAAATGACGTGTGACCTTTGTTTTCCGTCTATGAAAATGAGACATATCAGTGACTACAGTTGCCACTTATGATTCTTTTTACTTTTTTTGTACTGCTTCACAGGATGTTCTATTTTAAAAAGTATGTTTTGCTGCATTTGATCAAGACTCTCAGGGTGACCACAGCCTTAATGCTGAGCTGTTTTAGATTGATCACACTGTTATAGCAAATATACTACTTAGTGTGTATCTGTTTGTTTCTTAATTTGCTTCACTTTATTTAGATATTTTAAAAAAAGAGTTGGCACAAATTGATCTAGTGTTTTCATTATCAAATCTAAAATAATAGACTGTCCTTCTCTCTCCCTGTTTACTTTGTTACCTGCAGGAGATTTTACTGAAAGGCATCCTACAAATCGTTGAAGCCAACGTGAATATAGAACCTCTTCACTTCCTGTCCTTTCCTATAATGCTTGGGGCTTCGACCCCAGGAGGGGTGTCCACTGGCTCCAGACCAAACGGGGCTGCCGGAGGGAAAAGTGTTGGTTTGCTCTGGAAGGGCAAACTGTCTCCTGGGCGCAGGGAGGGTGATGCCGAGTACAGACCAAGCCACCTCCGTTCCTCTCCCTGGCACATTGCTCCCCTCCACTTGCCCCTCGTAGGGCAGAATTGCTGGCCCCACATGGCCAGCGGCTTCAGTGCCTCTATGTGGCTCAGAGTGGCAGAGCATGAGGAGAAGGATGGGGAGAAAGACAAGGGTGAGACACAGATCCTTCACCTAAACGTTTTTTATGCCTGAAGTCCATAAATAAGTGAACTTTTTTTGAGATTGTTTTATCATTGTTTTCCAGAGGAGAGTAACGTTCCTGCAGCTGAGTCCCACCATGGCTCCTCTCAGGCTGGGGCGAGATTACTAGAGGAAGGTCTCATTCATATCCTGTCAATGGGCTCCAAGGCACTGATGCTTCAGGTGTGGGCAGACTTCTCCACAGGCTCCCTCACATTCAGGTGAGCTCCAGCATAGACTGCAGTCCCGAAGATGTGTGTGACGAATGGGCTGCTATTTCGCAAGTATTCGTAGCTTATGGACCTTGAAGTACTGTAATGTGCTGTTCCCCCAGGATTTGTATAGACCCAAACGATGAGATAAAAGCAGGGCTGCTGGCGCAGGCCGACTCTGGTGAGGAACTACTGAGAGCGGGGCAATGGCAGCACCTCGGCCTCACTTACACCCAGCAGCCAGAGGGCAAGAAGAACATCCATGGCCGTGTGGTTGTCTGGGTGTGCGGCATCAGGTGAGGATCGTGTAACAGCAAGAGTAAGACTGTGGCAGTTTAGTTTAAAGTCTGGTAAATTAGTGAACATTAATCTTAACTTGTCATGCTCTCTGTTTCAGGAAATGCGAGGTGTCTTTGGACTACACCCTTCCAAAAAAGTCCAGTTTATCATCTGACAGCAACAAAACCTTCTGCATGTTGGGCCACTGTACACCGTCCTCTGAGGATCCGTTGATGCAGAGTAGATGCTGGAGCATGGGCACCGTGCTTCTCTTCAACGGTAGGACCTCCTGTCTTCTTTATCTAACTGGAATCACGTGTCTATAAGCTCTTACACACTTAATGCCAGACGGTCGCTCATCATATTTCTACATTCTTATGTGCAATCTGTCGTAATCATTTTGATCTGTTCCACCTCAGTGCTGCTCCCTGGTGGTGCATTACACTGATTACCAACGTCTCTCTCATAAGCAGTATGTACTGTACATAAATGTACGGTAATGTTTTGTGGTGCAGTTATAATTTTAAAGCGTAACCGGTCTAGTGGCTGTAAAAAGCTGTTGCTGGTATGATGTGTTGCGTGCTGTAGATTCTCAGCATTCTCGCGGGAGGCTAACTGAATACTTCTCTTGTTGCCTCTAATTGGCTGTGAACGGTTTGCCTCTCTGCGATCTCAGCCTGTTAACCTAACTGATGGCTTTGCACCAGCTTAGCCTCTCTGCTGTCGTACGTAGCAGTTTCTTCTTGGAAGAGAAGGACCGTGAGATTCATCAAAGTTTCATGAAAACAAGAAATAAAACATCAAGGTGTACCATGGCTTCTCGCTTTGCGTCACGTCATATTTTATTACTGCATTGGTTATTGATGGAATGATATGAATCATTTACTCGTGGGGTTGATTTTCCATGTTGGATTTTCCACAATTATGTTTTCGAGCTTCCATAACAACAGATTTCCTGTTTTCCTCATTAGGAGATTACTTGTAATTGTAACTCCCCCCCCCCCCCCCCCCCCCCCCCCCATATTTCAGGATCGAGAATAGGAGCTGAGGAGGCCCTGTACCTCTACACCAGCGGGCCTGACCTCACCTCAATCATGCCCTGCAAGTATGGCAAGCCCAGTGGGACAGTCTCTAAGTTTGTCACTCTGGAAGGCCTGAAGTGTGAAGATGTACGGGAGCTTCTGATGAAGAATCAGGACGTGGACACAACAACTTTGGTTGTAAGTCTTTGTTTATGTGAAGCATTGACTTAACATCCAAATCACAACAGAACACACACTTAAAAATGCAATAGAAGTGTTTTATTGTCACTGTTGTTTTCACCCAATTTCTGCATGATAAAATGCAGATCAACACTGCAGGTAAAGCCTGTACATTCTGTAAGCATAGCAAATCCCTCCTATGTCTTATATATTGTTTAATTTCACGGTGTATGAATTGTGTGCGGTTCCAATTAGCTGTCATTACTGATACTGCACGGTAAGAAGTAATTTTTCCCCCAATGGAAAAAAGCTATTACAGTTAAGCTGCAGCTTTTCTTTATTGAGACTGAAAATAGTTTCCCTCCCATTAATGCTAATGTCTTTGTTGATCATAACTCTGCTGAGTTAAAATAAGGGAGTAAGACAAGAAGAATGAATGATCTTTATAATTTCTGTTATGCTCTAAAAAAGTCTAACAAAGTCCAAATCTGTGAAATTGTAGCTACCGAGATTTACTACCGTAAATACCTCAAAATTAATATTAAAAGTTACAGGATAAAAGTTTTGCCTGAAAATAATGATTGCGTGGATTGTGTTCCTGTATAGGAGAGCTTGGCAGTAGTGTTTGCTCCCAGCAGTCCTAGACTCTACACCATCTATGAGCCTGTAATCAGACTTAAGGGTCAGGCCAAGACGGTGGTCACCCAGCGGCCCTTCAGCTCCAAGGAGGTGCAGAGTGTTTCCCTGGACCCGAACTTCCTCAGAGCTTTTCTCCCCACTGAAACACATGGCCTGCAGAGCGTCCTGCACAAGATCGGCGGAACAGGAAATTTTGTCTTCCTCTTCGCACAGGTAGGACGGTCCATATATTCAATGAGCTCATGATTCCCAGCTGTTGGGATATTTCTGGAACACTGTAGGTTTAGATAGATGTATTCCAGAGAGCGGAAAGTGTTTGTTTGATTTAATAAACCAGAAACAATCAGTGAATTTTAAGAACAAGTCACCTCACAGCAATGTAGAAACATGTACCTCATAACGTCACATATTGATCGCTTTAACAACTTTGCAACTTTTTTGAGACGACAAACAACACAAAGAAGGAAAGGATTACACTTCCGGGTCATAAACACACTGTAGTTTTACAGTTTAATAGTGCTAGATTAATTGACCAATAGAAAATGTTAAGCCAATTTTTTTTATGTTGAATAAACATTGAACTAAAATTGAAGCAAAAATTCCAAACATTTAATAATTCCAGCTTCTCAAATCTGATAATTTTCTGCTTTTAAGTGTCTTAACATTATATTAGATTAAAGTCTTTGTTTTGGGGGATTTTGGTCGGGGAAAAAGGAAGACGATGTCACCTTGGGCTCTAGGAAATGATGGTTGGCATTTCTCACTGATTTATGATGTTTCATAGACCAAACAATTGATCAATTAATCAAATAAATAATTGGCAGATTCATTAATTATGAAAATAATCGTTAGTTGCAGTTCTACAGTTAAAAAGTCATGTTATGAAGGTGCTCTATGCCATATGACCACCGCTGCAAGGAAATGTATTTCTAAGATCAAGAGATTAATGACAAAGCTTTGATATTTTGTATAACTGAATATGTTGAGGCAATGAAATAGCTCATGTTTGAACTAATAAGCTGCATCACTCATCTGCTTCAGACAATGTGACCTAATTACTTCAGTTACGTGTAGGATGAGGAAATTCACATTAGTTTTGTTGCTCTTGTTACTTCATAGTTTAATGTCACTTTTACAGACGAAGTTTGATATTCGGCTCGTGTGTGCTTCTTTGAGAACACAATAACTAGCAGGAACATTTTGAAATAATGGAACTCCACCTTCAGGCTGCATTGTTCACATTTATAATTCTTTTTTTCTTTTCTTTTCTGTATTCTTTTATTCTTCTGTTCCTCCGTCCCTCATCTCTGGGTCTGCGGTGTCCAGACGGTGGAGCTGAGTGACTGTGAGAAGACCCAGGCTCTGGCTCTGCGGGTGCTGCTGTCTTTGTCCAAGTTTAACCAACACCGCATCCATGAAATGGACTGTTACCATGGTTACTCTATGATCCACCAGGTCCTCATCAAGTCCAAATGCATCGTGGGATATCACATGCTCAAAGTGAGTCACACCTTGAACTCTTTGCCGTCTCCAGCACCCACAACCTCTGCTGATCTGTGCAGTCAAACATATGCATCACCGGCGCTTGTTTTTTTGTTTTTTTGTACCATGAGTCTGATCCAGGCCGCCACACCGGTGCCTCTCTGAGCCGGTGTTGGTGACCCTGCTGTTACTTGACCCTCTGGCTGTGTCTGTAATTGAGCCGTGTGATGGCTGAGCACTGAAATGGATTCTGTCTGACTTGATGAAACACTGAGCTCCTGCAGAGTCACACAGCACCTCTGATTGCCTTTGACACTTTAGGCTTCCACACACGGTATTTTTTTGTTGGATGAGAGTGACCAGCACTCTATTATAGCAGCGCTGTAGACGTGTTTCTGATGCGGTGGCCATATTCTGTCCTTCTAGACTTTACTGGATGGATGTTGCAGTGCACCCATCCTCATCCTGGGGGACGACGGCCACTTCCGTTTGGACACCGAGTCCATCGCTGTGGTGCAGGATATCAGACTGCTCTCAGACGTCCTGTTCGACTGGAAGATCTGGGCCAAGGCTGAGGTAAACTCATGCGTCACAGGATCAATTATATATATTCCATAATAGCAGGAGACGTAAGACAATGTGGAAACATGATAGAATATACTGTACATAAAGACAAGCAGTCATATTTCTAACTAGGTGATTATCATAAATTCTAATTAGACTTTATTTTTCTCCTCTTTTTTTATTATAGTCAAATGTGAAGTAACAGTAAGCCAAAAGCATAATGGTGCTCTCAACCCGACTATATAGATGATGAAGAACCAGTTCATGAGTCTTTCACTGTCTGTGTCGTTTTCTGTCAGTGTGGAGTGTGGGAAACACTACTTGCTGCCTTAGAGATCCTCATCAGGGTGCACCACCCTTATCAGGTCTTCAACATCCGTCAGTTCCTCAAGGCTGAGGTAGTGCACCGCTTCCTGCTCACCTGCCAGGTGTTACAGGTAGGTTCGCAGTCATAAAGGTGCTGTGATAACACATTACCTCTTCAGAGACTGTTACTGTACTGACAACATTGTGTTTGTCTTAAGGAGCATCGGGACGAGCATCTGACTGCTATCCCGCAGGAAGTCTGTCTGTCGTTCGTCAAAATCATCCAGGAGGTTCTTGGGTCACCCCCGGACATGGACCTGCTAAAACTGATCTACAACTTCCTGCTGGCTGTTCACCCACCTACCAACACCTACGTCTGCCACACTCCATCCAGCTTCTACTTCTCACTACACATAGGTGAGGAGGCAGTGCAGTTGAGAGCAGCACCTCTGTATTAATTGAATGCACTGAGCTCATTTGGTGTCTCTTTATTTGTCAGATGGGAAGCTGTACCAGGAGAAGGTACAGTCCATTATGAATCTGAGACACTCCAACAGTGGAGGAAAGTCTGCCAGCAGCTCTGTGGTGTCACTCTCCCCAACTGTCTTCACTGACGCTCCCCATGAAGGTACAGCTGTTTCAACTAAATTACCCCAAACTTAAAGCACTCCAAGGCATCCAACACTGTGACGATGATTAAATCCAAACCTTCAGTGTGTCGCTGTGGAATTACAATATAAAAAGGAAGATTAGCGGTGCTTTTGTGGGTGTATGTGCCTCAACCAAAAAACAAAAATGCTTAACATGTTTAGAGCTGTATCAGCTATGTTTTCTCTCCGATTAATTACAGTTACCAGAGTTTTATTTATAGTACCTAATATAAACAGCATTACTTATTACTTATTGTGGTCATAACATTGCTTTTTTAGTTTCTTATAGAGCACTTTAAGCCTTGGGAAAGGGCTTTATAAATGGAATACATTTGGCTGTGATACTTGCAACAATGCATTGTGATACACTGACCACAAACAACTCTACAGTTTTGTAAATTAATCTGTGATTCTGCTCTGTCACATCATGTTATTCATCACAGCCACAAGTCTAAAAATCACGATTTTCTCTGCAGCCTTCAGTTAGAAACTCTAATCATTTCTTAAGTGCTGAATCATTTTGTTCTCTTTTCCAGGCCATCTCCACGCTCCTTCCCCTGAGCATGGAGGTGATAATCAGTCGTTACGCCTTCCTAGTCTGGCACCGTCTCCGTACTCCTCTCCTCTACTGACACCTCGACTCGGACACGGTATCTCAAACGAGGCAGGTGAAGGTGACGGGGTCTCCCTCGCCACTCAGCAGGCTCTTGGCAGCACGGAGACGCTCAAGAAGGGCGGAGCGGACGAGCAGCTTCTGAGCAGCTGTGAATCGGCCAAGACAATCTGTGAGTCTAAGGACATAGGTGAGGGAGGAGCCCTGCGCACTCCTTCCATCAGCGTGGAGGAGGAGCGGGACGAGGCGGCAGAGGTGAACAGCCTAACAGACGGCAGCGTTGGGGTGGCAGAGTCTGAGGACAGGTTTGACTGGGCCAGCGACGAGGCGCCGCGCCGCCCTGACAGCCTGAAAGGCATCCAATCGTTCCAGAGGAGCCACAGCAATCTGGCCAGTCTGGGCCTGGCCTTCCCAGCTCCAAATGGCTCCTTGCCAATCGGCCGCTGGCCCAATTCGGCTGACCGAAGCTCCATGCCTGAAGACTGGGAGAGCTACACATACTCTCCTGGCTACGAGAGGATGCACAGCAAGACCGAGGCCAATGACGGGTATGTTGCTATAACACATACAGTATTACAAATACTCTCAGGATGTTCCAACTGAATGCTCAGTATCGTTACAAATTATAATATTGATGAAGTCAGCCCATACCAAAATTTGACCAATCTATAAATGACTTCTAGTGAGCACTGGCAGTCTCTTTCAACATTTGTTTTAATTGCATGTCCATGTGGGTTTTGTTCTGGTACATAACTCTAGAAACGATAAAGACATGGACCACTTTGCTCGATAAAGAGGAGCTGTGCATGGATTTGCATAATCTAAATACAGCATTTGGTTATGATAATAATCCTCCAACTTTGAAAATGATTTGTACTGCAGTGACAGCTTCAGTGTATTTCTACCTGCCAGCCAGCAACTCAAGCTGATAGCAAATTTAAAAAGTTATATTTTTTTCTTGTAATCCTGTTTTCTCACCAAAGTCACCTTTTTCTTTCCATCAGACACAATGTGGGCTGTTGTAGATGTTGTAGATGAATTTCAAGTTATACAGGAAACCATCGAGAGAGAAAATGTCTTGCATCCAAAATTCATTTTTATATTCTGATGCTTTAACTACTCTGTCAGTTTTAACAATAATATACGAGTTCAACAACCAAACAGCTTTGTCATTTCTAGCAGCGCTGATTATGATCATAATTAATTTGAACAGTCAGGCTCTCTTTACACAATACCCCTCACACTGCAGGACACTAACCTCCTTTAAATATTGTAAACAAATTCACATCCCGTGTAACCTGAAATTAGTGGAAATTCAGCGAGCTGTTGGTGCACAGTAATTCCGCGCTGAACTCTAAGCTGTGTTTCTCAGGTCCAGCACTGAGGACTGCCTGGTGCTGATCTGCTGCGGACTCTATGATCTTCTGAGGGGCATCCTGCTGCTGTTGCCTGACCTCATGCTTGAGGAGGTGATGGACAAACTCATCCAGCCAGAGGCCCTCATTGTCCTAGTCAACCACTCGTCGCCTCTCATCCAGCAAGGTGTCATGAAGGTTGGTTCAGTATCCTCTTTGATGATTGTTACTACTGCACCGCTGATGCTGGTAGATCACATAGTATCTCCCAATCACAATCATTTCACTTTTACATCTTAGAGGAGCTCTAAAGGCACCGGTAGTTAGATTTTGTTACCTTTGGACAGAGCCAGGCTCGCTGTTTCCCCTTGTTTTCAGTCTTTATGCTAAGCTAAGATAACTGCAGTATTTATCATACAGACATGGGAGTCATATCAATCTTCTAACACTCAGCATGACAGCAAATAAGCACCAAAAAACATAAAGCTCTTCCACTAATTGCTTGTGCTAAACATTTGATTAAGAACAAATCTTTTACTCTGAAATCTTAAATCGGCGCCAGCGTGTTAGCAAAGTATCCCACTCTATTGCCAGTGTTGGGACTGTACCTTTTATGTCATATTATTCTGCCCCTCTCTCCTAGCTGCTGGATGCATATTTCAGCAGAGCCCACAAGGAGCAGAAGGAGAAATTTCTGAAGGACCACGGCTTCTCACTGCTGGCCAACCAGCTGTACATCCACCAGGGCAGCCAGGGGCTCCTCGAATGCTTCCTGGAGATGCTGTTCGGACGGCCGGTGGGCCTGGAGGAAGAGTGAGTCCAGGGAAATTGCACAGTTCAAGCCATATCGCCCAGTGTTTTGTCTTGGATTGTCTACAGTATGAATATGTGTGTTTGACACTATTTTTCTCGTCTGTAATTCTTTCCAGTCTGGACCTGGAGGAAATGGAAAATATCTCACCTTTCAGAAAGCGCTGTATCATCCCAGTGTTGGGTCTTATTGAGAACTCGCTGTATGAAAACTCCTTGGTGCACAACATCCTGTGTATGCTGCTGCAGCTCCTCAACGCCTGCCCAAAGCTGGCAGACATCCTGCTAGACCACGGGCTGCTCTACGTCCTCTTTAACACCCTCTCCACCCTCAATGGCATGGAGAACGGGTACGGCTGCCAGAACAGAGCACTATTCATTCAAACACCTCCTTGGATTCATAGGTTTTGTCTTGAACCTTTTGATCCGTGAATTGAATCAATAATCCTCTCACTGTTCATTGATCTGGCGTATACGAGTGGTAGACTCACTTCGTGCGCTTCATATTTTCTTGTTCTTCCTCTGCAGTATTCCCCTGAATGACTACAAGCTCCTAGTGTGTGACATCCAGCAGCTGTTGGTAGCTGTGACGATCCACTCCTGCAGCTCTTCAGGGTCCCAGTACTTCCGCATCATTGAAGACCTCATTACCTTGCTGGGTTTCATGCAGACCAGCAAGATGCGTCGCACACAGGGTGAGGGGCTGGATTTCTAAAAATCAATACACAGGCGAAACACATCAGTGTTGTCATCTACTGTGCTCGGTAGTTCTGGGTGATATCAAGCTGTCAATGTCTGCTGCAGAAAGAAAATTCATCATCTACAACTGCAGAGTGGAAAATCATTTGAGAAATAAAATTTGATTTGACAAATATCTCACATCTCCGTGTTCCAACGAAATCATTTTCTCATTTTTTCCATAAATTAGCTCTCTGAAACGTATCTCTCCCATCTCTTCCCCATTAGCACTTATTTATTTTGTGATATAATCATTCTGTGATCACAGAAACATTACAAAGACATTATGGCTCCGTACATGGCACACTTTATAATATACTTGTAATTACACTCGACTGTATTGCTGCCTGCCCTCATTGGGCCAACTTGATGAATGTCACCAGTTCGTGAGGAGGTGCGTGTTGTGAGATTTGATCATTAACATAATCAACTACCCCAAACTGTCATGGAAGGCTGCCTTTTCTGCTCCGTTTGTGGGGGAAGTTAAAAATGTTACCCAAGAGTAAAGGTAATTTAAAATCAGCAGATTGAAACGTAACACACTTAGCAGTGTCTGTAGTCACAGTAGGGGAGCTGGAAATATTACCACAGCTGTCAACCCTGTGTCATCGCAAAACCGTACCGAGACATGAATAAAGAAGAATGGTTTGAACCTCTTGTCTATCCATGATGGACATGATTTACTTTGCCATGACCCAAGTTTCTTCAATTTATTTAAAAAGAAATTGGATTTGACTAGCAGAAATGGTAGAAGTGGGTTTTTTTTGTCTGTAGAGCAAGATAGACTTTCTGTACATGACTAGTATGACAGGCCTAGGCCTCTTGTGAATCATGTACAGTAGTATTGATGAATAACAGTTCAAAGTCCCCTTTATATTGAATGACTTGTACGTGCCACAAATCAATTTATATGTGTGTTTCTTGCATGAAGCTCTTCGTCAGTGCGTCAGGTAAACATCTAACATGTTAAAGTTCCTTGTCTCTTTCTGTTTGTGTTTTTTCCCCAGAGATGGCTGTGGCTTTGCAGTTCCGCGTCCTTCAGTCAGCGATTGAGTTCATAAAGACGACAGCCAATCAGGAACCTCAGAAGCTGAGCAGCTCTGTTAATACACCGAGCTCTCCACATATCGCCATCCATCAGAAGCGCAAGAGCATTGCGGGTGAGTGTTTCATACTGATGCAGCAGCAGAAATCTGGTGTGCAGTCTTTCTGTGTCGAGTTAGAATTGACCATCATGCGTTTCCACCCCTGTGTCCACCCTCACCTGTCTGTTTATTGATCCTCTCCTCGTCCTGGTCTGAAGGTTCCATTGCCATGAAAGACTCCATTATTCCCCGCATCCCCAGACAGCACTACTGCTCCTATGGCCAGATACCCCTCTCCCCTCCCTTCAGCTTCCTGTCTCAGGACTCCCCCCTCCCCTCCCCCTCTGGAGCTCCATCCTACATGCTCCACTGTGACGCAGGTAGCTCGGACTGTAGTCCACAGCGGAGATCATCCTCCCCTGTCATGGAGCATGTCTCCCGTTTTTGCTGTGAACTCACCCTTTGCCCTCCACTCACCCCGGGTGTTAACTTGCCCAGTAACCCTCGTGCGCTACTGGTGCCTTTGTGTGTGCATGGTTGAATGCTTAACTAAATCAGTGTTAAGTATTTTAACACAGATGGCACTTTGATTAGTGAATCATTAGAATCTTTTCTGTGTTCAATGATTCACGGGATATTTGCAAAACCTTACGCTGAACTTGAAAGGAGAAAACAATGCGTGCTTATACTTAGAAAGAAGCGACCGTCATGTGTGCTTTTAGGCCGGCGCCGGTTCTCTCTGGCCCAGACGGACTCTCTCCTGATGCGGATGCGCTCCGTAGCCAGTGATGAGCTCAACCAGATGATGCAGAGGAGGATGAGCCAGGAAAACCCCATTCGTGCCAGCGAGACTGAGTTCGTCCAACGGCTGCAGAGGCTTGTGGTTCTTGCTGTCAACAGACTCATTTACCATGGTAAAAAAACTCCTCCCACTTATCTATTCTAATCTTGTCTATTTTCTCCTTCACCTCACATGAGCGTGAACTGAAGTCGCTGTCTAATCCCGGGTCTGTTCTCCCACTGCAGATGTAAGTCAGGACCTGTTTGACCTGCTGAATATCCCCGAGTCTCCAGACCAACCGTTTATAACCCCAGATCCAGCTGATCAGCCGCAGGACGAGAGTGGCTCCGCCTCTCTCTCACACTCTCCCATTCCCTTCACCCTGCCGCCTGCCAGCAAGAAGAGCTTTCAGAAAGACATCCTCATGCTCATGATGGACGGGATCAAAATAAGCCTGGTATGATGGCACTGAGAACCCTTTTTTTTTTTTTTAGCTGTGAAGTTTTAATTGCTATATTGTGAAACCTTGTGTTACTGGTTGTGATCTCACAGGGCAGCTCGGGTCGAGGAGGAGCCCCACATCAGCAGTGGCGAAGGATCCTATGGTCGTGTCGGGACACTTTTCGGGTCCAAATCGGCCGCCTCCTTGTGCACACGCTCAGCCCTGCGCTTCCCCTCTCTGACAGGAAGGAGTCGCTGGGGTTTGTGTTTGATCCCAGACATTTGGATATCCTCAAGGAGAGCCTCAGCCCGGGCCTAGAGGTGAGTGTGAAGGAAATACTTCATTAAATTCAAATCTATCACTAGTCTATTTGTCACCTTACACGTCAATTTGGCCTTTGCTCACTGACAAATATTGAACCCAAAATGATATATATTACCTTCCCATTTCAGACATTGTGTTGGGTCCAGGGGGAAAGTATGAGTGAGAGTTCAGTATATTAGCTTTGCTTGTCATTTTCACTCCTACAGGAGCTGTCGGGCTTTGGCTCTAAAAGTACTCTGATAGATGTTTTCATGCTGTTCAGCAACTCCCTTGTCTCCCCATGGGAGTCTTTCACTTGTCCTCCTCTCAGGCTTTTCTGAGGGTTAACTAGCCGGATCAGGCTCGTTTCCTGTCCATCACTGTATGCGACCTGATTCAGACACAAACAAACAATGTATCTGTGCTATGTTCTCGCTCTGTCTTTCAGCATGGACCAAAGTTGTCACTGTACCTGTACGAGATGCTGCACGATCACAAGGACAGCCTCACCAAAGACGAGCAGAACGCCGTGGGTGTCTTCATGACCTCGCTCAAGCTTTGTGGCCATCGCTGCATCCCACCCAACACTCCACACAAACAAGACTTGCTCAAGGCCATAAAAGAGGTTAAGTCCTACAAAGACAAACATTCATTGTTAACAGTTTCTGAGCCTTACTAGCCAAACTCAATCAGCCTGTTTGGTAGTTCAGCAGTGTGAGTACTTGTGTGCAGGTGGAAAAGCTTCGTTGTCCATGAAGTGCAGCATGTCAGGTTTCTTTTTAGCTAGAAAATTAAGCTAATGCATCTTTCTTACTTCATTTTATTCATACAGGAAAAATTCAAGTATGAAGCAGAAGAGAAAACAAGCAAAGTGGCGTGGGAAAAGAAAATGACCAACACTCAGAGGAAGTGAGTCGGGGCTTTTTTTTTTTTTTTTTTCTGGTGTGAGATTGATGTTCAGTACAAGAACATATTGGTTAAGAATCATTTCACACTTCTATTCACTCCATTCTTTCTTATTTCTCTGCAGTCTTCTCCAACGACTGGATGGAAAGTCCAAGGACATTTCAAAGATTGCGGCTGACATCACTCAGAATGTGTCTCTGCGACAAGGCATGGAGAGAAAGAAAGTCATCCAGCACATCAGGGGACTCTATAAGACTGACCTCAGCGCCAGCCGACACTGGCAGGAGCTGGTGCAGCAACTCACGCATGACCGGTAGGCATCCGCGTTTATCTCTCACAGGGGCTTACGCAAATTAATGAGCTTTACTGATTCACAGCTTAGAGCTAAATGCTAATATCAGCACGCTAACATGTTCATAAGCGACAATACTAACATGCTGATGTTTAGAATGTTCACCTTTTAGTTTCGTATATTAGAATTCAAACGTTTGCTAATTAGAATAAACTATTTGACTTGCTGGTAGCAATACATGACAAGGTAACAGATCACTAAAGTTATTATTATTGATTCTGAGGAGCACATGGCAGTCCCTACAGCAGTTGTTGAGAAACTATATTGAGGGCATGATCTTGGTGTCCTCAGTGGTAGCTACGGCTTTGTAGTGAGGTTACCTTTGTATTGATATGATAAGACAAACCGTTTGAGAGGACTTTAATGGTCTGTTTCAGTGGGGTTTGGTATGACCAGACATCCTACCCAACGTCGTGGCAGCTGGACCCCACCGAAGGGCCGAACCGGGAGCGAAGACGGTTACAGAGATGCTACCTCACCATTCCTAACAAATACCTGCTCAAAGACAGACGCAAGTTTGAAGGTGAATAAACGTTTTTACTTACAGCAGTATGGCAAGATTCTGTCTTGTGCTAGTGTGTCTGTCTCCTTCAGCATTCTTATTTTGACCTCCACGTCTTTTTAAGACACAGTGAAGCCCCCGTTGTCCTTCCTGGTTGAGGATAAGACCCACTCCTCCTTCTCCTCCACTGTCAAAGACAAAGCCACCAGCGAGCCCATCAGGTACATTTTTTTTTAAACCTCTCTCACTCTTCCTGCCTGTAAGCCTTCAGTGAGCATCAAATCCCTCTCAGAAGGACAGGGTGATCTCAAGAAGTCGCATAAATGTCTCATCAACTTGTGCTACGTTGATGATTGTCTATGCTTTATTCAGATGGTGTGTTTCTTGTATGATAAATGTCTCTTTGGCCTTAGGTTCACCAGACGGTGCATCAGCGTCGCCCCCTCCAGAGAGACAGCAGGGGAGTTACTTCTGGGTAAGACACTGACCATCTCTCACAGCTGCTCCATGCATAATAGACTCAGCCGGTCACAAGGCACAGAGAGTAATGTGCTCTCTCTGAGGCACTACAGATTACTGCTCTCCCCTGTTTGTTAGTTATTCAGCAGGGGAAGCTTTAGTTTGTTTTGTTCTCAGTTCCCCAAATCTCACTCACCCTGTTGTTGTGTCACAGGAAAGTCTGGGATGTACTTTGTGGAGGACAACGCTGCCGATGCTCATGACAACCAGGTAAAGCCAGAGGACTGTTCAGGATTATTCTCTGCCAAAAGGGGTTACCGCCTGGCGTCTCAAGACCGGATGTGTTTATGTGTTTGGACAGAGCCTTCATGGGGAGACCGAGGCACCCTCTTTCTCCTGGACGTACGAGGAGATTAAGGAGGTGCACAAGCGCTGGTGGCAGCTAAGAGACAACGCTGTGGAGATATTCCTCACCAACGGCAGGACCCTGCTGTTAGCCTTTGACAACACGAAGGTGAGGCAAAAACACAGGTCGCTTAGAATGAAAATGAAGGACGCCATGCTGTGACTGGAAAGTTGACATTTTTTTTTATTAATGACATACAGTAGATGTTCTAGTGTTTTTCCTCAAGCTGTTTCATTTCATTATTGCAAAGAATTGAGTTGGCTTATCATCCTAAGAGAGAAATTCAGCCCATGTTTTATTTGGATATAAAAATGAAGCTACACAGATTGGGCTGGGATGAAAAGACGAAAGAGCCGACTGATGCTCAAATAAATAGTTTTTTATGAAAAGACAAAATCACGCAGCTTGAAAAAATATAATTGTTAAAATGCCTTTTTGGTATTCCGCCCCTGATACCTGCAGAGCTCTGTAGTGTTCTGTGCCATCAGTCATGAGGATAAGATACAGTACTGTCATACTCTACAGGAAAAACACTTCTGTAAATTACTCGAATAGAGAAGATAAAGATAAGATTTACTTTATTGTCCCGCAGAGAAATTTGTCTTCGGCTCCAAGCCGCTGCGTCACACAATACACTTGCACATAGAGAACATAGATCATATAAACATGAACATAAACATGCTTAAATACACATGTCGACAATAGTTACAAATAGTAAAATAATATAACCAGGTGTGATCAACATAGGTAATAAATAATCAAGTCACAATATATTATTCCCCAATAAAATCATATCCTATAATACTACTTGTTGCTATTTAATAATTTGATGGCGGATGTAATAAATGAAATCGTGTTATGATATGGTTGGAAAACAGACATTTAAGCAAGTCTGCGTTTTACAGCAGGTATTTCCAATCCAGAAGCATCAAAGGAAGTAAAGACGTGCTCAGCACGTGGAGGCCAAACTGATTATCTGTCCTCTGATTGTCTGTGGACTCGCAAAAACCTTTCCTGGATGAACAGGCACAATCATTTGTTCCTGTGCATTAATTTCTATTTTAGACTGATATGTAATATTTCTAATTGTAATGTTTCAACTACTGTTGGATGGTTGTGAGGTTGTGCTCAGTATGTTGTGCATTTATTGATATTCGACAGAGGAGACATGACAGGAAACAAAGGTGTGACTTTACATTACATTTGTCAGTTAGTACTTTCTACATGTTTCCCTTCAGTCATGACTCTAGAGATGGAAACATCCCGTGGTTCTCTCTTTTCTCGCCTTAGTTCCGTGACGACGTCTACCACAACATCCTGACCTCTGACCTGCCCAACCTGCTGGAGCACGGAAACATCACGGCGCTCACTCAGCTGTGGGGCTCGGGTCAGATCTCTAACTTCGAGTACCTGACGCATCTCAACAAGCACGCAGGCCGCTCCTTCAACGACCTCATGCAGTACCCGGTGTTTCCCTTTATTTTGCGAGATTACACCAGCGAGACGATCGACCTGCAGGACACAAACATCTACAGGTCAGTGGTTGATGGCAGCTTTGTTAATGTGTTTGGAAAGGCATTTGAGGTATTTCATTCGGTTTTAAAAATAAATAAGATTTTATATGTTATTAAGATTATTCTTGGGCACTGTATAAAATATATGTAAATGCACCTCCTTGATGTACATACTGTAGGTCCTAAAATAAGTATAGCTTTCAAACATTTTTAAGTTTGTCCAGTTTATGCCAGAGCCATTCCGTACCATGATTTTAAATCAAGACAAATTAATTTTTTGATAAGCTAAACTAAAGGTCAAGACTCATGACTCATGAATCATTAATAATAGGTTCATTTTCATTTGTCACAGTTGAACATCATGGTTCATTACAGCTTTGCTTGTATTTTGTTGTCATGCAGGAATTTAATCAAACCCATCGCAGTCCAATCAAAAGAGAAAGAAGATCGCTACGTGGATAACTACAGGGTATGGCCTGTTGTACATTTTAGCATGTGTTTCTTGAGGGTAGTGAATGTTCTGATAAGAAAACGTGTGTGTGTTTGTGTGTTGTGCAGTACCTCGAGGAGGAGTACAAGAAGGGCATTCGTGAAGACGACCCCATGCCTCCTGTCCAGCCTTACCACTACGGCTCACATTACTCCAACAGCGGCACTGTGCTGCACTTCCTGGTTCGAATGCCTCCGTTCACCAAGATGTTCCTCGCATACCAGGGTAGGTCACGCATTATCTTTTACTAACCGTTAAGGAAGAAAAATGATTCAGCTGCGTTGTCTTTTCAGTATCTTTAGTTTCCAAAAGTAAGTGTGAACTGACTGACAGGCCAGTGCTTTTTAACAGTAGGTCATTTTCATGCACCTCCAAAAAGCTTTTAGCATCACAGAGTGTCTGCATTACAATGACTGCTCCATCTTGGTTGATGCTGAGGCTTTTAGTACTGACAAGTTGGAACGTCCTGATCTCGGATCTGGCTGAGCAGCACGTTGCCATAGTCGCGTGTCATCTCATGTATCAGCCATAAAAGGTTACTTCATCTCTATACTTTTCTCTGATCAAGTCCTCGCCCTTCCCTTCCCTTTTTTTTCTATGTCCTCCTTTCTTGTTAATTATTTTTTCATTTATCCGTCTCTCTCCTCTGATCCTCTGAGGCATCTTTTCATGTGATTGTAAATGTATTCAGCAAGCCTGGTGTCTAAGGTCATGAAAGGGGATCTTTTCAATCAGTGAGTAGAATCTGTAATTAGATTGTCTTTTTTGCCTTAATCAGACCAGAGCTTTGATATCCCGGACCGGACGTTTCACTCTATGAACACCACGTGGCGCCTGTCCTCCTACGAGTCCATGACTGACGTTAAGGAGCTCATCCCTGAGTTTTTCTACCTCCCAGAATTCCTGGTCAACAGAGAGGGTAATTATTTTCCACTACAATGTATACCTTTAATTAATCTATATACCTATCATTTACACCAGCATACATTTTTCATATCTACTCATTCATTTAAAAAGTGGTAAAAAGAATAAATGGAAATTGCCTTCACAGGTTTTGATTTTGGTGTTCGTCAAAATGGTGAGAGAGTGAATCATGTGAATTTGCCGCCCTGGGCCCGCAACGACCCACGTCTGTTCATCCTGATCCACCGGCAAGCGCTCGAGTCGGACCAGGTCTCTCAGACACTGTGCCAGTGGATCGACCTGGTGTTTGGGCTCAAGCAGAAAGGCAAAGCAGCCGTCCACGCCATCAATGTCTTCCACCCAGCTGTAAGTAGCTGCTTGTTTCCCGTTTGATAGAAATTATTGGGAAAGTTGTTGTTGTTGTTGTTGCTTACAAAAGCCTTCATATCATTTTTCGCAGACTTATTTTGGCATGGACGTTTCGTCTGTAGAAGACCCAGTGCAGCGACGGGCCCTGGAGACGATGATCAAAACATACGGACAGACACCCAGGCAGCTCTTCAACGCCTCTCATGTCAGCAGGGCCGGCCCCAAACTCATGATGGAGGGGGAGCTGCCGGCAGCCATGGGTCTCCTAGTTCAGCTGGCCTTCAGAGAAACACGAGAACAGGCCAAAGAAATAGTCTGCCCGGTAATCTGCTCTGTGATGATAGTGACTCTGGCAGCCCGCTGTGCGCTGAGGAATGACATAATGCATCGTCGCATGAAATGAGCCGCTGCTCACCTGCCAATTTCCTCTTCCTCCCCAACAGAGCCCACTGCCGTGGATCAAAGGTCTGAAGTGGGGCGAGTATGTGGGCTCGCCCTCTGCTCCAGACCCAGTGGTGTGCTTCAGTCAGCCGCACGGGGAGAGGTTCGGATCCCTGCTGGCTCTGCCAACGCGAGCCATCTGCGGGCTGTCCCGCAAGTTCTGCCTCATGATGATTTACAGCAAGGAGCAGGGTAGGACGCCCACCAGTCGCTCAGCCTGGATGTACTGGATGGTTTGCACAATGTCCTGCTGACTCAATTAACTTCTCTCCTCCGTAGGTGTTCGGAGCATGCACAACACAGACATCCAGTGGTCGGCCATCTTGAGCTGGGGCTACGCAGACAACATATTGAGGCTGAAAAGCAAGCAGAGTGAACCGCCCATCAACTTCATTCAGTGTTCACAACTGCACCAGGTAGACACGAGTTAAACTCAGGCTTAAAAATAAAAACAGAGCACCTGAAAGTGAAAGGGTTCACTGGTCTCCTCTCAGTGTTACGCAACTCTACACTGAGGATCGACCAATAAGATGTCAGGGTTCTCGTTTCCTCTGTCCCAACCGTCTCTCTCTCTCTCTCTCTCTCCTCCAGGTGACCAGCTGCGCCTGGGTGCCTGATGGCTGCCAGCTATTCACAGGCAGCAAGTGTGGAGTCATCACCGCCTACAGCAACCGCTTCACCAGCACCACGGTGGGTTTCCATGGCGACGTCCCCCTCTAACCTTCCGCCTCCACATCAACACCCAATCCACCCACCCACCTCCCATTACCCCCCCCCCCCCCCCCCCCCCACCCCTACCCCTCTGTAGACCGCCTCACCGTGCTCAAACGCTCGGCTTCATTAGTCACATCACAGTTGCCCTTGAAACACATTTCCACTGAGCCTACAAGTGGGATTAGAGGTCCGGGAGTTCAGTCATCAGAGAGGCTTTCTGACTTTCATCGGTCCCTACCAATAGGCATCTAGATTTCCTTTTTTTTTTTTTTTCTGTCTCTGAAGTGTGTTCCAAAAGCAATTGATTTGTGCTGTTCAGAAAATCCTGGTTGGAGATTCATT
Source organism: Anarhichas minor (assembly GCF_050575085.1). Classification (NCBI taxonomy): domain Eukaryota; kingdom Metazoa; phylum Chordata; class Actinopteri; order Perciformes; family Anarhichadidae; genus Anarhichas; species Anarhichas minor. Next base: position 8,515,871 of record NW_027466504.1, read on the forward strand.
AATGTAGTGTTTTTAGGAAACGGTAAACGCCGACGTACCTCATCCAATGCTATTCAGGTGTGCATGTCCTCTGTATACGGTCTCTGATATGTGTCTTTCCACAGCCGTCGGAGATGGAGGTGGAATCTAAGGTTCATCTATACGGACACACGGGGGAAGTCACCAGCCTGTTTGTCTGCAAACCTTACAGCATCCTCATCAGTGTCAGCCAAGATGGCACCTGTATCCTGTGGGACCTCAACAGGTCAGTGTGTGAGGGATACGAAGAAAAAGCTTTAATGATATCTTTTAGTGTGTGACGAGGAATCTAAAGTAAAGCGATGCTCTGTGTTTTTTCAGGCTCTGTTACGTACAAAGCCTCACAGGCCACAAAAGCCCCGTGACTGCAGTGTCTGCCAGCGAGACCACGGGGGACATTGCAACAGTTTGTGACTCAGGTGAAGACCGCTCTGCTCCGGCTCCTGTCCGAGTTCATCGTGCCACTTTTCCAGACTGGCACAATGTTGACGTGACTTATGACACTTATGATTCTGTGTATCCAGTGGGCGGAGGCAGCGACCTGCGTCTGTGGACGGTGAACGGCGACCTCATCGGTCACGTCCACTGCAGAGAGATCATCTGCTCCGTGGCCTTCTCCAACCAGCCGGAGGGAGTGTCTGTCAACGTCATCGCCGGCGGGCTGGAGAATGGCGTCGTCAGGTGAGCAGGCACCCGTTTGCTTCCTTTCTCAAGACAATGAATTATTCACACTAGTGTGTTTTTTTTTAATGTGTGAAATATTTCCAGGTTGTGGAGCACCTGGGATTTAAAACCAGTGAGAGAGATCACCTTTTCCAAGTCAAGCAAACCCATCATCAGGTATCTCATCAGCGCTCCAAAGATTGTTCTTCTTTGCTTTTATGTAATGCCACTTATCACCATTCAAAAGATATGTGTGATTCTGTTGGAAATACTGATGATGATGTCCCCTCAGCCTGACGTACTCGTGTGACGGCCACCACCTCTACACAGCCAACAGCGAGGGCACAGTGATGGCGTGGTGTCGGCGGGACCAGCAGCGCATGAAGCTGCCCATGTTCTACTCCTTCCTCAGCAGCTACGCTGCAGGCTGACTGTGTTTCTGATGTTTACTACTGTCCAGTTCTCAGCAAGAGGAGCCCCCCTCCTCCTCCTCCTCCTCCTCCCCCTCCTCTCTGCACTAACAGGGAGGAGGATGTGTCAGCATGGCCTCAATCTCCCTGAACCCTCCCTATCCTTTAACTAAAGCCATCCCCAGCTGAGCAAACTCTACCACAGCCGCTCCCAGCATCATAAAATAATTCTGAAAATATATGTATATAAATATATATTTATAAACATACTGAAGTGGAATGTTGGGGAGAATGGATGAATATTTGGCTGAGGCTGCAACAGACACTTTATATACAAAATGCATTTCTGAGGGTGTGTTTGATTTGTTAAGTCTTATATTATTTTGTTAATTGCCGTTGAGTTATTGTTGTGCAGATCTTTGCCTGATTGCCTGTTGATTTTCCTGTTTCCTGGTAAGCTGCTATCTTCTGGCCAAAGCCGGACCCAAAGTGTTAAGACCCCCGTCTCTCGCCTCGTGGATGAGCTCGTATTTCCCGTGGCGCGTCGTCCTCTGACAGATTGCTGCCGGAGCTCGGCGAACGCGTCCTGCTGACGCTGGAGTAGCCAGGAGAGAGAGGGAGCCCCTCCTCGCGTCTGTCGCCAGGAGATGGCCCCGCTCTGTGGGAGTGAGACGCCGCTCTGCTGGGCTGTCTGCTCCACTCAAGTCTGCACACGAGTGTCACGGCCCTGCATCACTGAGCTGCATTCGAGCTCAGTGGAGGGACGGGGGGGACGTTGGGATGAATTGTTCCGTGTGTTGCCTGTTGTTCTGTCCTACTTTTGCATGCTAGAATGATGCTGACCTTGACAGTATGTATGTGGTTGTGGCATTTACTGTCATGGTACTCCTTTATTAAGGCCTGCCTTGGTTGCGCCTGTCCTCTTGCATTGAGAGATGTTGATATTCATTTATTTATTAGAAGCACCTCGGAGGCTCATCTTTCCTTCTTTCCTTTTTCTTGTGTTTTACTGACTTAATAAACTGTCGGCTGCTCAAATGCACTAAAACCTTTTCACTAACCTAATATAGTTTGCTGAAATTCTGAGAAATTACCAAACAGCATTAGATGCCTGAAAGCTGCAGAAGAAGCCAAGAGGAATCTCCTGAATGCCCCCGTCGCTGAGCTACGAGAACGGGTGTAGTAGGTGGGTGGGCGTAGTGAGGAGCATCATGTCCAGCCGACTGAGGTCAGAACAGTTAGCGTTTCCTGCACTGATGAGGTTTACAGCTTGTTTCTTAATCTTATACACTACACTAATCAGTCCAGGAAACACTCAACCAAACATTGCTTTCCTTAACCCATCCATGGGTCCGTGCAGCTATTCTTTACATTCCCTCTTTGCCTACGATACTTTCAGTTTGTCTGTATAATATGTGTGAAATGATGGGCAAAGCACTTTTTTTTTGTTTATAAGCTACCATTTAATTAAAGGAGAGCTAATGATCTGTGGTCTTAACATGAACTAAGCTTTGATTTCATTCCACTAATAAGTCTACTCAAGAAAGCAATATCAGACACGCAATAGGTCATTGTTGTCATGTTTCATATGGAGTTTGTTTTAACACAGCTGTGAAGATGACGTTTGGCTTTTGTTTTGACTGCAGTGAGCCTTCTGTGATGAGAAATGATGTCTTAAATTTCACACCTGGTGTTTCACTTGTTTACAAGAAAGGGAATATTGCTTCTTATATCATGACGTCATTCCTTTTGTGGTGTTATCTTGGTATTTTTTTTTTTTTTTTTTTTCCTTCTCAGCCCACCAGGACCCTTGTGTGCAGCACCGGGCCTGTACAGGACATGATGTTGCTGTTTGTTTACTGCGTCTCCTGCTTTCTTGTGTACATGCATTTCCTCCTTGACATTTATAAAAGTGTATGTCTACGAGATCCGCAACCTTTTCTTTTCTCTCGAACATCCTCGTGTGAGATTGTATGAATGTTTTCCCCCCTTTTATTGAGAAAGTGGCAAAAAGACGAGAGGAAAATGTTATTATTGGCAAAGTGTTTTTTTGTGCTATCTGACACGGAAGGAAATATATTTTTCTGTTAATTTAAGATCATTGAGTTGCTCAAATTGTGTCATTTAATTGACCTCTCTGGGCTTGTTTTTGCAGTTTGGCATCATGGATTGAGGTTCTGAAAGGACGTGTTTTATGTTTATTTTTGTTTGTGTATATATATATGTGTGTGTGTGTATGGACAAGCAAAGTGATGAGTATATTATAAATATATATAAATATTTGAAGAGATATGACAACATCTTGTGGTTTGTGTCTATTTGTGTGGTGCTTTCAGGGGCACAAGAAACCAAGGTGAAACTGCAAAAATGACTGTATTAGATCAGAAGCACGACAAGGAGGAAAAATTGATTATGATTCAAATTGATGGAATCGAGCTATTTAATCTGGATGCAAATTTCCCCCAAAGAGCAGTGCTGTTATGGAGGCCCAGCAGTTACTATGGGGGGAACCCGGTGATGTCAAAGCTGATGTAAAAAATGAAATGGGGAAACCTGCAGATCTCCGGTGCCTTCTGCAGCAATAAAGCAAATTAGAAAAAACAGCGGACGCTTATTCGACTAATGGGCTGTCTCGGTGCGTTTAGGGCCAGTTCGTACAGCAGAAACGCATCCGGGCTTGTTGCTTGCTGCAGCTACGGGTCCTCTGATCGAGTGCTCCCTGCCCTACAGCCTGTATCTCATCGTCATACAGAGGTTTCCCCCCCTGCTGCATGCGTAACATCTCTCCAAGTCCAGCCGTGGTGCTCACCAAGACCTCACCGCTTGGATCTCATCTTCCTACACGGAATACGCACGACTCGCATTGAGCGAACCGCTGAGGCGAAATTAAAACGCCAGGATTTACCTCCTCGGGTTCAGTCCAGACCGAAACGAGGCTGGGATTTCCTCTTATCATTTGATATTTGACAGATCCTCTTTTTTTTGTGTGTGTGTGTTGGGTGGAGTCAACCCGGAATTCTCCAAATTGGAAAACCATTGGCACATTTCAGGTAGGTCGGCGGCAGTAGCCTACATTAATCTGCTCCTAGCCGAGCAATGCAGCGAAGCATCAAGATGCTTTTTTTTTTTTTTTTTTTAATGTAATGTCTTCATGCAAAATATTTTGTTTTGTTTCCGTGATGTGTGGTTCGCTGTCTTCTGCTCTGACCAGGGCCGCAGCTCGCACGGCGTGTGTGCACAATTTAATCCCTTTTAGAAATAAGAGTCGCCCATGTTTGACAGATCTGCATCAACAATTAGCATCGTTACATTCGGATAAAACGGTGTAGACCCCGTTAAAGCCCCTGATGTAGCCGTGTGAGCTTAAGGATGGGCGACTCGGAAGGGAAACCTAAATGGAAAAGGCCTGATAGCGTCCTACGAGGGTGTGAATAAAAGCTATAAATTGGCTTTAGAGCATGAAGGGTGGGATTGGAAAATGAATTCACCGTCTGCATCCCCCGTTACAAAACATCTGCCCGATAATATCCGTTTGAAAACACTTCAATTCGACTTGATGCGATGAAGATGAAATAAATAAGCAAATCGATGCCAAAAAAAAAAAAATCCACAGTCAGTGAATTGATCCAACTGCACCCCTCCTCAGTCAAATGCTTCATATTTTACATGTACATTATTATAAAACACATCTGTGGTCAGGTGTCATCTCTCACTGCTGTGGCTGTCATACTGGGACATTTCAGAAGTGAGGGGGGGTCAAGGGGCCTCAAATGAGAGCAAGATTTAGTCATTAGGCTACATATTGATAGATGCACAGAAAGGCTGATTACAATGGGGCAGATTAAATCGCTGCAGTTGCATTGATGCCCACTGTGGAGAAAGTTGAGAGGATGAAGGCAAAGAGTGGAGTTTTCTTCTCCAATCTGTAGGTTCTAGGACCTTGGAAAGGTCCTAGAACTGATAATTAAAAGGACATACGGCGACATAAACCCCTAAATGTGTGCTTAAGTACCCTTGAGCAAATAAGAACAACTTGACCAAAAATCAAAAAATAATCATGCATGAGCACTGACTGTAAAATGACAAATCGCCGTCCAGCTGCTGCCTTTTTGAGCTCTTTCTTCAGATAAAATGGAGCTTGGCTGCTGTAAAACAGATTCCCCCAAACAAAATGGGTCCTTTGAATAAAAAGGTTGTGGCAGAGAATGGCTGCTCCAAGGGGGGGTAGAGACATCGCCAGGGGGGGGATGCTGCTTTGTGGATTTAATGTGATGTTCATTGACTCTACGTGTCCCCCTTTTGTGCCTGTGTTTGGTGTCACAGGAGCACCATGAAGGACGGTATCGCCAACAACAGCACGGCCAGCATCTCCCAAGCCAGGAAAGCTGTGGAGCAGCTGAAGATGGAGGCCTGCATGGATAGGATAAAGGTACTTTTTTTTTTCTATTTGTGTCTGTGAGCAAATATTTGCATGGGTTTCTATTTGCTCAAACATGCAGTGTGTGGATTTAGAAATAAATCCACACACTGCACGCTTTGTTAGGCCTGTATATTAATGTGAATAACGTGATACAAATCTGTGTATACATCTAACCCCCACTGATTTAGACACATTAAGTGTTTGGAGCAATACAATATCCTTTTCTTGATGAGTGACCGACTTCAGCTCCCAGCAAACATTTCATTTTTTATTAATTGAATGTCCAGACAAAGCACAAGAAAATGTCTCGCTTAGAATTGGGAACGTTATCCAACTTGCCTCTCACGGCTTAAAATTTGCACACAATAAATTCTGTCAATGCTAGTTTTCATTTAGCTAACCCAATAGCCAGGCTTAGATGCTAATAATTATAAAACACCTCTGGCTGCATGTTCCTTCATCACGATGAATCCTGTTGTTTATTTTGACTCAATCCCACGTACTGTTCACTGACCTGCTGCTAGATATACTCGCTAGTGCACCAAATGTGTATTAATCCGCTTCTCAAATGAGTCCCCTTTTGATACACTATGTAGTCCTGATCGAGTAACATTTGATAAAAGCTTCCAGTGCCAAACTGTTTTGGGAAATTCCTGAGCTGCTACTACTACTACTGTTTTTGTTTTTTGAAATGAAAGTATGTATTCATGAGAGTCACAGAGAGGCTGAGACAGTTTTGAGAGACAGACTGACACATTTTGGGTTTTGGTCATTTTAATGGGCTTTGACAGCGTTATGCTTTAAACCCTAAACAGGGAGAATGTTGAGAGGACCAAGCCATCATCTGCTCTGTGACGAACTATACCTTCTGCCATTTTGCCATTTTAAACCTTCAAACACAAAATTAAAATAAAATGTTTGACATTTTGTGAAATAGCCTGGTTTGCGAGAGTCAGATGAAAAAAATGAAAGAACCGTGTTGATTAGGGAACTTTAGAGGGCTTGGAAGAGGAATTTTGTTATCTTCAGTGTCAGCCAGGCTAGCTGTTTCCCCCTTGTTTAGTCTTTATGCTAAGCTAAGCTAACTGCTGCTCTCTCGAAGCTCATATTTACTGAAGAGTGAGACGTGAGACGGATATTGTCCTTCTCATCTAACTCTCCATCAGAAAGCGAATCAGTGTATTTCCCAAAATACTACTACGTCTTAAATTTAAATGCAGAAACAGACAGTGTATCAACTTGTCACTATATACGGCCCTCATGTTGATACTTACGTCCACTATTGCGCGCTATTTGCCATCTCAGTGCATAATGACTGAATTAACCCATATATTGGGCTGGTACAGTAGCAGTGAATCATCACAATCATCTTGTATCAGTCCTTCATGAAGTTTCTGTTCTTTAAGGTACTTTTTCACAAAAAAAGGATCAAAACTGATGAAGCAGAACCAGATATATATCATAGCTTATATTCCACACATTCATCTTCCTTGTCAAAGGGAAGCCTCTAGCGTCGAGCAGAGACAAGCAGCTGGCTACAGAGGTCTGGCAAGCTTAGTCTAGAGCAGTTTCTTCTGACAGTCGTCACATGAAGCATCAGTTCACCTTGTAAGCACCGGCGTTGCCACCTCTCTGTCAGAGTTCATCCACTGTCAACAGCTGGGAGACCCGAGTAGCACCATTGTGGTAACTGTGAGGAACAAACCCAGAGGCATGCTGGGCTTCAGTGACTGTTGACCGCCGCTGACATTAGTTTTCCACCAATTTGGGTCATCTTCTCTGAGTGTGATCACAGGGATTGTCCTTTGTTCGCACTCATGCAGGCTTCTTCTCAACTTGCATTGCCAGTGAGGTCTCTGGTTCAAATTCCCAGTTGCAGCAAAGAAAATGTGGACATTCAAATTAGTTTGCTTGCTCTATAATCATATTCCTGATACCCATCACCCCCTGCAGCTCCATCAGGCCTCATAAAGATGTGTCCTTATCAAACAACACAACATTGACTTTTGAGCCCTTTATGGTCTTTATGGTTGAGTTCAGTCACCATGCTTTAAAATCTAATAATATTCTAACTGTATATAGAGATTTCTATTATCCATTCATTAGATCGAACCATTTAAGGTGGAGGCTGTCCATGAACTACGTCTTGTGCAACTTAAAAGGCTGTGTCACCATCTCATTCGGTATGCTCCTGGTGTGCTGAGGGAACGATTGCCCCACAGCCCAGAGGCTGTTCACTCAGCATTATAGCCAGGGCCTGGAAGCCTGCCATACACCATCATCCCTACTCAGCACAACAAAGGCTGCTTACAAGAAAAACCTCCTCTTCTTCAAAAAACCAAGTGATTATCCCCAACGTGTAATCAGGGTTTGAAAGATGTGTCAGGAAGACCCCTAATTTAACCTACAAGTTGACTTTTTGGCACAACGTCTCATTTAAATCCTTTGCAGATATTTACATGTTTTTTAATGAGAAGAGTTGGATTTAAAGCGCCAGTGTGTTGGTTTAGGGGAATCTATTGTCAGAAATTGGAATAAAGTATTCATTGTTGTGTTTTCATCAGTGTATAATCACCTGAAACTAAGAATTGTTGTGTTTTCATTCGAATAAGCCTTTCATTTCTACAGAGCAGGTCCTGTTTCACAGAGTCTGCCATGTTTCTACGGTAGCCCAGAATGGACATACCAAACATGGCCTTAAGAGCAATTACATCCTACACACTGGTCCTTTATTATACTCCTACTCTTATTCAGATATAATCATGTCAGTCAAGAAGTCATTTTCATTTTGATTGTTAAAGCAACATTACCATCATGTTTAAAAAAAAAAGAAAAATACTATTTACTTTTAGTGGATACAGAAATGTACAAAAGAAATATAAATAACCTTAAACACAAAACATACAATATTACAACCAACTTTTCCAGTAAATGTTTAAACGATACAATATTTTCATTCTAGCAATTAATAGAAAGGTTTAATCCTCAAGTGTTTCACCTCAAAACAGTAAATTGAGTGAAACCACATCAATATTGCCATTAAACTGCAAATCAGAATATGTATCTTGAAGCCTGAACGTGTTCAGTTGTATTTGTTTATGATTGAATGGTAATTAATTTTAATAGTAGCAGTCTGTGACATTATTATATTAGTACTCTTTTGAATATGGTCGTAAAGATGTATCCTTTAATGTACTTTATTGGATACAGTGATAAGACATACTGTAGCATCCGGCAGCCATATGAGGTCTTCTCTTTTTGGGGGTATTGGGCAACAGTGACTTCTAGTTCTTCCAGTTTTTAGATGGAGCCTTTAACTTTAGCTGTTTCAGCAGAATATAAATCATTTGAGTCGATAGTAGTTAAAGTTGTTGATTCATGTGCTGCTCGTGGTTCTTCTCTGGCTGACTTGAGACACTGATAACACAGTAAAGTGTTTGAGTTGAGACAGGGACTGATGCCACGTTCACATCATTGTTACGGAATGAAAAGAAAATGAACCAGAAATACACGTTTCGCACTACTAGTTTGTTTTGAGTGAAAATAATAAATGCAATACAATTAGTGGTGATAGCCATTATGATTGACAATGGAAAAACTGAATATCCAAGAATATCAGTATGGGTCATTGAGCAAGAATAATAGCACAAGCATCAAACATAACAAAGTCTTTAAAGGTGTTTATTAGCATTCATAATAACTTGCTGTCTTGCCTACAATTGTGTGCAAGGCAAACAAGCTTTCTCTCTGTATAGTGCTGCTGAAAATGAAGTGTAAATGATAAAAAGTGTAAAATGATGCTCTGTTAAATGAGCTGAGAAGTGTTCAGATAACATTGTGTCTGAGTAGATTTGACTTGTCAGTTTTATTGTCACCTTAGCATTTTATGGAAAACGACACGGCAGACTTGAATGTAACCGAATCTTAAATGTCACATCTGATCTATATTCACTCAGCTCCATAGTGGGTCTGACAAATATCTAAGCTTTCTGAATAATTGACCTCTGCCGTCTTATTTGGGTCATCTTTGCTCTCATGTGAAAACCTTTTTAGCAAGATTAACCACAGCTTCGACTTATAAGAGACAAAGCTGTGTTAGTTTATTTTTACAGGAAGATGAACAACCTCGTTCCTTTGCTTGATCGGCAGATTTGAGTTCATTTAATGAGTTTTGTTTGTGTTTAATCTGACCAGAACTTCTCAACTCCTAAAAAAAAAACACAACATTTGTAATCAAGTAAAACATGACATTAATATAGTTTGACTTTCAGCCAACCATGAGGACATTAATCTGAAATATTTGGCAAGAGGCACTGGGTTCACATACAGTTGTATTCTTTGTTTCAGTGCTGACATTTCTTCACAAATGATTAGCCATAATAATGTCCCAAGAAAAACGGAATGAATGCATTAAGGAACAAAAAGGTTTCCACTGAATAAGACAGCAGACCACATTAGGCCTTAGGCAGTTATAAATATTATATTAAGTTTTTTAAATAACGTTTTTTCTAATTTGAAAGTGAGAAAATAACTTAAGATGTGAGAGTTGGTGTGTCCCTCTAAAAATGTATTTTAGCGTGATCAGCATGATTTCACATCTGTATTATTTTCTGAGCAGCAGCTGTTTGTGCTTTAACAACTATACTTCCACATCAGATGTGGAGATCCAAGTCGTTCTTCAACTCTTCTCAACGGCCTCAAAAAAGAGCCACTGAAGTAGAACGTGGCTGCAAAGGAAAGCAGAGAAGAGTACAAAGAAAGAGGAGGAAACAGACAGTTGGCCACGTCAGGCGAACCCTTAAATTGAATTAAGGGATCTGATGAAGGAGAGAGTGTATCAGTGACAAGAGGAGCCTCTGTGCTGCTGATTGAGGGATCGCCACGTTCTCATTAATTGCTCAATCAGCCAAAGGAATGTGATCTGTGCTAATTAGAAGGACTCTCCTTCCATCACGGGGCTGCAGTGTAATTACAGTCAGTCTGGGCTATAATGACACACTGTGCAATACCACTTTTTGTCCTGTGGGGCTCCCGTTGTCTGCAGAAACTCTGGCTGCAGTTACACAATAGTATAATTATTGCATTTTCTTTGATTATAAGAGTAATTAAGCTGTTTGGTTGCATCGCAAGTGCCAGCTTTAGTAATGTTCCCACTTTGTGCAGACTCCAATTAGTGCCGGAGAAAGGTCCAATAGAGAGAGAAATTTGATATAAAAATGCAGAAAAAACATAGTTTACTGTTAAATATATGTATTGTGTCCTGTGAGTGAGCAGAATTTGACTATGACTGTCTTCTAATGTGACTAATGTAACCGCTCTGAGAGTATGACCTTAATACAATAGCCCAGTTAGATCAGAATAGGTGTAGGTCTAACTCACCAAATACCTGTTAAACTATTGACATTCTGATCGTCTGCTTTTCGTTTTGTCTAAGTGCAGCCCCACAGAGCAGCGAGCACAGCTGTGAACCCTTCATCTTGTTTCAAAGTTACTGGTACAGCATGAGATACTCGGTGGTTCCCAAACTTTTCACTTTATTTGACCCCTTAAAATGAAGCAATGACCTCTTTTGAAGGATCTCTAGATGCCCTGTTGTGCTAAAAGTATCCAGTGTCCTGAACCCTTGGCGGGGGACCACTGAGGTAAAGACACGGCACGAAAACCTTCGGGATTTTCCTTCAAAGATGCAAAAAATCTACCTTTATTTTCTGGTATTTATTCTTAGATAGCTGTCTATTTTAATGTGAAAGGCGTCTAACAAGTTGACAGGATACGGCTGCATGTGATATTCTATATTTTCTATATTTTAGTGTCTCGCACCGGACCAAATGTGTATTAATCCATGGCTAAAAATAGTCCCAATGCACAATCATTTACCACTGTTTGAGTAACATTTGTTAGAAACTACAATGCCTGGCTGTTTGAGGAGATTTCAGAGCCCTTTTTAAAAGGGAATGTATATATTTGAGAGCTGTTTTAGTAGATTTACATCTTCAGTAGGAACAGAAGAAGTCAGAAAGAACTGAGAGACTGACTAACGCGTAGTTGGTTATGGTCTTTTCATGGGATTTGTTGACGATAAGAAAAATGTAGAATAACCCAAGCCTTATTGTTCCTTTTAAAATACAGAAACAACCCTTGAGACATCTTATTTTATGCTGCGAGACTGTGAAAATGGTAATGTGTTATTCCACATTGAAGGCTAAAGCTGAATGATGGGTTTTGTGCGTTTAATTCTCTTGTGAGAGCAGCAGTGGGTGAGGTGAAATGGCACACAGGAGATCAGATGGCTCTGTCCTCGACGTGGATCCCTGAGCCCTCGCCGTCCCTCCGATGCAGCTGCTCCTCTGCTCTCCATTTGCGGCCTCCCCCCTCCCATAACCTCCCACTCGGCTCCCGAGTAGAAACCTACATTCATATGCAGTCTGGCCGTACTGTAAAAATGTAAAGTCACTGTTTGACTTTGAAAAATGCACTACACGAGGCAGAAAGTGTGTTGTTTGCCCCGTCCTCCTTTCCCCTCAGCTATTTCAAGGTCCCGTCTTACCAGCTGTCAGTCATGAGCTGTCTCTTCTTATTGCCTGAGGCCGACCTAAGCCAACGGGCATCAGTGCAGTCGCCACAGGCACTGACGAATCAGAAACGCAGCCAATATGCAATTTCCAAGATTTTGGACATCTTTCAAAGTTTAGCTCCAACAATGTTTTCTCTGAGAACGAACACACGGTGAGTTGCAGACCGGCGTGAACTTTAGTGCAAATCTATCAAAACACACACTAGAAGAGTCGCACAATTGTTCTCCAGTACTCCATGCTTCATTCACCTCGCAAAATTCATGACCATGAATACAAAATAGCAATACAAACCAACTTTTCAAAAATGCTCCCCACAAAATACAATAATTCATCAGTGGTGGTGGTGTGGCTAAATGGATGGTAATGGCGGTCGTTCTGTCTGCAACTGTGCCACGACTATTTGATGTTTTTAGAAAAGCCATTCATGGTCCCCACTGGATGAATCCTGATAACTTTGGTGATCCCTGGACATTTCTTCTTGTGCAACCATCAGGACAACATTTCATCTAGTCCAATACAAGGGTTCAAGGATCACTAATTGTCATTCTGCAACAAAGAGTTGCACAACCAAATGCAGTTGTAGCCTAGTCCAATAATGCTACACAAGAAAATCATGTCAAAACAAAAACACCAGTGTCTTCCTGTTGTGCATTGGTTTTGAATTTTCAGCTGGGGGAATGTAAACAGCAGCAACATCAGAAATAAACATTGTCCATCAACTTTGACTATGTTTGAGCAGCATTAATGTAAACACAGAGTCCACCACCTCTCGTCCCACTGGAGTCCTGCGGTCTGCCCGTCAAGTGCAGCTTGATGCCACGAGGTCTCTGTAAAGATGTGGGCACAACAGTCACCGATCTCCCGTTGCTATGTTTGCCTGAAATCATATCTCATCCATCTTATTATCCTGCAGCCTGACATCATCCAGCCAGTAGCAGGCTGGGTAGTGAAGGCGCCTTACGTCCCAGCTGGGGACGCTTAGCTCCCAATCCCGTCCATCTCCTCTCTCCTCCTGGGGCAGTCAACTCCACTTTCTGTGGCGTTTGGTCCGGCAGGTCCAAAGGGGTCGGAGGATGATGATTGGCTTCTGGTCTGCTGCAGCTTATCCGATCCCGAAGCATCCTTCTCTGACGTTGATGAGTTTATCCTGTCAAATGCCATACCAACAAATTAAAACCAAAATAGTTTGTGTTATGACTAAATATATGCAAAACTAATGACGTTCCCATCAGCCTCGGCGTTTCTTTGGGTTGTACTTTAACACTTAACTCAATAAACTAAAATTCATATCAGTCAAAATAAATCCACAGCAGCATCTGCATTGTGTAGTGTTCCAACTATTTGTGGGGTATTTTCTGCCTTTATTAGATAGCAACAGGGAGGAAATAAGAGTAAAGGATGGAGAGAGAAAGATGCAGCAAAGGTCCCCGGCAAAGGTTACCTTAAGATTCAGGTAAAGAGATGGAGTCATGTGAAGGAGACATCTAAGTGATCCAATGGTAGACACGCATCTTGAATTTATATAACAGTTATTATGTAATAGTCAGAGAGACATCTAATCACCTATGCATGTCCTTTTCCTTTGTCTCAACATTTCAGGTCTCCAAAGCGGCTGCAGACCTGATGGCGTACTGCGACGCCCACATACGCGAGGACCCCCTCATCATGCCCGTCCCCGCCTCCGAGAACCCTTTCCGGGAGAAAAAGTTCTTCTGCAGCATCCTCTGATGACCTGCCGGTCGAGCTGTATGGGTGCAGGCATGGCGTTGCCTGTCTTCTCTGTCTTCACCACACCTGAAGCTACTGGCCATAGGCGTTGAGTTGAGTTTTGCCAGGTGGACACTCTGTTGTTGGTCAGCTCTGTCCTGGTGGCTGAAGGTTTTGGGGGAGTCAACTACCAAACTGGCGACCCAATGAGCGTATCATGTCTTGTTAAATAGGTTTGTTATTGCTTTGTTATTAGAGAACAGCCTTGCTCAGTGCTTAATGAGATGAGAGATGTTTTTTTTTCTTTAATTGTGCTAGATCTTAACATGCCTCAGGAAACAGAAATTTGCCCAGTGTCTCTGACTTTTTTTAAATATTTATTTCCCTTCCCTTTACCTGAATAAAAAAGCATTCATCTTTTTGTTATCTTGAACATAACTTGAGTTAGTTTTTATTGCTTTCAGTGCACAGGTTTGACTATTCGTAGCAAAACATTACTGAAAGTACGGCTGAAATTTGACACTTTCCTCACTAGTGGTTTCTCTTTCAATTTGCCTCGAGACACAAATAATTAATCTGCTAGTTGTAGTGCCGCAGTACAGTCAGATTCACATTAGAGCCCAGAAACAGAAACCTTATCTTGCTTAGTAAATGATTTGTTTGTGCCAACTGCTCTGGTAATACGGAGGTGGCTGCACATCAGTTCTGCTGCAAATAAATAAATAGACTCTGTGTTTATTGGAAGGTGCAGAGCTAATGTTTCAACAGCGAGATGAGTTCCTCAGGGCTATCAGTGTGCAAACAACCCTTAGGTCAAGAATTATTTATGAATCTGCCACCTCCTTCTCAGGCCCACTCTAATGCATTCTTCCCTTGCTGCTCCTTTGAATTTACTCATCATATACTTCATCCACGTCAAATCAGAGACACTATCGGTTAATCCTGCAGCCCCCGACTGGAATATTTGTACAAGTTGCAGGAGACATCTTTTCCTCTTGTTTCCTTAACGGTCTCATTTGTTTTCTGGGCATGTTTCCTGAGCCTGATTCTTTTTGCCTGTCCTAGAGTGAATGGCAAGGCCTTTGACATTAATGCCAAAACCAGAGGCCTGCATGTTCCTCCGCTCCTTTTTGGCAGCCTCCTCTGTTTCCGAGGGGCTGTCAGTCTTTTAGAGTGTACAGTATGTTACAGTGCCAATTTCTGTGAGAGCAGTGTGATCTTCACACTGTGCTCCCACAGCCTTCCCCCCCCCCCCCCCCCCCCCCCGTTTTTGTTTGTTTTTGGAAGAAAAGGCACACTGTCGAAACATTTCCTTTACATGGTAGTTGAATAGCATTTGCTAATTTTTACGATGAATTATTATGATCGTTATTAATATTGTTATTATCGGTAGTATTATTGAATATTTGTTGCACAGCACTGACAGCTACATGACGTGTAGTGCTACTAAGCTTGTATGATACTTAGGAGAAAAAAACATTTATAAATCATGCAATTATTGATACTATCTGACTATTTTTTAAGAATAAAGGTTAAGGGTCGGTTTACATAATATAATATGATCCCTTCGGTGGTTGAGGCTTTTTGCATTATCGTTTCTGTAAAATTAAAATAAATTTCCTCTTGGTACTTGGTAAGAGCCATCGCATTAGGAATCAAACTGAAACTGGACTGTCACAAACGATCGGACTCAAATTGTTTTCAGGATAATTATTGTCTTTATTTCCTAAATCAACAACACCTGAGACTGACCTCAGGGCGCTCCCACTGACCTCATCTTAAGGATGGTGCCAAATCTGAAACAAGAAATATAACGGTTAGAGATGAATATTGCATGGATTTATTTCTATCTTTAACAGAGAGAACTATTATGATATGAAATATTGCCTCTTCGTTGACTTTCTGGGTGCTACTTTGCACATAATAATCTCCTTGGAGTACGGATATGTCGACAATGTGCAGCTGTATTCATGAATGGTATTATCGTTTTGGTAAAAAAAAAAAATAGCATTTAAATAGCAGGCTTTGTAAATCCTTTGATGGATCAAATGAATTAAAGGAAAACGGCAACCCCAATGTGCTGTGTCTTCAATAATTCTGCCTCGTGTCTCTCACTGACGTTTGGAGCTACAGTCTGTCTGATCACACTGATGACATGAAAGGCCAGAGCAAATGGTTGTGGGTCTCACAGATGAACATGATATTCTGGTGTGTAGTGGAGACCTCCTGTGGCTGAGCTGAACCATAGGCCATCTGGATGCACTGTTCATGCGCCATGGCTTCTTTTTTTTTTTTTTTTTTCATAGGACCGTGATTCAATTCAGCCTCAGCCAGTTTGTCTTTTACATTGCAGATAGAAAAAAAAGTGTCTTCCGACACCGCAGGGCGCATGAAGAATATCCATTATAATGATTCTGGGTATCTGCCACTGACTCACTTTCTGTTGCAGCTATTTCATGTTTCCATCATGCATGCATTTACAGCCTCACTTTTTACACGTTTGGTTGATATTGGTTACTATTTCACTGCACTTTAAGGTCTGGTGATCACATCGGAGTCAGAATTGCTTGTTTTGGCCTAATGCATCATGGCCAGATGAGGAAAACAACCAGTTTTTTCTTATTATAGGTCAAGTTATAAAAACTTGCAACAACTGAAGGGATTGTTCAAAACACTATGGACACTTTTGATGAATGACATTGATAAGGCAAATCAGGTATCCCTTATTGATTTTCCAATCCCGAAGGACCAGGATGTAATTAAAGAGAAGCAGAGGTTGTTTTTTTTCAACCTCGGCAAAGCTGTGGTGAAAATCGATCAGCTTTGTATTGTGACTGATGGAGTCCTACATGAACACAGCATTGTCTCGTAAAGTTAGGACAGTTTTTCTTTTTTTCTGAGCTGTTTTCACAGAAGTGAGCAGGGTGTATTTCAGAAAAAAAGATGTCACAAACTTCAGTACACCAATTTTTAGCAACATTTGGACAAGTATATGATCACCAATGGATGGTTGTTTGGTCAATAACATCTAATCCAACCACACAGTCCCAATCAAGCATCTCAGCTGAATTCTTTAGTGTTTGTAAGTTTATTTTCCTAAATGTCGGTCATTTAGCCATGGCTAATTGAGATTATAGAAAATAAGTAAAATATTTAGAATTGTACACCAAGCTTTCAGGGGCTGTAAGTGAGTATTACTATTACAGCTCCTTTCCTGTCCTTGAACCCTCAATTTGGATAGGACAACAACTTTTATGTACCAAAAACTAAAATTAGAAATTCAAGAAGTCTTAATATTATGTGGTATGATTCTCAGATGGGACCTGACTAGATAAAAATAAATCTATACAGATCCCAAAACAAGTTGAGTGAGTGCTGTGTGTTCTGAACCCTGCAAAAGAAAAGAGAAAAACAAAAATGACTTGAATTGGAATAACATGAATAGAGAATAAATAAACAAGTTTCGACAAATAAATAAAAAGTTAATTCAGAGTTGAGAGCATGTCAACAACAAACTAGAAAAAGACAAGGGTTAGATTTCCGCAGCAGAGCAGGATGTTAGTTTGTGTTTCAAGCAATCCTGACGATGCTATGAATAGTCTTTTTCTTTCAAATGAATAACGTGTTGCAGAGAGAGAGAAATAAATCATTGTAATGAGTATGAGTATGACTCCAGAAAGAATGATATAATGCACAGGAAAGTAATTATCCCCAGGGCAGTAGGTTATCTAATATGGAGAATCTGTGCTGCCCCCAAAGTGTATGCAAAATATACATGAGAATAGTAATAATTCCTGATAAGATCATTTATCTACACTCGCAGCATACTATTTCTACTCATAACATTGGCGTACAGTGCGTTGCATGCCAGTGTTTCCCATTAAATCATATTTTTTCCCTTAAAGAGGTGGTAAAGATTTCTTGAATAACATGTATGCAACATTGGAACTCCATTAAGATGAGTACAAATTACATTCTTACAAGCATGGAAGCAGGCGCTCTTTTGATGGCGTGGCCCCCTCTTCCTCTGCAGGAGAAACACTGGTGCTCTCAAAGTCAGAAGAAATCCTCCTCAAACACCCTCCTCCATGCACAATAGATTCCACTTAAATGATTCACGAGCAGCGCAGGGTAACAGATTTAAAGTTGTGTTCTAATTTTAAAGCTGCAACGTGTCACCTGGGTGTTATTGGGTTCAAATGATTATGTTCATGTTTTACTCTGCTCTGTTTCTCCACTCAATTGGAAATTAACTGACTAGAATAAAACGACTCTTCATTATGTGATAAACATGGGAAGATGTGCCACAGAGATACTGTTTGTAGCTCTAATCAATGTTTTAATGTTTCATTTTAATTCTGAGGACACGTGATTAACTATTTATTGTGCTTACTAAAATATGCTGTTTACTTATCTGCCGTTTGAGTGGAAAGTTAAACTGCGTGGCGTGATCTATTTTTCTATGGAGCTATATATGGAGAACGATTTTTAATAACAATAATAGTGACAAACTATTGCATCTGGAGTTCAATTATATCCTTACCAACTTTTATATTCATATTTTATTGCACCTTCTAACTCGCGAAACTGTTCTGATTGGCCAGAGAGCGTCAAACTCCATCTCCCAGAGTGCGCCGCGGCAGGGCTCCACGTCTCCCATTGGCTGCCCTCTCCCAGCAGCGGAGGCAGACATGAGGTAGTGGTGAGAGCCCGGCGGAGAGCTGCGGAGCTGAAATCGAGCGCACACACGGAGCGGCTCACACCGTGCAGTGCCGTGCGGCTCAGGAAGAGGCTCCGCGCCGCTCAAGCTGAAGGCTGCTCCGGCTGAATGAAGGGCTCCGTCCATGCGGAGGCTAGCGCTCATTCTGCTGCCCTGTGCTGTCGCCGTCCTGGTGCACTTGTGGTTGGCACAACGACCCTCCTCCACGCCGCTGGACAACAACACACGCTCCGGTACTTTTCTTTTACCACAATCCCCGGGCTTCACCTCCTCAAAGCCTCGCAACTTTTAACATCCGACCGAGCGGCTGGCTAACTTTGCTTTTACCGCCCCGGTGTGTCTGTTGTTGTTTGTTAGTTTGTGTGGGAACAGGTAGTTTGTGCTTCGCTCGTGAGACTGTGTGACTGCACTGCAGTGTGTGTGTGTGTGTGTGTGTGTGTGTGTGTGTGTGTGTGTGTGTGTGTGTGTTCATATGTGCTGTTTTGGGGAGGAATGATGTGACTGTAACACTTCAGTAGTGTTGGGCGTTGATGGGATAGTCTAACGTCTGGAAACAGACCGAAGCGAGCTGAGCATGTCTGTCCTGTTACTACTGCGGATCCCTGCGCTGCTTTCACACGGACCATCACTTATGATCAGGAGGAATATAGTTTAATTATATAGTTTAACCACCTTTTGATGCATGAAGACAATTTTCATGATGTCAATTCTAGGATGCATCACAAAGTAAGTCAGCTCAAACTAAATATTAGAGGAATGGGAAGCACACATCAAGCATTCCTCAAAGTGTGATTTTTATTTTGTATTATTTTGTTGATGTCTGATTGTTGCCCTATCATCATCGTCACCATCTGTGTGTCTTATTTTATCCTCCTCACTGAATAAGAAATGACGTCCTGTTGTTGTTGTACCATTTCAATATTTCAGCATGTCTTTGTGTTTCCGATGCAGATGAATCGTTCCCTTTCTATGAAGTTTTGGTGGGAGTGTTGTCAGCGAGACACCACTACGAACTGCGACAAGCGATAAGGGAGACCTGGCTGGGCTACCTCCGAGATCACCCTCTCTACCAGCGCAGGTCTGTAGGGTGCAGCTCCAACTTCAACACTTGTTTTTCTCAAGGACGGATTCATACGGTGGAAATAAAGCCTGCAGCTGTCAGCAAATCACTGACTGGCCCCACCGACCCTTTTACCTTCACCTGACCAGCGGCCGATATTGTTCTCTCTTTCATTCCTTTTTTCCTCTTTTTTTTTGGTCCATTTCCTTCTAATTTCAGCGATCGGAGCAAAGATACGGTGCGATGACCTTTTAAGCAACCCTCTGTAACCATGGCAACGGAGGGCGGATAAGATGGACAAGCGTTAGAAATCGTACAGACTAATAATGCAAATAAAATTGCTTATTTTTCAGAGTGGGGGTGAAGTTCATCGTGGGCGAACATGGGTGTCCCATTCCAGAGGAGGACAGAGAGGATCCCTACTCCTGCTCCCTCCTGAACTTCACGCAGCCAGGTAAAATATTAATATTAATGACGATAATAATAATGATCTGCCTCACCCACTGATGAGGGGGCAGCTGCAATATGGAAAGATACTCCGTGTGCAATCTGTTGCTTGGTTCTGCAGTCGTCAATAGTGGAGCGGAGGCAGAATAAGTTGAAAGAATGAAAGAATGCATATTCAGAAAAGAAGTAAAACACCTTATTCATGTTCACCCACAGCTCAAGGACACCATTCTTTATCCTCTCCATGCCCAAGGCCAAAGCAGACATCTCTCCCAGCTGCTGCAGCTGTAACTAGAGCTGCGTATTAACACTTACGCGCCATGTAGGAAACAATTGAACAGGCTTTCTGTCAGAAGGAACAACCACAGTCATTGTTATGTCTCTCACCCTTCACAGAGCCAGTTCAATGCAGCCATTTCACTACTTTCCCCCCCGGCCGGTTCATTGTTAGCCGCCTTCATGAAAACACAATTACTGCTCATCAGAATAGGCTTTTTCAGGCGGCGGCCTTTAGGGTCACGGTGACGTTTTAGTCTCCGCTCTCCGCCGCGTTAATGGCTGTAAGTGTTGATGTGATTTGCTTCAGAATAGCGGGTGGGCGGCTTTGCAGCGAGATGCTCGTTGTGATTGGAAGAGAAAGAGACAGCGGCTGCTTTTAAACACCGTTGGGTACCTGATTTAGGATTCAGGTCAAAGCACACGTTAAGCACACAATTTATTGTTGTTGAAATATGTTTGTGCTGCATTCATCACAAGGGATTTTTCTTTGGGACTACGGTAAGATGAATGCTAAGTTGTCTCTCAGACTCTGTTTTAATAATTCTTGTGTTTGTTTTGTATTTGAGAGACAAAAGTCAAAATCTTAATGATTTTGAGACTGAAAGGCTAATATAAAGCCTTTTTTAACAATGTTTGATTAATCGTTTTAGCTCTAGTCAAAACATTTCAGTAAATAACTGTAAATTTGCTGTTAATTATTTATGATTCATGCAAAGTTCTATTACTTTTCTCACCAGAATAAACCAGCAATCTCACACAGAGAGCACAAACTAATCATGTGGTGAGCACAGGAATATTTAATCATAGATGTCCTCACACACACACACTGGGAAAACCCTGAAGGTCAACTCCACTCAGTCACTGTGAGAAACATTTGGTTTGATAAAGTGCTGCTTTCTCTTTGTCCGTGTTCTTCACCTCTAATTTGTCTTCATTTGGAAGTGAGCAGCAGAACTTGTGTAGAATGCATCAAGTAAAAAAAAAAAAGGCCTGCTTCCCTTTAACAGCCTTGATCTTTTCATTGATCTCCTGGGTAATAAACTGCTCTTTTGTAATTAAGAAACCACACTCACGAGCACAGGCTCGCTTTGAAGCCGGCGGTCCCAAGAACCGGCTTGTCAAAGTGCTGATGGTGTAGCTTTGACCAGAGTCTGCCTTCTTCTCTGAACGCCCGCCCTCTCCCCGAATCACTCCGTCTTCATCACGGGAAAGAGACGGTCAGCATGTTGGGATTGTAATAAATGTAATGTGTGCTCGTGCGGTAACCTCTGCCATCCCCTCTGTGCCAGTGGCAGGCCGGGATGCGGAGATAGAGATCGTGAGGGTGTCTGACCCCTCGGTGCTCGCCCCCTCCGACGTGTCGGCCATCGCCTTGGATTTCAAGGTCCTCCACCCGGTGGTGATCACCAGGCTCGGGGTGTTTCCCAGCGGGACCCAGCCAGAGCTTCAGAGCAATGTGACGGTGAAGCTTCTCCAGCTGGACCAGGAGGTAACAGAACCTCCACCTCTGAGCATATTGTGTCCCGTACGCTGTGCTTCTGGTGGATACACAGCCTGGGGGAAGCTGGAGGACTCGGTGCTGCCGGTGCTTTTTACTGCCTCAAACTGAAACTCTTTAATTGAACAGTCTGCGGTGTAGTATTCACTTTAGGTGAAGGGAAATTTGCAACTCGTGATTTATTTATTTTTTTGCAGGAGGCTGTGGTCACTGCTCGCTTCAGTGCCATCAGCACAGGGACCATGGTGAGCGGGCTGTGGTACAAACCAGTGGAGCAGTTCATCTTGCCTAAGGTCAGTTTCTCACATGCATCTCTAATATCCTGCCGACAACCCCGAGATGATGAGTCAAATCCCCCCCCCGACCGACACCCACCCCTCCAAAGAAGAGTCTCCAAATGTTTAAATTATTTAGCTCTTTTACATTTAACTGTTTAAATATATTTTCTGCAAGTTCTATTTAAATAATGCAGTTCCTTCAAAGACCGTACGCTGAACACAACTATCTAAACTGTATCTAAAATCACTCCAGTGTCTCAGAATTGATCTCTTATTTTTTCCTAGAGTTGGTAACAGATAACTATGCGTAGTTCTCTCCCGGAAGCATCTCAGGAAAATAACTTCAATATTTCCCAGCAGAAAATAAAATGCTAAATGTTATTTCAAAGCCTTCTCCGCGAGGAACACAAGGTTAAAATGCAGTGTTTTGCTGCCGTCTCTGGTTGAAAGTTTCAAGCTTATTTTGCACATCCATCATCAAAAATGTGCTTTGTTGCACCTGCAACCACACCCAGTAGTGATGTCACAGGGTCCCGGAGTACATCTGTACATCACTGCTGCAAAGTGAGAAGTTAAACCACAGCAAAAACAAGATCTTCAGGGTGTTAAGTTAATCTTATGACAATGAATAAGCAATAATGAAATTGTACAGAGGGCATGACGTCACTGTCCTCCGCGGTAGCTATACTGCTCAGTGTACAGTATAATGTTGCTCAGTTTAAATAGGGCTTGACAGAACAACACCATGCTACATGTGCAAAGAATGAGACGTCTGCTGTTCATCCAGGGTTTTGAGGGGACGCTGGTTTGGGAGAATATGGCCTCTGCTGGATTGACGACGGTCAACTCCTCTGTGCAGCTCAATGATGGCGGAGGAGTCCTCAAGATCTCATCTGTATGTACCGACAGGGAATCATCAATAAATGTATTCAGAATATTTCCTTTCAAGTTTCAAAGTGAAGGAAATACATTTTTTTTTTTTTTTTTTTTTTGTTTTGCTGTTTTCTTGAATTGCAGATCGCAGAGGGCGTCTTGCCTCATAGAAGTGCGCTTGGATTTCCTGGTTTGGCTGGAGGGTTCACATTTACTATCTACGGTTGGTCCAGCAACAGAAATTAAGTCGGAGCTTTTTAATGAAAACAGTGTGATCAAAATCAAATGAGCCAACCTTTGTAAAATGAGTCCCTGTGTAAAAATAAAATAAAACCATTGTTCTCTCCTGCAGGTTATGAGATTAGCTACTTTTTCACCTCCTTTTCCTATTTCATGCCTGCCAAATCGAAACCACATTTCTTTTTCTCCTCTCTACCCTGTTGTGTTGCATTATTGATAGACCTGCATGCGTTTGCATTTGAGTTTATCTGGGAGCGGATTTGTAGCCATTTTTGGGGGAAACAAATAGCATCCAATACCTCTGAAAACAGAACCAACGGTCCATTCTGTAAAATGTTACAATTGTATTTGATTGTTTTGGCAGCCAGTCATTTAAGTTATCATCCTTCAAAAGTGCCTTAATGTATCCAAACAAAAGTGAATGTGACTTTTAAAAATCTCATTCTGGAAGAAAACTCTTTGCCTAATTTGTCCTGTTTCCTCTCCCTATGTCCCCCCCCCCCCCCCACACACACACACACACCTGTGTCAGATGAAGACGGCCTGTCGGGGCTCCTGCGGGGCCGCCCGGCCAGGATGGAGCGCCACGCCTCCAGGCTGAGGCAGGAGGACGCCGCCTTGCAGCAGGAGAGCCTCAGGCACGGCGACATGGTGTTCGTGGACGTGGTCGACACCTACAGGAACGTGCCTTCCAAACTGCTTCAGTTCTATAAATGGTATGGCAAGTGCTAATGACTCCATTCCCTGTCTCCAAATTGCCCGGGCCCTCTGAGGAAATCAGCAGCCTGAAACGAAAGTGTGTCGTCGCCTCAAAATGTCTCGCTGTTAGAAACACGATTGCAATCACTCAGTCGGAAAAAGTATAGTTGTGAGTCATCAGGTAGCGAAAGAGACAGAGTGGTCTTAAGCTTTGGCAAGTATTTTTATTTTGTTGCAAGACCTGCTGCCCTTCACTCTCGGTGATATTTGAATGTAAATCCACTTTGGGATATTGCCAAAAATCAGAAGGTGGGCTTTAATAAAGGTTGCAAATTCCCTCTCCGACAGGTCTGTGGGAAACGCTGACTTTAACCTGCTGCTGAAGACTGATGATGATTGTTACATCGACGTGGACTCAGTATTAATGAAAATTGACCATAAGGGTCTCAAGCGCAGCAATTTCTGGTGGGGGAAGTAAGTACAAACTGATCCTGTTGACGACGTATATTTTGCTGGTGTTTTTAGTCCACTTGTGTTTGCAACTTAACTTCAGTGCACCGTGTCAGCTAAACTCGAGATGAAAGACTCAAAACAAATGATGGGTCCGTTGAAAGGGAGACGGGATGTGATGATAATGTATCTCCCGTCCTGACCCAGTTTCAGGCAGAGCTGGGCAGTGGACCGCATTGGGAAGTGGCAGGAGCTGGAGTACGCTAGTCCAGCGTACCCGGCGTTTGCCTGCGGCTCGGGCTACGTGGTCTCTCGTGACCTGGTCCAGTGGCTCGCCAGCAATGCAGATAAACTGAAGGCCTATCAGGTAAGAGTACCCAAGGACAAGAGACTGGGGGCATGGAGGCAGATAATCGTGAATATAATGAGAGGAGTCTGTCCTGGCTGTCTTGTTTTCAGGGAGAAGATGTGAGCATGGGGATATGGATGGCAGCTGTTGGACCACAGAAATATCAGGTAATTGCATATCCAATGAAGCGCCATGATCACAGATGATTTGGTTTGGTACATATTTCTGTGTATTTGTGGAATACAATTTATCAGACTGTCAGGGATAGAAAGATGAAGTCCTACACGCTCCAGCGTTGTCCCCGGTGTTTTCACGGTCCGCTATCTATCTGGATGAGATACGCATTCAGTGTCTGACATTAGGAATTGTTAGGAAAAGAAGAGGAGTCATAGTGGAAAATGTAACCATGTATACAATATGTGTTTCTCGAGGAAGGAGACGCACATCTACGATTTTATGACATAGTTTAAGATGCAACATCAATTGAAAGGGAAAACATAAAAAAAAAACTGTTAAGATGTTTCTCTGAATTGTAATATTGGCCTCTAAAGTCAATTTTACGAGCGTTGTGGTTTTTACAATGTTGTGGTTTTAGTTTGTTAAATCAAAGTTCATATTGTGAACGATAACTTTAGTGTGGGTTATCGAACCAGCTCTCTTGCATTGCTTCTTTTACACAAGCTGGTGCAGTTCAAAGTGCTCTACAAGTGACTGACACACAAGATTAACTGGACCGGAGAAAGATAAATTGTAGAACTATGGGAGACTAAACTAGAGGCCATCTTTTGATGACAGCGTATCAAAGGTGCATGTTAACAATTGAACCTAAAAAGACCATGACGAGTGTGAGGCTAATAACCAAATCAGCCTGTGCATGTTAACACAGCCACTGTCCTGCCCCCCTTTTGCTATTGCTAGGACCCCGGCTGGCTGTGTGAGAAAGAGTGCTACCTGGACATGCTGTCGTCACCCCAACACACCGCCGAGGAGCTGCTCACCCTCTGGGACAGGAAGAGGGCCTGTGGAGACCCCTGTGGTTGTCCCTGGGGCCACTAAATGTGACTCACACTCACCACACGGCGCTGTGGGTAAAATGCAAACTGAGTAGTTTCAGAGTTTTATCAGTTACAATTTTATGATGAAACAATTCGAGTTTTGAAATGTGGGGACTTCTTGTGGGGAAATAATCTTAAAAGCTTTTAGATTTCATTGCAGGTTCTTAATATTCACATCAACGTCATAAAACAGTTGCAGCTTCAGAATACGTTAAATACTCACATGCAGCTGTAGCATTGCGTCAGCATTTGTATCATGAACTCAGTTCTTATATTTGAGATTGTCTGTTCCACTGAAGACGTTTTTAATGTGCACAACGTCTGGATTAAAAGCTTTAGTTATGTGATAAGGACAAGAACCATCTGCAGTACCAGCATGTGCTGGTCCTCATGT
Organism: Anarhichas minor; assembly: GCF_050575085.1. NCBI lineage: Eukaryota > Metazoa > Chordata > Actinopteri > Perciformes > Anarhichadidae > Anarhichas > Anarhichas minor. Next base: position 8,542,006 of record NW_027466504.1, read on the forward strand.
AAACAATCACTGCTGTAAGACTTGAGTACTCTGTAATATTGTAATTATTGGCACCCTGATACTTGACTTAAACCTTGTGGTTTAAAGGGGATGTTTGATGGAGTGACTGCTTTACATTGCTATGTTTTGTAAATTCTTGTCTCGAGCTTTTCACCCTCTTCACCTTTTTGTAGAGTCACGACAAGCGTTCTCACAAACACACACACACACACACACACACAGTTTGAACTGTAAGTGTCGTTGTGCAAATAGTGATCTGGCCTTACTGTATTTGTTAGGCGTCACACTGTATGTATGTTAACACTTGTGATATCCACACATATTTGAATAAGCGTGTTTGCAACAAAATATTTTGGAGCTTGAGCAAGCAGTCGGAGTGACTGTGAAAAAGACACTTGTTTAACACTGCTTTTATGAAACCCTCCTCACAGGTAATAAAGTACACTGAAGAGAGATGAATGACTTCCTCGTTTGTTTTTTTTGGTGACGCGGCGCACGGAAAAGTCACGGGGGCTGCTGATTCTGTGTTGGATCCATGTTGTGCCTGAAGCGTTGTTTTAGCCGTTAGTGCTGCTCAGTCAGCAAACGGACTTTGCTCGTGCTGTTACAGAAGTCGGCTTCTTCAACTTGAAAGGAATATGAAATCACTTTGATGTCTATTGGGGATTGTTTTCCTGAGACAGTGGCTCAGACGCCGCTGGAATGATGAACGGGGAAACCCGTGGAGTGTTGTTGGCCCCAAATTGAGCCGCGCCTTCATGTCGAATCATCAGCACTGAACACATCCAGCCTTCAACTCGTACTCATTGTACCTCTTGGAATTAAGTAAATGTGGTGATTTCTATGAGCCTGCAGTGATTTGTTTGTCTGTTAAAGTTTAGCCATGTTATGATTGAGTCACTGGAGTTAGATTAGCCTTTCTCTATGTTTGTGGTAAATAGTGAAAGATGATGCTGAGTATTTTACTAATTGGGGATAATACAAGTCGTTGGCCTGTCATACCTGCCATTCCTCTTTCTCCTCAGCCTCCCGATCTTATCCTTTCACCGCTGCTCCTTCAGTGAGCTGCATTATAACAAAAATCATATCTGCATCTGTTCCGCTCTCCTACGTCGATAAGGACGGCAGTCCCCCCCCCCCCCCCCCCCCCCCATCAGCCTCTCGGTGATTTGACTCGAAGCCCTTCGATGTGAAGCAAGAGGGAAGTGTTGAAATAACACGCAGATGGGGGGGGGGGGGGAAAGCTCCCTCTCATCTCAGCTCAAGTGCTTCTGAAGACGAAGTTATTGAAGTGGTCTGAACTTTGATGAGCGCTGTGGGGATATTGTCACTCACCTATGTAGAATTTATATATTATCAGCATTGTTTATTTCAAGAGATATGCTTCAAATCTCCTGCCTCCTTGGTTCTGTTGGTGTGTATGAGTTCTGTTCTCTCATTCATACCCATCCAATCAAATCAAATCAATGTTTGCCTATAAATTGCAGCCTCTGTCTAGGCATGTAAATTTAGCTGTTTGCGACTTTTTAAGACTTCAACTCACCTCATTTGCTGCCAATATACAATGAGGGGTATTAACTGTACATCATGTGGAGAGTACTATTCTGCGGATTACTGCCTCATATTTTCAAGGAATAAAAATGCTGTGAAATAATGCGTCAAAGGGGAACGCCACTCAATAATTCCTTTGTTCTGTGTGAGATCAATATTTGTGAGCATGAAGTCTCTCCCAAAGCTGGATGTTTAAAGAGTGATCACAACAACAAAAAAAGTATTTTGACTACACAGCAGGGGGTAATGAAAAGATCTCAGCTTAGTGAGTAAGAATATCTGATTCATCCATATGTTTGATATAAATAAACCCCACACATTCTGAATCATCTGCCCTTAAGCAAGTGTGTAATCTTTTCCAAGAGACATCGAGAGTACAATTCCCTGAACCACTGACTTATTTTCACTCTATTAATATTTTGCCAGGAAAGTGCAATCATCCGTTTAGCCTCTGACGAGCACTGCGCTGAGAAAACAGAAATAACTTGAGCGCTTGAGTTAATTGTATTTATAAAATCCTTTTCATCTCGAGTCTCACCTCTTCCTAAAACTCATTGCTCTGCAGATTGAACACAAGAATATGTTGACATTACAAATTTGAGTCCTATATTCTTCATGTCTGGTTTCAATGGTAGACAATTACGTGTCTACCATTGAGTGTTCTAGAGTATTTTTTGGTCTATAGTTTCCCATCGTCTCCTCAAATGAGTTTAAATACAATGAACAGCACTCAGCATGTTCCAAACATGTTCTTACGAATGGATTATAAACTGGATGCTGTTAGACACGATAAAAGTGTGTATTGTTATATTTGTTCATGCAATTGTTTGCCAATGTTTACAGTTAATTCTTTACTTTCAGCTAACTATTTCATCTATTTATCGTTTACTTAGTTAACTACTTCAACTATTTACCCATTATTTTAAGTTAACTATTGAAACTACTTATCCATTACCTTTGGTTAATTATTTGAACTATTAATCCATTACTTTTAGTTGATTATGTTAACCAAAAAAGTCAAAGTATAGTATGTCGAAAAATTTATAGTATAGTATGTGGAAATATTCATAGTATAGTATGTCAAAAAATTCATAGTATAGTATGTCGAAATATTCATAGTATAGTATGTCGAAATATTTATAGTATAGTATGTCGAAAAAAGTCATAGTATAGTATGTCAAAAAAATACAAAACTGATAGTATAGTATGTTGAAAAAAGTACAAAAGTTATAGTATAGTATGTCGAAAATAATTTAAAAAGTCATAGTATAGTATGTCTACATTTTTTTTAAGTCATAGTATAGTATGTCGAAAAAAGTCATAGTATAGTATGTCGAAAAAAGTCATAGTATAGTATGTCGAAAAAAGTCATAGTATAGTATGTCGAAAAAAGTGAAAAAAGTCATAGTATAGTATGTCGAAAAAAAAGTCATAGTATAGTTAGTAGACAAAAACTAGCATCAGAGTTCTTTTAGAAAACCTCATATTATACTGCAGCAGGCTCCGTCAGTCTGCCCGTGCAGTCATGATTCCAATATGTCTCCTGTGTCCACTAAATTACGCTGTTATTGCCAGTATCCCAGGTAGGGACTCTCTGTTGCAGACCATTCGGAATATCATTAACTATTTAAGCAAAAGTCCAAACTATAGATTATGTGCTACTACCAGTGAGGGCATGTGTGGTACATAATGTGTCTTATTTGACAGCACTGTGGAAACATACAGTACATTTATGGATTAAACTACTTAAAGAAGAGCATACAGTCTGCTGAGTGTTGTACCCCCCCCCCCCCCTCCTCCTCCTCCTCCTCTGTGTGCACTAAAACGAGGAGGAAATAATTTATTCATGACACCCGGCATCTAAAACCAGTAGTTCTGACGGATTCTGATTCACAGGAATGAGGCGATATTATTAGACAACTATGCCCTGATGGGGCGACATTTTCATTCCCAATTTAAAATCGCACCCACAGCTCTCTCTCTCTCTCTCTCTCTCTCTCTCTCTCTCTCCATAGCGGCTACAGTGTCTCAGCCTGCTAAGGTTACGGCTGTCACTTTTTGCAAACATTTGCAGAACACAGAGCTGTGTGACATTGTGGATCTGGCAGATGACACATTCAGTAGAAGGTTGGCTATTCGAGAGTACACATAATTACACACGTCGTTAGTGATGGAAATATACTGGGTGAATCGTGGAGTTTCATAAGCCCTTTCGAGCCCTGCTGCAGTAACATGGCAGATTTACTCTGATAGTGTTTGTGAAAGATAATTAGTCATTCAGTTATTACTGAACCATTACTGACAGTTATTCTGGTCTAAGAGGATCATGAATTAGCTCACTGGTCTGATGATGAGAATCTTGGAAACGACTCAATCATCTGATGTAACACCATATATGGGAGAAGTGTCATAATGTCAGCTAAGTAATCCATTTGCTCCCAGTTCAGCATTTGACTTCAGCCATTTGGCATTGCACTTGCACAAGGTTGGGAGAGCGATTTTTTAAAAAGAATGGTAACAATTGATGCATCACAGGCAGAGATGTCCTGACTTTCATTCCCTGGTATGGGTCAAGTTAGAAAAACGTCTCATAATGCAACTCAAAAGCATCTTTTGTTAGATTCTGGTAAATGTCTGCATATTGTAAACCCCATGTCCCAGTTTGTATTACAGGAGTTCTGTTATTCATTTGGAATAACTAAACCTAAGCCGAGATAACCCTGCTGACATCATCCCGGTTTCTCATGCTTTACAAAGTTCCTTCAGCGGGATGACGCCGAGAGGTAGAGCTCCTCTATGTACTGGGTCCTGGCGGCGGCTCTGGTTCGATTCCGAAACGCTGCTCTTTGCTGCATGATATCCGCCCTCAAAACCTCCTTGTTCCTGTCATCCTCCAGCTGGACTAATAAAGGCCTAAATATAATCCCTAACAATATCATACAACTGTAGTCACTGGCTTAGTACTCCGGATAAAGCCTAAACTGAATTTAATGGGTAAACTAGCTGGTGTTCCCCTTTAATCAGGGGTTTTAAACTCAAAGAACACAGTTTCATGCAGCCAACGGTGATTGCAGGTGGAAACAAGTGCGTACTTTGTTGTTCCTCTTTATCCCCAATGGAACATGAGGGCTCACTGAGGTTTACACAAACAAGTGAGTGCTGGCAGAATTATGCATGAGAACATGTGTTATTCTGGGAAAAGTTACATGAATATGATAACCCACACTGGCAGGAATATTGTAAACTGAAGGAAGCTTTTTAATAAGCCAGTGGATCAAGTGATATTAAAGGACAAGTGTGTCGATATTCTATATTTTTCTTTTTGTCAACAAATGAAGACCAAACCAACAATGAATTGAATCTGATTTAGCTTATTTTTCCGGACTATAGAGCTATAGCGACTATAGAGGTATTTATTAAACATTGCTGTGCCACACTGTTGCAATGGGTGACATTTTTGCTTCATTACCAAGAGCATTGTGTTTTATTTCATATGAATTACTTGCACATCATCCTCACTACTCACTAGCATGAATCCACAGCTGAAAACAGTAAAACAAGTACCCAGCAGTTTTCTCAGCCTTGTTAAACATGAAAGTGTATATTTATGAGTTGCAATAGTGGGTTTTGGTCTTTTCATGAGAATAATAAAAAAAACATCCAACTTTTTTCTTAAATGTAGCTGGGAGCAAATGATTGATCCTTTAAAACATCTGGTACCATCACGGAGCATCATCGGTTCAATGTGTAGACCAGTTTAAGGTGCTCTGTAAGCAGCAGTCCTCTTCATGGTTTACTTCAGAGGTTATTATAGAAGGATAAAATGTACTCGTTGGGGGTATTTTCAATATGTGGGACTGACAAGCAAGGTGCAGTAATCTAAGACAACTCTACCCAAATACATATTAAAAACAAAAGAAAATAGAATAAACTCAAATAAGTAATATTTCAATTCAGCAGAATCCCCCCCCCCCCCCCCCCCAAAAAAACAACTGAAATCTGTTAAGCCGCATCTATTTCCATTCTCAGCAATGAGGATTTCAAAATGTTGTTGTTGCCACAAGAATATTTATGAAATATCTATACGAGCGCTCCCGAACACAACAAAAGCGTAAAGCGCATCCCCGTGATAAATAATCCAAAGCTCGCAGACGATGAGGGAGACAGTGAGTGAGCCGTGTCGCTCTTCACACAAAAGAGATTCTGTTTAACTCTCAAGCAGAACTCAGACACTGTGGGCGGAGACAAATCAATCGAGTCAACCCAGAGATGGAAGCAATGAGAACCACGAGAGGCTTTGATTATTGTAATAGACTTAAGTCAGCTCTGCGAAAGCCACTTCATACGTCGCCGCTGTTTATCAAATCCAAAATGCATTTGCATCACATTCTCCTGCACTTGTAGCTGAAAAATTAGTAGAGGCACCGGTTCCACAGATTTTTCAAGAAATTTGACATTTTGATAAATAGATGCATTTTCAGAAAGCCACAATTCAATCTGAGCGACACACAATTAATTGAATTGCAGATGTCAAGAGCTTCAGTGAGTCAACAAAGCTGTCTGGGACCGATAAGCCTTCGTCCACTTTTTCCGCAGCTGAGGAACAACTCAACAGAAGTGGCTGATAATACAGGATTTAGATAGCGCCCTGTGTTTCAGCCCAAACACCAGCCACCGTCCATAGCAACCTGCCTGTGTGAGCGCTCAGTCAGGGCTCCTCAAAAGGAGGGCTGTGCAATAACTTGCATCAGCAGTTGCGCCTCACAGCCTGAACTATTCAGCATGGAGTTGCAAAAGTATCAGTTGTGTTGCAAAATAAACACATGCAACAAGGGAAAGGCTTACGATTACACACACTGCAGATAATGATGGCTCATGTTTTGCAATGGTGGAGCCATGTGTGTCAGGTGTGTGTGTGTGTGTGTGTGTGTGTGTACATAGAGTCAATGTTTGGGAGCCTGACCAGAAATACAGACATCAGGTCCAGTGGGGGAAGAAGCCTAGAACTACCGTAACATGATTTACAAGTACACCCATGAGCTCAGTAGATGGTGCTGCTCATCTCTGGAGATGAGCAGACATCTTATATTCCTCAAATATAAAATGTCAAGTTCATCCATCATCTTTAACTGCTTTTTGCCTAAAAGTTAGACAAGTCCACAGGTTATCTTTTTAAGGGTTTTTTATTCAATAGATGAAAAAAGCTCTTTACAGCATCCTACTCACACATATAACTAAGTCACCCTGATGATATGCATGTGACAAGCTGTGTTGGATCTGAAGCAGACAGAAACGCAGTCTGCAATGAACCAGTATCCATATAAAGCCGAGCATCAACAGCGTTAGCACTGCTTTGCATATAATGCCGCCACGTTACATAACAAGCAGGCAATCGAGCTGCAGAGGTCTCTTCTACGGGATTGGCAGTCTGGAGGCTTAATGACTGAGGGTCTGCAAATCACTCATCATACACTGGAGACATCTTATGTTAAACAGGGACTTCAGATAAAAAATAAAATAAAACACCCAGCATTCACTCGGCTCTAGATAAACAGTTTTCATTTGGTGGCAAAACATAAAGAATACATTTATATTCACTGCAGTGAACATCAAAAGGAAGGCTTTTAAGCTTTGTTGCCATCTTGTTAATCTTTTTCAGAACAGCAGACATAAAACCAACGTAGGAAGTGAGTTTCTTTTTTTATTATTATTTATTTTACAGACTGAACAGCTACAATTCAGATACAAAAACTTGGAGATGTGTACTTTATTAAGTACAAATAACAAATAACACTTGAAGGACGCCATCGAGCACAAAAAAAGAGAGAAAGGCAACATTTGTTTTTGTGGTCTCGTAGCTGCTGAATGCGGCCAACGTTGTCAATCAGGATTAAACAGCTCAAGTTTGATTATTAATTGTGACTCATTAAGTAGTTTGTGAATGTAACATGCATGCATGTGTGTTGAGCTTTTTGGGGAATATGTATATCTGCATCTGTGTATTAGCAAAGCTTCTGTGATAGTAGAGTGTGCAGGGCTAGCATGCGAGTCGTGTAGCAGTGAAAGGTGGAGGAGGTCAGTGGATTTGGCCGGACTGTGGCTCAACACTGGACTCTGCCGTGGCTTCAGCCTCACGGTACATTTTGCTGAGGTGCTTGACGAGGCTCTCCAGTTGAGGGTTTCCCCCAAACTCCCGGATGAGGCGGTAGACCTCTGCCTCCAGGTCCCGCAGAGTCTGACGGGTGTAGGCAAACGAGCCCACCTTCTCCAGGTAGTCCACGCAGTATCGCTTGATGTCCATGTTCTCCGTGCGCTGCCTCAGGATGTTCTGCACCTGGGTGCTCTCCGGATGAGACGTTATGGCATGAATGGTGGGGAAAGAGAACTTGCCCTCGGTCAGGTCCTCACAGAAGCTCTTGTTCTCGCTGTATTCGAGGGAGCTCAGGTTGGCGTAGTCGTCGCGGATCTGGAAGAACAGGCCTAGTGCGTCCAGGAGCGGTTTCAGTTCCTGTTTCCAATCCGAGAAGAGCTGCATCAAGCCCACGGCCAGGCCAAACAGCCCGCCGGTTTTCTGCAGCACCATGTTGCGGTACTGCTGCTCGGTGGGACAGGTGTAGGTGTCCCTCCAGTGGATGTCCAGGCCCTGACCACGGTGCAGCTCCAGCAGCTGCCGGGTAAACATTCCGACGGCCTCGGGGTGCTCCAGGGTCAGCACCTTCTCCAACCCCAAGAAGTAGACGTAGTTGGCGGAGTTGATGACGGAGGGGATGCCGTAGATGCTGTGGGCCACGGGGAAGCCCCGCCGCAGCTTGGAGCTGTCCTCGATGTCGTCTATGAGCAAGCTGGCGTTGTGCAGCATTTCAGTCACCTGGATGATCACCTGAAAAACAAATGTGATCATTACACGAGAAATTAACAATGTGTATTTTGAGAATTATTGTGCAGTCGCATCCGTTTTTCCATTTCATAGTAAGTCATGCCTTCATGTTGTGCTGTGCAAACGTTTAGGAACTGTAACAACGATGCTTATGCTGATAAAAACTTCCTTCTCCTACTCCCGACTCGTAAGACAGACAGGAACAGGTTCTCTGGGAGCTCTGAGTAAATTATGCATTACAACTGGTATACAGCAGAGGGTGCCATGTGTACACTCCTGTCAGCAGAAAGAAAATTGTTGAAACAAAGCAGGCAGTCAATCGGAGAGAATGAAGAGTTCAGCAAAGATAAACTCTGGACTGGAGCCCTTTCACAATCACAGATAGACAGGACCGCGGATTTTATCTGGTCTGCTCTGAGAACTCGGATGTCGTGCCCAAGAGAGAGCAACACTTTTCACTATTCACATAGTTAGGAAATTACAGGTGACAATACTAAGCTTAGCGCACGTTCACCTCCTCCAAAGAGAGACTGATGTGGGCTGTGTACTCTTCCGTAGCCATATATGACGAGTGTATTGACAAGCTCCAAAAGCTTTATTACAGTAGGACAATCAAAGGCTATGCTGACAATGAACAGATTGGTGAACAGCCATGGTTAGTGTCCTCTGTCCACCAGCAGGAAGCCATTTTCAATATCCAAAAATGGCTTAGTTTCAGGCCTACGTCTGACACTAAACAGCCAAGGTCTGCTGTCTTAAGCTGGTCGTGCAGCCTGCTGTAGTGCGCCGCTGATTTAAAAGACAAGTGGTGTGGCCTGGTAATGAAAGCTGTTTGTATGGGGCCGGGGAGCACAAAGAGAGACTCAGTGGGTCCGGCAGATGGCCAAGGCCGGGCCAGTTGAGCAGTTTATCCGCCAAACGCAACCTTTTCTTCAGCAGGGTCCCGACACTTGCTCACCCTGCAACCTCAGTGAGCCACTTACAAGAGAGAGGGGGGGAGGGGGGGGGGGGGGGGGGTAAAGCTACAATGAATGCACACATGAAGGGGAAAATGGAATATTGCCAAAAACTTACTCAAGGATTCAACGGCTCATTGCAAAAAGTGGTCTCTATGAATTACAATTCCCTGCCAGGAAAAAAAGGACGAAGGGCACAATCATCAGATAAATACAGTAGTTATCAAACCTAAAGACAAGCGGCAGCATTTCTTTAAGTTCTGCACTTTGAGTGTCTCCAAGTAAAGAAATGAGTCAGACTGTCGCTGTATAATGCCGCCATTTAAGTGCCGAGTGCCTTCACAGCTCCGCAAGACCTCATTGATTATCACCAGCCGTAACTGATGCAGAAACTCACTTTGTTTGCCGAAGCTACAATCAGTGATCCATTAGGAAAGCTTCACAACAAACAAGTGCACCGAGTCCAATATATTAAGGGGGAACAACTCTGAAACAGACAAGTCAGTAATGTGCATGAACCTGTCTCTCTCACACATACACTGGCAGTGGTTAGCGCCGACAGTCGTCCCTCTTAGTCAGGCTGCAGGGCTGTTGATGATGTCTGGCCAAGGTTTTGACATGGCCATCCCACACGATACACCACCACGTCTACTGGGTTGTGTCATTCAAAAATGCTTTCTTATTCATCAAGAACAAATACAGCTAAATATGGCAGATGTCCGACCAGTTTAATTTGGGATTTATGGTTATTTAAAATCTTGTTTGTTGATGCTGTGTCCCTGTTTGTCTTCATCAATTGACTTGTATTGTTTTTGATGGTGTGTGGGGAAACCAGGATAATCATAGTCATCATAAAACTAAAACAAACATACATATATACATATACATATATACATATACATATACACACACATATATATATATACATACATATACACACACATATATATATATACATATATATAAACACACATATATATACACACATATATATACATATATACACACACACACATACATACATACATACATACATACATACATATATATATATATGCTCTTTTAATGAAATAAAACAGGAGGAGCTATTTCCTATGTCCTATATTTAATGAGTGTGGTTGTTTATAATTTCATATACTAACTAAATTAATCACGAGATGATGCGTCAGGACCTGTCTTGCTAACTACTGCAGCTAAACCATTTCCTGGGGAAACCCCTGTGATAGAAATGTATTAAGAATGTAGCGTCTAGCCTGGTCCAGGTTTTACTGCTGTACAATCTGCTGTTGTCACAACTTCTAATCTGCTTCGTGTAATAATAACCATCACATTACAGGCTGTATCCAGATGTTTGACCGGTTTAAAAAGGGATAACTTGTATTATTATACTATCCAGCAGTTATGAGTTGCTCCATTTCATATTTGAAGTGCCAACCCTACAATCCAGTTTCTCATTATTTTCTGATGGAGGCAGCTACATTAGAGTCACATTCAAACCTCTAAGTATGCTCTGTCCATTTCAGATACCAAAGTCCACATTTGATGAATGGGACCAATTGTTTTCTAGATTCATTTGGCAAGGGAAATGTCCAAGAGTCAAATTAAACTTTGCCTCTTTCTAAAAACTGCAGGAGGACGAGGACTGCCCTCATTCTGAGATATTACTAAAGGCCAGCGCAGACACAAGCTCTGACAGCACGGATCTGTGAACCGACAGATACACGATGGCTTAACGTTGACATAAAGCCAATGACAGCAACCTCTAGCTTCCCGCTCAAGATGGTCCTCTTGACAATACAGAACGGCATTTGCTCAAAAACAGAAATGTACCGGTTAGCCTAGTATTGACACATTTAACTCCAGGTTTATTCCTCCGTCTTTGTGCAGGGTTCATGATGAAGTATCTCAGCTCCATTACAGGTGGAGTCTCCACCTGTCACTGCTGACGGTACAATAACGTCAGGACATAATATAAAGTACGTATATCAAAGCTCAGCTTTCCACATCGTCACAGAGAACAGAAGGAAGCCAGTCCGCTGAAGGTCGCAAGGCCACTGGGTCCCCCAAACCTCCACCAACAGTTCTGTAGTGAAGCGCAGATGTGGGGTTTGACTTAAAAGAAGAATAATAATTGTCAACTGAATGAGACAGCGTGGCACTGCTACTGCCTCCATCTATCTGAAGGCACGGTTGTTTCCATGGCGGAGACTTCTTGGCAGCAGTGTGCTAATGATGACAAGAGGAGTGCTCTCAGTCTGAGAGGGGTTCAGCGGGAGTTTACAGAGCTGCTACATGGAGGGAGACAGAGGGGGAGAAAGCTCTTTGATATGCCAAACAAGGAAATTCTGTCTGAAGATGAATTTGTTTTTTTGGGGGATTTGGTTACAATCTGCATATTAGTGTCGGCCATATGAACTGCCAACTTATCAGAAACTGATCAGTCACCCCAAAACTCTCAGGAGTCTTCTCTAGCCCCGAGGAGCACATGTGCTCCTGAAATGATAATGTCAGTGCTTCACAGGCAAGAAACGTAGCAAAAATAATCAAAAATGAATGCTGAGTCGCTCCTTTTATTCCTTTCGCAAATTGAATGAATTCATTTGAAGACGCGCAGCTCACTGTATTGGTAGCAGAGTGAAGGCTGTGATTAAATATGTGACATGACAGAACAGATTACTAATATTAAATAATTCGTCAGACGAGACTGACAACTTCATTACTCACCTAGTCTGTTTTTTACTGAGGACTGACACCAGTCGTCTCAGAGGGGGGGAGCTGTTATTGTGCACTGGGAGGGGAATCGACCACAGGAGACAGAGTATGACCTCTGAGCTCTGCTGCAGGACTATGAATCCTCTGCTCGGGGAGGGTTTATAAAACATTCAGGACAAAGGGAAACCTGTTGAACAGCAAACCTAATGAGACCTGACAGGCTCAGCACTTAGCATTCTGCACTGCAAAAGACATGTAGATTCAGAAAATACAGTCTCCATCCTATCATTACTGGACAAGTATTCAGCCACTGCAACTGTAATGCTATCAGTATAATAAGGTCAATGGCCTGATCTCCCTAGGGTGACAGTGGCGAGGGTCCTGCTCAATAAAACCAATAAATCCTAAATAGCTCATTTGAAATTAATCTGACTGAGGAAACACAGGACTGCCAATCAGTCCGCTATCTGTACATGCACTTCAATATGTCTGTTGGAATTGAATCAGGCAGCATCCAAGAATGTGTGACAACAACAACAACAACAACACTGTAATGGATGGATGAGAGGAGGCGTACGTCTGTTAATCCTTTGCTCACAGAGGTGATCAGGAGGAACACATGAAGTCTCAGTGGCTACGGTGGATTATGTCTTAACATACACAAACAAACAATCCCTGAATGCTGCTGAATATTCCCCTCTCACTACCATTCAGCCCACCATCTGGAATACACTGTACAGTAAAAGATGTGCTACCATGACCTACACGTTCTCATTCAACAAGCTAAACCTGAATACTGAATTCTTCAAAGCTAGAGAGGTCATCATACTCACTGTAGCAGAAGCATCCCACTTCCCAAACACAGTGTTGAATGCATTTTATATCGTGTAACACAATGAACAAAAGCTCCTGGTAACTCGCTCCATTATACTCATTGGATTAGAAACAACAGCGAATGCAACGGATGTCATTTTGTATGCAGTGATTAGCATCATGTTGGCGTTTTCCTTTTTCGATCAAACTTAAAAGTGCAAACCTAATGACATTCTGAGCACTCAGACAACAAATAGCAGTTGATATGAATGAAAATTAAAATAGTGTTTTTCAGTAAATTTGGCCACACACATTTTGGCAGTTAAGCTTTACACAAACGGATTTTTTTAAATAATTTTGCACCTGTCGCTAGGCAAGTCCCTAAAACCAAAACAAGTCATTATTTTAGTTATGGACACTATAATCTGTCAAAACATACCAATATTATAAACACTAAACAAAACAAACCACAGTTGAGGCAAAATCCATCATGATTAGAAGCAATCTGCAACTCTTTAAAAGCAGAAGTGGGAGAGGATGGAAAACCTATAATCTGGCAAATATTCTGTCTCCCATCTTCTTGGGTTCATGAAAACTTATTTTGAAAACCTTGATGCATGTATTGGCTAGCATTATTTTACTTTCCTTTCCTTTTGTTTTTTATTTCTTTCAAACATAGTTTTGTAGAGATGCACCGATACTGATATCCCGCCGTATCGCTATCAGCACTGAAACACTGAAGAAGGCAACATCAGATGCCCCGATCTCACACAGCTTGGTATTGTTACTCGCATCAACTTTAGTCCAAACATGCAAAGCCTGTGAAGGACTTGGTTGTTCCTCCAGATGGCTAAAAAGCCAGAGCAACACCAGACCTTTTCTGATTGCTCTGCTTTACAAAATAAGTGATGTGGGCCGCTATTCAGAGGTCTGCAACGAGCTGATGGACCGTGCCTTTAAGCAGTCAAACCCCAGATTCATCTTTTAAAAACAGTTAATCGATTGACTACGTGTAATGATAATGGGGTCACTTGTGCTGTAGTAACCTCCTGTAATACATCATGGATGCTCTAAGCTCTACATCCAGGCTTTACATTTACATTCAGTCAGAAACAACTCATCTGACACAAACTCTGGTTGCATTACAAAATAAATTGCCTGTGAGCACAGCATGATTCCACGTTTCTGGACCTGTCCACAACAACAAACATCAGACAACGCTGAATGTTAAGAGGCTTGAAATGACCGATTCCTCACCTGCAGTTTGTCGTCTGGAACATTCAACCAGTGGTTAAATGCTTGCGATAGTTTCGTCCTCACCTGCTTTCCTGAGAAGAGTGCGGAAAAATAAAAGTGTAAGTTTTAAGAGTCAAAGACATGTGCATGAGTATGCAAAGGAAAAAGTAAGTGCATCCTTCACAATGATTATTGTTGCTTTTGTCACTGATATTTTAAAATGCACACTTTGTTGAAGTCTATATTAACACAGCTGGTGGGTGGTACCTAATTCCAAGAGAAGCCGAACCAAACAAACCAAAAAGAAAACTACGTTGTTTTAGAACCGGTGTTTTATGTCATAATTTCTGCCGCTATAACTACAGGTAATTATAGATCTGACTGTAAGTACAGGTGTGTATTCCGTTAAGTGAGTGTTGCTTGGATGTATTCTTATGGCGTGGATGACAATATTTTAGTTGTATTCTTTTGGTTGTAACCCCGGCGGTGTGAAACGGACTAAAAAAGAAATATAAAAACATAATTTTGAATCAAAGCAGTAAGAAGGTATCTTCCTCTAAGCAACACTTTCATTTAATAGATTACACACATGTAATTAAGTCAGATTTATCATTCTCTAGATGGGCAGTAATAGTTTAAATCTTCTGATTTACACAATCATAGTCTGCCATTTATAAACATTTGTTAGTTTAAACTGTGTCTTTTAGTCTAAATAATACCTTAAACTTATTTGTCCTATAGATACGTTTGCCAAAACTGTAACAAAAACACAAAAAGGTTTAAAACACTGGAATTTTCCTTAAATAATCTTATGAGCCTGAATGGCACAGTGACACTGAAAAAGAGGAAACATCCAAACTTACGGAGACCCTAAGGACTTGTTCTATTTACCCAAAATGAAGCTCTCATGTTAGGTCAGTCACTTCTCCACTGACAAAAAGTGACCAATCAAAGCTGAAGAACCAAATAAAGAAGTCTCCTAAACAGCAGCGAGTGTGCACTCAGGAGATATTACACAAAAAGGGATTTTAAACAATGATTCACAGCTTGCGGATTTCTGGGTATTAAAATTCTAAAACAGTTTCATTTTATTACCATGTTGCATCATGAATGTGTGAAATACCGCCTCATATATAAGAACACTAGATTACCAATATGACAAATCGATTACTAATATGCCGAATGTTTAAAAACATTGCCTACCAAATCTGCAATAAAATGGAAACCATATTATTTAGGCATGAACCACGTAGCCTAACATCTTTTAAAATTCTGTAGCTGCAAACAAATAGTTGCCATGTAAAGATATAGTGGAGTAATGTCTACCTGAGCAGAGAATGAAGTTGCTCTTCCTCTTTGTGTGTTGTAGTTCGAGCTTCTCTGTGCTTCGTTTACATAGAAGGACCGGCCGCGCATGCCTTTTAGTGCATGTTCGTGCATGCGAGCGTGCCCCACTAGCTGCAGCTTTGCACTGAGCTCAAACAGTGGTTGCAGCCGATAACGTCGTCCCGACCGACACACTCGGTTCCCCGTCAGGTGAACACCGTTAGCTCCGTCAGCACTGTTAGCTCGGAGCTGCCGGCTCAGCCATCGCCATGTTGAAGCCGTGGGAGGCAATCTCTCGGCTCCGAATATCGAATTTTGCACCTTTAACATAGTGAGAACATATGCTGCTCCCAAATTAGAAATTTGTAATATAAGTATTACATTGCTCAGTTGTCGTGATCGTGTTCAAAATGCATCGTGTAAAACATAAAGTACTTTGGTTAAAAACTGAACTGAATACATCAAAATGGAGGAATTTAATACCACAGAAGTAAATAACACCAGGTATTAGACTGGATCAACACAATGAAAAACTTTCATCTTGCAGGCATTGCATGTCTGCTGTGTGTACACTGAAGCCTTTCACCATACTCATTATTTTAGGCATCTTGCTGATGCTATGTGACTAGCAGTAATTGAGCAGGTCAGGGCTCAGTGTAGCTCTAGGACTCATCACCAGTATATTGCTTTCAATGACCTTTTAGCTGCATGTCTGCATGCCTCCACACACATCTTGTCCACCTCTCTGCAGTCACTGACATGGAGAAAGACTCACCTGGTAGTTGCAACAAGTACTTGTATGGTTCCAGCAGAATTCGCTCAGAAGCAGCTTCCGCGTTGCAATCCATTTCTTCTGGTTTACACAAATCTGTATTGGAGGAAAAAGAACATTAAAAAGTTAAACAATTGACATCGTCTCAACTGACAATATTGCAGAAAGGAGTGTTGACATGACGGGAACAATGTCAGACTTGAAGAGTATCTTAGTGTAAATGACATCAGAGACATAACTGCAAAATGCTGCTACACACTTAGCAGCTTAATACACATGGACTGTTTGGTTATTCATTAGTGCATTAGTAGTTTTACCCCTTTGTTACACTTTTCCTTTAAATAAGCACGTAATTGAGACACAGGAAATGCTAAGAAAAATGCAAAAGGAATGCTTACTCATAAACAAAACCAGGAAATAAAAGGTTTTGACAAATCTAATAAAAATGGATTCATGATGTAATGCAATGTGTGTCAGACGCATGTGCTGAGCCACGAAATCCGTTTATGCATCGTGACACGCTGATCACATGATTGGATAAGTTAAAACAATCATATTCCTGGTGAATCACAGAAACTCGTGATGTAGCAATAAAAATAGAAAGGTTGGGTTGTCTGTGACAGCTAGTGATCATCATAAGAAATATCCCTCACAATCACTCAAATAAAAATCACTTATTCATTGCATAAGACAGCAGTTGAGGTTTCATTTCATAAAAAGGCCCAGAGTAGATCATTTAGATTTTGTCACATCAGAGACATCTATCAAAAAAGTGTAAAACCTCTACCGTGAGAAAATGATATATATAAAAAGTTACCATTCACTGTAGCTCTGCTTGTGAACAAATGCTGATGTGAAGCCTCACAATATAATCAAATTATCAGACTGCAAAGATAGTTTCCATCATAAAACACAATGATGCAATCCATTTCAACCAAGAGACGGTACAATGGTATACAAGGAAGACGTCACAGATTATGTACCGAGTCATCATGGCTTATAAACAGCTGACACCATAGTATGTGGATAGTTACTAGTTTAATGGCACTGTACCATCTAACACAGCCCTGCAACTGGTAAGTGTGTGCAGTATAATTACACCTTTTACATTATTTTATATAACAGATATATCAAATAAACACTTTTATTGTCATATTGTCTGCAACAAGTGCCTAACTAGAATTATCATAACCTAGGTTGTTTCCAATTTTAAATGTCAATTTCACTTTTAAATAGAACCATTACTACGTTCAATTATATGTATATTTCATACTTGCAATTCAAAATGTTGTGATATTGAAATTCAGCCAAAGAGGTAATGTAGAGTTAAAAGTTAAATTTAAAGGAGGGACAAGTTCTCCCATCATGTTAACAATGTGCATACTGTTAATTCTGAATTTGAACGACAAAATTAAATAATTTAGATTTACACAGTGACCCAGATTACACATACACAGCGGAGCTTGAAAACTAAAATGCTGCTGTAACATTTAACACAACAAACCCTCCAGAGCTCTTAACTCCACCCACCTGGCTGCTGTCAGTCTGCTGATGCCGGTCCTGTTTTCCTGTTAGCCAGGCTGCTAGTTAGCTAGCATTAGCAGGCTAACATAAAGGCGACAATAAACCACAGTTCAGCATTTCTTTCTTTTTCAAAATAAAAAACTTCCACTTCAAAGTTGGACGACTAAGGCACACGATATGACTGTCAAATCCACACTTTCACATTATTGTTAGGTCCGTGTGTTACTGACCAATTCACAGGATGCTATGCTAAGCTAACGCCGCTATTATTGCGCACTATACAGACACTTTTCAACACGAGCTAGTTGTAATGAGCTACCTATATATGCTTCGGTGTCGGAACAGAGCACGCGCAGAGTCGGTGGGGTGCCTCGCGCATTGTGTGTTGCAGTTGCATTTCTACATTGCCCGGTAAAAGCTTCCGGCCTGTGATGAAATTGGAGAAACACACATACGTCCTGCCGGGACGGCCTGTAATACATATCGAACACACACGTGTTATAAAGCTGGGGGTTGTAGTTTTTCTCTCTGTATTGTGAGACCAAACCAGTAGGACGAATTCGTACATTTTACCGTGGATCTGTTCTCCTCGATCAGCCAATCATAAACTTCTAAGGTGTTTCCCCCTCGCTGAGCAATCCAATGGGCGAGTGTAGTTTGAGGAGAGGCGGGATTGTACGACTGTCAATCATTCTCAGGAGGCGGGGCATCACAGAAAGAGCTCGAGAAGCTACTCAACAACAGCAGCGCTCTGCGAAACCACTTTTACCATCAACATCCATCTACAGACGACGTTAAAACCTGTCAGATGTCTCTCATAAATGTTCATATGGATAACTAATACACCTTCGTCGAAAAACAGAGGTGTTTCTCAACTTGACAGCATAGGTAAGCCTGCTTTTGTTCGGCAAAGCCATCGCTATTTTGAACATTTTCTTTACTAGCTTGCGTCTCTGCTGCCATCGAGCCAACCTTGACGTTAGCTAACTTGTTAACTAATGCTGTGATGTGTTTAGGGTTTTTTCTCGACAGCACAAAACGGACGGCCGAGATTACTAAATAAACTTAATCAGATGCATAATAAAGTTATCGTCAACCACATTAATCCGATGAGCACGGTGAAAGGCTGTGCTTCTCCGGGGCTGAATAGTTTCTCCGGAGTCTTGTGTTGTTGAGCGGAGGAATCCTCGACGAGCCTGTCATGGTGTTTCTTTATAGCCGTCTGAAGTGAGATTACACGAAACCATCAGAGACCCGTATATACGATCGACATCGCTGCAGGATGTGATTAGTCGATCAGCGACCAAACGGCGTAGTTTAACAGGTAAATTGCATCGTCAGGCGTTTCTTTTGTGCCACCAGTACCATTAGCTCCTCACTAAATACTCGTCCAGTGTAGGTTGGACCAGACGGGCTATATTGTATCTTGTACGGAGGAATTCACGCGTTTATCTGACCATATGCGATGTGGACTAGTTCCCCCCTGCTGGATAGGACGTTATTCTCAGTGTGTGTGTGCGTGACCAGTATTTTGCACGTTTCCGTAACTGGCAACCCCATCGCTGACAAACTGTCTGGGCAGGACTCCGTACTGAAGAGGGTTTAAATGGACTCGATGCTGTAGTTAACTACGGCACCAGGGTTGAAGAGCAGCGGGGAAAAACAACCGAGGCTCAGGCGGTGTATGTGCATTTTTATTTAATTTGTGGTGGTCAATCATTCAGTTGCAGCGGCTGGTCTAGCAGCTCGTCTGGGCGGATGGCATTATATCCTCCGCGATCATTCAGCCACAAACGAGGGCTGCGACCTTCTGCTTTAACGATGAAACCTACTCGGTGTTAACGCGATGTCGCTGTGTTACGAGTTCTCCTCGAGCCTTGACCTTGTTGCGAACCGTTTTTCATCGACTTGTTTCTTTGTCAGAAGCGACCGCACTCAGTGAGCAGTCAGCGAAACGAGGAGAACATTGCGTGAGGATAGAAAGTGAGTTTTAGCCGCACGGCCCGATACTCACTTTGTTCAACTTGACGCTGTTATTAGCACCGTATGACATTTCTATAACGGTGTGGTTTAGCGGCTAAAAGCTTAATGTTATTATCGCTCTCTCCTCGCTGTCGAGTGCGTGCTCCTCTCCGCAGAGAGAGACGAGGGGAGAGAAGCGAAAACGAAAATGAACGGTCTCGAGGGGCATTTTTTCTGTAAAAACAAAAGAGACTCGTCTCCGACAGAGAGACGAGTCTCTCACGGGTTGCAGGTGAATGGCGACCACCGTTCTCGCAATTTCCACTGTTTGTTCGCTGAAGTGCTCTCTTGGTTTCTTTTTTTTTTTTGCCGACTTGTCCGCTACAGAAATGGCGTCATCCTCTGCTGTGGTGTTGGGTTAGTCAGTGCAGCGCAGACAGACAGCGAGCACCACGCTGCCGTGCTCGAAAGAACCGAGGACATCACTGTATATCTATCACGTTATCCTAAACCACTTGGTCATGCGTGCATTTGAGGGACTGGTAACTAGTTACTTCAGTGTTTGCTCGCCCTGCGATGCCACAAGCAAACTGTGGCTGCTGACTACAGAAGCGTTACATAAACGGCTTTAAGGGCTCTGCGAATGAGAGTGATCAGCAGCCTGCCACGGTTTACTTTGCAACACAGATATCTTTTTTTTTTGGGGGGGGGGGGGCTCTGAAAGCTCGCGCACACACACCATCAACACAATGCATTAGCCAGGATTATTTAAGGAAATTATCTTTAAACTTTTCTCGAATCAATTTACAACCTAAATGAAAGCCCACGCTCCCTAAAAGGAGATCTAATGTGTGGAGACGATGTTAAAGTGTGAGGGTCTGCCGCCCAGACTATTATTTTGTTTTCATGGCATCCAGCAGTGAAGCAGAAGAAGTGATGTCATCATAACATAACCGTGCCTTGTTGTGGCAGACTGAAGTTAGCACCCTCTGTAATGTCTCAACAGCTTCTTCCACCTCTTGTTTCAGCCTCCGCTTCGTTCCACGGGTCACCTCGAGGACTCATCGAGAGATGAAGGTATGTTCTTTACCTTTTCTTGCATGTGTTTAACGCCACTGGAGCACTACACCCCTTCTGCACTCTTAGCCCAATTACATTTAACTCCTGCATAAGCAAGCTTTAACCAGGCACATCAGACATAAAATGACAAATGTAATATCGTTATTCATCCCTTTTGTTGTCATGAATAAGGCTGGTGTGAACTTCTACTAAATGTCAATGTTGGTCTTGATCAAACACAGTGAGGCAAGTGTTTTGGACACCGGCCAAAGTAAAACGTTTATTTCATAAGCATGACATTGAGGGTCTCTAGCTGTATTTGCAAACGCATATTTGGAGATTTAATGTTGATGTTGTGCTTTGTTATGCAATGTTATTGAATTGCATGCTGAGATAGGGCCTGGGCATGTAGTGGCATATGTGATATTTATAAACTACGGTCATAGAGAGCTAAACATGTGGTGCGCAATGATATACGAATGACTGATGATATATGAAAAGCTGTGAAATTTACAAATCATCAAAAGCTCTGGCGTTGTTTTCTTCGGCCCTACTCAATTTAAAGAAGTCCCGGCTCTGTTTGTTTGGTAAATGTTCTGCGGTGCAAACTTTCTTATAGTTCCAATGGATCAACAAAGTTGTGTCTGTTGTTATGCCTGCAGGCTGCCGTTGTGTCGTTTGTTACCACGTAAGCCAAACGTAGAGTCATAACACGCATGTGTGTTTCACTTTTTGATTAAATTTACGACCTACATAAACTTTGACAATAGTCTGTATGCAGTGTAACCGGATTATGGGGAAAGAATAAATCAAATACAAGATGAAAGCCACTTTGTGATGGGAGAGTTGGTGGTGGACGAATTAAAAGCTGGTCTAGTAATGATTTGTAGTCTGTCACTTTGGCCCCAATGATGCTGTGCTTATTGTGGTTAATCACTGTACCACCACCCACTACTAGCAGTCTACCAAAGCAGCCAAATAAAATGCAACCAAGAGCATCATTGGATGTAAAGAAAATAGTTGCATGCTCTTTTTTTTTTTTTTCATTCATTCAAGAGAGAGAGGAGGAAATCATTTTAGATGTGGTGCGAGGCTTTGTCTCTGCTTCTGAATCATTTCTGCTGCCTGCATTCCTGCTTGGCCGACTAGGAGCGCTGACTTGAACTGCATGATGATTTGCGGTTATGTAATAAATAGTTTGTGCCACAGGAAGACAATGGAGTTCTGATTGTCATGTTGAGAAATGCATTCCAGTGCACGGAGAGCATCCAGTCACGGATTAAATAGAAACCAATTCACACCGTAGGCTAGCTTTGCTGCTTAATTTCATACTGTCTACTTTAAATAAGCTAAATATGTGAAAGTTCATTAAACTGTTGCCGTTAGGGCCCGTGACCATTCTGCAGTTATTATTCTCTCCAGCTGGATAGCAGTAGCCCGTTATTAGATGATGATTGTGTTTACACTTGCTTATTTTCATCGTTCTGGTTTACTGTTGTAGCGTTTGTTGTTTTTACAGTGCTCAGATTCATCGTGATCTATCGGTGCTTGAGGACTGCACATTTGTTTTACTGCTCTGTATATCAGGAGCATCTGCTCTGTAACTGGGACAACTTTTTCATTATGCTCGCTTAGCATTTCATGTCACTCTGGCTTATGGTCCGCAGCCATCCTCCATCAACTGCGCACACACACACACACACTGCTTTAACACTGTGTGCTGGATAAGACACTTCGATAAACATCCTAAGAGTCGACTAATGTGTTGGATAATTGTTTGAAATCATAATTATCATCTCGTTATTACCTTAAGATAATTGTTTGAATTCTTGATTAACTTAATATTTAAATACCGTTGCTTGAAAGTGAATGAAGAAAGTCCTCGCTCGAGCAAAACAATCTGTTAGATGCACTCAGCTAATGCACGTTGTCCATGACCTCGGTAACCTGGACACGATTTAATAAATAAACTAAATATTTTACAACGTCAGATTTAAGCATAACGGTGTAGTCGACGTACCTTTGACTTCTAAAACTTAACCGTGATAAGAAAAACGGTGACTTAACGTATGTATGACTATTCACTGCATAAGTTAAGTTAAAGGACCACTCTCACACTATTGTAATATGATATATAGGTATATAACATAACGAATGTATGCGTTAAAAGACTGGAGGTGTGGGGTTTACAAGAAGTGTGCATGTAGGAGGTCTGATGACATTTAGGTAAATGTAGGATTCAACCTATCTAGGGACTAAATATCATGATTTATCTGCGCATGTTGCTTCAGTTATGACCATTTTGTTTGAAATCAGTTTTTTTTGCAACTGTATGGAAGTGTGTTACTAAATTGCTGTGGTGCTCTTTTAACTGTAATTGTCAGTCCAAAGTTGCTCTAATGTGTCAAAACAGGAACTGTTCAGACAGTTTTTGCCGAAAATTGCTGCGCTGCGGGAGAGAAATGTGTTTAGTTAAGTTAATCCTGCATTTAGATGAGTTGACATCCTGTGGTGATACGGTACTGTATGTACTTAAGCATTTAGGAAGAGACCCGGTGCCGATCAGGTGCAGTCAGCTGCTGTAGATGGAGACCCAGTACTTTGTTAAGGGAGCTGTATTTAACATTATAAACATTAACATAGCAGCAAACAACTATCTGCTATGTAAAGATATAGTGCAGTGATGTCTACCTGAGCGGAGGATGAAGTTGCTCTTCTTCTGTGTGTGTTGTTCTCAGAGCTTCTCCTTGCTGTGTTGACATAGCGCTTGCTTTTAGTGCACGTGAGCGTGCCCCACTGATTAGCTCACGGCTGCTCTGCACTGCTCTCGTACGGCGTCCTGACTGATGAGCGTGAGATGGGTAACGCGTAGAGTGTGTAAGCGTGACCATTTGTAGAGCTGTAAACATCTTTGTCAAGGAAGGAGGGCTTTGAATTGAATGTATGTGTCTCACATCAGCATTATATTCTACTAAAACCCCCACAGAGGCCATCTTGAAAAGCTTAAGAGACGGCTACAAATCATTCAGCAGACATATGCAAACATTGGGAATTTGCACTTTGTAGCTGTCCGTGCTTTGAAGTCCTGGTGTTTGGCGAGTCGTCAGGGCATTAGCTTCTGTGAAAATGTAAAATCTTAAGAGTGGTGTACTTGGTTTGAATTGTTTGTGATACTCGGGGGAGTGAATTTGCTGGACAGGCCTGCGTTTTGGGGAATAAGTGGGTAAACAAAAGGTATAAAGATCTTTTTTTTTAGTTTAGTTTAAAGCTGCCATGGCATTGCCAAGGCAACTCGTGCCGAAGCACCAGTCACTGGAACTGTGGTGACTTTGGTTTGGACAAAGAGGTGATTCACAGCAGGATTATTGTACGTGTGAGCTCGGCCGGGAGGGAGCTTAATTCTTTCCTGCATGCCTCTTGCATGTTCCTTTGTTCGGCCTACAAGCCTGTTCATTATAGCACAATAAAATGGGTCAGAAACTATCGTTCATGATATTACAGTCATGCGGATTAGTGCCTGAATTGTATTTTCTTAAAGGTGCGGTTTTGTGTATCTTACATTGTAATTCCTAGACTGAAGATCATTGATTTGGTACACTTGATTTCATTCAGACATTTAACTGTTACGTCACCCTGTGTTTACACCACCCTCACCTGGTACAGCTGAATATTTACCAGTTTATGTTCACAGCATCATTTTTCACTGTCGTGCAACTTGAAACATACAACAGTGACACGTCCATTCTAACAACAGCACGTGTCATTTTAGCTTTAAGAGGGCACAACATGTGGATGAACTCCTGGACAATAGCAACAGTAGTGACCTCAGATTTCCTTTTGAAAATTGTTAATACAGCGAGAGTGAGATAAATCATTGGTGTGAAAATATGACACAAAGTGAAACTCTGCTCTGAAGTGGAAGTCACACATGGTAATGTAGGTGGATCCCTGGTGCCAGAACAGGAAATTCACAAGAAACAAGACGACGCACTGATACGCACACGATGGGGAAATAGTCAGAAAAAGTCCACAGTAAGTTGTTGATAGTAGGTTGGCCTTTCATTTTAACAGTAGTAAGTAAAAAGCTGAATAACACGGAAACACTTCAGTAAATTGAACTGAAGTGTGGCGCTTGAGTAAATGTAGTTAGTTACATCGCTACGGACAAATAACCCGCTGGTGGAATGTGAGTGGAGTAGTTGGCATCACTTCAACATTTCCAAAATGCTTTTATCACAAAGATGGGTGGGCCAGACTTGGATTGGGTCCAGTATAAAGTCCTGCACTTCACACCAGAATGGGACGATTTAACAGGTCGGATGGAGATTTTCTGGAAGTAATGATCTGAGCAATCATTGGTTGTCTACCGCAGTCTATTACGGTGGATTACGCGGAGCTAGGATAAATGACTGATCCACTCATACACTCTCCAAGCCATAAGACTCATTACAACACATTGGCTGACTGTGCAGATTTTGTAGGTAACAGTTCAGAAAAGGTGATGCTTTGACTGATGAATGTGCAGCATATCTGAATCTGAAACACATATACGTAGACGTGAGCATCACTTTGGCTTTAGTTGTAGCTAATCAGCGAAAGGGGGGGGGGGGGGGGCTATTTGCAAGTGTGTCTCAATAGATTAGTAATGGGTTTCTTCATGCTCCCACGGGACGGTCTCCCACAATCAGCCAGTGGTCTGTTGAGAGAATGACCAGGATCCCTTGAGCCCCTGATGACTGATACGAACACCATAGCAAATTATGTATCACCCCACAAATGTGCTGTCGGTATTCTTCTTTTTTTTTTTGACCTACTGAGAGTATCTTTTTTACTGAGTTGTAGAATAAAATTGCTATAGTCCCTCAAGCTGTCCAAGAAATGCACTATAAGCAGCAGCAGCAGCTTATTTTCAACTGGTGCTCGGCGGAGCTGGCTGTTAAATTTTTCATGACCCGAGAGTCTTTTATTGAGCCGAAACTGATCTCATTGTGCTGTTGCCAGTGTCACCGCGGTATATTTAGTTTTGAATGATTTCAGAGCTGTGACTTGATGGAGCAGCGTTATCTGTTGCGTTCCCCGACTAGAAAGACGTAAATACGGAGCAGGCTTCTCTAGTGATCAGTGAGCATTCAACAGCCAGGACGGACACTCCAGGGATTTACTTTAGGTCGTTCCTTTGTGGATGGGGGCGGGGGGGGGGGGGGGGGGGGGGGGGGGGGTAGGATCTTTTAAAGCATGAACAAATAAAAGTTGTTCTCTAATGTGGTATCTGTGCGCGTCTGACTGATATCCAAGTCGATAATCCTTCAGTGGAGCTGCACTTCTGTGAACACTTTAGGTTTGTGTCTTTCCGTGCCAGCTGCAGTTGCGTTTTGTCGCCCCGTGCCAACTCCCATTTGTGTGTGTTTAATGAAGTACATGTGCCTGGAAAGCGCTTTCCGTATCAGTGGCACTAGGTGAATGGCCAGAGGGCTGGTTTTGATCGTACCCCTGTTATTACCATTACGGTGACTTTTGCATGCAGCAGCTGAAGCAGCGCTTGTGATGAATTCTGCTCTGCTCTTCATGTGGCAGCATCTTGGATGAGAGCCGCTCCTGTGAGGTGTGTGTGTGGCGGGTTTTTTTTTAGCTTATTTTTAGTCTGTGAAAGGATGTTACACCTCACAAAGGCACAGGAATTCCGCCTCCCTGAGCTTAGTCATCTTGATTGGTTGTTCTTCTGAGCGTGTCTGTCGATCAGTGCCTGCAGGAGTGATGGGTTTTTCTCCAGATAGCTGTAGTGTGATCTAATCCATGGATAGATTTAGGAGGCGGGGCATTATCAGTGGACACGACAAACTGCTCTCTGTTTGTGTCGGCATGTGAGCATGACAAATGTAAATCTGGCCTCAGCAGTGTGTTATCACCCCTGTCGTGTTAAACTGGGGTGGTTTGGCAGCCGCAGCTGCCAAGATAACCCAAGCTGCCCCTCCATGAGTCGGTAGCATGACTCTTCCTCCAAGAAGAGGAGATAGGAACAGGCTTAGAGCAGGGGGAAGCTAGAAGGAGACGTACTAGACGTATAGGAGAAGTATCGGTGTGAAGGAGGAGAGAAAGAAGTAGTGTACAGAGTAGCAGTTCAGCTTTGACGAGAGAGTTGGTTAGCTGGTGGGAATGTAAACCTGGCGTTGGCTGGAGCAGCTGGTGCTGAGGCCAGACCGCACTAGAGACTAATGAGGTGTTTATCTGAGAGTTGGGGAGGCTGAGATGCTCTGGACTCTGCCCCTGAATCCCATCCGTCACAATCCATGAGACACCGGAGAAGAGGCGCCCTGTCCTGGTTTGGCCGAGCCACGGCCTCCCTAACACGGAAGACGCAATTTGTCCATCCGTTAAAAATCTTGTTTCTTGTCTCATTTTGTATTTGCAGTCAGTTTGAGTTGAGTTTTCAAAAAAAATAAAAAAAATCTGGGTGTTTTTACATCTCAAAATGATTTGTTTTTTTTATTGCACTTTTATATCATAGATAATAAACACATTCACTATTTTGAAACACTACTTTTAAGTCAACAGAGGATCCTTACCAGTTTCTCACAAAGCTGGACCGGGTTGTTCCACTTGTTAAACCACCGTGCCTATCTGTAGTATACAGTACACTGTACTTCTTCTTTGATATCAAGCATCCTATTTGCACAACAGCCAAACTCTGGTTATTCTGCATGAATACTTGGCTTGGAGTTCATTTAAATCCGGTTGGATTTAATTTATTTAAAGTGGGTCACGCTGAGGCGAGTCCCATAGTGACGAACCTCACTCTGTTATCAAAGAACCAGGGATTCAGAACCCAAAGTTTTCTAGTTTGCCGATCCAGATAATCTCTCCGTTAATGTCTCCTAAATACGATTATTTTTTTGGTCTTGTGGTTTGTGGCCCAAAATCACTACAAGTTTCCGGTGTCTGTCGGATAAGATAATGTAGGATTTAGCCTCCGGTAACAAATAAATTGAAGAGGGACATGAAACCCTTTTTGTTCATTTGGATAATTGGACGGTGGGTATTTTTAATCTTATTTCTGTTTCACCTGTTACTCTTCTATCAGCGGGGCAACACGATGCTCATGCATATGCAGTGAATTTCACCGAGCATCATTAGCAGTTCATGGACGACACAGATTCCAGATCATGTTTATGTGACCCTGATACTGATCTGAGACATTCAACATTGAATACCTGCCAGGTTCAAAATCCTGATTTAATATTTATATTTTTCTACATAAAACAGCTGTACAGCTACTTCTAATGTAGACGTACATAAATACATCCAATACACTTGTGTCCTTAATGTTACAGTATGCATAGTATCCCTGCAGAGGGGAGTGTAGGTGTGAGATGGTTGTAGGACTGAGGTATGAGCAGCATTTAGAGTACACAAATACACAAGTTCAAACGCAGTATCCAATCAGTTCTAGCACTTAGGAGTCAAATCAGCTGTTTTTCTCTGTTAACCGGAACTCCCCTTTTGAAACTGTTGGCTATTCAAGGGTTCGTTCACGTGCCACACGTGAGGAACATGCTTAAGCGTTCACACAAAGGCAGTACTGTAAGTCATCTCTGTGTACACAGAGTCTAACGGGTTACAATAGACAAAGGAGCAGGATTGATGAAGATGATAAAACCAAAATCAGCGTTAAGTTTACATCGCTGGTGTAGTTTGTAGTTGGAATGGCAACAATGAACAGCTGTTGTGTGCTTAGAAATAAAGATTTATCTATTTTATGTTTTGCTCTCAAAGTGTGTGGATAAGAAAACATATCTTACATAGTCTTACAAGTAATTAACTTGTAGTATGAAATTGAATATGCATAAAGTGTTTGGAGAAATGAGTGCTGAATGAACAGCCATCTTTAGGGATTTTTGTAGCTAGTTTAATGTTAAGTTGTTAGGGAGCTTGTTCAATCCACTGGGCATTAGTACATTTTATTTATCCATTCAGAAAATAAGATGTGTTTTCGTATTTAGTGCTGCTAAAAAAAAGTCCGGGATGCACCGTAACCGATGTTAGGCCGACAATGACTCAATAGCTGGATGGGATATCTGTGACAATAGGGCCGATCTATTCAGTACAGTTCTATGTTTATATGCCTACATGAAAAAGGTTTACACTTCAATTGTAATTTGTGTAATTCCTTTGTTGCTGGTGTACCATTTATTATTTTAATGATAAATAACAATTCAGTAAATCTATATCCCTGTATTTATGTTACAATTTGTTTTACAAAGTTGGTAAAGCAATTTAAGTCAAATCTGATGTCGCTCACTTCCACACAGTGAGGCAGACCGCTTATTAATCAAACCCTGGTATCACACCAGTACTTGGTATCAGCTCACACCCAAAGCCCGGGTGTCAGTATCCGGACTGAAAAAGTCGGATCGGTGCATCCTCCCAATTAAAAGGTACATTTGCAGTTTTGCTTATAGAAGAGGAGCTGATGTTTTCCTCAAGTAACACACAAAAGTATCGGCCAAGTGAAGTGCAATGTTGCATTTGGTCTTGATGTGTCCTGTCAACAGGAAGTGTGCCCACACATTGGGTCTTATTCTAGAAAGATGTCTAAATATACCTCCGCTAGGTTAGTGGAGCCTTAGAGAAACACCCTCAGTAAATCCATCTCCACACTACATGAACTACAAACATCTTCTGCCCTCATCCACACTCTGAAAGTCTGTCTTTCTCTGTGTACCCAACCCCTCCGCAAATCTGTTCTTGAGGGGGGGTGAACAAAAAAAAAAAAGGTTTGATAAACATCCAATGATGACACAGGATGGTGCTATTTGTTTCGAATAGCTTCTTCTCTGTAGTCATCAAAGCAGTCGTGAAGTGGCCTTTTTGTCTGCTCCCTTAGAGGCTTGTTTTCCAATACCCAGAGCAGATGGTGTGTGTTTTCCGTGGATGAATCACTGAGGCGGGTGGGTTTTTGCATAGCTGGCCTACACTATGTGAAGCTTTAATGTGTGTCCTCCCGCCTTAGCTGTGAGAATACACCTGTGTCGGTAAAAAAAAAAAGGCTTTGAACTCACTGGTTTCTTATTTTTATTTTCCTCAGACTCTGGAGGAGCCCCCCTACTTGACAGTAGGGACGGATGTTAGTGCCAAGTACCGAGGGGCTTTCTGTGAGGCCAAGATCAAGACGGCCAAGAGGCTAGTCAAGGCCAAGGTAAGTCACATTTCAAAGTATTTATGATCCACAATTAAAAATGCATAATGTGTCTGTGTTGTGTGTGTGAAGTGGATCGCAGCAGGGCGAGGGGCTCTTGTCTTTGTGCGAAAGGATGAAGATCACGCAGCTCAGCTTTAATGTACAATCAGAGTGGATTAGAGATGGTCACATTTAAAAGATGTTCTTGTCTGTGATGATGCACAAAATCCAGCTGTGTTGCTTACATGCTCGAGCTCTACCACCTGCTTTAGGTTGTTAGTACTGCTCAAGTAGCTGAAACACTGATCGGGGGCCCCAGATGTGACAGATGCAGAGTCTGGCCTGGCCCACCAGGTACCAGTCACATCCTCAGGCGCCCACCCACTGCTTTCTCGTTTTGTCGCGGGGACGGCGTGATTGCCGTTTCCCCGATGGTTTGATGCCTTTGCCGATGAAGGCGTTGCGTGATGCACGTAGTACAGTGTCTCATTTCCCAGTGGGGCTGAAGCATCTGGATAATACAATAGAGACGGATCGCTCGTCGCTCGTTCTGCTGGAGTGTGTGGGAGGAGCAAAGATTAGATACTGGCTGTTTCTCACTGTGTCAATGCACCGTAGTTCCCCCTGTAGAGACAAAAGAGCAGCGATGTGCTGCCATCCTGGCGCTCCAGCTGAAACCATCAGAGGACTTTTTGTCTAACGGACAGAGACAAAACAACATGCCGTGTTAGACCATGTGATTTTCTTAGTTTAGATATTGTGGACTAAAATGAAGCTAATAGGGTAGTCTCATCTCATCTCATCTCATAAATTAATTACCATGCTAATTGGCCCGAGTGTGGGTTTGTTTTTGGGTGGCTGTAATATGAATGTGAGGCTCTGTTACACAAACGGAGAACATGGCAATTATTCAGCAGTTGTTGTGAATCTGAATATCCCGCTGTAATGGATTCCTCTTTAGCTCTTTGGTTCATTAATCCCGGTCTGCTTGTTTAACAGAGTCGACGGTGGCAGCATATGGCGCTGGTGTGTTTTCAGTGATTTTTAAAGCCCAGTAAAAGATCCGTATGGCATTCTTATTTATGACGACGATCCGTACTGGAATTAGCACCATGTCGGCGTCACTCAGTGGGACATGTTCGGCACGCGCTGCATGATATATTCAACGTTCACAATACATG
Organism: Anarhichas minor; assembly: GCF_050575085.1. NCBI lineage: Eukaryota > Metazoa > Chordata > Actinopteri > Perciformes > Anarhichadidae > Anarhichas > Anarhichas minor. The sequence continues at coordinate 8,573,150 of NW_027466504.1, forward strand.
TTTAGCAGTTTCTATTCTAGATTTCACTGCAGAATGTAAATATAGGAATCGCTTGAATGAAAACATCGCATCCATTTCAATCAAGTTTTAGAGTACTGTTTGTTGTTCACCACCGGACCACTTAAAAAAAAAAAAAAAGAAGTGATATCCACACTCTGTTTTCTTGAAAGTAAATAAGGGGATTAATTCCCTTCAGTTGCATTATACATTGTGGCACAAAGCCCTAACTGGAGGCAGTATTAATGCAAACAAAGTCAGAGGAAATACAGAGTGCAGAGGTGAGGGGATGCATATTCAAAAGGGCACAAAGTGAAGGCGAATACGCTAAAGTTAGAAATGTTTTCAACTGGTGTCCCTCGGCCAAATGATTATTGAGGTGTGTTGTTAGCTGGAGATCATGTTCTTTCACCGTTTGCATTTTCAAATTTTGCAGAATTTTTCGCTTCCCCCTTTTGAATTCAGTGCTTTGAAACTGCCTGCAGCTCAGTAACATTTTACTGGAAGAAAGGCTCTTTTAACGTGATGGACTGTGAGCTCCTGACAAACCTATTCACATCACATCATACATTTGCTCGAGGCTCTATTTTATCCGAAATATAGCTTCATATCTTATTCCAATATTTGATGTTGAGGCTAAGTGGCTGCACACTTTGTGTGTGCGGTACCAGACTTTCTGTTGAACCGTGCGGCAACCAGGCTCACAGTTAGGAGGTTGTCAGGACGGCTCGTCTCTGAGAAGAAAAGGGAGTCCTTTATTCAGATGGGCGGGGTTGTTATCATCTCCAGAACTGGTGAAATTCAGCCTCAGGAAGCGTTTTATTCCGTTCTCTGCCATCTAATTTTATGAGATGACAATTTAACAGCATCTTACACTATGTATTTCTTTCATTCATTGTCTTGATGCCGCCGTCATAGCGAGACTTTGATTGCTGTTGTTCTGTTTGAAAAGCGACTGAATTTGTTACCGGCAGGCTTGTTTTTTCTGAGATGGGGTGCTTAACATCTCTCTCTGCCCACCATATGGCGGCTGATTCTAAACTAAATCAGCCGATAAAAACGAAGCCAGTTTTCCATTAAAATGATGTTACTATTTTACTAGCACATGCTCTCGAAAATGACTGAAATTTCCCTCAGGAAACCGAGAAGGTAGCACACGAGCCTGTTGATATATCAAGCGGGGGTCGGGGGGGTCGGGGGGCATTTTCTTTTCACGCTGCCTGGAAAATATGTGACGATTAAAAAGTGTGTGTGCGTCTGCCTGCCTCGTGCTCTTTTCTGTCACTCAGCGTTGCCAGGTCGCCATGCAGATGCAGGATTACCACAGCATGATCAGATTATGATCTACTGCGGCTCACTTAGGGGAGGCTGCAGAGGGGGGGGGGGGGGGGGGGGTAGTGTCGGTTAGTGTTGCCCTAACGATCACAACAGGAACCCACTGCAGTTGGCTCCAACAGATGCGGCGCAGTTGCCAGTTTGGGGGGGGGGGGGGTGTCAGTCACTCATGCCAGAAATGAGCCGTTGCATTAAATATTCACACACTGCTGCTTGCCTAATGACACCAGGAAGTCTTTACTAGCATCTGAAATCACACCGATGTAAAGCAACACACCTGCGTGAAAGAGTCCATCATTGTAATCAGTGCTGCCTCTGTGAACTGGAGGATGGTGGTGGGGGCCCGGTCAGGCCCTTGGGGAATTGATTGTTTATCCTCGTTACTGATTCTCTCTTCCCCCCCCCCCCCCCCTCTGCAGGTGACCTTTAAACCAGATCTGACCACAGCTGAGGTTCATGATGAAAACATCAAAGGACCTCTAAAGGTAAGGCAGGAAAGATGGAGGAGCTGGAGCGTTGTCATCACACACATGTTGTCCTTAATTACCATTGATTACTGTAGTTTAGCTCAGACTATGAGACCATAATGAGTGTAGAAAGGCATTGCTTTGCACATTTATTTCAGTCAATCATGATTCTTGTGTCAGCGATGTTCTTGTCTCATTACTTAAAAAGCCATTCCGTTCATCATTAGTAGCACATTAGGATGCCACATAACAGCGGTGTGTCCGTCCCACAGGTGGGTGCTGTTGTAGAGGTGAAGAATCAGGATGGAGTTTACCAGGAGGCCACCATCAATAAGCTGACCGATGCTAGCATATATACTGTTGGTAAGTCAGGAGCAAGCGGCGTCTCCCCCCCCTTGTACTCTCCCTGCAGCTATCTTACAAAACATGCTTGTGTAAGAGGAACTCCAAAAGGTTTTCAGGGTTTCTTTTGTATTATACTGAACTCAGTAGAAAGAACCATCTTCAATCAATTCCTAACAAATTAGTGTCTCACAGTACAGCAGAGATACTGGAAAGTTGTGCATATATGTATGTATGTGTGTGTGTATATATATATATATATATAACACAAGATAACTGTTATTATTGATTCATTTTTCTTTCAAATAATTGATTGAGTGTTGAATCCATAATGTGTGAAAAATATAAAGGTAATTGCTATTTTCCAAAGTCCAAGTTGACTTCCTTAAATTGCTTGTTTTGTCCAACCAACAGTCCAAACGTAATGTATTTACAAATACATAAAACATGTGAAAGCAGCAAATTTGTCATATTTTAGAAGCTGGACTTTTTTAAATTTATTCTTCCAAATCATCCACAGTACACAGAGCACAGACTGCTGCTCAGATCTGTCGTCTGTCAGCGGCTGCTCGTCACTTAAGAGAGCCCGCGGAGTTCTCCCCGTCTCCAAACACTCGGCGTGCCACATTTTCATTCATCAACAAAAACATGAGTCACTGTTGAAGTTACCTCAAGTGTTCTTCTTTCATTGTTGTTCGCCAAGTATATTTGAGCAAGCAGTGCCTGATGGGATTTCCTGATTTAAACATGTGGGTGATCTTTGGGAGCATTGTGACTTCTGGTTGATTGAGTTCTTTAATATGATATGTATTATGTCTCGGGGGATTTGATATCAGTTAATATATAAATAAATGAAATCAGTAACTCCTCAGACACTTCCCTTACGTCTCTTTTATTCTACCATGTGTACGCTCTGTGTCTGACAGAGAGTCCTTGAAGCTGTAATAAAGCAGTGAGCTGCCTGCTGGAGGATCTATCTAAGCCTTAAAAAACACAAGCATAACTTAAAAAAACACAAGCATAATTTCACACGTATCATAAATCAAGCAGACATTTTCTAACCGAGTTTATTTGTGCTTAAGTGTGTGTTTCTGTGGACTCCCGTCCCGCCGACAGCAGCCTAACAGTCTCTCATCTCTGCAGTGTTTGACGACGGCGACGAGAAGACCCTGAGGCGTTCCTCTCTCTGCCTGAAAGGAGCGCGGCACTTTGCAGAGAGCGAGGCGAGTATTGTGCAGTTTCATACCAGCCTCAGTCTCTCAGCTTTCTAGAGAAGCAACACTCATTTTACCTTTAATTTCATTTCATTTAATTTTGTCACCAACCATCTCACATCTTTACTCATGGTTCTCAAATTAAAACGCCGCTTACGAACGGTCCCACGTCGGCATTCAGAGTTTTAGTTGTGAAAATAAAAATGTTGCCGAAAATATAAAGCGCTGGGTAAATCCCTCCGTTTGCAACTGATTAAATCCCACAAAGAGAATTTCTTCCAGGTATAAAAGATAAATCTTTTTGTCTTACAATTTAGTGTCTGACAAAGCAGCGCTGAGACTCTCTGCTGTTGTTTGTCTCCCCTGCAGACACTCGACAGACTCCCTCTCACCAACCCTGAGCACTTCGGCACGCCTGTCATCGGCAAGAAGGGAAACCGCGGCAGACGATCGAACCCGATGTGAGTATCGCCCTCCGTCTCTGCGCATCCCGCAGGGCTCACATCAAACTTAATATATCAGGAGGTCGGTGGTGCTGGAGGCGAGGGATTTCCTGTACCAATCCACAGTCGTCTGTAACGGGCTCCCCCATTCTAAGTATGCTGACAGCAGTTGAAATGAATCTCCATCCCGTCATAAACAGAGCCCCAGACCTGGAACTAGAGAGCCTATACTCTCCTCCTCCAGCTCCTTTATCACACCGGGATGCAGAGGCAGCGTTAGCGCGGGACGGTCCTGCTGAATATTATCTTCTTTTTCTTTAACTCAAATGTTCCAGTGGGTGTTTTGTGCTCTGATGTTTCTGCTCCTGAGAGACCGCAGAGTTCTCATCAGGGAATAGGAACTGCTGAGGGCTTTTTCTTGGGCGCTGGATATAATTGTGGCTCCCCTCTGTTATAAAGCGGACACTCTGCTACATAATCTCATTCTCTGACACCCCTTTGCTAATAGCACTCGGAGAAAAGTCTATATTTCTCAAAACATTGATGTAATATTGTCCCAGCTGCACTTTGACACCATGGACCTGTTATCTTCCTGCGCGCTAACATTTCTTGTTGTACGAGATCATTTCTTCCTCTGTAAATGAGATGGTTCAACATTTTTGGAACATAGCATCTATTTGCGTTCTTGCTCGGGGTTAGATGAGATGATTGAAACCTCTCTCGTCCCCGTATGCTAAATATGAAGCTACAGCCAGCAGCTGATTAGCTTAGTTTAGCTTAAAAACTGGAAACAGGAAAAGAAAAGCTAGCCTGGCTTTGTTCAGAGGTAGAATAATCAACTGACTGGTACCTCTAAATCTCACAATTAAGTTACAATTAAGTTAGTTTCCAGAGAAGCAGCGAGAAGTTACTGCTCTCAGAACCACAAAGCGCTGTTTTTACACTTTATGCTCTTTGTGAGCATTAAGCACATGCCTTTTAACGTGTATATATTGAGCTTTAGAGGTGCCGGAAGGAAGTTACCATTTGACGTAGCTCGGCTAGCTGTCTCTGTGCTGTGCTAAGCTAAGCTAACCGACTGTTGGCCCTATCTTCATATTCAGCGTACAGGCGTGAGAGTGGTGTCGATCTTCTCATCTAACATCCAGAAAGAAAAGTAATTTTAAAGGAATAGTTTGACATTTTGGGAAATGCGCTTATTCACCGTCTTAAAAGTAAGGTTCACTGTCAAACAACCCCGGCTACAATATATGTGAGGCAAACTTTATCCGACATGATTGAGTGGCTAAAGTGCTTTGTTTGTGACTTAGATTCACAGCTTAGTTGTTGTCGTAGTAGTAGTAGTAACAGACCGGCTGATTTACTGCTCTTGAATGGTGCCAAACTCTGTGCGTGCGTGCACATGAACATAGAGTATAAAAAGAGGACTTAGGATCCGTTCGCCTGCTGCTGCTTTGCACGTTCACTCAGAGGCACGGCCGTCTATCTGCTGGCCGCGGTCAGAATGAGCCGGCTCGTCAATACACTGATCCTAATGAGGGAGCTCGTCAGTAAAGCTGGCTTTATGTTTTTGCTCCGCTGCATAACGGCACGACTAGAAAGGCTTTGTTGTGCTGCGGATTGTTAGTTGGAGGCTTTTTGATGTTAAATGGAAAGATGATTGGTCAGCAGGAATCCTCTGCCTGTATCGAGAGAGACCAGCGCACACAATGCTATTTTCCAAACCTCATTAAATATGAAATGCCGGCATCTTTCTGGCTCTATCAGCAACCAGAACCTATTGCTATTTTTTTAAACAGCAGTGCGACAAATTGACAGCACAACATGTTCTCAATCAAATGTCAACCAGACGCTATGAATGTTTTTAAATGAACAGCCACGTGCTCACCGTGCCTTCCTTAAATTGCCTTGTCTGTTGAGTAAACTGCCCTTATCTCCCACAGCCAAGAAGAAGAATTGTCTTCATCCTCCAGCGAGGAAGAGGAGAGCAACCAGCGGCAGAATGAGGATCTGTTCGGCAAAGTGGTCTGTGTGGAGGGGGTCGCCACCGGGGACAAAAAGAAGACCACGTGGTATCCTGCTTTGGTGAGCTCATAGTCTGCCTTCATTCACTGCTCTCTGCTCCATCGCAGGAACCACTGCTGCTGGTCTTCCAGTACACTCGCAGCACTGTGCCATTTCATCTAAACACCCGCTCATGTAACCTCAATGGGATTATGTTATTGCGTAACACCAATCGTCAAATATTGGAAATATGCACGATGCTGTGGTTAAATAGCTGATTCCTTTAGATGAGATGTTCTGTAGTAGCTGCCCGCCTTCTGTAGTTTAAAGAATTTCAGAAAGGAAAACAGTGCAGCTCCTATCTTGGAGGAAAGAATGTTATGGCTGATGTGTGCAACAATGCAGCACAAAACACTCGTTTGATGTTTTTCAGTCCTTTCCGATCCATTTGTTTCCGCCCACCCATAACTCTCAGGCAGCGTTAGCGCACAGTGAAATGGTGACAGGCCTTGTTTGTTTTTGTAAGTGTTGCAAGTGGAACTGGGAGAATGGGAGAGAGGGTGGGGAAATCTGTCCCTTTAACTGTGTAGTCAGCGGAGCCCCGCCTCCAGGGTTTGTTGTTCTTGGCTTGCTGTCGACTGAGCTCAATGCTGCCTCCCTGTGACGGCCAGGAGAAGTGCATTACACGGTCGCATATCACTGTTTACACCGGCAGCGTATGGCAGAGGGGGGTGGAGCAGTACGCTGCTAGATGTTTCATGCAACAGATGACGCACGGCTGTAACAAACGGTGTGCTCCTGAGAGGCACGGTAAAATGAAAGTCAAAAGAAACACGTGTTTTCATTTGCACGTCTGCAGTGCAGCACATGTGTCACAGAGAGAAATGACACAGCAAACGGCACAGTGTTGAAGTAAAAAGCCTCCACCCTGCAGGCCTGTCTGTGTGTGCTGTACATGCAGAGAGAGCAGGAGCGAGCAGGCAGAGTCCTGATGGAAATCAAATCTCCATATCGGCAGTGCTGCCTCCTGTGGGTTAGACCCCGGCACTGGAACAACTCCCACTGTTGTGCTCCTCCACTCCAGTAAACAGCAGCAGCGCACCCCGTACACATCGCTGCTCATCCCACGCGCTTGTTTGTCTTCGTTTCGTAGACAGCATTTTCTGTCATCCATCAGCGTGGCCTTTTCCTAAAATCATTAACTCAAACTCTGACACCCCCCTCCCCCCTCCCTTCCTCCGCTTTACTGTCTCTCTCACACACACACATACACACACACACACACACACACACACACACACACACACACACACACACACACACACACACACACACACAATACCACCTCCTCTGACCTCTTGACTGTCTCTTGTTTCTGTGCAACAAGGTCATCTCCCCGGACTGCCACGATGACGTGACTGTGAAGAAGGACAACATCTTCGTCCGCTCTTTCAAGGATGGGAAATTGTGAGTCACACCTGGTGTTGATGAGACCTGCAGCAATGATTATCAGTCTTCAGACATTCTCACTGTCATTTAATACATCAATTATGTTGAGAAGTAATTATTATGTCAACAAAAAGTCATTGGCATTGCACAACGTTTCTTAAGGGCCTTAGCATTGCTTACTGATTAATGACGTTAAACCAAGTATTCATTGGGGAAGTAAACAAGTAAGCGATTGGCATTTTCACTTGATAAATGATCTAAGTAAGTCAGTTAATCAACTAATCATCTAGTACCACTGTAAGACATCCTCATCAGGAGAAGAAAGTGTTTTAATTGGATATATGTGCAGTGAACCTTTGGAAAGAACGAGCACTAAATTGCAAGATGTGGCTGCACAATATAATCATTACTTTTGTCACTGCTTTTTTTTTTCTTTTTCATGCCTTTCTGTTTATTTATTGCAATGTCCCTATCCCGTTATTTGAGGGAGCTGTGCCAGAGGACATTTATTCCTCTCGACCAGTAAATTGTGCACGTTTTAAATGACCCATTTATTGTGTGGCCCAACAAGAGTTGAGATGCCGTGGGCCTTCCCTGGCTTTGTTATTTAATTTGTCCTAAGGCTGTAAGTTACCGGTGAGCCGAGGTAGAGTAGCTTCCCTGCAGCCTTTCCCTCGGCGCGGAACCACACAGCACGGATTGTTTTGTCTGCGGAAATGAGAGGAAGAAGTCCTGTCAGGAGTTGGCAGTGTGTGTGTGTGTGTGTGTGTGTGTGTGTGTGTGTGTGTGTGTGTGTGTGTGTGTGTGTGTGTGTGTGTGTGTGTGTGTGTGTGTGTGTGTGTGTGTGTGTGTGTGTGTGTGTGTGTGTGTGTGTGTGTGGAAACACAGCCGACACTCGACATGAATTAATCCGGTCTTTGCTCGCCGTTCCAAAGTCTGTCTGAGTTCCATTGATGAAGGAGCAGCCTCGAGTCTGCGTTCCTTAATGGATTCCCTGCGTAACTCATCAGCACGAACCTTAATCTGCAGCTGAAGACACATTTGCAGCAGACGCGTTGTGAGGAGTCCCTCTTATCGTTTATATTTTTGGCTAATAGTCAGGTGGAGCTGATGAGAGCGATAACATAAGAGACGATAAATCAGAGGAGACCTGGAAGTCATATACTCATGAAGTATTTCCTTCCTGAACGCGGCTCCCTGTGATGGCTTTTTGTTGCAAATTACATCGAATACTGAATCGGCACAGTGTGTCCACGGGTACTCGCAACAAACAGTAATGTAAGAAGTCGGAAAATCTATATCATCCTTAACGAGTTTTTCAGGTGTTGATGCATGTGACATGATTTCGACTGTATCCTCTTTCCAGTAACGCTGCGGCTGTTTCACTGCTGCACCGTTTCCTTTTCCACTCGTCATTGTTTGTCTTTCTACATTTCATCATTCATGGCAGCCTCTTTTCATCTGTTATTATAGCGAGTTTATTCTAACTTGCTGCTCCCTGTGTGATTTGTGTTTTGTGAAGAGGGGTCACATCCATAAGCCATGTGACCTTTTCCCGGCGTGTTCACACCCTCCACAGGCGTTGGTGTTGTTGGTCGTGATGACCATTCAACATGCCTTTCTAAAACAATGGCTGTCCAAAAACATTTTTAGTGAAAGCAAGGTCACTTCCAAAAGGGGGGGGTTTGACAAAACTAGTGTGTATACTCTAAAGTATATGACTCTTCTTTGATATACCGTAGTATTTTTTTTTAATGATCTTAATGGCTGATTTTACAAATGTTCTACAAATATTTTAAGAAGAAACTGAGCTCGGGGTGTAAATTGTAAATATTGTATTCTGTAACATGTGTGGAACCTTAAATTCATTCAGTCATTTGCTTGCTTCACATCAGCCAGTAAGCAGTGATGTGGAGCAGTTTCAGATGGTATATCAATATATCTTCATTTATAATTACGTCATCTAAATTTATAATAACATGCATGCACACAAATGCTATACTAAGGTGGCGAACATGGTAAACCTGCTACACTTCAGCGCGTTAGCGTTGCCATAGTGTGCTGATGTTGGCATCTAGCTTAAAGCGCCGCTGTGTTTAAGTACAGCCTCACGGAGCTGCTTGGATGGCCGCAGACGTACGTGGGTGAACCAATGCTAGTGACATACCCAATACATTTTTTTTAAACAAAAGATAAAGGAAATATCATTAACCCGATGTGTCTGTTTCTTATGAGCTCTTTTAGCTGCAGTATACTTTTTTTTTATTCCCTCCATGACAAATCTAGTCATTGGATCAGCTGCCTACAGATACCACAGCAAATCGTCTCTCTGGCACACTCGCCAAGCCGCTGACTGCTTTCAGCTTACAAGCTCCACTGATCCATACATCTGCCAAATCACCAGCACTTTGCCCAGCTGCTGCAGGGACGTTGTAAGGGAGTAGGCTGTGAATGCAGTCACGTCTGCTCAGATCTCGAGACATTTGTTGTTGCTGTGAGATGAAATTGTCCCCCTGCCAGTGGTTTAGTTAACAAGACCTTAGGGTTGTGTTTTTTTTTATAGATCTAAATTGGTCTCGGGGAAAACAAACATTTGCTTAGATTTTGGTTGTCTTACAACTTACTTGGTTGGCTTAGCTTAGAGTCACACCGTGCGGCCGAACCTTGATGTTGTCACACACACATTAATCAGATTTTTCCGTGTTTTGCAGTAACACGGTGCTGCGGAAGGACGTCCGCGAGATGAACGGTGACTGTCCTCCAAAGGCCGACGCAGGGCTCAAACCAGGTGAGTTGAAAGTAAAGCTTTTGAGACGTGACTCTCAAGGAACTGGTGCATAGCACGTAACCAGACCTCGACATCTGTGGGCTGGCCTGGATGTCGACACATTTGGCAGAAAGCGTTCGTAGAGTGAGTTGCAGCGAGACAGACTGAGGCGAGAGAGGTTTTGTTTTTTTGTTCTGGGGAATGTGGCGGCTGAGAGCTCCTGTCACTGTCAAGTCTATTTTTATTTGAAGTCCTCACCAGGCTCTTTATATAGTGCCCCCGATTTTCTGCTGCAGAGCTCTCACTCTTTCACAATTACAGTTAGGAAACAGCTTCGTATGATCCCAGTCTTAGTATTCACAGGTGGTTGACTCACAACTGTGATATTTTCTGCATTACAAACGCGTGAAACAAGCATCTGCCGAGGTGGTTAGATGCTACTTATAGCCACCTGTGACATTGTGGCTGGATGCCTCTGCTGCTCTGCGTCGCTGTGAATGCGCCTGACAGATCCTCATTCTGCTTTTTTTTCCATGGCTGCTTTTTGTCATGTTTATGTCAAATTCTATTTTGATTCTGTCCTATTTTTGTATTCCGGTCTATTGATGGTAAAAACATTTTTTTTAGCAAAGTAGTTTTTGTAAACAAAAAAATCTGTTGTCAGTTAGTATTTTGTCTGAAGATGATCTGGTTTCATGCATTATAACACACTGTTTGATTGGCTCAGTACCAGGGCTGAACCCAATATTAGCTTCATTCATAACGTTGACGTTCAGATTCAAAATCAACATTTGAATGCTGTGCAGCTTCTTTTTGCACGTCTATTCATTCTGTTCAAACGCGGTGTTTCTGCAGAGTTGCAGATAAAGATCAGGCTGACCCTAACCCGAACATTTCCAATAACCCCAAAAAGTTAGATGTAATCATATCGAAAATTCACGACATATTTTTATCTATTAAAATATTACTTTAATCCATATTTGTTAACGTTTAGCCTTTTTAAAAACAACATTTTCACTGCAGTCAAAAAATCTCTCCATTTGCCGTTCACTAAGGGAGTCACGCACCGAGAAGTTATATTCATTAAAGAAGTGATTTAATAAAGACCAACTCATTTAGTCCGATGAATCACTTTATTCAAACGCAGGATGCATGTATGTATGTTTGCAGACACACGTACACATGCACACCAGCATCCTCATACGCTCCAAACATCAAGTGACGGATGTTATGAGGTTAAAGAAGGATCCGTTTGAATTTAGATTATTTGCCTTGTTTCTATTGACTCCTGATATTCTTACCAGTTTAAGAATCACGTTGTTTTTATTCAATCTACAAGATTTAAAGAGCAATCTGATTGAAACATTTTGTTCATTTCTTATCCCTGTTCATTTAGCAGGACCTGATACAACACGAGGCAGCGCTCGTTGGATGTGGTTATAATTGTGTAAATCGTGTTAATGTGATGTCACTTTGTGTGTTTGACAGCACTGGATGCAGCCTTGGAGTTCCTGCAGCAGTTTGTCGTGCCGAGCACCTGGAAGACGGAGGTGAAAGAAGAAAGTTCAAGCAGCGAGGACGAGGATGAGGAGGAAGAGGAAGGGCAGGGAGAAGATGCCAGTGGCGGAGATGAGGAGGTAAAGGGGGAACCCTGCACATTCTCTTATCCTCACAACCTCCCAAGTAAAAAAAGACCCTCAAACTGTCTCGTTTCCTGTCTGCAGGAGGAAGTGGAGCCGTTCCCAGAGGAGCGGGAGAACTTTCTGCAGCAGCTCTACAAGTTCATGGAAGACAGAGGTGAAGATACAATCGATGTTTTCAGGGTTTCCTCAAAACAAACATTTAGTTTTTAAGGTTCAAGGTGCAGCTTTAGACTCAAGTACCGGTTGTGACAAAGTCTTCCCACTTTAAGGTCAGTGGAGAGCTCAAATTTAGCTGGACAAAATAATAAGAAACACAATTTCAGTCATTTGTACTTTTTATTTGATCTCCCTCAATCCCAAACCTAGATTCATTCTCTCTCTCTCTCTCTCTCTCTCTCTCTCTCTCTCTCTCTCTCTCTCTATGACCCCATACCTTTATCATATTAGCTCTACAGCCTTTAAGGCTGCCCCCCCCCCCCCCCCCCTGAACATTTCATTTTCTAGTTTACAGTATACAGTATATCTATACAACAATAGATATCTCTTTCAAGATTCAAGTTCTTTATTATCATATCTCTGTAGGCCCCCTTCAACAATGCTCATTAAATATGTACATAGAAAAAGAAAATCATGCAAATGTAACCAAAATGAGAATCTAAGAGGAGCTCGAGACACGGCAGCCGTCATCAGCACCACCTTGAGTCAAGATCTCTAAATGTGTGGCTGCTTTTTAACCTACTTTGATCCTTAAAATGTTCTGAAAACCAGTGACGGGATGTTTCTAAGTACAAGTACTGTACTTAGAAACGTACAGTACAGTATGTGAGGTACTTTACTTGGATGTTTCCAATAGTTGCTCAACTACATTTATTTGACAGCTTTAGCTCCTATCAGATCAAGATTTTACACAAAACCATATGATCAGCTTATAAAGTACGATGTACTGTTATTAAAGTTATTAAAGAAAGTAAAATTAAAAAATCAGGAGATCTTTTACATAAACTGTATCTTCCCGTCTACCACCTCAACCGTGACGTGTTCCTCCTCCTCAGGAACTCCCATCAACAAACGGCCTGTTTTGGGCTACAGGAACCTGAACCTGTTCAAGCTCTACAGGCTGGTGCACAAGCTGGGAGGCTTTGAGAAGGTGAGCGCCACCTCGACAGCCGGCAATGTAGCGTGACTTCGGTCACACTTGCCTCGCGCGGAGACGTTGACTGACTCTGGAATCTGTCTTCCCTTGTTGTCCGTGTTTGAGCAGATTGAGAGCGGCTCCGTTTGGAAGCAAGTCTATCAGGACCTGGGAATCCCTGTGCTCAACTCAGCCGCTGGCTACAATGTCAAGTGTGCTTACCGCAAGTACGTGCAGGCACTGAGGCACTGCCTTAGCTGCTCGGAGCTTTTACCTCTGTTGGGCAGATGCAGCTTTTGTTTCTTTAGTCGTTGTTTTTTACCAAGACTGACAAGCAGTTTGTAGTCTGTTCTACTCTTTTAATGTTCATCTGGATGTCTTTTGTCCTACTTTCACAGCCTCCTTTTTTTTTTTTTTTTTTTTTCCAAGAGTAAATTCAACTTTTATATTTTGCAAGATTAGGTTTTCGTAGTGCCTGATGTAATATGTACATCTCTGAGAGGAGCAAAGAAATAAGACTTTTCAGGATGTGTTGACGAGTAATGTTTTATCACCCAGGTACCTCAATGGATTTGAGGAATACTGCACCTCCACCGCCATCACCTTCAGGATGGACCTCCCTTTGAAGCAGGCTCCCAAGGGGGAGGTGAAGTCCGAGGGGGAGGCAGGAGGAGCACCTGTCACCTCCTCCGGCTCGGAGGAGCAGAAAGCCCAGGTGGATGGAGACCCTTGTGGCACACAGTCTATAGTCTGCAAGGTGCATTCTCCTAAATATCTCTTTGTCCGTTGTTTGATATTTATCCAAACTGCACGTTAGATTAGATTAATTACCTCCAGGCCTCCCTTGTTGATTATAATAATTATAATGAACTTGTCCCTCTCTCGAAGGACGAGAAGCCTGACTTGGCAAGAAGCAAAACGGAGCCTGAACCATCACAAACGGAGGGAAATGACAGCGGGAAGGACAACGATGAGGAGGACGGCCCCCTCAATGGGGACGCAGACGAGGGCTCGTCTACGTCTCGCCTCGGAGCCGAGAGCATGAAGGAGGAGCGCGACGAGGACCAGGAGAGCAAAGACAACTCTGGGTAGGTGGTCTGAAAGGATGGTCCCTCCACCAGGGTGGTAAAAATATCCTCATGGCACCAAACACAAGCTCCGTGCAGGGCCCCTGCATGGTGGAACTGTTAATATTCAATCGGACCTTAAACACCTAAAAGTTTCACCAGACTAAAGGACCTGAGGCATTCACTTTCCTTGGTGGCAGTAGAAATCTAAAAGACCATTAGCAGATGAGGAGCAGCGACCTTTCTGACCTTAACGACACTAATTCCCAGTATACCCACAATCCACCTCTACCTGCTAACCAGAGAGAGGAAATCTCTCCTCTCTCTCCTCTCTTTTCTCTCTCTCTCTCCTCTCTCTCTCTCAGAGCCCTTACCCACTGCCCTCTGTGCTATTATTATTATTTCTCGTGGCTTAGTCGGCATCAGCTGGCAGAGACATCTTAGAGCACCAAAGCCGGACTGCTACGTTTCACCTGGCATGTCATGCTGTGCTCTCTCACCTTCTCTCTCTATCACTCTCTCTCTCTCTCTCTCTCTCTCTCTCTCTCTCTCTCTCATTCTCTCTCTCTCTCTCTCTCTCTCTCTGGGATTGTTTGACAGCAGCCAGCCTCTCAGTGCACACAACATGGCTGCGCTCTTCTCGATTTCTACCCTTTCCTGATCTCTCTCTCTCTCTGTCTTTTCTCTCATTCTTTTTTGGCTTTTCGATGTTCAGCTTTATTAAATGTTCCATGTGTGTGAGTGTTGTCACTGATGCATTAGCACACTAGACGCAATAGAGTGCTTTCAGAGGCAGTAACCTTTTGAGAGGAAAACGTGACTTCAGCGTTGAAAAATGACAAATAGTTCTGGGAAGTTTGGTCGGTTTGGTCTCAGTTGGCTATTGTTTGCTGTCCAGAGCATTCGAGATCACACTCTCCTGTTTTGTTCACCTTCCACCACACATCCTTGACTCGTGTGTTAGGGTTGTTTGAGCTACTGCGGACAGGCTAGAAACAACAGGTTTTTGTGTGTCTGGTTCGAAGGGATTGCACAACTTCTTATCCCCCCTCTCTGTAGTTCTAATCAGCCGTGGGCTCGCGACAGTGCGATCGTGCTGATTGCCATCACATGTGGATTTTCTGACGATTCGAGATGTTCCACGATCCTTTAGCTCTGTCCGGATCAGTAGTCCTTGCAGATTACGTGGCAGTGTGAGGGTTTACAGATTCACACAGCAGACAACCTGCAGGCTGATCTCATCTTTCCTGATGATATCAGACCTGTTCACTGTTTACAGCCTGCAATCTGGACCTGCAGTGTGTGTGTGCGTGTGCATGTGTGTGTGTGTGTGTGTGTGTGTGTGTGTGTGTGGAGCACATTTTCATTCCAGCAGCACCGACCGTGTGTAATAGTAGTAGTAGTAGTAGTAGTGTGGCTGGTTTACAATGAGCCTAAATGGGACATCTTGGGGGGATAAAAGCAAGTGATTAAACAGAAGGAAACCCAACAGTGATTGTTAAGTAACTGCCAAAGTGCTATTTACCTTTTTTTCCCTTGATGAAGCCAAATCAACTGCTCTATTGAAACGTGTGCTCCAGGCTTTCTTTGCTGATGTTAGAGTGCATAATATCTAATATCATTGACTGAAGTTGAACTCTGCAGGTTTGAGGAAATTGCAAGTCCTGAAGCAAAGGGATGCTTTTGGATAATATAATTTGTTTCGGGCTGCAGCTAATTATTATTTTGATTTATTACTTTGCTGGCAGTTTTTTTTGATTAATCGTTTGGTCTATAAAATATCATAAACAGTGACAAATGCCCACCACACAAAATGACGTCACAAAATGTCTTGTTTTGTTCAACCAACAGTGCAAACTATCATTTAAGACCAAGAAAAAACAGCAAATTTTCACATTTGAGGACCTGGAACCAACAAATGTTTGGCATTTTTCTTGAAAAATTACATGAACGATAAATCAATTTTCAAAATACTTGACTAACTGACTATTCGACCAATTGTTGCAGCTCTTAATGTGTTGTATCTCAGTGTTTGACACCGTACCTGTGCTTGTTTTATTTTTTCCGTGAACATATTTATCACTGAGGAGGTGGAAACGGTCTGTGGAATTGATTTATGTGCGGTGTGGTTTTTTTCAAATCATTTGGCATTTTGAAGTCTAAGCGTGTCCCCCAGTCGGCGGCGGCGTCGTCTTCGGCTGTCACACTTGGACTGCTGCACAAAGAAGTGCATCGCTCTTCATTGTGGTGTGTTTGTGTAAATTAGCTGCCAGCAGAAGGCACATTGCTCCGAGCTGTTCGGTATGAGAGGGATTGTGTGGAGTACTGTGTCGTCGCCGTTGTTTTGTGGCGGCAGACCAAATTGGATCTGGTAGCCGTGCTTCCTCTCAGCGCTGTGGTCTTGCTTTAAGTTGCTGCGCTGCCTGCCAAGTTGTGCTTTGCTGTGCTAACCTGCCACTGTGGCCCCTGCGCCCTAAACCACTTACTGGCATTCCTGCACCGCCCGTATACCCTCCAGCTTCGACATCTCCTGACTGTCTCCCACTAGCTCCTCCTTGTGGCTGCTTTGTTTCTTACAGCGTGTGTGTGAGTGTGAGTGAGAATCCCAAGTATGTTGCTGTGTGTGGAGATAGGGTTAGATAGCCTTACAGTAGTGTTATTTCCCATGCAAGATGATTTGATTTTAGCCATGAAAGAATGATGTTTTATTCACTGTACACTCCCATGTACTGTTCTTTGACTGGCATACTGTAAATGAACAGTTGTTTAGTTTGCTGTAGGTTACACTGGACTAGAGTTAAGGAAGGACAGAAATGGGAAGTTTATGTTTCTGTATAGGAGAGTTCCTAGTGTTGTAACGGGACAGGGAAGGCGAGGGTGGAGCAAATAGATTAGAACACAGGCTTCCTAGCAGCAGGTAGCAGAGTTTGGGCGGGCGGCTGTGGGCGGGGTTCTGTGGTGCTCATTGGGGCAGCCTAGGGCCAGGAAGTGCTGAACTGTTTTTCTTGCAGGGATGACAGCAGTCAGGAGGGGGAGGAAGGGGAGGAGTTTGAGTGTTACCCCCCGGGGATGAAGGTGCAGGTGAGGTATGGGCGAGCCCGCAATCTGAAGACGTACGAGGCCACTGTGAAAGAGGCAGACGTGGAGGGGGGAGAGGTGCTCTACCTGGTGCACTACTGTGGCTGGAACGTCAGGTAAGACAGGACCTGGGGAGAAATCACCTAACGTCTATATTCACCCTAAAAAAAAGAAAAGCAAAAAAAAAAATACATCTTTTAACTTTCAATTCAGCGCAAAGGGATCACCGCTACATGGGTATCCCCTCAGTAATAACAGATACATCCCTTCTGCACAATTCTGCTTCACTTGATCCAGTCCCATGGTCAGTACTCTGATCATGGAGAACACTGGGCCCTCTAGTGGCAGAAACAGAATTGCGTGTCGGGTCGATGTGGATCACTCCTCAGCTTCCCTCACTCAGTTTAGACTGAATCCCCTGTCTGTCTGTCCCCCGGCTGTCTGTCTCTCCACTAAATCCACAGACAGGCTGAATTTGAACCAATTTGACTCTGGGCATAGCCAACAATTCTTTTTTAGATCCTACAAGATGATATGATTTTTAATGTGAGCTCCCCTTTGGATCTCTGAAAGGCCAACCAAAGTGCTGCTACACTCACCTCTACCTCTCAACCCTCTCCCCCCCCCTCCCCAGCGGGTCAGGGTTAATGCAGTGTTAAGTAGAGTGTTAGGGTACCATGACACAGAGGTTAACTAGTGCAACTAGCATTTCATTGTCTCAATGTTGTTGTGTGGTCCTCTAGCACTCTATAAAAGACAGTGGGATGTTCTCTGCATTGTGTCTGTCGTGTGCGATGTCGTGAAACTTTTCATTTTCCTCATACAACCCAAGTAGCAACCTTGGTACTGTTGGAACTTTGTTGAATATGATTTGTGTGGTGGTCGGTGTTAATATTGTTTCTTTCTTCATCGTAAAGGTTTGTCTTTTTCCACTAAACACCATGGGGTTTCTTCCTTTTGCTGTCGAGGCTTATTGTGTAACAGCAACATGTTTGGGGTCAGACAGTAGAGGCGTCTGTGTGGTGGGTGGTGTGAGAGGAGGATTCTTTCGGCTCCTCTCAAAGATCTGAATGATGAAATTGTCCCTTTGTCTTTGCACTCGATTTTAGATATGATGAATGGATCAAAGCAGACAAGATTGTGCGCCCAGCCAATAAGAATGTACCAAAAATAAAGCACCGCAAAAAGATAAAGGTACGAGACTGGCGAGCGATCACTTTTCAACCTTAAGCCCGGTTTGATGTCATGAGCAGAATCACTGACTGTGTTAAATCCTGACAGAACAAAGCCGAGAGGGAGCGGGACCGGTTGGAGAGGCTCAATGAGAGAGACGTCCTCGGCCCTTCGCCCCACGCTCACCGCCTCCCGCGCTCCAAATGTGGCCTGAGTCAGGATGTCTTTTCCAAGATGGACGAGGGTGAGGACAAAGGGACTCAGCAGTCTCCAGTCAAGTCTATAGAAATTACTTCTATCCTCAATGGCCTGCAAGGTAGCAACACTCATTAGCCTGTAGTCCTCATGCACACTTACAGCAGCTTAGGACTGTGTTACTCTGAAGTGGTTTTAATTATGCTGTTGATATCCTGCTGAAACTAACGGAAGTTCTTTCTCGTTTACCTCAGCCTCGGAGATGTCCACGGACGAGAGCGAGCACGACGATGAGGAGGGAGAGCGTAACGAGGAGGATCGTCCCGGTTGCAGAGGCAGCCCCAGAAAGGCCCCACCGGAGACCCCGCAAACATCAGAGTGTTTGGAGAGCGGGACCCCTCCTGAAGCATCCAAACCCCCTCCGGTCTCTGGAAAGAATCAGGAATCGGTCGGTTCAGAGAGCGCAGATGTCGGGAAGCGCCGAAGCCAACCGGAGTTGGAGGGAGAGCAGAGCAACAGGAAGAGAAAATCTGAAGGTGCAGCAGAGAGGACCCCGAAGGGCCAATCTAAAGCTAAGACCCGGAGCACCAGGAGTGCTGACTGGTTGCCTGGAGCCTCTCCCAGGAAACTGGAGGAGAGAGCTGCTGGTCCCGGGGAGGAGAGGGGGGCCTCGTCCAGCAGCAGCTCAGACGATGAGGGCGCAGCGCTGGCCGACTCCCAAGCTGAGGAAAGTGAGCGAAGCCGGCCAAAACCCAAATGTTCGCCTTCCAAGAAGTACAACGGGATGAAGGAGAAGACCAAAGGTGGCAGACAAGCTGGGTTCTGGGAGATCCCTGAAAAGAGGGCCAAAATGTCCGGGAACGCAGAGGAAAGGCCAGCTGTCCGCTCTAAAGGCCAAAAGGATGTGTGGTCCAGCATCCAGGCCCAGTGGCCGAAGCAGACTCTCAAAGAACTGTTCTCCGACTCGGACACAGAGGCCGCCAATT
This sequence comes from Anarhichas minor, assembly GCF_050575085.1. Taxonomy (NCBI): domain Eukaryota; kingdom Metazoa; phylum Chordata; class Actinopteri; order Perciformes; family Anarhichadidae; genus Anarhichas; species Anarhichas minor. The sequence goes on from NW_027466504.1 coordinate 8,592,442, forward strand.
CTCCCCCTCCACCCGTGCCCCCGTGTCTGGAGGAGCCGAGCGGCGAACAGGATGCTGGACCCGAGGACGAAGCCTCGGAGGAGCAGATGGAGAACGACAAGCTGCAGGAGTTTCCGAGCAGCGGCAGTAACTCTGTACTCAACACACCGCCGACAACACCCGAGTCGCCCTCAGGGGGGGGCAGTGTCGCGGAGGACTCCGGCCCGGCGCAGCCTTCCTCCCCACCACCGTCCGTAGCGCCCGCTTTGCCTTCAGAGCCGGTTCCTGACGCTCTTCTCCCGGGACCCACGCAGGAGGAAGTGGCAGGTGGGCGCAGTGAGACGGACAGCAGCACGGTGGAGGTGGAGAGTCTGGGCGGGGAGCTGCAGGACCTCCCTCAGGATGAGGGGGCGGGTTCCCCCTCGAAGGTGTTTGACGTCAGCCTCTCCTGCAGCAGCAGCTGCAGTCTAGAGCTGAGCAGCAGCAGCCAACAGGAGAGCGAGCTGAAGTCCAAAGGTACAAGTAATAGCCAATTTACTCCGCTCTTTGTTTTTCTTTATGATGGAATACTAAATAAATACACGCTGACAACTCATTTCACAGTCCGCCTGCATCCTCACCGTCTTCTTGCATTTTCCTTGTAGCCTCTGTGAGTCAGAAGCGGCAGAAGGAACCACAGACAGGTGGACCCTCAAAGAAACACAAGCCAAACCGCAAGAGCCTAGGTGTGCCTCCCAAAAAGAATAGGAAAACAGGTAAGACATTGCTGTCGCCCTGCTAGCCTTCTTATTTCAAAAGCCAGCAGCACTTTTATCAGCCGTGGAATTTTCTATTTCATATTTGCTCGTTTCCTGACATTAAATTACAGGTTTCAGGTGGGAAAGGGAGTGAGATTTTTGCCTGATCATTTTCCTTTTCTTCTTCCTTCACCTCAGCGGTCTTCTCTCCTCCAGCCAACAGCAGTGACAGCGAGGATCAGTCTGTTGTTGAGGGCACTGCCAAATCAACCGCCTCGAAGAACAACGCACCAGACGTGAAGGCCGCCACTTCGCCCAAGTGTCACGTACGATCTCCCCCTTCGAGCCATAAGTACCACAAGCAGAGTGACGCCGACCACACCCAGCACCGAGACCACCATGGAAGATCGTCGCGCGTGTACAAATGGAGCTTCCAGATGTGTAAGTGTCGCACAATTAAGCTGTTTTTGTATGGTAATTTGTTATGTCTGAGGCTATTTAGGTGTTAACATCAACATGTTTAAAAAGTACATTTTTGGGGGGATTTGGATGAACTTATTCTTCAATTTAGCAACTATTTTTCATCCTATTCATTAAAGCTGAGATTCATAAGTGTTTATGTCTCTGTTCTATTAATCCTGTAATCCTAAAATGCATTGTTTTCGCTCCACTTAGCCGACCTGGAAAAGATGAGCAGTCTGGAGAGAATTTCGTTTCTTCAGGAGAAGCTGCAGGACATCAGGAACCACTACCTCTCCCTCAAGTCTGAGGTGGCCTCCATCGACAGGCGGCGAAAACGCATGAAGAAGAAGGAACGGGAAAGTGAGTCAACTCTTTGTGACCTCAACATCGCTGATTACCAGGCTTGTGTTGCCCCCAGCTGTTTTTAAATTCTTAAGTCTGTGTGTAAAGATGTGGTTCCACCATTAAAAGCATACGTGTCTCTAAGCTGACGATGACCACGTCCTCTTTCCGTTTGTTCTGAAGGCACGGTGGCTGCTTCCTCTTCATCCTCCTCGTCCTCGTCCCCGTCCTCCAGCTCACTGACTGCGGCAGTCATGCTGACCCTGGCTGACCCGCCGGTGTCATCTTCATCCTCCTCTTCTCAGAACTCTGGGGTATCCGTGGAGTGCAGGTGACAGGACGAGCCAGCGAAAAGCCACCGCACTAAGCACTTAACCAGCACCCCGGGGTCACTGCCCCCATTCCCATCCACCAGGGCGGACAAGTCAACCTACATACTGTAACTACTGGGGCCCAAGAACCAGACTAGAGACAAACAAACAAACAAAAACAAGAAACAAGCACTATTTTCTATTGACAATTGTTTCCTTGGCAAGCTAATGGCACTGAAGTGCACTTTTATGAAGATTGTGTAGGGGGGAAACATTTGTCCAAACAAAAATTACAAAATTGTCTTTTACGCTCTGCTTAATTGAACATTTATAAGAATTGTTTTTTTGCAAGCAATAATTGTTTCCATTTGATAAAGTTGTTATTGGTAAGGGACGATTTCCAGTGAAGACCCCTGTGTGCTCGTAGCTCATCGAGGTACAGCCTGTGCTCCTCATGTTGAATCCAGAGGAGCACTGCCACATTGGCATTAAGAGCGTACGAAATGTAACTTTGCCGCGTTTTCTCTGTCCACCCTCGTTAAAAAAAAAGGCCTTTGTGTGGTTAAACCTCAAGTGGTTGACGATGCTCTTCTCGCGTACAGGCATGTGGTGCTGCACATGTTTGCATTGAGTCATGTAGGTGTTGGCGGATTGGGTTTCAGACCATCATAGGTCCACTGATGGCCTCAGTGGATGAATATGGAATGATACTGTAGTGCCTTTTTGTTCTTCTCCATGGGGCATTTTGAGAAAGGGACGCACTTTCTTTTCCCCCTGATCCTCTTCTCAAATCAGGAGGGTCAGCCCGGAATATCGTGTCCCTTTACAAAAGACTGAAGAATGCCCTGTGAGTGAGCGGGCAGTTAAGGGCTGCGTCTGACGGATAACGATGGTTTTAATCAGCGTACGGTGATGTTTAAAAAGTATAATTATGAAAGCAGAACTCGTATACTGGATCACCTGTAATCTACTACTGAATTCTCATCCAGGTTGGGTGCAACTGTTAAAGTTTGGCAGTATAAAATGTGCAATGATGGAGGTGGTGAATCCAATGGTCACATTACTCCAGTTCTTCAGCCTTTTTAGAAACCCATCTGCTTTATTTGATTATGTTTCCATCAGCCATTTAATCCCCTCTGTCCCGCTGTCTTCACTCTCTGGATCAAGTCAACGTGAAGGCAGCCATAGGCGGTATTTACAGCATGTACTCAGTACTGCGCAACACATGAATGAAGCTGAATCCCACATTTTGCAGTGTTTTAAACAAACATGAAGGTATTGAATCAAGTGTATTTTTGCTTCGTTAAATAAAGCAACGCATTCTCTTTTGGCATCTTTCTAGTGATCAAAAAAAGTTTCTCTCTCACTCATCCCTACCAAAAAGGTTTGGTTCTGTTTCCTGTACTATGACAAGATTAAAGTTAAAGATATTGTAAATGTACATTTATATCATAAAGTGACGTATGTGTATACATTACTGAAGACATCTCCAGTGTTTCCTTTGTATAGACCCCCTACTGTACGATAACCTGAAGTTACATTTTGTTTGGCACCTGTATGTAATTGTATGCTTTTCTTATACATTTGTATATTGAGAAGTGTTTTGAGTCAAGCTATTTAATATCTTGCACTGTTAATAACATGTACCTTTCTGTACAGACAGTTTTACAGTTTTAACTGCAGCTTAAGTGTAAATACTGAGGGTTACAGCATGTTTGTTCTCCCCTTTGTCCTCATCATTGTTCTCTTCTAGGGACAGATTTATTTGAGTTAATTTATGTTGTTTTGTTCTGCCTCTTTTCATAAGTTTGAATACTTTTTTTTTTTTTTTTTTCTTTCTTCCCTTTTTTTTTTTTACGTCATGTTTTGCTTTAGTTTGTATTGTTTTATTTTTCTATAGCTTGTGCTTGTAAGAGAAGAATGGTGGTTTTGGACGCGCCTGAACTATTTTCCGACCTGTACATGGCCTGTATGAACCTGTATATGGAAAATAGTCTGGATCATAGATTAAGAGAAAGTAATGGAGCTTGTTGAAAAATGCTCAATAGTATTTATTAGGCTCATCTGAAGATGATCATTGTGTAATTTATTGTAAAAATGTAAGCTAAGCAGAAGCCTCTGTTTGAAATAAATGCCATAGTTTGTGAAGTATTCAGTGTGTCTCTGGGCTTCAGTGGTGGAAAGTACCTTATTTGTGGAGTACAACTTTGAGGTAGTGCTACTTTACTTGATCATTTCTAGTTTTTTACTTTTACTAAATTTCTGAGGGACAATTGTAATTTTTAGCCCCATTTACTCCAGTTTTTTTTAACCTTTTACCTGACTACATGCATTTAACTAATATACTGTAAGTAGTTATTTTGCTATTGTTACTACATTTAAAACATGACAAGCTTACAAAATATGTACCTACCAAACAGCATATACAAAGTGAACTTTATATTAAAAAGTGGTTAAAATGAACATTAAAATGCTGCTTGCACATGAAAGCTTTCTGCATTATAACAAATTTTGCTTGTGCTACTTAAAGTGCATTACGGTAGTTATGTTTTACTTGTAACAGAGCATTTTACACTTTGGTATTTACATCATGTTTTTCTTAAAGAATAAGTTATTTATGGGCCTTATAGCTAAAACTGAACTACGATACGTCGTTAAAGCGTCACGATCTACGTACTTCCGGTCCGCACTTCCTTAGCATCGTGCTAGCTGCTAACCAGTTAGTGTGCCGCGTGCCTCGCTCACGAGTGGCTGCTGATATGATGAGCGGACAGACGAGTGCGGTAGTTGTCGGGGCGTGTGGGGTCCTTTTCCTCGCATACTGTATTTATTTTGACAGAAAGCGACGGAGCGACCCTCGCTTCAAGGAAAAGCTACGTGAACGTAAGTATTTGAGCTGGAGGGAGCAGACGAAGTTAGCGTTAGCTTAATGGGCTACTTAGCACTTTGGCTCCCATGCGGCAAAAAAGCCACAGAAGTATTAACAGAGAAAGCTTTGTTGTTTTTTTTGGAATCACTTACAGTGTAGAAAGAGTTAACACGTGCTGTGATTTAATTGTACTCGGCTACGTCGCAGGATAGATACGCAAGAAACACGCGGTGGCTAACAGTTTAACTCGAGACCACGTGTTTCTCGACTTGTAACGTTACCGCAGCAAACCAAACGTACCAGCACAGTCTAAAGCCGCTTTTGTTTCGCAGGTAGAAGAAAGCAAAACGTTTCTAGTGAAAGTTCTGGAGTGGCAAGGGTAGGACAAAATCTATTTCAGATGTTGGCGGCTCACTGGGGCCTACATGTGCATTTCTGACACTTTTTCTTTGTTTGACTTTGAAGCTACCTGACATGAAGGACGCGGAAGCTGTTCAGAAATTCTTTTTGGAGGAAATCCAGCTGGGAGAGGAGCTCCTGGCAACAGGTTAGTCACGTGTCTGTTCACAGTTTACTCGTGCATAAAATATGTTCGCTTATGTGCACGATGCACACTTAGAAGACGCATCAAAGAGCTTTAGAGATCACTGCAGCAAATAATACATATACATGTGAATCATTCAGGGACACAGCCTGTGCTGCACTTCATGTCTCCATGCACTCTTGATCTTTCACTCAAATACATATTCATACAAAGTTTTAAACACTGTAACCATCTATAACTAACCCGCACCTCCTTTTTATAGTTTCCTGACTCACTTCTCATTCTTTGATTGTTTTCTAAACTTTCCCAACCCTCATTCCAGGTGACTTTGAGAAAGGTGTGGACCACCTGACCAACGCCATTGCGGTCTGCGGTCAACCTCAGCAGCTGCTTCAGGTGCTCCAGCAGACGCTGCCGCCTCCAGTCTTCCAAATGCTGCTCACCAAACTGCCCACCATCAGCCAGGTGAGAGTTCTCCCCCCCCCATTAAAATCTAAGTGTATGTGTGTAGTTTTTTATTTTGCACAGCATCCTTAATAAACCCCCTGGTTGCTATTTGTGGTCTCTGGGACAAGAAAGGGTGCAAGATCAACCTTAGAATTATCCAAAGCTGAGAGCCATGTGTCAGTAGCTCTTGGCTATTTCACCTCTAAGACATAAATACTATTGTTAAAAACAGCTAGTAATTTCCTGTGTGATTTAAGAAAGATCAAGTTTAGCTCCTCTATGTGTGCCTCCATGCACTTTTTAAGCATAACGCATAATATTTTCTGTTTTTCAGCGAATCGTCGGCTCTCAGCCATTAACAGAAGATGACGTCGAATGAGTGTGTGTGAGATGGAACTCTGAACGGTGAGGATTTCCTGCATCCCCCATTTACATTTCTGTGTGAGCATCCTTAATAAACCCCCCGGTTGCATTTTGTGGTCTCTGGGACAAGAAAGGGTGCAAGATCAACCTTAGAATTATCCAAAGCTGAGAGCCATGTGTCAGTAGCTCTTGGCTATTTCACCTCTAAGACAGAAATACTAACGTTCTCCTCAAGTTAAGCTGTTCTATAATTTGTGCTTCAATACACGTTTGGCATAACCTCTGAAATATATTGTTTTCTGTATTTCAGAGAATCGTCAGCTGTCTTTAACAGAAGATGACGTGGAATGAATTTGTGCAATCGCGAGTAAGATGGAAAACTGCTACTCGGATCGTCTTGATTATTTCGGACACTGATATTTTTTGCACTGTCTGGTTGTGACTGCAGTAGCTGTCTGCATGAGGGCATGACAGAGCTCAACCTTTTGGACATTAGGGGACTGATTCCCTCCATCATTGCACTCCACGGTTAAATAAATGTTTCTGGGAGATGTTAAACATTCCATCTTTCTGATCATATTCCCATCTGTTTATTCTATTGTTCTCAAATGGAATTTTGTGCTTTATTTGTGGGGGTTGTTGCTGATGTGTATTTAATTAAAAATAAACAAAGTATGTAATTGATTTGTTACATATTGCTGCACAGTTTAAACATGAAGTGTCTAAGAGTGCCTACACTAAGCAAAACATTTGTTTGTGGACTATTGTCACGTTTTCAAAATTGTTTTTCCAATGTGAGTAAAATATTATTTTTATATTCCAGTTTATCATATCTGGAAATATTTGTATGTGTAAAATCCTACAATAAAACATGAAAACACGCTTTTAGTGTCTGTGTTTTCACTCACCAGTAGATGGCAGTAGCAATGCACAGGAAAATTTAAAGCTTTTACCGGTTGGAAGTGTGGCGTAGGGGCAGTTATTATGTGTCCGGAAAGCTGGAGATTAATTTTGATGAACAGAAATTATGTGCAGAAGCGGAGGACAAATGCACCTCAAGATTCATTAAAAATACCACAGAAAAAAAAGCTGTTGAAGAACACGGAGGAAGGTAATGCAATGCATTCTCATGGGACTAAGATCTCGGTACGTTAAATGTAAGTGTTAACCGCCGACGTGTTAATGAACCCTTGACCGTAAATAATATGCAGACGCTGCAGGAACACGGTTGCCTTGCCATTTTGGGAGTACAGTATTTCTGTGTTCAACACATGAGCCGCCGTGTCTTTATTGTGAATGGCTTTATTGTGCGTGCAGGGGAGCGAAAGTGGGGAAGGGAGTGGGTCTGGTTTAAAGTGGGTCTCCTGGAAGACAAATAGAGCCGTAATTATTTTTATCCCTGTCTGCTGCTGTTTTTCTAAACCTCTGGCCTGAGAGCAGCGCGGGCCTGGAGGTTGCCAGGAAACAAGAGCAGGGCGAAAATGGTTTCTCTCCAACAGGAATGAGAAATGAAAATTGAACGGCGGCCCAGAAATGTCGAGTTGAGACTAAATAGTAGACGGTGTTCCATTTTCCATGAACTCGTGCGCTCACTCGGCAGCCTTTCCTTCAGCACTCGTGCTTATTTTTTTTTTTTGCCATTTTGGTGGAAAAGGAGAAGCCTGTCGAGAGGCCTGCAGAGTCGTCTGGCACCGAGTGCGTGTGCAGAAGAAGTGACTCGTTGTTAATCTGTCCTTTGGGGAGGCGGAGGAGAAAAATAACAGACTGTGTTGGAGGTCAAGCCGGAGCTGTGGTCTGCTGCTGGGGGGGGGGGGGGGTAGGAAGAGGTTCGCCCCCCCTTATGCACCACTGGCCTGCTTCTACTGCACACAAGCACTCTGTCCCCTGCAGACTGAACCCAGCTGAGGGGTCGATGGAGGATACCAGACCAGTATACCGTCTGCCGTGGAAGCATGCCATCATAAAATAAACCAAGCAAAACCGGTCTCGGCATGAAGCCATGACGTTGTGTTTTCAGTTCAGGATGACACAGCAAATCTTTAGTTGTTTTTTTTCAATCTAAAACGAAGTCTGCCTTAATCCTGAGTAGACCTGTTATGTAATCAATGAGGTGTTCTCTTAATTTGATGTAATTATTTTATTGCACCCGTGTTTTGAGTCTGCATGAATGGAGTATGAGTCAGCTCTTCATATCTGATGAAGCCGACAGGGGAATAAAAAAATCGTTTTTTAAATAAATAAAGTCCCTCTTGTTGTGCAGTAGGGGGGAGTGTTGCTCCAGGCTGTGTGTGTGCAGACGGCCGTGCTTTTCCACTGAAGGACAACTGAATGGAGAGAGCTGAGAGCAAAACAGTTCCAGTTGACAGCAATAACAATGGCGGTGCCTGCAGCACAGAGACCATGTGCTCGGGAGGGGTGATTCTTCCTCTTTTTTTTTAACAGTTTGTAATCCTTTTTCCTAATGTGATCACGATAACAGATGCGGCCTGTTCCTTCATTACAGGCGCAGGAAATAACCTGTTATTGACGGCAACATTAAAATCCCAGGACAAGGCGTAGGGGAGCAAACCAAAGAGGCCTGACTGCCATTGTAATCTGTTTGCACCGATTCCGATCGTATGTCAAACGTTGTATTGGGAATTTTATAATTGCTTGAGCTCCACAACTCATTACTGGAAATCCTGTCAACAAAAGTGATCCACAGCAGTAATTACCCTTTTGCTGTGTTATTCCAGTTTGCAAAGCTTGAATGTCAAAAGCTCGATTACTTCGCTCTGAATACCGAGAGCCATACCGTACACAGATCTGGTATCTGGGCCGTGTGGAGATGTCTGGTTATGTAGGAGCAGCTGTGTTGGGAGTTTTAAAGGCAGACAGAAATAACTCCGTTGTATGCGGTTGCTATGGCATCTTCACGTAGCTCTGCGAACCGGCACGCTGTGCTGCACCAGCTCCGAGCTGTATAACCTCCCGGGGAGGTGTTTGCCATCCGTAGCCTGCTGATCAGTGGCTGCTAAGGTGGAGGCGTCCATAGAGGCCTGCATGTGTTTTGGAACATGTTCTCCAGCCCACACGATGCTCATGAGTCTGGGCCTGATGTCATGGCTGCGGTGTGAGAGTCTGCAGCCTACTACTGTACGTTGTCATGGAAGAAGAGGGCAGACTGGTGAGCAATATGAGACGCGTCTATAATAAAGACTGCTGCTCTCTTCTGCACTGCCACTTGTGTGCACGGCAGCAACACGGCGTATTAATTACCCAGCACCTTCTCTGTCATTCACCAGCGGAGGGGTGGGGGGGGGGGGGAGAAAGATTTCCAAGGCACGTCCTTAAAATAAAGCAGCACTGTACGTGCTCAGAGTATTAACTTCCACACAAATGACCCATTTTTCCATCTCAAAGGACCGGTGGAAAAAAAAAAAGGGAAGGGGTGGGATGGGGGGGGGGGGCAACAGTGGAGCCAATCACGTGAATCTAAAGCAGGCTACAAATCCTGGCGGATTTCTCTCCCTCTGTGGGGCAATGTCTTACTGTCAACTGTTTTTTTTTTTTAGTTTTCCATTTCTCAGCTGCTTTCCCCGTGATAAATCTGCTGCCTTTCCTCCATGCAGGTTTCTTCCCTCCGTGTGTAAAAGCCAGCCTGTCTATTCAGCTCTGTTGTTTACATTCCCCAGTGAGTGTGAGCTGCAGGGTGTGGACAGACGACCCCACCATCACCACCACCACCACCAACACCCTCTAATGTCAACCCCACCCAGCCTCCACCTATCTCCTCATCACGAGATTCCCGATAAGGCGGAAATTCAATAGCACTACTCTGCCCGAGAACAGTGAGTGCGTCACGTGACCTGTGTGGATTCCTGTTTACGTTGTGTGCTTTTCATTTTTTTTTCTTCCCCCGTCTGGTAACAAGCCTCTCTCTTGGAGCTGAATTTGTCATGAAGGGAAACAAAGAGGATGAAGGCGGCACGGCTGAGCGGGAGAAGAAGAAGAAGAAGAAAAAAAAACAACATATCTCGCTCAGCTTCGGTTCTCATCCTGTCATCTCTCATCAGCGTTATCTCTGCAATCTAGGCTAGGAGTGAAACTAGAAGAGGGAAGTGACACGTACACTGAGCAGGAGGGTTAAGAAAGGGTTAACTAAGCAGACTGTGTGCACAGTTATTTCTCCCCCCACCCCTCTCTCTCTGATCTGCCTTCCTGTCTCACAGGCAGTGCAGAGGCTTTGAAAATCATGAGAGAGTCAGACAGGCTTGTTTTGCATACTGTAGGTCTCCTGCATTGACTTGTAGCAAATCCCTGCCCTCGGGAGGCATGTCAGAGGGGATTAATGGGAGGGCTGGGGCCCTCACACAGTTTCCTATTGTCGCAGCCCAGTCCTGCACTGTATTCTCATCCCGCAGAGTGAGAAAAGAGCGAGCAGGTGGGGTGGGGGAGGGAGGGGAGGGTTGAGCAGCGGTGTTATTTCCCTCTGCCCTGATTCTTTTGAGCTGAGCTGAAGGGAGGGGAGTGTAAATAATGTATTTGGAGCTGCGGGGTACAGGGAGCTGGAGCTTGACCGAGCTCGGCGCAGGGAAAGGGAACGGTTGAGCGGCCATGCTGCTGCACAGGAAGCTGGATGCTGGGGATGTGGGGGAGGGGAGCAGAGGAAGAACTGTACGAGCTACAACAACCCTGTGGTGCTCTGGGGAATGTGGGGGCCCTCCGCAAGAATGTAGCAATCCTCTACTTCCGCTTAGTGCTCTCAGTGTTACCAAGACAAATAGTTTGCTGCAGCAGACTTCCATTAAGAAGGCAACGTTAACAAATGTGGGTAATGTGAAATGTGATTTCACAACAGGCCCGGGGGCTGGGTGGGAGTCAAATGGAGCAAAGCGTGCGTCCTCCAGTTTGCAGGACAAGACAATAGTCAGATTCATCTCGGAGTTAGTTTCCACATAGTGATCTAGACTGAAATGGTCTTTCTCAGTCAGTTAGCTTAGCTTAGCATAAAGATTGGAAACAGGAAAAAAAACGCTAGCCCGGCTCTGTTTGAAGGTAGCAAAACCCACCATCATACAGAAAGCGAAGCGAGTTTTCCCCTTGCATCCTTTTGTGCAGATTTTACTGCATTTGTGTCTATTCGGCCCAAAAAGCAAATGTACAACTGAAAAGACGTTCGATCCTCCGACTGCACCGACACTGCATTGGTCTCTCTGTTTGTTAAGCAGATTCCTGAACATGCTCATTTTTTCACTCAAGTTAAAACATTTGCATCTTGCACGGATGCTTCAACTTGTGCCGCCTCAGGATAATTTGCGTCTAATCGTGTCTTTCCATTGACTGTATGCATTCATATCCGCCTCTAGAATTTGCTTTGTGTTCTGTATGAACACACACTTAAGCTCACAAATTAACAAGGTAAACAAAGTGTTAAAATGCCAATTTTTATGGGGGTTGTGTGCGTGTGTGTTTGCTGTTCCCAAATCTTGAGTGCCTGGTGCTGGTAGGCCAACTTTACTATACCTTTGGGAAGAGCCTGGCTAGCTGTTTCTAGTCTTTATGCTAAGCTACGCTAACCGCGGCTGGCCGTAGCTTCATATTTGGCGTACCGACATATCGTCTGGTATAGCTCTTCTCATCTAACTCTCATTAAGAATGCGATAATTGTGTTTTCCAAAAAGTCGTTCATTTCCTTTATGGCTCCGCTCCCTCAGCGTGCCTCGATTTTGAGTGTGATGAAACCGTTCACTTGCACTATTATACCATCAGCCCTTGATTTCTCTCCTTATCTCCCCGTGTCATTCTCTTCTCTTCTCTCTCTCTCTCCCCTTGCGCTCCTTTGCCTTTTTTCTTTCTCCCACACCTGCTGGGTTTTATGGCAACGATAAAGGGGAGCTTAACCTTGAAGCATGATAGAGCAACCCCAACTCCCACAACTACGATCTACTAAAAGAAAAACAAGAAAAACAAAAGGTGGCTTCTGCTCTCCTTTTCACGCGATGTAACCTTGCTGTAACTTTTGCATTTTATCATCTTTTCTTGGGCTCGCAGAACTCTGTTGCCGTATCACCCAGCGCGGCTCGGCAGCTACAACCCACTCGTTCAGCCGAGAACTACAAAGTGTGCGCTTGACGCCTTGCATCTTGTGTAACCACGGTCTTTGAAGACTTTGGCTTTGAGCTCTGTGTCTCATCAATTCCCTACGCAAAGCTAAATTTGAATCTGAGGCGAGCACATAAGGGGGTAGCTTATCTGCCCCACTCGTTTAATGTTATTCATTCATGCACACTATTTTTATGACAGCCTATGCATGCAGAACTATTTTGCCGTTGTTTATGTAACCACTTTCAGTTTGCATATGGATGTGTGTGCGTGCACGCTTACAGATGACAGTACAGTAACTTCTGAACTTGAGGGACAGCACGAGCACTGGTTGCTTTTGTAGGATGCGTGTAAAGTGACGGGGCCTCTGCATACGTTAAAGACATAGTTTGGAATGTTCTGCAGTCAGTCTGATAATGAGTCGGGCCAGTCGTTGGTCTTTCTGGGTCATGCTTTGATGTGAATTCACGTCTCAACACGAGAAGAGAGCAGAATGCAGAAAATAGGGCGAAGCCGATATCCCCACATTTCCCGTCTATAAGCGAGGCGCACCAAGAAGTGAGTGGTACTTATCACAGCAAAGTCCTGACTTATTTGTCATCTGGGGCTCTGGATTTGTCGCATCAAATCTGCTTTTCTCAATGAACTGGGGAGGGAGATTACAGGCTTACAGTCAGCGAGATAATAACGACAAGTCGGGCTTTTGACTCTCAAACCAAAGTCCTCAAGAGGGTGACGCGGAGAATTGAGCCACGTCGTAGCCTACGCCACATCTGATTCCCACGCCAGCTTTTTTGTGTGTTTTTGTGTCCTTCTGGAAATATGATTCCCCTCTGCCCCCAATCCATTCGAAATACTGGTCGGCCTTGCAATTGTTCGGTGATCCTAAGCTTCCCAGCCACGCCGCTCTTTCCCATCCTTCAGCTTTTCACTCACCGCCAAATCCTCTTCAAGGCTGAGATGATCCGCCATGCAGCTGAACTCGCTATCAATATAAGACGAGCGCATGCAGCTGAAGAAACCAGTCGTTATTCTATTCTCTCCGTCTGATCACCTCGCATGGCGTCCATTGGACTGATCTCACAATTTTCTCTTCCAACACTTCACCTCTTTTATGTCAGTCCTCTGCACACACTGTTGATTCATGTCAGCAGTGAGCTCACAGTAACGTATCCGTAACGTTGCTTTGAGATTCAGCCGAGCTACATCAATATCCCCCATCTGACCTATTTTACACGAAAGCCTTGATCTCCCTCCATGTTTGTTTGCCGTCTATTTGCAGCTACTGTGATGATTTGATATTATTGCCTAAAATATGAGCGATTTATGTTTGTTTTCAAACCACGGTACTACTTTCATTAGCATATAAAAGGCTTATTTTTTTCATATCCTTATCTAGTTTGAGGTGTTTCTCTCCAGAAATGATTTCACGGGGTAGAGAGAGAGCCAATCAGAGAGACACGTTATTTCAGTTTCTCCCAGAAAGCCCGCATTCCTGGACTTGATTTGAATTTAATGGGCTTGTAGATGATTAATGAATCAATTATTGGACACAGCATCTGATCTCTGGGCGGCTGCAGTGGCGACCACTGACAGCTTTTCAAATTAAAAGAAGCACAATCGTTGCGGAGACTCGCACGCTGCCAACTCAATGTGCTCCTGTAATTATACATGCATGAAATAATTAACAAATGGCTCCGCCGCGAGGTTCGCCACACGTCGGGTCATGCGGGGTCAGCGGCAAGGGGATGGCGGTGGGTGGAGCTCGCGGACCGTTTCGCTTAGTCTGATAAGGACGGCAACACGGATTGAGTTAATCTTGTGTCGAGAAATGCACCGTGGGCTTTTAGCGCAGATGATGCTCAGTGTGAGGCCTCGCTCTCATATAGCTCAGTGAAAGCGCCCCTCCCCACCACCACTACCGCCATCCGCACCCTATCCACCCCCCTTGCTCCATTCTTCCAGAGGGACAGCTTGTTGACATCCATTAGGAGGTTTCCCAGCATCGAGCCAGGCCAGGAAAGAGGGCTAATGATGTAATTCCCTCAGAGATGACATTAAAATGTGAAAGTGCCGCAGCTGACATCATCCATTTAGCACACATTTTCCAATAATGTACATTTGTCTTCCCTTTTTTTTTTTCTCACCCCCTTCCGTCAGCTTCCCTTCCTAGAAACTGGAGCTCCCGACCCATCCCAGTGCCTCCAGGCTGTACTTAGGTGTGCAGCCACACGACACGATGGAGGACAGACTGCAATGAGAGGGGGTATCATCAAAGCGTGCCTTCCCCCCACCGATATAAATGCCTCGCTCCACAAAAGCGGTGTTTTGAACAGGCAATGTGTGTCGCGTTACATTTATCTCTCCCTACCTTTACGCTGCAGCTGATGCTAATTCATCTTGTCTGTACAACAAAGACCACTCACGCCCTCATTCCTCCACCTCCCTCACAATCCTTCCCTACCACATGTGGGAAATGGATGATTTTTACGTTAGCTATCTTCATTCGTCCCGTGATCCAATTTGATTTTGATCGAGAACATCTTGTACAAAGTGCATTTGCTACCCGCCTCACGCCGCGGCCCTGTGCCTTTCAACGCCGGTCAACAAACACACTGTTTTTCAGATTCGTTGTAGATTCTGAATTATATTTCTACGAGGGAGACTTGACAGCCCTCTATTCCTCAGCCCAGAGAGTGGGCAATAACGGATGCTTGAAGGCAGAGAAAGGAGACGTGAACTGGAAGCAGAGAAGGAGGGCTGCGCCTCACTTAATAATGAATCAATTGATTCCCCCCCCCCCGCAGATGATGGATCATGTTGCCATGACGACAGATGCAGTGGTACCCGGAGCGTGGAGGAGAGGTTTGTTTCCAAGATCCATACGCTGAAGGCTGTGAGGGGATCTTGGCTGTAACTGTACGGTGACGCAAGATGAGACTAATAAAGGATGTAAAGAAACATTAAGAGGGAGATCGATGCAGCCAGATGGAGGAACCACTGTGCAGAATCAGCAATCCACCACTTCATGTGATACCAACACCAAATCTATTTCTCTCCTTTTATTTTGTACCCTGAACGCAGGTGCAGAGATGCTGCAGCTGCATGAGATCATATTGGCAATCATTCCCACGTAGATTAATCAGGGCATCGCTTCTTCGGTGGATGTTACAGCACCGAGTGAGAGCTGAATACACATGTGGCTTTTGTTGTGTGTGTAGAGCCGGCTCCCGAAAAACAATATGTTTACCGTGTCTGCGTGTGTGCCGTTCCGTTGCCGTGGCAACGCGGCTGATGCTGGGTCCAGCTGGGACCACGTTGCCAAGTAACAGCTGAGTTATGAGAGTGGAGGACAGGAGCGTGGGCGTTAGGAGGGGGAGTGGGCGGAGGGAGCGTCGAGGATACGAGGACTTCTACAAAGACAGAGAGCAAAAAAGACTGGAAGCGTGAGGGGGAGAAAGAAAAGAGAAAAAACCCGTTTATTTAGGTTAGGGCTCCGGATTGAAAAGATGTTTTTCATCTCACTCTGCGCCTTCCTGCCAGATAATATTAATACTTGGGCGCATAACAAAGCAGCTCTACTCTCTGGAAAAGACACAAACAAAATGAGCCATGCCAGCAACAGAAGTGATGTGCCCCACACTAAACAGCAGCAGCTCTGATGATCCCTTTTAAGAACAGAAAATTGGAGTAATGACTGAAGCATCATGTGCGTTTGTACAGAGGGCTGGCTGCACTGACCCTGCCTCTAACATGACTACAGCCTGCAGTGACTCACAAGCAGGCAGAAATATCGGAAGCCGTCCAGCTCCAAAGCCCTCAGCTGTAAACGACGGCGTGTCCTTGTGGTTCAGCCAGGGGGCTCAGGCATGGAGCCGCAGCGAACGGCCCCGGTTGTTGAGTCAGCAAAGGTTTAGCAAAGGGACAGGGGAGGTTACACCGAACTCTCTCCTGAGCTCAGGTTCATGGTTGCACTGTGGATATCCTGTAATTCATTAGGTTGTATGGGTTAGTCATAGCTGGCCATTTGGATCTACACTCACAGAACCCCACCTGTGTGTGAGATGATTATAAAAGGAAGGAGGACGATATGTTCTTCGCTATCCCCTTACTCCTCTGACCTGCTCACTCGCACAGATGCTCTCATGAATCATCTCGACACAACCTTAAGTCTGCCATCGAACTCCTTCCTCTTACTCCCAACGTGATTATGCAGTTTTTACTGTCATATCAGCGTTGTCTCTTCTGGCTCGAATGCTTTTGTTCGCGCTCATTAAGAACACATTTTTCTGTCTTCCCCCGACTGAGCAGTCTGATTTGTTGCCATGGAAACTGATGGTGAAGTGCCTCGGGACTAATTGTCATGCCCAAACAAACACGCATGCTCTTAGACTCACACTCGCGGCTGAAATCACAGCATTTGTCGCCCTCTTTGTTATATTATTCTCATGCTCCAGTACTTCTCAACAATAAACCTCCGACACAAAGCCCCCCCCCCCCTCGAAATCCTGCGCAGGAATGAGTGAAATAGCTGAAAATAACAAACTCCACATAACAAAACAGCTATTGAAGTTCCTGAAGACGTTCCCAAGCAGCTCGATCCAAATATGCGTGATGAATTTCCATCCTGGGAAATGTGAAATTGGACGCTCGGGCTGACACGTTCAGTCCTCGGCTAAAGGTCGCGCTAACTGACATCAAAGATCAGAGGACTGCATGTCTTTACGGATTCGTGCAGTTCAGGAATTACAGGTGGAGACAGGGTGAGCCAGAAAAACAAAAACAATGGAGCCAACGTGGCCCCATCTTTATATAACAGAGCTTGCCTGTGGCGATTGTGCAATGCGGTGCAGTTGTCTGGGCTGATGTAAACAGAGCCTCAGTGCCTCTGGAGGCTCAGCCATGTGCCTTGATGCAGCAGTTATGGGCACATGCCCTACTTTCATAAATCAGAGCTGGAGAAAAAAAAAGGAAACAGTGTGAAGGGAGAGGAGGAGGAGGAGGAGGAGGGGAGAGGGGATGCCGAGTGAGTAGGAGAGGGAGGGAGAAAGAGAGTTTTAGAGGGAGACGGGGGGAGACGGGGGGGAGTGAACAAGGCTCATATTGATGTTCCAAACACAGCTGCAGGCGTCAGCTGACTAGCTGGCCTGGAAGAAGCCCCAAGCTCTGCCTCCTGCCTTTATCAGCTTACACTGTGACCTTTCTCTCTCTACTGGAATAGATCCCCCCCCCCCCGCCTCCATATCTGGCCCTTCACCACTGACACCATGAGTCCGGATCCCGTCTGTTCTCCATGACATCTGACTTCTGCCGGGTTTTTTTTGTATCTGCATGCCTCCAAAAATACTGTCTCTCTTTCCGGCACATCAGCACTTTCATTTGTCTCACATGGCTCGGTTTTCAAGCCTCTCCCCATGCTCTTACACAACTCACCATGAGGTCACTGTTACTCCTCACGTCCGCGCCCGGTGATAGAGGTGACAGAGGGATGATGAAGGGCTCGGTTACTTTGCAAATACATGCCAGCTCAGCTGATGGGATTGTTGGGCGATGTGCGGTCCTCTCGTGTCCGATTTCTGCAAAGTGTTGCTAGAAACAAAGACAGGGAGCGAGGAGGATTTGGACACTATATGCTTAAGCTGTCAACTTAGTTTGGGACATATTTAGTCAACCTGAAGTTAGGAACAGTTCAGGGTGAGTTTGAAGCAGCAGCTGTCGCCGAGAGTCGGTCCCTGAGAGGCAGTAATCAGCAGAGGTAACTGTCAGTCACAGGTCTGCAGGCCTCATGGGCTTTTTCTCAGAAAGACGCCCCCTCCATACACACACACACACACACACACCTCCCCTTGATGACGCTCTTCAAGTGTTACTGGATAGTGTTTCTATGGGAGCTGTCCACCCCCACACACACATCAGCGCCTCCCTCCCCTCCTAACTGTTTGTAGGAAACACTCATCCTTCTCTGGAGATGTCGCTCGCGGCGGCTCATGCACTCATAAATCCTGGGCTCCTTTCTGGGAAATGGAGGGCTTGAAAGATACATACATACATACACTCACTGGGAGTGAGGAAAGGGGGGTGGGGGGCTCAAAACACAGCTTGCCAAGTATATCTCCAACTCCTTTTTGACAGTGAAGAGGTTGGATTGAGTGTCCGCCCCCTGTGGGAGGCAAATAAGGAGCATATTCTGCGCTTCCCCGGTTACTGTGTGAGAATCCGAAACACTGCGGTGTGTCTAGGCAGACCTCAGCGACTCCAAAAACATCACAGGAATGAGCAGTGTTTCGGCGGTTGAAGGACAAAGACGGGAGGATGGAGCAAATAAGAGGGAAGGCGAGAGAAAAAATAGCTTAAAGGCGGCCATCGCCAGGCTTCAAATGTCAGTCAGCTCCCGGTTAGACAATGGAACACAGCTGCTGCTGAGCTTTGAACTGCAGCTGTCCGTCTCTTGTTGGCAGTATTCGCGTGTACATGTGGTCACGGGTTGTGTTTGAACATGGGGCTGCTATAAAGTATTATAGGAAGATTAGTGTGTACAATATTCCACCGTGAGAGGGTGGATCGAGGTCACAGGGAGTTGCAGAGAGACACACGAGTAAGTGGCGAGCATGTCGGATGCTCCTGATTTAGAAACCCTCGAGCAAGAGGAAGAGATGAGGAGGGGTGGGGTGGCAAAGAGCAGCGCTCAGTCTGGAGGGGGCTGTAATGGTTTGGGCGCTGAGGGTCAAAGAGGGGGAGGGAGATGAAGGACATAGCTGCGAAGGACGTTTCCCTCAAAGAAGGCATTCTCATCCAATTGAAGGGGAAAGGGACGAAAGCCGGAGATGAAATTCGCCTGCTTTCCGGGGTGGGTTCGTGACTGAACCGGCCGCGTTGTCCGTCACGCCTGAAAATCCCTTCAAGTGCCTCATTATCGGCCTCATCTGTGGATCACCGGAGAACATCTCGTCCTCGTCTCGGCCGCTTTTTGATCATCATCCAGACAATGCGCCATTAGGGCCTGGGCTGATTCTCTAACGCACAGCTCAATTACTCGAGGGGAGACTCATTAGCATATCAGAAAGCACAGGCGTGACTCTGCAAATAAAAGAACACATTAGATCACCCCCACAATATGTTTCAATTATTCATATAATGTACAAGCGAGCAGATAGAAGCGAGTCACACCTTGATTTGCATTCAGCTGAGGAAATTAACATTTCTTGAGCTCTCACTTGAACACACCAGCTCGCATTGTGGGAGCTTTACTCGAGCTGGCGGTGTGTGTGTGTGTGTGTGTCCACCGGCTTTGTTGCACACAGGCAACTAAGTAGCCTGACAATACGCCTTAGCGTCAATATGCCTTAAATGTCACTTTTAACGCTACACCATTTTGTCACAGGAGTTAAGAGAGCCACCCTGAGTGCCTAGTCAGCGCCTGCTCAACTACACAATGCAGGGCTCCTCAATTATTCATAAGAGGGAAAATACACACACATGTGGTCTCACTTTGCGTATGTGTGCGTGTGAGT
This sequence comes from Anarhichas minor, assembly GCF_050575085.1. NCBI lineage: Eukaryota > Metazoa > Chordata > Actinopteri > Perciformes > Anarhichadidae > Anarhichas > Anarhichas minor. The sequence continues at coordinate 8,612,091 of NW_027466504.1, forward strand.
CTGGAGACAGATGATAGCATTCCCCCACAACTGATGCTTCTTGTTCTGGCATTTTAGCGCAAGGGGGGGGGGGGGGGTGATGAAATAGCACACAGCTCCAACAATGAAAACGTCAGTCAGCGCCATTCATCCTGAAAACGCCATCAACGGCCATCACCATCCGCCACGATGATAAATGAAGGCACCTCGCCCTCCCGTGCGGATTAGATGAGTCAGCAGCATGTTACAGGAATTTGGATGGAGGAGAGGCGCCAGAATATCGACTTTCCTGGTTTTTCAGCTTTGCGTGCAGCGAGGTTAAAAACACCGTACGCTTCAGCTGGAGCAGAGAGGGAGTTCCCTGAATAATATATCGGCCCTTTGATTCAACCTCCGCCTCACTATTTTATTGTTTTTTTATGCATGCATGAGTAAATTCCTATGCGTGCATGTCTGCGCGGCTGCCTACTGCAGTGCAGGGCTCTGCGTCGCTGAGCTGTTGCATCGTACATAAAGAATGTGCGGATATGTGTGTGTGTGTGTGTGTGTGTGCGCGCGTGTGTCAGACGCTGACTTTGTGTTCATTCCACAGTAAATTGATCTGGCTGCTCACTAGACTGGATGGAAAAGGGCCCGGGGGCGAGAAGTGCACACTGCATCAGCAGATGGGAGAGCCCTACTGTGTTGCCATCACATGGCATTCCTCACTCACTGGGCATGCTCAGTGGGCCACGCCCCACACACACACCGCCCCCCGCCCCCCCTTCCTCCCAGGGCCTGTTTGAACCAGTCAGTCGGAGGTGGCGGTGGCGCGCTCTCTTGTTTCTCATCTGACCTTCAAAAAAAGCCAGGCGTGGGGACAGGGTAGGTTGACAAGGGAGGGAGGGAGGGAGGGGGGTGTTTTTCTAAAAGCTCTTTGGGTAGCAGGGCTGATATGTCACTCATTATTTCCACTCTTTGCCTTTTGCCCCCGTCACAGCCCTCTGAGAAGCATGCAACAACCCAGTGCTGTGCACGCAGAGCTGGCAGAAGCTTCACATGAGACAACAGAATTCAACACATCATAATCAGCTGATACTGTTAACTCATGTCAGCCACGGCTCTTAAGTGTATTATCTGAAAATACACTATTTCATGAGCAGACGTACAAAAAGGGAACTTGTGTAGTGTTTACCCAAAAGGGTGAATTACAGGGAAGTCACTGTACGCTTCACTTGCGTAATACAAACGTTGTGCAACTCGATAAAAAATAAATGGGAATTAATTGAAACTAATTCTACTGAAGTCTCGCATCTTGCGATTGAAATAGAAGTGAACAGTAAGAGGTACAATCCTTTTTTTTCTGAAAAGGTGCAAATGAACACAGGAGCTTGGTCTCTAAATTCACAGCAGCAGTCTGATATTTAAAAACTCATTCACACTATTACAGTTTGACAAACTGCTTGCAAAGATTAATATAGTTTATGTTTCACCGAATGACATGCAAACAAACCACAGAATGAATAGGATATTGCAGCTTATGAGCATGCATCATTTTGTGGCCTCCTGCCCTATTGTTACGAATACACCTCATCGCCGTTATCGTTGCACGCTGCCTGCTGACGATGCAGAGAGCTGAATCACAGCAGAATTCCTCCATGAGTCACACGGCACAAACAGAAAGACCTTTTATTTTCTTCGTCTAAATCCGTCAGGCTTTTCTACACATGCTCTCTTTGTCTTGCCACCACATTCTGCTCGTCTCTGGTCCTTCCGTCTTTGTCTGACTCGCACGGCCGGCTTCCTGTTTATGTCAGGCGAGCATCAAGCCAATCAGCTGTGAAGGCTGTGATCCTCCTCGTAGCTATTTACTACCCTGTGGTCTGTTTAAAAAAAGACTGAAAGCGAGCTAAGCTTGGTGCATGCTGCTGAGTAAGCAGACACGCAAAGCTCCAATCAGAGTCCACAACTGACCTGACATATACGTCTTTGCACTCCTGCTTGTAAAAGTGTGTGCATATGCATGTGTGTTGTTGTTTGTTTGTTTTACTTTCTGAAGTATTCATTTATTTGCCTATGGTGTTTTTCTCAAAGGCAGGATCTGCACGCTGTCATTTTGTTCGTTGCCGCTGAGGACTGGAATGTGCTGCTTTGCAAGTTTTGAAGATAACGCAGCAGCATGAGGCGGCTGCGTGTAAACTTTGGATGAGGTCACGGTCCGCCGACACAGCACGGCATGACATGAGAGGGGATTTTGTTCTGGATTCTCCCCCGGTGGTGTCATACCTTCTCTGTTTTTTTTCTCTTGCCTTATTTGCTCCGTGCGCATTTCAGATCACAATTACAGGTTATCAAGACGGCAAGCCTTAGCCTAACGGCTGTTATTATACGGTTGGAGGAAAATGCAGACTGCATTCGAGGACAACAAGAATAGACCATGTAGAGTGTGCAGGGGCCTGTACACGAGTCCCGCCGGTTCACGGTGTACTATAAAAGGACAGGGAGAAAATATAATCAGGGCTTTGCCGGGGCATTTGAGTTCACTGCAGGCATTACATGAGCACTAATGCCTGATTCAACGCTGGCTCTGGCGAACATGCCTGACAGTCAATGTTTACACCCCTCAATGAAAGCTGCCTGATAGCTCGGCCTGGAATTAGATTCAGGAAGTCATGAGATTTCCAGGTGGCTTGGCTTTCCTAGAATTGTTAAGCAGTGGCAACACACATTAAACTGAATACACCATTCTGTAAAGAACTACACTGATACGTTTCCTGTGCTTACGTGTCATGGCTACGTCTAAATCGCTAATCACTGAATTGCAAACCCTGACCACTTTTTTAAAATCCGGGCCCACCGAGGGCATAAATGCCTAAACCTTCTCTCATGTTCTGTTACTCCACATCTTCAAGAAAAAAAAAGAAATACAAAAACTAGTGAAAACTGGTGGAAGAACATTCAAGCACTTGGGCCTTTTCAGAGCGAGGAGGCCATCACATGATGTACAGAAGAAACGCATGAATAATGAATCTGTGCTGAACTCCCGCTGAACCCTCTGCACCGGCACCGAGCCGGAGATCAGCACATGACGTTCAACAATGTACCCGGCAACCTCTGCAGAGCTCCGAACATACGAGGCAATGGGCCGCGTGGAGTATTGCATCTGTGTGAATCATTACACTGCGGCGCACCTGGCTGCAGTTAGAGAGAGGACTTCTCCTTTGATAAACCTCACGACTGTTGGGGGGGGGGGGGGGGGGGGCGAAAGTGGAAAGACAAATACGCAACTGCCGACCAACCGGTGCTGCAGCCGTTAAAGCTCCCGCCCTTTTGGCGGCTAAAGTGTGTGTGTGTGTGTAAGCGGTTCAATGTTTAACCCTTATGTCAACAGAGTGCATGTGTCACAACAGCATTCCTGTGAGTCGCTTGTCTTGTGACAGAGCGGTTTCATAATGGGAGCACTGCTCCGACCGCCCCGCTTGCATTGTTTTGTCGCAGCAGGAAAGAGCCTTTTGTCTCAGGCCGACTTGCAGGCCGACGGGTTTCATGCTGCTGCATGTTGTGTGTTAATGATGAGCAGAGGGGCGAGGTAGCGGGTGGCCGGCTTAACTCGTTCAAACAGCACACACACAGCACCCTGTTTGCCCAGAATGAGCCTCTCCTCTTCCTCCTCGCTGTAAATGGTTAACTTGGCAAGGATCATGTGAGAGCGCTGCGGTTACATGGGAGGTGAACTTTGCTCGTCTTATTATTAGGCAACAGCATTTTTTTTCTATGAGAGCGTTTTTTTGTTTGTTTTTATATCAAGAGAGGAGAAAGAACGAGGTCTCCGCAAAAGTTGCTTGTTGATGAGCAAAGTAGATATGTACATGTGAAAATAAAAGTGTTGAAGGAGGGAGGGTGGGTGTTTTGTCCTTCATGGCAACCCTGGGTGTAGCCAGACGTGTCACTCAGTGGGAAACCATTTCCGCATCAAGGCCGTCTGGCTCCTCCCTGCCATTGTGTGGCAACGCGCTGTAGGTGAACTTTATCCATATTTGTTAAGAGAGAGAGAGAGAGAGAGAGATCGTTCAAGGGATTTGCATAGAGCAAGGTCAAGTTACACATCTGTGAGCGCTGCTGAACAATGTGGATCCCATCACTCACCATAAGGAGGGGGAGAAGTAATTACAATCTCTCATATGTTAAAACCGTTTGAAAAACAGCCTCCGTCCAAACCTGTATGTCAACTGTGTAAAACATCCAGTAATACATTACCATCACAGACTGAGATCACGCAGATAGTGTTCACCACACCCAGCTCCACGTGACCTTTAGGCAGGCAGGTTTTCTTGCGAACACATGGCGTAAGACGGCTCTAAATCAACTCGTAGTCGTTACAAATTTGCACGATACAAACACGTGGGTTCATATCACCTCCGGCTTATCGGGCTCCTTCAAGGGCACTGAACTTTCCCACAGTACTGCCTTTTGTATTGGGACTTCACTGTTGCGTCAAGGCTCTGCTATTCATCCCATGTGCTTCCCACAGTATTACTGTAGCTGAGCTTGTTGTGGGAGACTGACTGGACTAGCCACTATGTGCCTGTTAATGAAATGCATGCATGACAACATCTTTCCTACTTGCTGCAAAACCGGTTTGTCACAGATAACGTTTACCGCATGAGGTCATGTGATTCACAAAATAAAGGCTGTCATCACTTTCATTTCCATAATAACCACATGGGATGGAATTAATTGAATGTGTCTTTAAGGATACTTCCAGGTTTATATCAACTAGGGCTGTATTTCTGTAGGTGTGGCCAACATTACCATCAGTAATAACATGTTACTCACAAGGGCTCTCAATAAAAAAAATGTCTAAACCAAGTTAAACACATAATTAATTCAAATGCAACCTACTCATAAACCTTGTTGTAAATGTAATGCTGTTCTCTTTATTAATGGTGTCTCGCCTCACTTGAGTGACAAGCTAACGTTACTGTGAGGTACAGTTTACAAAGTCAGCAAACAGCCTTACCTCTATCGGCACTTTATCCATCCATGGTGTTCAATCAATTTGCTGAATGGGGATATTATTACCCCAACTGTCGCTTGTGAACATCCGTCACAGTTTACAGACCGGGTTCTTAATTGATCCATCATACCCATGCTGCGTTGCGGCTAAAAGAGATCATTGCCAACATCACCAGTTTACGCTCACGTTTGATTTTACCTGCACATAAAGTCGTACAGATAGAAACAGCCTATCTGACTGTTCTTTTCTTGCCTTGTCAGACATTGTTGTTGCTACGTCGCCATGTTCCAGATTCAAGCAATTCATTTTGTGAGGAAAATATTATCGCAACAGATAGAAGCCAAGGACAAGTGCCCTATCTCGCAATGTTAACAAAAGTGAGGAGTCATTCGTGTATCCACCCTGTGAGTTCGGATTCGCGCCAACATGTAAACATTTGAAGGGTTCGTCCTTGGCCGAATGCTACACCCTTCCACCGAGGGTCAAATTTTTTTCTGTAATCCTGCCAACAAACAGACAAACAAGCAAACCAAACTGAAAACATAACCTACGGTTACCTACGGTAATTATTGGTCAAAGCTACAAAAATAAGACCCAAGTTGTAAGACACTGTGATTACCCTCGGTGAATTCACACACGCACGGTTGTACTCGTCATTCCAGCTCTACTTTCTATTCCAGCTCCTCACAGCGAGCTGCTTTCTGAGACAGGGCTTTGATGTGGATGAGGGAGGTGAGGCGTCGTGTGCCCAGATGCCCAGACGCTGTGGTTAAGGGGGCTTTATCACACAGACAGGAGGACAGCACTCATCTCCTGCCCTCCCATCTTTCACCACGGCGGGAGGCTGAATGTGACAACCGATGCTCCCCAGCTGCTCAGGAGCCAGGCCCCCAAAACCACAGGCGGATAATGAATGCCACACCATTGTGACAACTTGCACTTTTATGGATAGGGGAGGAAGGACATCTCTGGCACGGACGCTCGCAGCACATGATGAAACATCCTCCATAAACCACCAGACAATCAAAGGGAGGGCAGGGAGGCATCTGTGGAATCTGTAACGGGAACCACGGCTGAGTTATGACCACTACCAAAAAAGGGCTGTTTCCAAGTAAATGTGTTTAGAATTTGACTGCGGGAAAAATTAAGAGAGATCCCTTTCCAAATGCAACCACAACATATGTAAACAATGCATTATACAGGCGCATTTCCCCATAATCTTTCCTGATCTGAATAAGCTACATGCTATAAATGAAGAATTTCCCTCAAAATAAAGAGACTTGAGGTTTTTCAATTGGGTCAGTATTTGCTATTCTTGGTTTCCCTTGCTCTCGCAGTCGTGTTATTTTGTTTTCTAAACATCACAGAAATTACTCCGCATACCCCTTCTGCTTTCAAGGCAAATGTTACTGGAACAGGAGCAGCTTTGATCTCCTTCCAATCCCAACCCTGAAATATCTGCTAAATAAAAGGAGTTATAAATATGCATGTTCACACATATTTTTAGGTTTTATTCACCAGGGTTTTATCCAACTCTTCGGCTGAATTAATACATGCAAAGGGGTAAATACAAATCACATGGGTGTTCAAACTATTGACAGAAAAGGTAGCAACGTGAAAATGATGCCAGCACTAGTGAGTTACGAGACACCCGAGTGCTCTGATGGTAACTGCTGTGCCGGGGACGTCAGAGTCCATTTTCTAGCATGGCTGCTCAAAAATAGAAAGGAGCTCCGGTAATAAATAAGCCTACTTTGGGAAAGTTTTTATTTGGCTCAGAGGAAGAGGTTACATAACACACACGAAATACACCTCTTTAGTTTTCTTGGCTCAAAAAGAAAAAAAATGAAGAAAGAAATGTAACCTTTGTCAACAAACGAGGCTGGAGTAAAAAATGCTATGTGTCCAAATATAAACGTTCCTGCAACACATATAAACACATTCAGGCCCCGATGGTACATACATATTCATGCTGCTGTATGCACTATGAAGGTCCTTATAATGAAGTTGGATGTGTCTCTCTGGGGTTCGCATGAGGATGTATCAAGGTGTAAGAACAAACCAGCCGTACATAAACTAGTGCAGTGCTACTGTACAGTCCTTATATACGTGTGTGTGTGTATGTGTGTGTGTTTACTTGTACATCTATCTTTGTGAGGACCAGTTCGAGTTGTAGACCTTCAGAGTGAGGACATTTATGAAAAGCGAGGACATTTGTGTAGGGTTGTTGTCAGGCATTTAGTTGTGATGGTTACGCTAAGGTTAAGGGCGAGGGAATGCATTATGTCAATGACTGCATGGATGTGTGCGTGCGTGTACAGCAGAATGACATTTTGAACATTTTTTCTGAGTCGGTCACAAAGCTGGAATGATTGCACAGCTCAGCCCACTAAGCTAAACATAACAACCATGAGTCAGGGGTGAAACAGCCTTTTAAGGGCAATAAGTGAGAAGCCATTTAGATATGCAGGTGTTACTTATTCAGGTGTTACAGTAGCTTATGAATTGAGGCCTATCCTCAAATTCTGGTTCAACCGGTTCTAACTATGTGCTGATTTTGCAACAAGAGGCCAGGGAAAGTTTGTTTACATCAATGTCTGGTTGTGTCTGAAAATATTCGGGGGTTTCCACTGGACGGGAAACTATGTCGTCAGCTCACACTGCACGCAAGCTTACTAAAGCATTACAGAAGCAAAGTTCAGGTCTCTCTGTTCCTGGTTGCCAAAGCAGACTCTGAAACTACCTTCTGTTTAAAAATGGATGTGAAAACAATGTTCATTTACATTTTTCTGTGGGGATTATTTCCCCCGCTCTACCCTCTGCTATTTACTGAGTTGTCTGTCCCCCGACGAGCTCGGCAGATTAAGGGGATATGTTACCATCTTGGTTTTTTTTCTAAATGGATACACATGTGGCACATCTGGGTCCAAGCCTGACTCATTACTCACTTTTTTTATGTTCCATTCTCTGCAGCCATGGCAACTGCTGCATGTTTGGCAGAACGCTTTTGAAGGCAGTGGAAAAAGAGAGAGAGAGATAGATAGAGAGAGAGCCTAGGGAGGGAGCATAAAGGGAGAGTGAGAAAGGGAGGGAGGGAGAGCGAGCAAGCTCTCAGTAGTTGGCCTACATCCAGTGTAATCATGCCATGGAGCCGAAATGAGGCCTTTGGCAGCACACCAGGTTTCTGAGAACAAAGATGTGAGCTTCTAATGTTGGCGGTGGGGCCTGCTTGGCATCCTTTGCCATTTCCCAGCAGCCCTTGCCTTGGCCGACTGCCAGGCCCCCACCCCCACCGGGACTGCAAAGAGGATCAGAATAAAGAGAGAGACTTGTTTTTCACTCGCCTCTTGCTCTGGCCCAATGACATCACCTCTGCAGCCTCCAGCCCCCAGATTCCAGCCGCCCAGCACATTTTTCCCTTTCGCCGTCGACCCTCCATTTTATTTGAATTCCACCATTTTATACCTAAATCAAAGCAGACTCCTTAAAAATGTCCCAATTCGTGTTTCTGTGCACACGCTGCACATCGCTTCTCTGCATCATGCATCCAGGATCCGGTGTCAATCCATTCAGACAAATCAATACAACGTCTTCCAACTAACATTGAAATACAGGAAGCAGCTAATTTGACAGATGGATGTTGTGGCGTTATCTTTCAGAGCTCCCCAAATTTTTATCTGCGCTCTAATCCTCGCTGAGCAAATCCGTGGCTAAAAATAGCACTGTGAACAGGATATATATGGTAGTCGGGGTACTATGATAATCTTCATGGTTACTGCTCTCTGTTACACATACAGGGGCTGTTTAATTCATTCATTAGTCCTTACATTCACCCTCCTGACATGTTCCACCGTCTGCCACTCTGTGCAGCTATTAATCTGCAAGGCGGGTCACTACAACAACTGCTCGACTGCAGTGAAATGTCCTCACACGTCCTGCATTAACCTCCCTTTGTTATGTGCAACATGTTACAGTGGAGTTTGGTGCTCACTTCAGCAGTTGTGCTAAAAAAGGGTTATATAACATGAATGTTGTTCTCGTGGAGGAGAAGCACAGAAAGAAAAAAAGGACTAAGAAAACATCCAGCGCTGTGTTTGGATTTGGCAGAAAACTTCAGAGAGAATTTGTAATGATTCGCTCCCATGAATAAAAGATGGCCAATATAAAATTGAACAGGCTCAGAAAGCGATAGAAGCAAAATAACGTCATCTCATCAGGTCTGAAATGCTGTCACATGCCGGGTATTCCCCTGGCCGGCACCTACCTTTCACTCTTTATTTAGCTATTTAGCATGTCTCAATTTACATACCGCTCAGCAAAAAAAAAAAAGTTAAAAACAGCATTACAGAACTACTCTACCTAGCTTAGTGGCTTAAATGCTATGGCCGTACTGTGTACATGCTTCATATTGCCAGTCGGAGCCATCTGTGCAAGTCTGGCTTCCTCTCAGTTCTTTGTCGCCTCTGCTCATTACAACTGTGCTTTGCAGCCGCTGCAGCTTTTACTTTAAATCAGTGGATCTTCCCATTATAGAAGCAGGTCATTTAGGATTTAATTGAATCCCAGCATGCCTCCGTCTTGCATAATAGTGTGTAGCTATTTGCTTGCACAACAATCGGCTGAGTGGAAACCGAAGGATCAAAGCATTAGGCAACCGTTTCCCACCAATCTCAAGGAAAGAATGTGTTTATTTTTGCCCCTCACAGCAGTCATTTTCTAACTGTGTCATAAAGCGTTACAACACTTCCTCGTGTTGTTCACCCAACACGGATTGAGGTTTGAGAGAAAGCGGAGATGGGAAACAATGTGTTTATACAGTAGTTTACAGTCTGACGGCACTAAAACCATGTGATCTCCTCAAGGGGATATCGTTGCGTTGCATTGTTAGGCGTGCTTTACAGAAACAATCAAGTTAAATCATATGGCAACTGCACTACCATTATATCTGCTTGGCGGCAACTTTGTTATTTTGTTCGCAAACGGCTCGACATCCCGTAGATGGGTGAGGCGGATGAGGGTACGTGACTAAACATCTTGCTTCCTCTTTCCAACGTCACATGGACTTGCACAAACATATCCTGCTTTGTGTCTGCAGGTTACAGACGCATTGCCTCACCCAAAGCCCGAGGCTAAGCTGCAATGAGTTGGAATGAGCCCAGATGAGAGGGAGGAATCTGAACTACTGGGACACTCCTCCAGTTCAAACATACACTTTTACTTCAGGGGGGTTTTTGGCTGGGGATTTTTTTTTTTTGGCATATGACCTGTTTCTACAAACATTTTCCATCATGTAAAACATAATAGTCGAATCATTCATCTTGCTACACCTCTATACTAACACTTCTGATTTTGTGTTTAATTATGCGCTTACTAAAAAAAATAATAATAATAAAAAAAGGAGTCTGACTGGCTGATTCATTCCTGTGTCATTTCATTTGGTGGTGGCAGATTTGGATGACTGACTGCTCAGTTCATGTGGGCAGAGCTATATTCATGCTGTAACCCCGATCCATTCAAGCTTACAACACACTGGTTGGAAATCCCCACCTCATGACAGAGCTTCCTGGTTACTGGCTAACGGAGGCGCTTTTCTCTCTCATTTTATATATTAACAGGGCAGGAAATTATTGTCTAACAGTGCTAAAAAAAAAAAATATCCAGTCTGTCCGTGTTGAACTCATGTTGGCAAGCTGACACGAAAACGTGGGCAGTAAAACCCCTCCAATAATTATAAAATATGGCCAATGAATTGTATTTGCTGCTTAAACAAAAACACTGTTATGTTTTCTGCACAACGTGTTCTAGGTTCGTTGTATATTTCTATAAAACTGCCACTGTATTACAGTTGTTTTCGACCCACCTCATCCATTGCACAGCAGCAGTAGTAGTAGCAGCTCATGGCGTCGAGGCGCTGTGCATTGAGAAAAACAAGCTGCAGCGTGCGTTTTTCAGCCTGAACCGGATAATGCTCTGAATTTAGGACAAAGCAGCAGTCAACTGGAGGAGCTGGCGACTCTCTCTCTCTCTCCTTCTATCCCCTGGCGGTCTACTGCTAACCTACAGCCACGTTTGTTCATAGAAAAAAAGAAAATTAAAAAAACCTCGCTGCATGCTCGCTGGTGTCGACGGTGCCATATTTTCTTTTTTTTGCAGGTTTGATAATAATAACAGGAGGTTATTCCTTTTACTCGGAGGCGGCGGTGAGGCTGAACTGGGTGCAGTTCTGGCCGAGGTTCAAGTGATTACATTAAATTTAAAAAAAAAATAAAAAAATAAAAAAGAAGTGAGCGACAGAGGCTGCAGTAAACTGTGTGTGTGTGTGTGGGGGGGGGGGGGGGGGGGGGGGATGAGTGGGTGGAGGTGGGGGTGGGGTGGGGGGGGGGGGGGGGTCTGTCGAAGAAATCAAGTCAATAGAAACTGAAGTGGAAGCAGGCGTTTAGAGCTCCGTGGTGACGTCACTGCTCCACATTGAGCCAGTAGTAGAGAGTCAGTGGAGATAGATAGAGGAGCGCCGTAGTAAAGTACACACCGACATGAACGTCTCCCTCTAAAACCTCAACGTTGTCGCTCTAAAAGTCGGGAGAAGACGCCGTTTGTGTATTTTTTTTTCTTCCTCTCGACAACCGGAACTTGCTCTTTGTTGGCTTTTTTTAAAGGGAGCTCGGAGGAAAGCAGGGAAAAGGGAAAACAACATTTTGGGTTTCTTTTCGGGGGGTCGACGACGAGCGCTATGTCGTCCGCGGCGGTCGCTGCTTCTTCCAGGAGGCAGTCGTGTTATTTATGCGACTTGCCCCGCATGCCGTGGGCCATGATCTGGGATTTTACCGAGCCCGTCTGCAGGGGATGTGTCAACTACGAAGGAGCGGACCGCATTGAGTTTGTCATCGAGACAGCGCGGCAGCTCAAGAGGGCTCACGGGTTTCAGGAGGGCAGGTCTCCCGGGCCGGGGAAGTCGCAGAAAGAGATCCAGGCGATCAACCACGCTGCGGCGGGGGACCAAGGCTCCCGGCCGCCGCAGCCTCTGGACCGCTACCCGCTCTCCTCCGACCGCCCGCCGAGGCTGGGTCCAGAGTACCAGTCTGGCAGGCAGGCGAACGGCATTCCCGTCCCCAATGGATTTCCTAAGCCCGACGAGCCGCCAGAGCTAAACCGCCAGAGTCCCAACCCGCGCAGGAATAGCACGGTCCCCCCAAATCTAGTGCCTTTGGTTAACGGGAACATGCCCCCGGTGCACGCAGTCAACGGCAGACCGGGCCAGATGGGACTTCCCTCTGCACTGGCGGGCGGTAGTCCCGCCGACATGGGCAAGAGACCCGCCTCGGTCTCCAGCACCGAGCACGACAGAGAGGGGAAGGAGAAGCACAGACCGGACAGTCTCACGCCGGAGCTCTCCGAGAGCCACAAAAACAGGGCAGACCCGGACTGGATGAGCAAGGGCAAAACAGTGAGGGACCTGATGGCTCTGCACACGTTCGACAACAGGTTCAAGAAGGACCATGCGGCCATGCAACAAAGGGCTATGGTCTATGAGACCAGCGCCACGGCTTCCAAGCCAGGTAAGCATCCAGCAATGTTGAAATTCAAGAATATTTTCTTGTCATTTCTGTGCAATATAAAATTTTATGTTATCTTAATTTACTCATTCGTGCACATGAATAGGTTAACAAAGTGCAAAATGATAAATCTAGTAGTAGGTCTGCAAAATTCAAGGTGCACACATTGTATTTTTTTTTTAACGATTTTGTGGTGTTTGTTATTATTGTTTTGTACTCTGTGGTGCAGCAGGGAACGGCAAAAGTGCACGTCTCTCCACCAGTGTAATTGTTGAGCCATGTCTGAGCTGTGAGACTCAACTATTTCTGTTTAACCCTTTCCCACCTCCAGACAGAGGAAAACACCCCCGGAGCATGAAGAGAAAAGCCTCTCCTGAACCAGACGGAGAGGGGACCGCTGCCAAGCTCAATGGAGAAGGACAGCAGTGGTTACCACCACCTAGTGACGGACTGAAAATGCCTCCAGTTCCCCAGCCAAGCTTCAGCTCTCCCCCTTCCACAATATCCCCCCACTCCCGCACCACCCCGCCTGAGGCGGCCCAGAACGGCCAGTCCCCCATGGCGGCTCTCATCATGGCGGCAGACAACGCAGGTGGGAACAGCTCTCCCAAGGACGCCAACCAGGTCCACTCCACCACTCGGAGGAACAGCAACAGTCCCCTGTCGCCGTCCTCCATGAATCAGAGGAGGCTGGCGCAGAGAGATGCGTCTGGCGCGGGCACGCCCCACGTGCCAGGCATGGACCAAGTGCACCCCCAAAGCATTCCGGACTCCTCGGTACCCGGCAGCATACCCCTGTGCTGCACGCTGTGCCACGAGCGTTTGGAGGACACACACTTTGTTCAGTGCCCGTCTGTGCCCTCGCACAAGTTCTGCTTCCCGTGCTCGAGGGAAAGCATAAAGCAGCAAGGTGCCACGGGTGAAGTGTACTGTCCAAGTGGAGAGAAATGTCCCCTGGTTGGCTCGAACGTACCGTGGGCTTTCATGCAAGGAGAAATCGCCACCATCCTTGCAGGAGACGTCAAAGTAAAAAAGGAGAGGGACCCTTGATTTTGTTTGAACACTTCTTTGGGGAGGGGAAGCAAAAATATGAGTATAAATATATAAATATCACATACATACCATTCAAACAAACTAACGGACTTGTACATATTGGACCCAAGGGAAGAGTATACTTCGTAAACATGGTTGTATAATTTTTGATTTTTGAATACATTGTGTTTCTATATTTTTGAAGATAAAGGTATGTACTCATTATAATGGACTACGTTCCTCTTTGTTGATGTTTAACAAAATTCTTGATGTACTTCTAGGTCTGGTGGCAGTTCCTGTTTAACGTAGAATGTGACTAATGCTACTCTACGAGCACTTGGCAAAACTGAAATGCTTTTAGCTGTACTTGTATGCACTTGTTTAAAAATTGCCAAATACAATTTCTGATCTTGTATGAACTTATTGTCTGGGCTTGCTTCATTTGAGTGAATACGTTACACAGGAACCTGTGGACAGATGGTGAGATAGGGGCTCTGTGCTCTGCTACGCAGGCTTGTTGTGACGGCTCAGGAGACTTGATTTACGCTGCACAACATAAAGCAGGCTGCTGTTTCGAGCTGCAGGACGGCAGCCTTGTTTTATCTGCACACATGCCTTTTTATGATTCATGGAAAAGCATGGGTGGAAAAAAAAACAACCCCCCCCCCCCCCCCCAAAAAACAAGACACATTCCGTCCCAAAGTTGGTCCAGCATGTGCATCACTGTAATTGATGGCAGCGTACAGAAATAGGTGCCAAGTCATGTTCAGTCAGCTGGAATCTGTTGAGTCAGTAACGTGAGAAAGTGCATGATTTCCAACATGATACCATAGTGTAACCGCGTTGTGTAACCGCACAGCCCAAACGTTCCGTCCTAGATAACATTCTTAGCTTGTGCACAGGTGCCACACATTTTCGAGCTTGTATGCAAAATTGTGTTTGACAAACTGGTTATACTTGACACAATCCAGCTTTTGATTCACTGAGCAGTTCGCAAACCCACAACGTATGAATAAAAATCAGCATTTCAAACTACCCTCCAAGCATGAATTCGATACATTAGCACTGCAGCAACACCCCCTTTCAACGTCACCGACGCTGCAACATGCCTCCACGATGCTCAGAGCAGATTTCTGCCTCGGTATGCAATGTGTGCTCTTTCAGAGTAAACAATAACGCTGCTGCTGCCCTACATACCAACCACGGTCTGCATCTCTTCAGATGCAAATTTAATTGTTGCAGATTCATGGCGGCGAGGCCGTAAAAATGGCAATTCTGTCTTCGTAATGGCAAGTAGGCAGCCAGACTCCTCTCTACAAGCAGTGGGCGCCTCATGGGGTCGTTATGTGCCAAGCTGCAGTTACTGTGTCTGCAAAAGAGAAGCAATCTGGAGGCTGTTTTTCGCTCCCTCAGACAAAGAAATCTCACTCGCTCGCTGCTGACACTGCAGCAAGCGGACACTGACATGGAGATTCATATCTAGGAGAGGAAGGGTGGGGGGGGGACTTGGTGTAGTAGGCAGGTGCGTAAATATTTGAGACATCCTGCTCGCGTTTTACTCGAGCCGTCAGTGCAGCTCCCAAATTTCAGCCATGGCCCGCAGATAGTTTTTTCTTTGGGGGGGGTTATCAAGTGCCCATAAAAGGCTCTTGCGTTGATGCTTTTTTGTGCTTTAGTTCCATTGGTGCCCATGAAGCTGTTCCTCAATTCAGCATTCATTGACCTCGCTGTGTTGAAAATGTATTTTGGTAGGCACCTCAGAGTCTTAACAGGGATTACCCGCTCTGTAATAAACTGCATGGTGTTCTTATTACCTGATTGATTCATAATGTTGAATGAAAACATAGCCTTTGCACCCAACTGTTTAGTCAACTAAGAGGGGCACGGATCTTTCTAGTCCCCTGATTGAACGAACTCTCCAGCAAAAAAAAACAGCTTTCACAATGTCATTTGAGGCCGAGAAGCTTTTGACCAACAGAACCCTGTTTTTCCAGAGTATGCTTTTTTTGAAGGCAGCTGTTTGTTTATGGTCCTTTTCCGTTCTTTGGAGACTAATCTTATCAGTTGGACTTCAAACGCAGCCCAGTTTGATAAAGGTTAACACTTCAATGTGCTCACCAACAACACACCCACTGCATATTCCATCGCACATACTGTTCTCAGAGATTTCTTTTGTTAATAGTTGGCACTTTGACCTACTTGTTCCTTATGACAGTGTGCTGGGAGCCAAATTGAAATTGCCACATCCAAGGAAGGCAGGTTTTAATAGCCGGCCATGAAGTATGATGCAACGACGCACAAGAGAACATTTCTCTCTCTCTCTCTCTCTCTCTCTCTCTCTCTCTCTCTCTCTCTCTCTCTCTGTCTCTCTTCCCGTAAAGATTTATCGCAGCAGAGCCAATACCTGTTTGTTCAGTGCTGACTAAAATAGCTTGCCGCCGTATCTAATACAGTGATAATGTGTCCCTGGAAGTGGCTCTGTCATAACACAGTGCTCTGGAGTTGCATAGTTACCAGAGGAACCGGTGCACAGCAGATGCTCCGGTGCAGCCTGTCGATTTATATGCAGGAGGGAACATTATGGAGTGATTTCAGTAAACAACCGCCATGTGAAGACAAGGTCACACAGAGTTGATGGCATGGAGTTCAGCTTGAATATTTATGATCATATATATATATTTTATTTGTTTGTGCGACCGCTCTCCTCTGTTTTCAGTATAATCACGCAGGTGCCTTGTGTGTGTTTAATGACTCACAGGCTTTTCGTTGTGTTTACTATAGGAACCTTCAGGGATTTTTAATGATTAAGCTCCTGCTTATGAGACAAACATTGTTTGACTTTGATGTGCTCTTACCCTGGAACTATTTCAAACCGAGTAAGACATAGCGTCTGAGACAGAGCCAGGTGAAGTCCAGGTGAAACTGATATCACCTGAGGCAAAGATTCATTTAGATTCCTCCTCCTTCCGCTGCGTTATCATAGTAGCTTTTGTCTGAAGCTGCGCGGCGGTTTAGCTTACAGTCATGTAGTTTGCATAGATCCAAGCAAGAAAAATGGCCCCAACCCAGACATTCTTTATCAAGCTGCTGCAACACATCAATGGTCATAAAATTCGACATTGACCGTTTGATTGATTTACTAGACAAGAGTCTAGTTAATCAAGCTAAGTGAAAGGCAATAACAGATAGGTGACGCAGAGAGTCTGTTGCCTCCCCGCCTCTCCTTTCAATGGTTAACTAAAGTGTAGGTCGGTATGCAGTGTTACACAAAGATGCTGCTGTGATAGTAAAGCCATAACTGGGTTGGTCAGGGTTCACATTTGTTGTCTTCGGAGCGTTTTCTCTAGCCCGCTCAGATAAGCATGTGTTTGATGTTTCTGGTTCACTTACGCTGGTTTAACTATTGATGTCATGGAGAAATACTTACAGAATCATTATAAGCACATTATAAAGTCTATGAACCACATGTATAGACAGTCATTTCCTTAGAAAGAGTATGGCACTAATGCGGACGACATCTACATTGCAGTGCATTATAAATTCAAATCCTTTGGCATTTATTTTACATTAGAACGTTGAATATGGCCCAGTGGGTGGGCGGAGGGAGGGGATGTGTGGGAGACAGTGAAGCACTCGGTGTAGCCAGCTGTTTCACTAATGAATCTATGTTTAGCACAATAAATCAAGAGGCATGCTCGTGCTGCTGTAATCCCCTGAAAGCGAGCGGAGACTGGGACGCGCCAAAAGCAGAATCTGGTCCACATTTCTCCCCTCCCAGTATAACTGATCCGCATGGTTAATTTTAGACCTGTCAGGGAAAACAAGGTCACAGCAAATGTTGTATCGAGGACACGCTCGTATCTGCCTCTTTTTTTTCTTCTGTTCATCAATCAAAGTTTCCCTTTGGAGTTGGGCTCGGGCTCCTGCGAGACTAGTAATGACGGTTTCTGCTCTCAGCACCGGGGGAGAAGCCGGAGCTCCAACCAGCAATTAGGAGGAGCACGGCTGAATCCGCAAGACCTGTAAAATTTCCCTTCTGATTATTGGCTTGCTCCACAGAGGGTTTTTTTTTTTTTTTTACATCTGACTGGTCCGGCCTGGTTACCATGAAGGCCTGATTACAGTGCTGAGTGCCAAATTTGTTTGCTCTCAGACTGGTATGAGGCCCAATTACTGCGAACGGCCTTTACGAATCGTTCTGTGCTGTTCTGAGTTCAATGAGTTTTAATCTTTTTTTTTTTTGCATAATGGCTATTTTCTATGAATAGTATCAGCAAGAAACAAAAAACAGTGTATTTTAGAGGTCACACAAACAAAATGTATGTTTTCATTATACTTTTAAGATATTTTAGTGTCTTCCCCTCCCCCTCCCCCTACACACACACTTGTTTGCCTCTACACTTCTTTATACACACCGTCGTCATACTTTGTGAACCTAATTCTCCCTATTTTTCTTGCATATCTACATCTGTCTGCCTTCTTCCCCCTCTGTCCTTCCTTTTCTCTCTGACTGGCGGTTACGCTCACACTCTCGATATAACTATATTCCTCCTCTCTGCTGTGGTTGTTGTCGTGAATCAAGTCTGTGAAATGGAAATGAGGACTCTCTCGCTCTCTCGCTCTCAGCCTCCCTCTCTTTTCCAGACATCAAAACGAGGCTATGCCTCCAATGTTTTTCTCAGATCTTGGAGTGCTGCCAAATCTTATAAGTGGAGCAGAGAGAGAGAGAGAGAGAGAGAGAGGTGGAGGAGGAGAGTGAGCAGAATGCAGAGGAAGGAGAGGGGGCGCAGCACAAAAAGATGAAAGGAGAGAGGATGAAAAATGAACAAGGGAAAGAGGCAACGTGGAGATGAGGACAAAGCATGGGACTGATCCAAGAGCATTTGGGCTTTTTCTCATATTATAGCCGAGCCCAGCACAATCCCTCCTTTTTTTCTGCTGAGCAACTACTCCTAAGCTTCTGGCTCAGGATCAGCTGATAAGATGGCTTGCTGCTACTATGCCAAATGAAAAATGGGAGGCGAGAGAGGGGAGTGTGATCTCCTGCAATCGAGAATGTCTGGTACACAACAGTATGGCTGTAGAGTAAAGCCCAGGAGGGGCTCTAAATTTATGAAATTTGTAATGTAAAAAAAGACCCCTGCACATTTGAACATCTATAGAGATCCAATTGTGTAAAACAAAAGTCATGACTTCTCTTTTTCTCTGACTGAACTCTACTTTCCAGACAGAGGGGAGGGGGCATGCCAGTCACAGTATTAAGATGCTTGTTGCCACCTCTGACACGAGCCGAGCCAAAGTTAGATTCAGCCGTCAATCTGAAGCCGCACTAAAAGTAAACAGCAGCTAAAGCACAGCTTTTCTCTTGAAGGATCCGCCGCCAGCCGCTCTGCACTTTGCAAATCGCAAATGAAACCACGGTTCCTCAACACGCCGCATGTATTGAAAGAAAGACAGTGAGCCAGACCCTTTCAAAAACAGATGCAACCATAGTGATTGACTGTCTACTAGCGTGTCTGTCAGCTTTGTGGAGATTAGTCGTGTGTGTGTGTGTGTGTGTGTGTGTGGTAAAGGCATAGGGGGGTAGCAGGTGACTGTTTGTCCCTCTGCACTCCCGAGGTGCTTTAGTCAGCTAAGAGCCTGGACTCAAATGGATGGGATGGCACGTGAGGGCCATATGTGCAAAGCCTCGTATGCTGTAGTACCATGTAGGGTAAGGCAGAATGTGCCTGAAGTCACCGCACTAAGAATAAGCAGATCATTTCAAACAATGTGCTGGTGCAGACATCCATGTTGAGATAACAGCTACAGCGACGCAGTGAAATGTTTGATCTGAATGCAAGCTGCCTTTGCTCTGCTGGTCTGTGAAGAGCCTGACGGGGGGACGGGCTGGTGGGGTGATGAATGCCTCGGCCTCCGGGGCGTGTCAGCAGATCCGTGGTGATGCATTATGGGACGCTCATTTCCTCGAGTCCCTGTCTGTTTATCAAACCGCTCCTCCGCAGGGCCTCGGCCGCGGACAGTCATCGCCAGGTCAAGCTGGGACACGGCGCTCAGTGTGTGCATGCAGAGAGATCAGCTGCCTCCACCACAACCGCACAATCAAGCTTTCACCGTCGCGTTGCCAAACAACAAAGCGCCACAACAATTGTCTGGGACAACTTTTATGTGCTGCATAAAACCAGGATTCCTGAGAGATCCTCAGTGTGTTGTACATCGCCTTTCATCTCCTTGAAGGCATACAGTTGTCAGAAGATAAGAACAACACTCAGATATTCTGTCTTTATCTGCGAATGTGACGTGTGTACATGCCCACACACACACACACACACACACACACACACATATATAAGCACATGCATAATAATACCCATCCACGAGCTCGCTGTAGTTTCTTTGTATGTTACATAACTGTGAGTGGGAGAAATTTCTCCTCTGAGTGCTAATGTTGTTGTCAATCAGGGCTTTATAGTGGCAGCCAGTGCACAATCTCTGCAGAGGCAGAATAAAGCTTTTATCGCCTTTGTTCACCCTCCCTTGCCTGTCAAAATGCTCTATTCTCTTGCTTCTACCTGCGCCTCTTGTTCCTCCCTCTCTTTGTGTCTGCGTGTGTTGGAAATCATTTTTCTCGAGAAGTGTTTACGTCTCACAGCCATGGAACATTTGAGTTGGAGTTAAGGAGCGAGAGGAGGTCAGGTCAACATAGAGAACAAGTGGGGCCTGTGTTTGACAGGTGTGTGCTATTATTGGAGCCGGTGACTTCGAGTGTATTACACAACTGTGTCGCTCGGACTGGTTTATTTAGACCGCCAGCAGAGCCTTCGGAGTATCTGATAACTCGGGCAGAGCATGTCACAACAGGTGTCGTGGGGGGTGGGGGATAATGGTACAGTAAATAAGAGACGGGTTTTTATAGCTCAAGGTTGGTCTCAAATTTGGAGCGCTTGGAGAAAGCATTCCCGAGTGTAATTCTGCGGCACTGGCACAAAGGCCATCCAGTTGGCTGGATCCAACAAAAGCACACTTGTATTTAGCCATCATCAAATAGAGTATGCTAATGACAGGTTGTGCTCGATATACTGTATACATGTCTGCTGCTCTGTAATGATATAATCATAGAGCAGAAACCGCACCCCTCCCTTGTCTTCCTCTTTGGTTGGAATGTGCAGGGGGAGAAAAATGATCCAATGTCATCCGGAGTGATGGAAGCTTCTCTGTTGAGCCAGAGGGATATGTTCAGGGGCTAGGAGGAGGGAGGGGGGGCCGGGGGCGGATATTTCTGGTTGAGTGTGAGTTTGAGTAAGTCCGGGCAACAAGCCAAGCATGCCGATGGAGGGGAAGGGAGGGTTTTGGAGCGAGAAAGGAGGGAGATAGAAACCCTTTTGGGCTGGTGCACTGTCAGCTTCACTAGCACACAGCTGCTTCTGGAAAATGCTGCACCCTGCCCTACTAAACCACCAGGCATGACATGAATAACAAGAATGGCCGAGCCGTCAACAGCGGATACTTTTTCTTTTGACGTGGGCCTAACAGACTGGTACAAATGCCCTGGCCTTGCACATAGTGGAAAAATCAACAATGAGGGGGACACCGGGGCACAATGTGGAAACGGAATCCCGGGTTTAGAAGGCTTTGTCTGGACAAGGACGCAGTTGACACAGACCCTGAAGGCTTTGGAAAAGGCTGTGCAACAAAATGCCAACTGATGTGTTTTGATGGGGGTTACTTGTTCAGCAGCCAGTCACTAATTATAGACTCAGAAGAAGCCCCTAATTTGCTCTCAGCCAACGTGGAGCTTTTGCAAAATTTCCCTTCCAAGCGACATGTGTCATTTATGTGAAGACGGCGGCAGAAAAACGAGATCACACACGCATGCGTCGCTTTGTTTCCAGCATGACCAGTCAACACTCCTGGGTCTAAGTACAGCCTTTTCCAGCCGTGTGTGAGTGTTGCTCTGCAGATGAGATAATGCTAGCCCTCATGCGTCAATGAGGTTGTTAGCCACGATGAAGCCTCCCCGGTGTTGACATTTCCCTTCCCAACCTGTCTGAACACATAAGGCCATGGAGGCTCCTCTCAGGCTGACTGTAGCCATAGCTGATAAAGAGGTGAGTCACCCGCTTATCCATCCTGCTCTCCCTGGCAGCACTCTTACCCTTAACCCCCGTCATCCTCATTCACAAGGCCTTATGTGTACACCCAGCACATGGTGGATTGTATGAATAGCAGCGACCGCGTGGCTCGCCGCTGACACCTGACATTTTCATGCCCGAGCAAGCCGCTGATACATTTGGCGCTTGGCACGCATTCCTCTCCCGGGTTTATCCATCTGTTGATGTAGAGCCCAACCCCCCCTCCAGCCACTACTATGTTCTCGTAACATAACACGAGGCTCGCCTTTCCCTCTATTCATCTTAACATGCGAGCACTTCATGGCACAGCCGTCGCCCCTCCCTCCTCCATGTTTTTCTCTGGCTCTCGCTCTCCCTCCCCGTGGTGCTGCCTTTCTTTCCCTTCACACGCAAACAACACAGTCCACCCGAGTCATTAGTCTTCAGGTTGGCGTTCAGCTGGTCTCAGAAACCCACAAAGATGGAGAAACCAAAAAAGTGAGATGGGAACTGCGTGAAGCTGGAGTGATAGTGCTGGCAACAGACAGAATGTACGATTGTGCGGAGGCAGGGTGCTTCCTGGCTGCCTGCCAACTTCCAGCAGCAGCACTGCAGCATGTCAATGTGTCCGTTGCCAGGGAAACAAGGAGAGCACACACAGCAACACAGCCCATAGAACGCCATGTCGTTACATTTGTCCCTTCTTTCTTTAAAATGCTCAATGAAATCATACTGCTCTCTTGTCCAGCGAGGAGCATCGGGCAGAGTTCACCTTCAACCTCCCCCTCTGCTCAGGGGCCTCAGCCAACCAGAAGGAGTCGCAGCAACATGGACACGATCCCTCACTGGCTTCCCAACCAAGAACATGGCCCATTGTGCTCACAGGTGATCAAGACCAGTGACGCTACTAATTTGTGGGAATCAACACTCACAGTAATTGTAGCACACAGGAGCGAGTTTACTAGCAGAGAAGAAGACTTGGCTCAATGTTACTTTTGGTGGTCATGGAGACCTACTGTATGTACTTTTCTTTGAAAATAAAATTCAATAAGGTCTTTGAGAGAATAAATAAATGTAAAATACGTCCTCCGTGGGCTCTGCAGGGTGTGAATTGCGTCGTCCTCACTGCACATGTTATCAGGTCGGTGATTGTACCCTGCAGCAAGCAGCTTGGCTGTGAGTTATTACTGGCGGGGGTATACTCCTCCATCAGGCATTGTGAAAGAATGACCTCAGATACATCAAGCAGAGCGGTGGCTCTGTTGCAAAGTCACAACTTGCAACATAAGTCATTAGTCTGTTGAGCCACAAAGTGCCACAGCAACCTAATCGGTCTGTCTCAAGCTGTGACCTTGATCAGAGTACCTTCTCTATCGCTTTGCGGACACTATACTGCCCCCCCCCCCCACATTTAATAGTGAAAGTAAAACATATTTATCTTAATGTTGCCTTTGTGCTGTGATACAATCTGTCACTCTGGAACAGCCTGTATTGTGCTCTGTTTAAGGCATATACTTTGTAACACAAGCTGTTTGCAGTGACCTCAGAAAGAAACTGCTACGCCTTTATCTCTCTACGTGTCCCCAGCTCTGTCTACAGTCAGGCTTTTTAAGTATCGGCCATGATTTCAATGAATGGCATGTCTTGTGGCCATATGTAAAACGTTAATATGTTTGAACATAAGCCCTTAAACGCCAGTGATTAGCTTTAAATCGAATAACCACATGATGGTCTGATTACAACACAATGAAGGCAAATTGTTTACTTTTTCATTTGGGTGAATATTTCTGCGCAGCTGGACAGCTAAAGGACAACTCAGTCAGCCCCACCTAACCTGGCACTCTTATCCAAGTCTGGCTCCGTCTGTGCTCATATCACTGGAGGGGGAAGGGGGTGTGCCAACTATAGCGCCTTAGTACTTTTCAGAACTCTATCTGTGCCTGAGAGTGGCCTAACAGCTGCTGCAGTGTCTGAGCTTGCTCGGGGACGCAGATGAAAGTGCTGATGTGACCTGTTATTTTGGGTTGTGTGCTGCCCTGGAGGCCAAGGCATTTTTGGAAGAGTCCGGGTAAGATTGTTGAGGGTTGTGTGGGGGGCGGGGCCGTGCCCAGAGGGGATCATAGCTGAGAGTTTCTCCTAGAATGCAACGTGACCCTCATTGCCACATGGCGCTGTGGGAATCCTGAGGGGGTGTGGAATTGCTGACAGTAACGGGCTGAGCGATGGGCACAGACATGAGCACAGAGATTGATGTCTCTGATGATTGCCGGTATTTCTGGTTGTCTTTTGTTCTTGAAGGGAGGGGCTGCTGATGGCCTGTCATGCTCTGAGTTTTACACATTGTTTGATCTACACTACACTTTGTGTTGAGTTTCAAAGCCACTCTTGACATTGAAAACACAACTAACTCACCTCAAAGTCCATTTAGTAGTCAAGTCGATATAGTCCAACGTCACAAATCATAAATTTGCTTCAAGGTCGTACATTTAACACATCCTAGCATCTTCATCAACAGATATTTTACTTTTAAGCCAACATGGAGGAAAAGCCCTTGAAGTGCTCTGAATAAATGGAACATTTGAAGATCTATGATTCCATGACAACCATGATGTCTGATGAAAATCCTGCGTTATGATCCAAAGATCCAGACAGCTACTAAACAGCTACTGGATAGACTTTGATGTGATTGTTTCTCCAGCTTCATATCAGTAAAATAGTCTCATATTAGTCTTTTAATATTTTATGATGATATTAATTGTTGTATGCTCATATTATTAAGGTATACTATATATGTATATTATGTCATAGTAGTGTGAGGAGCTGTAGTACTCATGTCTGTATTGATATGCCTGGCATAATAAACGACATCACAAACATAACATGTGTCAAAGATATACAAATAACAAGTTTGAAAATATACAATCAAAAATAACAACATTACAGTATAAAATTCCCAACTGTACTTCGGTGGTAGTACTGGCATTATTAATAGAGAAGGTGAAACTTAATTAGGGAAATACCTTTTCCATTGTCTACCGTACCCTGGGTATTGCCCTGTGGGTTCTGTGGTAAACAAACAAAAGTTATGTTTACATTCAGTGTTACTCACCAAAATGCATTGCAAAGACCCCAGGGATCCTTTAACAATATTAATGTTAGGAGTATCAGCATTCCTAGTGATATATATTTTTCGCTCAGCAGTTTTCATTTTTAAACCGTGTGCTGTTACCTCGACCTGTTCCTTGCCTAAAGCGAGCACTACCTCTACACTTCGTCTGCTGGCTCCACAACTTGTTTCTGTCAATACATATAATTCGTAATGTTCTTTTTCCCTCCTTTCATTTCTTGACCAACACGGTGAGGTTTTAAAAATCTATTACTGCAATGTTGTTCTTACAGCCTGTATTATTGACTTGTTATTCTGGTGATACATGAATTTGAACTCCCTCTAATTAATCTAACTTACTCGGCATATGCTAGGAGCCCCGTTCCAGCTGCTACATGCCTGAAATGTTAATGTCAGACATCATACTAGCATTAACTCTCTCCGCTGACTGTAAATGTTACCATAGATCTTTGCGCAGACATAATGCTCCCATTTCAATTCAACTCACACGTGGTAGTAATATTATATTATAACAGCCCGTTTGGCTCGGCGCGTGAGAGAAAGATGCCATGTCATTTACTTAATTACACGTCGCCCGTGGCTCACACCTTGAAAACCGCTTGATTTATTTGGTTGCCACTTGCAGAAAATCATCCAGGATTCCCAGTGTCTTTCTGTTCTGTACTTCATCAGAGAAGCCTCGTCTGTGTACAATATGACACTATATTAATTAAGAGGGACACTCTCAGATTGCTCCATAAATCATTTTCATCACATTTTCATGCTTGGTCTAACATTGCAATTTGCATCTTGTTCCCCATCATAACAAGAGTACACCTCTGTGTAGAAGCAGGAGGCAGAAAGCTTGTGCAGGAAACAGCTTCATTGTCGTGTTATCCTCAGAGAAGGATGGATAACTGTGCTGACTCACTGATGTTATTATACTCAACGTCTGGGACATTAAAGAGGCAGCTATGCCGGGTTGAAAATGAAAGTCATGATGCGAAATCCCAAAGTCACTTGACATTATTTCCACAGCAGGCCTGCAAACAACGTTTTTTTAAACAGTTTGTGCACCAGTAGAATGCATTAACGGGTGATATTCTGTTTGAATAGAATAGGACCTATTTATGTGTGTGTGTGTGTGTGTGTGTGTGTGCATTAAGCGCATTACGCTCTGTGATTTCAGCAGACCTCACTGGGAGAAAGAGCCTAATTTTATCCTTCAATCAAATGAGGAAGCTTTCAATGCCAGTTCTCTGGTTACAATATTGCTTATTATGTTGTAATGTCAACATTGCTTCAGTTCTGTGGAGATCTGAATCACGTGATTGTATGCAGACAAAGGCCCGAGTCAGACTGCTTTGTTACTTTAGCCGCTCATGTGATCGGCACTCAACACCAAAGGGCCACTCTCAACGCCCCGACCGACACAGAGAGAGTCTGTTACCGGAGAAACAAAGGTCAGTGTACTGTGTCGTCACATTTTCAACTCACATGACGAATCTTGAAAGAGACAAAAGGGCCGCAAACAAACACTTTGTTTTCATGAAAACAAGACAGCGTTTGTTGTTGCGCTGTGGGCTGTGGTGTCATCGCCGTGGTTCATCCTCTCTGTGACCTCTGGGACGATGATCCTCAAATAGCATCATCAGGAGGTGAGCGCCAATTACAGTGTTGATTTTGTTTCACTGTCGCGCCCACGCATCTTCCCCCTCGCACAAACGCAAACATGCATGTATTCAGCTCACATCACAAATATAGATAAGTGAGTTTTCTAAAATCCCAGCGGGGAAGGTGTGCTACATGGACTCTGCTTCCCGGAGCTGCACAAAGCGCTATGATCTGTGCTGTACTGTCTGAGTACCATCATTATCTGAGGCAGAAGAGAGGCTGAGAGACATAAATCTGATTATATTGCAAGAAAGCTCTTTGACATTTTACAGTTAACGCCTAAAAAGAAAAGTGCAACAACTC
Source organism: Anarhichas minor (assembly GCF_050575085.1). Taxonomy (NCBI): domain Eukaryota; kingdom Metazoa; phylum Chordata; class Actinopteri; order Perciformes; family Anarhichadidae; genus Anarhichas; species Anarhichas minor. The sequence continues at coordinate 8,638,845 of NW_027466504.1, forward strand.
TTTCACACGGGAAACTGTGAACTCCTAATGCAGCCGACCTTTTGATGATGTAAGTGATGTAATCCTCGTGATAGATGCGTCAGGCTTTGGCCTTGGGCTGCTCTGAATGTTCTACTCCCTGAAGGCCCAGCAGGCTAAACGGGCCAAAGCAGCCCCCATCAATACACCACCAAGCACCGCTCTGGATCACCTCAACTGGTGCAATTAATCGTGGCCTTGTAACAAGTTGACAGGCTTTTATCCAAACAACAAACAAAACAGGCCCTTTACGGCCTGATGACGGTGGCGGGGCCCAGATGCTAATTTGGAAGCAGCTCTGCAGTTATCATCCCAATAAGCGAGGTTGCACACCGCCTTTACCTGAGATTAAAAATTCAACCGCAGTGTGATCAAAGTGGGATTACTCGGCTAAGCTTGTTGTAACAAAAGAAGAAGAGGTGGAACGTTGGAAAAATCATGTATTTTCTCACCCTTCTGTAATGCTTGTTAATGGGATTTATACTGGAAAATAAGTTGCTTTTTAGTTGACCTTATTACCATGCTGTTCAGTTTTAGTTTACATCAAACTCAAGGTTAAAACGCCCTGAAAGATGCATGTAACATTCGCAGAATAAAATTGACATCTGTATTCTTAAAGGAGTAGTTAATCATTTTGGGAAATGTGCTTATTTTCACATGTGCTTCTCTCTGAGAGTTAGATGAGAACATTGATACTCTCTCCTCAATGTGACGCTACAGTCAGGAGACGGTTAGCTTAGCTTAGCATGAACACTAAAATCAGGGGTTAACAGTTAGCCTTGCTCTTTCCTAAGGTAAAAAGAAAATCGGCCCACCAGTAACCCCTCTAAAGTTCAATAATTAACATATTGTGTAGTGTAGAAATGACACGTTGCAGTTTTAAAGGGGGTTACGAGTATTTCTCGGCCGGGGGCAGGGAGTCTCTGGAGGTTTTTTTAAACTTCTAGGCATAGCTAGCTTTTCCCCACTTTCAGTCTTTATGCTGAGCTAAGCTAACCTTCTACTGGCATCATATTGAGTGTACAGATATGAAAGTAATATTAATCTACCAATCTGTCTCTTGGCAAAAAAAAAAAGCAAAGAAGTGTTTGTAAAAGAAGACTCGAGCACAACACCATTAGATAGCAAGCTTAGCTTGCCAGGCGCTAAAGATGGATGACAGTGGCAGCTGTTATCTGACACGTCTTAAAATACATCTTTATTTCAGCAGGTGTCGGGCAAAGCGAGCCACGTCAGCCAAAGGTTTGCCTGGCTTTGAAAAGTCAAATCTATTAGTAGTAGGCTAATGAGGCTTGAATTAAATACACAATGCAATGCAAGGAGGTTTAGAATTACATCATTATTGCATTGTTTCCTAGATTAAGACTATGTTTTGATCTCATTAAAATATGATTTGCAGTAATGGGTGCCACGGCTAGTGCATAATCAGCTGAGTACACCATTAGTCAAGAGATTGCATAACCTCTATATTTCATGAGACATCTTTGGCGTTGCCTCATTCTCGCGTGTGTTTACAGAAGGAGCACATGAGGAATGCAGCTGCAAGTCAGCATGGAGCAACAGAAGTACAGTCAGTGTGATTGTACAAGGTGATGTTTGAAAGAAAGAGTCAACGTCATCAGTTCAGTATGTTCTGGTAAATTCCTAAAGGGTTACTCAAGTCAGTTGGCATGTTGGCTCCAATTATGTAGCTTTGTTTTCATGTCATGAAGGTAGATTTGTGTACTTTTACTAAACTGTGTATAGCCTCCACGCAAAAAGAGCCCAAAAGTTGTCGAATTAAAAAACAAAACAAAAAACCCTCAAAATAATCAAATCAAAACCAGCGAACATAAAAGAGCAGCAGTGATCATCAGGTGGTTTTGGAGGATAAAACACAGTTATTTTAATGAGCGGTTGATACAAAGAGCTGACTTGGTCCCCTGCTTTCCTGCGTCACTATTTCTTTCAAACACAAAAGACTGTTCTCTCCATTTGGGAAATATGTCATTATATCATATTTGCCCATTTGATATCTTTTTGCCGAGCTTTCGCCCATACTGCAGGGTCTTTGCATCAGTCTGCTCAGTTGCCGTGGAGTTGTATCTGTTGATCTGTTATCTACATAACATCAGAACACAATTAAAAATGCTTCAACTGATTTATCCCCATATGAACTGAGCAAACTCCACATGCAGATGAAGACCATATCATACGGTTGAAAGTGCTGGGAAGAGCTTGACTTTCAGTTGGGATTGTTTGTCAAACTTAACAGTGGTATACCTAATGAGTTAGACCTCTTTCCTTTCTAATTTACCACAACATATTCATTTTCTTCTTATGATTTATTTTGACCTCAATCCTTGCAACCAGTGCAGTGCACTGTACTGCACAAACTACCACACCTATCTATGTGATATAAAGGGCCTATTGCAACATAATGGGCTTGTTCTGTCATTAAAATCTGCTAACAGGCTTTATGTTATGCCTTTACTCTCAACATTAGGAGCATGCAGTTGTGTATCTAAAAAAATATTTTTGTCTTTTCTTGTTAATACTGTTTTGGTTTAAATTAGATGAACGAATAAATAAAAGAATTGGGGATAGATCACATGGTAGTCTGTGTCGACTGGTACTTCAATCTGAACCCTATTTCGTCTTTCACAGGCGTTACCATGGCACCTGGGCAGCAGAGTGTTGAAAGGTTTAAACCTAAGTGAAACTGATTTGTGTTCATGCACAAATGAAAATAGCTCGTCCTTTGAGGCAGCCGGCTAGTGGAGCACAAACAGAGAGAGCACACCACCAGCTTGCTGCCCTGAACACAAGAAAATTGTGTTATGTCAGCGTGCAGAGAAACAGCAGTAAAGCGGGAAGCAGAGAGGTACAAAGAGGTGTGGAGGGAGGGTTGGATGGAGGTGAGGAGGAGGAGGAGGAGGAGGAGGAGGGTGGGGGCTCTGAGATTCAGGCTGTACCTGAGGCGTGGAGGGCTACATCATTATTCAGAGCGGCGCTTTGATGTTGAGGCTGGGTGGATCTCACGGAGCAGGCGAGAAGCAGTTCTAATTAAAACAGTAACAATGCAGCCCGAGTTGCCCCGAAGAAATGGGGGCTTTGAAGAGTCACTGAATGCCCCATTTAGAGCTGGCTGCCCATAGATAACAGCAGATATTACACTGGCGGACTCGAAGGCCTCTGTCGCAAAATGTGTATATTTTACTACATTTCACAAAGCATGTCCCTCAATGTGTATGTGTGTGTGTGTGTGTGTGACGAGCTCTCGGCGTCCTACTTTCCGGGTTCTTTGGTGGCGCTGTTGGCCTGACAGGAGTGACAGATTGAGACGGGCTGCTGGTACTCAGAGGCCAGGCGAAGACAGGAAAGCCTGTGGGATCTTGGAATGACAGGTAGACAGAGGGGAGACAGAACTTCATTATAACTGCCGCAGAGAGGAGCTTTGAATATCAAATTAGCGTCCCCGATCAACACAAGAAAAATGTTTTGTGCTTTCATATTTTTTTTATTCGGATACAGTTTAACGAAAAAGAAATTCCGAAACAACAACGCCTGGTATAATCCAAAATTTCCCTCATCACGTCAGTGGTATAGTGCTGTTCCCTGGCTTGTATAACGCAGATTTTCCCCTTGTCCGCCAAGCATGTTTATGTCTCTCCTCATATCTGCTGAGGCATATTGCTCTGAAAGGCCCAAGTGGGCTGTGGAGAGATCTGAGTGATGCTCTGAGACAGTAGCAGTTCAGAGAGACTGTCTGCATGGAGAGAAGGGTCTAATTTTAACTTGGAGACAGAGGGGCTCATGAAACAGCTCTCCGCCTGACTACAGCTCAATTATTCATCAACACAAGAAGCCTCTCAACTAAAAAGCCTGAGACGTTATTCATTCCCCCCTTCTTCTCCCATGATGTTTCATTCACACACAAAAACAACCACCGACACACACACACACACACACACACCAAAGCTACCCACCCTACCCTCGTCTTGAACCATAGTGCCCTCCAGAAACGCAGGCAGGCTTTGGTGGAGATGAGTCAAAAGCACACATAATGAGGTGTGTACTGTGCAGGGGAATTTCACAAAATCACGTTTTTTAAAGCGCAAAAACAGTGGTTCAGAAAACTTTTATTTTGAAAATCCCAATCAAAGGCAACCACATTTATTCTGCTCCATTATAACATATTGTTTATAAAATCAGGTTGGTTTATTTTTTATTGTGGTTCATTGTGAATTATTCTGTTGAAATATTGTCTAGCTCACCAGAATACAAAACCAGGCGTGAACGCTTTGCCCGATGACTCAATTTCTGTTTTGAACAAAGCAGCAGGCGTCATCTCTGCCGGATGACCAAGACTAAGTTGACTCCACCATAGCTGGTAGTGTAATAGGAGAAATTATAGAATGAAGCACATGGTTTAGTTTCTAATCACTCAGTTGTCCTCAGTACGGGAGCTTGGACTTCCATACATGTTCTACTGCCAGTGGAGGAAACAGCTGGGTGGTATTTACTTATCTCTGTGACAGCAAATCAAACGAGAGACAATAACACATTTAACTGTTTAACCTTTGTTCACTTGGCTTCACACCAGCTTCCATCCAGTTACTTGTTGACTTCTCTCACGGAAAACGCTGCGGGTCTAATTCTGATTATTCAATATGTAGGTTAAAAGCACCACGTAGTCCAGATCATATGACATATGCATAGAGACATAGAGCATAAGCTCTGTGTGACTGGGCTGTGACCGATTGGGAAGCAAGTCAGACAAACAGCCACGGATTCCAGGTCAGCACGAGCCTCCGACTGGATGTGCGGATGCAGCAGTCTGAACCTGTTGAATGTCTGGAAGTTGCAGGGAGGCCTAAAAGCAGTGCAACCTCAGGCAATCTGCGAGGGGATTTGTGCCCGCTGTGATAATGACACCATTTTAAGACCCATCCAGACAAGCTGACAAATTGATGCTGAGGCCGTGTTTTCATACCTGCGACTGTAAGGCAAAGACAGTTAAATACACGGATCTCTCTCTCTCTCTGATGGACAGTGACAGTATGATGATGTGAATGAATTGATGTTTCATTTTAAGAGCTAATATCAAGCGAGGAACTAAAGAGGCTTTGTGTAAATATCTCACTCTGATTTTATTTGTTTTCAGCAAGAGACAACAAATCCAAGTGTGGCTGCATAAATCTGCAGGATCAATAGAGAAAATACAATAACGCATCCTCAGTATTATTGCTCTGCAGTAAGCACTTCCCTTGAACATTTTTCATTACCAAAACTGAGATTTATGATCGATTTGCCTGCCACAGCATATAATGCTGCTGAACTTTGTGGTGTGTTTGCGTTAATGTGGATTTAGTCCCGGCTAAGTCTATCTGTGACAGGCAGCAGGTGCTGTGGATCGTGCAGAGAGGGAGATAGGGCCGGCTAAAGACAGTCAGGTGCGGTGCTGCTTGTAGATAAGGCTACCGAGGCTAACTTTAACATCAGACGGGAGAAAGAAAAAAAGATATTATTGCTGTTGCTCTGGAACATTGGCTGCAGAGATGGAGGCGATTTACGAAACATATCCTCTCTGGGTATATGTCAGCTTTAGACAAGAGGTCAAAAAGAGCACATTTGACCATTTGCTAAAGTCCATCCCCACAAACAGTGATTGTCAAATTATAGCTTAGCAACCAGTCGCAGCAGGTCCATCAAGCTTTGGATTTCACTACATGATGAAGCAGTGTGAATGGTGCCGTTTTTCCTGGAGTGTAGATGCTGGTGTCTTTCCAAAACAAAAGTCAGAAGACCAAAAGTGTAAAAAACTGATTAGGTACTCAGCGTGTCCATCTGCTCTATCACAGGCATCCTTTGCATGTCTCGAGAACCGTTCGTCAAATATACTTAACACTTTGCGGGTGTATTGCTGGGGACCCAATGACATGAATTATAGAATTTGGTGCAATTTGGACACGTGACAATAAGAATTAAAACACTTTGAATAAACAAGCGAACGGCACTTTCGTTTAGCAGTGTGGGCGGGTCCTCAGGGCTCTGCAGACAGTCGAGCATGTCGCTTTTGGTGCTGGATAAAGCGTGCTACAGATCGGTTTGTACTCGACGTAGTGAAGCCGGCGCAAGGTGTGCGTGCAGGCGTCGTGCGCAGACATGAAAGACATGAAAGTCACAAATAGTTAACTGATAAAAGTACTATTGACATTTCTGAGGATTTTCTAAAAATGGCCAATTCGTTTTTTAAATGCTTTTGAAACAGGTCTTAAAAAGAATTATTGAGAATATATTTTGCCAAATTGTTTACAGGATATTCAACTTTTGTTTCATTATAATACATTTAATACTTTACTTCTTGTTTATAGAGCTTATATAAAGGAAATAATGTTGTCCATTAATATGAGATATGAGTTTACAGTTAGTTACAATTCTTCCTCTGCATTGCTGTTGCCATGTTGGGAGCCGTGTGTAAAGGCAAAGCCCGACAGGTGTTGCGTGGGAGTCTGTACCCCCTTCGGGAAAGTGTTGTCCTCCTTTTAAAATGATGTTCAGGTTTAAGAAGCGGGAAACACATTTCGACAGGAAGCAGTGTTTGACAATTCAAGCTGGAGCTTACAATTCTAATATAAAGCTGGATAGTTTAATAAATGATAATTCATCATATTTTCTCAACGTAACCACTAGCATCTGTCTGTTGGGTAAATGTATTAGTACTATGTTATCCTCTGAAGTAGAAGTACACAGTAAGTAGTATACAGCTGAGTTGCATGCTTTTTTACAAGTGCTTTCATATCTAAACATCATAATAAATCTGTAGCTGTTTGGGCCCTTAGGGGCCACAGGCAGCTGCCTACATTGACTAACGGTGAAGTCTGCGCCTGGTGTTTCTTCTCGTGAACAAGAGTGTATGGCTCTGTGTATGACACAACTATGTCATGGCAGGTGTATTGCTGAGGACCCAAGGAAGGAAGGAAGTTGTTGAGTGGGAAGTTGTTTGTATAAAACCTGCTTTTGTCTACCTCTGTCTGACATCAAAGACCCATTAAATTGCTTAGAATTTCGTTTGTCACGTTGCCAATGTAAAGTGCATTTCTGCCGTGTGCAAACGGAAAGCTTGACATAGCAACAGTAACTAACGGCAACAGGGCTTAGCGAACAGTAAATTGGTACATTTCCATCATCGTGGAGGATGACATCATGGCTAATGTCCCTTCTTATCTTGCCACTCTGAGATTGGTGTGTGTGTGAATAGTGTTTTTTTTTCCAAAGTGGAAGCAGATAGACCGCAGGACACCGTGACAGGGACGGACCACAGGACACTCCAGAGTTTCCTGGCAGCATGGAAACAACAGGGCATCCCCGCTCTTCTCTGCTCTGAGCCGGTATCTGCTGTCTGGTGGTCCGGATAAACGTGTCACGGCACGGAAGACTCTGCCAACAACACCCTTCAGCCCCACAGCCACCTCTACCTACTAAACTGTGTGTTTCCCCCCGACAACAAAATGTCAGCTCCCATGCTAATGACATGATTTAGCCTCACAGTTATTAGCGTTTTCCGCTCGTCGGGAAAATTGCTCTCTCTCGTTCGCAGCCAATAGGAGTTCATCCGGAGTTTTATTGCTGCACAAGTTTGTTTTTCCCGTGTCGAATCTTATGGTTTGGCAAAAAAAAATAAAATAAAAAAAGCTCTGAGCAAGGCATCATCCTTTTAGAAGCCGAACACAGTGCCAGGCAAGTATTCTGCCGCAGGCGCTGAGGGCAAGAAACTTATTTTTTATGCTTCGTGAAATAAGCAAACCCCAAAAAAACACAGCATTAATTATTCACCCTCCCTGCACCAGTCTGACATTCTGATTATGACTGGAGGTGGTTACAGGGTATCAGTAAGGGTGCAGAGTAGGCATGACAGAGGTTCAGATGTTTGCTGCCAAGAAATATGGGCCTCTGTGATGTGAAAGCTGCCTGCAGGGCGTCAGAATGAATGGTAATAATTCATCAGGAGAGAACGCAGCCTGTATTATGAGCCACTCCCCTAGAAAGAAAGACAAGGAAATTACTAGCTTCATTATTTTGTGAATGGCACTGATGATCCCTTTGTTTCCCCACTTAAAAAAAACGACTGATGATTGGCTAAAGCTGGAAATTGTTTGTGCTAATAGTGCACTTATGTAACTAAGAGACAGAGAGATAGGGACATGAAAGAAGGGTGTGGGCCCGTCTGGTTTGATTACAGGTGAGCAGGTTTGTCAGCGTCTGCCAAAATACTGTCTCTCTGCCAAAACAAGCAGCCTTGAACTCCAGAGGGCCGGTCTTGGAAGGCTACCAGTGACTGAGCACACTTCGTGGGACTGGGCTAGGCGGGTGGTTTTTGGGCCAACCCATCACAGTCATCTTTGTTTTGTTGGTGCACAACATAAAAATGCCATTGTGTGCTAGTCACATTATCGCTGCGGTCGTCGGGAATATGATCTGGTGCAACAGCTGCTCTGACAGTTCGTGGAGGGCAGAGTGTTGACTCACTGTGCAGCCAAGGTGGAGTTGATTAAATTATAAAAGCCATTTACAGCCCTCAGTGACAACAACAACCTCGGGCAACTTAATGAGCTTTTCTGCCGTCCCGCTGCTCACAGAAGCATATTCTGTGAGCAAAAGACGGGGCGAAAAAAAACGAATCCTCATCCACGATGGTGAAACGTTGCAGCGACACTTCCAGTGGAATCAGTGCAAGTTTCTCCCGTGGTGTGGAAGTTGAACTGAACTGTGTCGTTAGTCTTGGCAGGCCCGCGCGGAGAGGGCTGCACTGTGAAAACTGGCATGTTGAGGCTTTCATGCCACTGTCGCGCTGTTCACAAGGTGCCCTGGAGGAGTGTCACAACGCATTATTCTCACCTAGTAGAACATGTCGCCGTCACACTCCGGGTTGCCGTAGTCAAGACGGCATTCCCCTCCTGCCATCTGTCCCCGCTGTTGCAGTGCCATGCGATAGTTATTCAAGTCGCCTAGGTTCAAGCTTTTCTCTGAGCTGGCTACACGTTTTACTGTGTTATGCTGATGCCACAAAAACAACAGCCTTCTCTTTTTAATATTGAATGAGTACGACCACATTATTAGTTAGGGCGGTTCCACTGAACATCCTGAATATGGTTATGATGAAAAATGCCAGCTGGAAGTTACAATAAGACACACAAACAACCTTCAGCACTTAATAGTCTTCAACCATCAACCTCATAATAATCTGCATGAGAACAGTCACAGTCAAAAGGTTGATATGTCTCGTTATTTACATTGCGCTAACAGAAATACCGGTTAGTTTTCAGTGTTTCCCACAGAATTAGATTATATTAGTGGTGGTAGATGCGCTGTGGCCGTCAATTTAGTAGTCGATACTGATACCAGGGGAATTCCACAATTGTCGATTTCAATAGGCTACCATTGGTGAAAATGCCAAAAGTGAAACAATAAATACCATGTACTTCAACATGAACGCCTTTATTTCCGTTTGCATACTAGATTTTGTTGGGAAGTTAAATAGGCTATACTTCCCTCTCTTATATCTATTTTATATTGGTGTTAAACATCTTCAAACAACTGTATTTATACAGTTTCTTGCCAAAAACAACATTTTACAAGATTACATTTGAACACATGATAACATTAGAATGTCCCTTTGCCAAATATTCATTTTGACTGAAAAGAACCTGAACGCACCTCCTGTTAGCTATTAGCTCCATGCAGGACTGTGCTTATCGGCTGCTAACAGCTATTAATTAGCTCTCATCTGTCCGATTTCAACACAGAATTGTTGTTCCCAATGTAGCAAAAAAATGGGCTTCATGCCCTAGACACATCTGCAGTGAGTTTACTGCGTCCCAAACACATTTTCTGTCTTCCCTGTGACGACCGGACGCCGTTAGTCTCAGGCCCTGATGGTATCTATGTAGTACTGAAGTATCTGTTCTTGTGACATCCCTGACTGCAGTTCACTTCTGCTCAACAAGCAAAGAGTAAAGGGCACTGCACTAGTAGTAAAAAAAAAAAAAAAATCAATATGTGGCAGTCAATGTTGATACTGTGGCAGACCGGCACAAATACATAAATATATGAATCGTAGTCTCCAGTTAAAGCACAAAGAGGAAGTCCGTACAATGTGTCAACTACCCCACATTAACCGAGTCTTCCCCGCCTGGCACTGGCTGGTGTGACGGTGTTAGTAATACAACATTTGTCATGTCGCGGTTTCCTAACTTCCCCCCCGCTTTCCAACAGCCTCAGAAGCAGTCGAGAAGGCACCACATGGTACGCTGCGTACAGCACATGGTTTCGGTTACAGCCAGGATGTAAATGTTTAACAGGCTGTACACGCAGCTTCTTTAGGGCCAAATCATGAGCATAAGCAGGGTGTAAGGTATTAAAAACAGATTTTACACCAGTCTTGCATGTATAGTCACATTGATGCTGCCTCCGTGTATTTGCAAATGCTCGGCTGTGTTCGGTGACGTGTCTGCACATGCGACCACGGTTATGTGAGTCAGAGGAAGTGGGTAAAAGGTGAGATGTAGTGCTAAGAGTTTTAATTACTATTCATTATCTTTCCGAGTACGGTATGTCACCATGGTAACAGCTATACGAAAGTGAAACTATTCCACGTGACCCTAGTTACTAAAGAAACCTTCATCATTACATTTCAAATCATAAATATTCATTTGAGACCAATTAAGGCTTAATTTCAGTAGTAAAAAACAAGCCAAGGAGCCATCTTTATTCATGTTGTGATCCCTTACCGCTCAAATAAGGCTCCTGTTTGATTGGTCTGTCACGACAGCTGCAGCAGAACACTGGTTAGCTGTGCACAACAGAGATGAAAGTGAAGCACGCATACAGAACCTAATTGCAATCAGGACCTAAAAAGGCTGCAGCTCAGTGGAGACGGTGGAATATACAGTACGATGTGATGAGAGCATAAATCTGAGATCGAGAAAATGCATCATGCCCAGTTCAGATTCAGAGACGGACATCATTTGTCTGCTTCCATTTGGAGTCCAGGCACTCAAGGCAATTTGCCTGCAGTGTTTGTCTTCAGAGAGGATCCATTAGTTATTGGCAGAATAGCTCGAGGGCAATAAAACACATTGACTTCAACCTTAACTTCCTATTTCCCTTCCTGTCCGAGAGCCATTTTCATGGCTCATGCTCTCACATTACATTTCAGGGAACACATCTTATTTCCGTACGCATGAACACACGAGGGTGGAGAGTGGAGGGTGTGTTCAGTGGAGTTTTTGGTAGTCTTTTAAAGCTAACATGAAACACATCTGGGACTGTGGGTAAAGTCTTTGTGAGTGGCTTTTGGTTTGTAAAAAAACAGTGATTTGATGTGTCACCTTGGGAGATGGCAGTTGACAGCTGTTCCGTGCACAAGCGGAGCTTAATTGGCGGGGAAATTAGCCTGACCTTGAATGCGGCGGCGCGGCCGACGAGCGCCGCCGCCTGCCACTTGAAATTACATTGTTGTAATTTTCGACAGCAGCGAGCAAACACTCCGAGCATTAATTATACGGTGGAATGTGCCTTGGTGCAACCGACGCACACGGTGAATACTTATGTAAGCCGGCGCTCCAGTCTCCATGGCAACCCGCAGCATCCTAACACACGCCCCCTCCGATCCACCTCCCCGAAGTGGGGCTGTTTCCATGGAAACCAGGCAGCAGCAGTCTTTTGATGATGGCTCTCATGAAATGACACCCGCTGATAGCTCTGGCTCCTCCGAGTCTCCGAGAGGGAGGATGGGTGGATGAGCGGGTGGGTGGCAGTAGTGGGTTTTGCAGCGAGAAATTATGGAGAAAGAGAAAAGCGGAAGACAATTATTTCTCCCAGGAACTGAGTCACGTAACCACAGCTCACCTCCACTTTTTTTCCCAGCTGAAGTGGGGTCAAAGCAGGCCGTGAACCAGGTGAGGTGTGGCAGAGACGGCTGTCAGCCACATCAGGGACGATGTGATTCACATGCCTCGTGTTGTCTCATGAAAACAATTTAGGGTAACAAGAGACCTGTTACCACCATCTTTTATTTTCTTCTTCAAACGGATAAATGTCAAAGTGTCAGAATACTTTCCATCCCCTCCTTTGCATTCATGACACTTGCTCTATAATCATTTGGCAGTGGCATTACGACCCATATTCTTCCCCTGCAACTCTCCGTGTGTCAGCTTTTTGACGTTATGTTTCATATCGGAGTCCTTAACATGTGTGGGAGATCCTGTTGCATCAAGAGCAAACTGTTTGTGGTTAGAAGTGACTGTTATTCATCGCCGTTGTGCAACATCCTCCATTAACCAGATTCCGTTTTTTTTTCTTTTTTTGGCCATCCTGTAACTGAAACTGGCTCTGACTCGACTCTTAGCTGTAAGCTGCGTAGCATGGGTTTAGGAGGTGCACTCTGGGTGTCGGTGGGCAGATGAAACTCTAACCTGAATGTATATGTCTTCTGCTTGTGGGCTAAAGCCGCCTGCACACTGCTCGCTGGGCGGAAAAAATAGCTTTGGCACCGGCGAGCAGATCAAAGTGATCAGACAAGTAATCCCCCGTGAGTCAGAAGGGAACCAGCTGGGGGGGAGGCATGTTTGTGTGCGTCTGCGGGGAAGGCCAGAGCAGCTTCATGCGTCTTATTTCATCACTCTCCCTTATTCACACCGACATGTTAGATTGAAGTGTGCGTGTGTGTGTGTGTGTGTGTGTGTGTGTGTGTATTTTGGTTTGTAAGTGTTCAGACACAGTCCTCCTCCACTGTTCCAATTTGATCTTCCTGTAAGGTAACTTTGAAGTTAAAGGGCATTTTCGCTTTGACTGGTTCTGAAAAATCACCGTACTTTCCCCTGTTGCGAGGGAGCGCCAGCTGTGTTGCTACACGTCTCGCGCTGATTCAGGGCATAGTTAGCAGCTGCTCAGACACAACTAGATGATCTTATGTTTGGCTTGTGAGAGTGATGAGTCTCAGTTTCACAAAGGATCTCACCACAGTGACAGAGACGCTAAAAAGTTTTGTGGTAACGCGTCATGATGGAGATCGAATGTACAGCCCCGAGAAAGAACGAAAGGAAAAAGAGAGAGAGAGAGAGAGAGAGAGAGAGAGAGAGAGAGCATGAAAACAAAAGCATTTAAGAGCATTAATCACCGAGACAAAGAGTCCTGACCACACACTCCATGTTCAATCCGACTTTCATTAACGTTGTCTAGTGGAAGGCCGGACTCGGCTGATATCACTGATATTTAAGATGTCTGGTTTCTCGGCGCTCTGAGATGATTGTAAACTTGTGAAGTTTTAATTGCGAGGCCGAGACACTTTCTAATAATTAAAAAAAAAAAAAAAAAAGGTTCCCGAGAGCCCTCTGTCGTGCCTTTGTGTCTGGATTAGCTGGTAACGGAGAAATGTCATTAGCCAGTCGACTCATTGGGAATTTTGCCGAAATTCAGCATTTAGATGGAAGTGTTTTGATGTTCGTTATGACTCAATAGATAGCACTCATGTGGGCGTATACTTGTCTTCCCTCAGCAGCAACTAGACGTTTTCAAGCACAGGTGCAATTGAAAGTATTATCCGGGCAGAGCCGGTCGGGGTTAGGCTGATGTTCATTTGGGGCTTTGTGCCAAAGAGGAAGTCGTTCTGCTCTGGAAGGCTTGCTTGTAAAAATACAGTAGACTCGCACAGATGGCCACGGTGAGTCACATCACGAGGCTTCCTTCTTTTTTCCTGCTGGATAATCCTCATCAATTAGCTCTATTGTCACATAGCTTTTCACACTAGTGAGATTGGAGCCTGAATGCTTGACGGCAGAGAATCTGGGCCTCCTTTTTGAATGGTGACTCACCCGTCAGGGGGGAGAAAAATCTTTCATTGTTGGAGCTTTTCTCTTCAGTGAGTTTAGATGATTTATTTACGAAGCTGCAGGCATTCGCAGCTAAACCTTCCCACTGTGTACTGTCATGAATTAAGACGCAGTTGCATCACAGCGGTTTTTCATCAGTTTTACACCAAAAGGCACACCCAAAAGGGGTTTTAAAAACTGAGCTTGCGGTAAAAGATGGTGAGCAGGCTCCTACCTGTCCTTGTCCTGCTTTTAGTGTTTGAATGAGGTTTTGTTATCTCCGCGGTTGCTTTCATGGTATCAGTGACGGGAACTGGATACTAACTCTTCTGAGGCAGATACGCTACTGGAAACGTTATCCCGGCCTCCAACGCACACAAAGACACACACACACACACACACACACACACACACCCGTCACAAAAAGGAATTTAAAGAGCTCAATGAAAAGAGACCCAACAGCGGGGACAGTGTATCACTTCCTGTGCTAAACTTGACCTTTGAACCTAATGTGTACTGATACTTCTGACAGGTGTGGTAGGAAAAGGGCAGAACAAAGAAGCAATTAGACACGGTGTCAGGACCGAGTGACAAATCCGTTTTCACAAGATTCTTCACACAGGAGCACGTTTCCATGCACTAGCCAGATAAAAGACAAGAGTTCTGGTCTATTGCAGAATCTGTTTGTCACTTCATTTGCTTCTACATAACTGTTTTTAAAGCTGCACTAATCAATACGTTCCGGAAAACAACGTATCAAATGACTATGAGTGATGTGGAAGTTGTTGTTTTTAGTGAAGAACCCACAGACTATTGTAACCTGACTCTGCAGTTCCCCTCAGCTCCAAGGAGTATTTTAGCGTAGTTCAGGTCATTATTTTGTTTTGTTACGGCTTGTACCTTTTACTGTTGTGGTTCACTCTCAACGTCTTTGTTTTTTTGGTGCAACAGGTAGCTGTTTTTGGGGAGGAGACCAAAATGGAGCTAAAAAAAATGTTTGGGTTTAAATCTGTCAAGCGTTTGATGTGGGTAATGTCTGCTGGGTGTGTCGCCCAAAAAGCTGAGGTGATAATATGTCAATGTTATCACTTAAACAATGAATACAGTTTAAAGTTTGGTCTTTGGACACAGGCACATCAAAAAGGATGCTCAGTATGGAAAAAGCAAAACATAGAGAAAAAGAGGTGTAAAAATAGGAGTCTGAAAAAGCTAAATATAAATGAGCAGAAATTCATCAAATGAGGTTTGGGAGGGTGAGGCCAAAAATGTCCAAAAGCAAAGCACCTCCTTCCTCTTTGTTCATAATTGTACAGTGTTATCGAGTCTTCGTGCAGGAGGAGGTTTGTCATCCAGTGTGACTTATAGTCTGTCTCTGTGGTGCTGCAATGGGATCTGTGAATGGTACAAACGCATGTGTTGTGGTGGTGTGAACAGCACTTACATCATGGTGTAGGTGTGTGACAGAGAAGGGCTCTGCTGTACAAGAAACGAGGGCACTGCACCCGTTCACAGCTGAAAGTGGGGCAGCTTCAATAACGTACCGCACACATGATATCACTCCGCTTCTTTTCCTCAGGCGACGCACAAATGTAGTCTTGAGCGCAGACTTTTTCATTCGCTACTCTCCGTAACAGAAGCCTTGGAAATAATTTGCAGGGCAGGGGCATGATGTTGAATTTCTGAGGGCTGCTTCTGTTGATTATGGGGGGGAAAAAAAATCCATTTTGCAGCATGTGCAGCCAGCCAAGTGTCCAATTAGTCCTTTAAAAGTGTCCATTAGAAAAAAAGATTTCCTCATTGAGGCAGAATTGGAATTACATTCTATGAATTCTGGAGCCGTCCGTGCCAAGGTCTGACACGAAGGAATCAATGACTTCACTGAAACATCAAACTGTGTCATAAATTATAGTGTTTCACTGCCTCCAACCTTGATCCACTGGAGTGAGGCAATTTCGCCGTCTTTACTGTTGAAGATGAGCCGCGGCACTCTAGCTGCACTCCTGCGGATATTCAAATAATTGCCCTCCGCTCTGTGTGAGAGAGAGAGAGAATGAATTTGAATAATGTATTGCAATGGGAGTGAGGCCACAAGGCCTCTGAGGTCGTAAATTTTTCTGCTGCTACATCAGCTCAGCCCACGGGAAGCGGGAGGCACACGGGGTTGTTTATAAAATGCCCTTGGAAAAATGAGTCTAATCCCCAGCCAAACCCTAAGCCACGGGGAGAGCATTAGATAACCCACAAGCTGCAGAGTAATGAGAGTAATGAGGGAGATGGAGAATCGGAGCCAGGGCAGAGAGAATGCATCCATTTATTGGCTGTATGCTCTGATTGCCCAGACCATTTGAGACAAACTGGAGCCTGACACAGTGCTGGAGTCTATTTCGTCTGATCAGCAGCAATAAGTGCCTTCCACAGCCAGCGAGTGCTCCGGGCTGTGGCCGCAGCCATATATCATGCACGTTGTATAACCACTTATATTGTGTCTTGTTTATCTAGTGTCAACATCGGTGATGCAGTGCGACTGCAAGCGTGCACACGTGGACTAGACGCGACAATCTCGATCCAGGAATATCACATTCTAACAGGAAATCTAACACTTAAGACACTGAACTTCTCAGCGGCGTTGAAAGAAAACATGCCCGCTTTCTAAAAATGTGTTTTGTGTCACCATCCCACCTCTGTTTTCACACCACTAACAACTCTGCCACCTCACTCGGTGTGCGCCAGCTGCGATGCAAATGATGCTGCCGTGATGGCGTACACATCTGTCAGACGGGACGCTGACGCACACGAGTTCAGCTGCAGCCAACTCCTTTTATTCAAACACAACATTTTTTTCTAGATGTACAAGATTAATGCACTTTTGGCATGTTATTTGTTACATTGCTTGTGGTGTAAACCACAGTAATACTCCATCACAAGGAAGTAGAGAAAAGAAAACGAATGCTCTTTACTCACACACATACACACACACACACACACACACACACACACACACACACACACACACACACACACACACACACACACACACACACACACACACACAGACATACAGCCTGACGGACCGGCCTATAAGACCGGCTTGTACAAAGCCAGCCCAGATTCCCCAGCTCCCCTTGATGTCTCATTAGCAGCAAAAGCAGGCTTCCTCCTGTTTAGCTAAAAACGAGAGTGGTGGGGGGGATGTGCGTGTGTTTTCTTTCTTTCCTTTTTTTTTAAAGGGGGTTTTGTCCTGAAGAGTACTTTTTGCAGAGTGCAGGTGAGCCTCGGGGCTGCCTGGCTGACTGCAGTGTTATTGCGTCCAAAAGGGTTCCTGTAAATGAGGGCTGCCTTCCTCTGGCAGCCCTCCCCATAACGCCTGGGTAACGGAGCAGGTAATAAAGGGCCTGAACGCCATGAGTCAGCACTTTAGCCTTCATTTAATTTCATCTGAATGTAGCGCAGACCCCCCCCCCCACTACCACACACACACACACACACACACACACACACACACACACACTCTTTTCCCACCGCTACCCCCCCTCTGTCTCCCCGTACCACTCCTCTCCCTTTTCTCTCTCTGCAGTAGACTTAACCCTTTCCTGCCTCCTGTGTCAGACTTAAATGACTGCATAGCAGTGCTTTCAATCCTGCAGAGCAAACACTGTCTCATGGCTGTATGTTTTTTTTTTTTTTATATATACTGCCTCCCTGTCGAACCCCCCCCGCCCCCCCCCCCCCTCGGAAGATGCCTTTTTAAATCCGGACCATGTGCTTCGAATGTTTCCGTCCTTTGTTGTTTTTGGTATGCAGCCTCTTTAACTTTGCCGTGTTGACAGTGAGTGTTGGAGAAGCGGAGGCGGGAGGGCTTCGAGAGGGAATGTAGGCCACACATTCCTTTCCTAGGAGCTGTCCGAACACAAGAAAAAAGCTGCCGCACAATCAGACCAGGATTTCCGCCATTCCACAGCGTGGGCCAGACTCAATGAGTTTTCCTCTCACTTTCCACGAAACCCGAGGCCCAGAGCCCCGCTGTTGCTCGCGGCTCACCGCTCTTCCATGACGTGCGACTTTCCATCACTAAACGGATCCTTCTCCTCCCATTAAAAATGATTGCCTAGCTGTTGCTCTTTGTTCTGCATCTGAATGATGAATCTTTCCAAAGCGGATGCTATTCGAAATGTGTGTCACACCTAAATATGCATGATCTGTCAACCCTGCAAGTGTTCGTTTTTACAACATTCTGCACTTAGAGTTCACAGATACTTTCACAATGTGGGTTTGTTCTAGTTCCAGTTTTAAACTCTAACATGAGATCGTTTGTCATCCAGTGCCTAATTATGGCGTGTCCCTGTGCTGTCCCCTCTTCTGCTCCACTGGGCTCTTTCATTTATTGTTTGTGCCGTTTCCTGGGAAGGAGGGATGACATTGTCCAGACCTCTCTCCATTCTCTCTTTCCACTTCGCCCCCTCCAATGATAACTCTCTCTTTCCCATTTCGGACTCCCTCTCTCCGTCCTCCTCCCGATTTCCAACTCTCTGCGTTTTTATGTCTTATGCAGCTGCAGCACAATAACAGTGTTTGAGAGCAATAGTCCAGACAAGACTTTGGTTTAAATAAGCACCCCCGGGGCCACGTAATAACCCAGCAATAACCCTCTGTCCCAGTCTCCTAGCCAGTCCCCTCGGTGCTGGGGCCTGCTCCACAACACATTCCTCCTCGTGCGCCCTGCCAGCCGCTCAGCCAGCCAGCCAGCCAGCCGGGCAGCCAAACCACCATAGGAAAAACACAGAGCATGGAACTGTGATTCACAGCGCTGATATAGAATATCACCTCCTCCCTTCTCCCCAGTCCAACAGCTGGTTTCCTGGAAGCAGACTAGTGCGGTGGGAGTTCGGGCCAGGGAAGGGAAGGTGGTGGACTCGAGGAGGCCAGGAGTTTGCTCCTTTTTAAAGGGCTCGCTGTTTTCACATCTGCAGCTCCATGCTGCAATGGAGTCTTCATGAGCTGCCTGTGTTTTACGTGAAGAGGAAAACATGCATCGTAAAAGAAACAGGTGTTTGACATAATGCAGGTTATCGCATCATGACATCAGCTTAGGTCTTGGTTTAACATGCTGAAGGTCCTTGTGTGTTCGGAGGTGAAAAGGTGAAGTGGAGATGGGAGGGTTTCTTTCTCCAGCTGTCAGAGATAGATGACTACGCACACTTAAGCTTGCCGGCATTGTTGCTGATCTGGAAATTATTAGCTTATCATTGAATAGAACCATCAACTAAATGTCTAAACCTGTCAAGTGTAATTGTAAGCGTCTGACTGTGACAATATATCCCTCTGTAACAAAGGACCCCGATGTATCCAAACCCCCCCAGGGATCGATTTCATCGCAATAAAAGGAATCATTGAGCTTAAACATGCCACATGTCATTGATGCACAATCCTTTGTGTATTTTTTACATTCGCAAGTAGAGCGCCCTTAACCTACTTTAGTGAGCATGTCAAGTCATATGTCTGCGTAGCCTTTCCTGTCTACACAATGACCTTCGAGCAGAGGAGAAGAATAGGAGTAGGGCTCACTTCCCTCCTGTGCATGAACAGTCTAATTTAGGAAAGCGTGTCAGCGTGAACCTTTTGTCACATTGCCGGGCTCAGAATACCCATTGTTCCCTTGATAGAGTCATCGCACTTAGAAAAGGCGTTTAAGAGAACGGAGAATATCCCGCATCCTGCGGCAGCACACATCTGCATTTGTATGTATGCAGCCTGGCGAGACCACTGGCTTACACCCGCACACACGTGCATGATATAGGGAGATTAAGAATGGAAGTAGGCTAGCATGAGATCATGCATGCTCTGGCTCATTAGGTACATTTCATATAGTCTTGCCTGGTAAGCCATCTGTTCCAGACGGATGGTGCCAGATATGATATGATATGATATGATATGATATGATGCTGGCACCCGTGGTTGTTCCTGTTTACCATTTTGAAAGACTGTTGTTATGTGGTGAGTTTAGACTATGCTCTTAAAAATCCTCTCATTAAACGGTTAAATGAGGAACCCAAAGGTTCGATCCACCAGAACAAGGATCTTTTTTTTTTCTTTGCACTTAATCCCCATGTTTCTTTAGCATGAGCACTACAAACCAAATGTTGTAATTCAAGAGAGTAGGTAGATGTAACATTGATGCTAGCTAACATGAGCCACGCAGGTAAGCCAGAGAAAGGGTGGATGCTGTGTGGCTAATCTCTTTTTACTAATGTTACTGTTAGAGATGCTAATTTGTATTTATTTTTTTTCTGACCGATAGCCGGCCCTTGTTAAGAGATCATTCATCTTTGACAAGAATAGTGCCTTGCATGCAGGTGTGCTGTGGTGCAACGATAACCAAATGCAGAGTGTATTGGGGCTGCTTATGAATGTGAGTATGAAGTTAGCAGTAATGGTATAGCTGTGAATGTAGCAGTGCAATGTGTACAGTTTATTTATCGCTGATTATAGTGAAGGGGGTTAGCCCCGAAGTTAGCAACAACTTCGGCCCAGGCTCACTTAAGGTGGGCTGACCTTTTAAGGTGGAATAGCTATTTTCATTTCAGTGAAATCCTCAGAGTTTTGCTCAGCTTTTTAAAAATTGGGTCTAAATTATTATTGTCGGTTGACGATTAAACGTCCAATGATGAACATCCCTAGTAATTGTAACGTTATTGTCTAAAGACTATAAATGTTATGTAAACAAAGACCTAGCTGTGCCGGCTACAGTTGGTTTCATCATCTGTGTGTGGCTTCTGAGAAATATTCTATATTTTCTCCAAAATACTAAATGAGATTTAAATGTCAAATTAAGTTTGGTTAACGTATCAGGAGGTGTTTCGTAAGTCTGTGTGTCTGTATTTCCGTGGCTGTATGTGTGTATGTGTCACTGCAGCAGGATGTGAGTGCCTGCATGCGAATCCGCAGAGACACAAAGCCCCCCATGCCTCTTCGCATTTGCCAGCAGCCCCCCCCCCCCCCTCTTCTCGTCTCTGGCTGGGAAGGTCTTGGGGATTAACTTTCCACTTCTCTGATCCACTTTTCCACAGAGCCAATTGCTATGCAGGTCTGGAAATGTGTAATGTGACTGGGTGAGACAAAAAATCAAGGCCAATTCCAAAATAATTTACGACCGCCGTCTCAAGGTTGTTTCTCTTCTTTACTGTTGCTGCCTATTTATTTCGATGACCTCATCTCCATTATGAATCTTGTCATAAACAAGGACGTCATTCACATTCAGAGGACATTTGTTGTTCAGAAAACGTGACTTTGCCTCACAAAACACAGCTGTCCGATGTATTTCTCACTGTTGCTAGCATTCAAATGCATCTCCTGTTTATTACATAAGCTTGTTATGCATATTTCCATCAGGGTTCTGTCTTTGCGCTCCATTCCAAATCACAGTAATTGCTTCCTCCCGTTGCCTCTTTGAGTCTGAAGAGATTACGCTCTGCAGCTGCAAATGACTGTTTTCCATATTGGACGGGGGATCCAAAATTAGGATGTGTGAATACATAGTGACAATACTATTTCACAGTTTCATACTGTAATTTTTACCTCCAGCTACCACAGCTCCTGAAGCACTGCGGTTTATTGGTGCAGTACATCGCTGATTTCAGGGAGCACTGTAAGATTTCGGCAGAGCGTCATTCAAACCGCAGGGTAGAGATATAAAATGGGTGAGTCCTTTCAGAGACGGGAATGAAAGCCTCCCATCAAGGCAGCCAGGGAGGAGGGAGCCGAGGTATTCCTTTGAAGTGGGTGGCTCAGATATTAAATAATTGAGTTGCAGGAGATTAAAGTTTCAGAAGCTAATTTGGCCCCCTCCACGGCCTGTCACTCTGGGGCTGGAAGAGTCTGCAGTGTGCAGACGACTGGTGAATAAGTGTGACTAACTTCCTGTGTGTGGCCTGGCTGGAGAAACCCTATATCTGTGGCATACTGAAACAGGAAGTTCATCCAGGGCACATTCAGCGTCTCTGACTCAGAGCGAGGGTGACGCCATTTTTTTGCTCTCCCGAGTTTTCAGGAATCCAAATCCTCCGTGTGCTCGACCAACAAAGAGGCACAGAGAGGTTTCACTTCCCCTCCTTTATTTCCTCATAAACACTCGACATAGTTGCTGACAGCTCAACTGTTGTGTGGAAAGAAGTTCGTTTGCTGATGCAAGAGGAATACGTTGCTTGTGTAACCCTGGATTTCAGTGTTATTGAGATGGGGAGGGTTTCAGTTTCAGTCGCTGCGTGCTGACGGGGTGGCTGAACAGCCTGAAGGGGAAAGCTCTCTCATTTTTTTGTCTCTCAGCTGACATTGAAACCTAATTTTCAAGCACCTTGAGCAGACGACACTGCCCAAGTCGTAAAGTAATTGATATGTATGAGGGCATATAAACACAAGCACATCGTCTTTGAGGACGAGGCAACGGACTTTGTCGAAGGAGATGTAAGGACATGGCGGTGAATTACCCATCCTGCCTCCCTTTCTGTCTCTGTGTGACTTATGCTGGTGTGCAGCGGTGCCACAGTGGGTGGACCAGAAGACTTCCACCATGACTCAAAACCCCTGTGCCGATAATGAAACGAGAACAACTCCATCTTCCTGCGGCTATGGATCGGCTGGATAATGCTCCGGTGTAAGGGGCTGTAGATTTGTTTTCCTGAGTCTTTAACCTTGCAAAGATGTCGAGATGAATCAGACTTACAGTAGATGTGGCACAGCTGAGGCCTGAACTGTCTCCGTGGCTTTGAAATATGAGATTCCATCGTCTGGCTGTGCTGCTCTCCCTCACGGCCCTGAGCTCACACTCTGAGCTCTTTTGTTTACAATTCCTCTTTGGAAAACTATTATTGAACCAAGCAAATATGTGCCATCTACTCGGCTTGTATATTTAAATCCTCCCCCTATGACGTTGCGTTAGCTCAACAGCGTCCTGGCCCCTGGAGTATTTGTATTGCTTAGTGTAAAGCTTCTGTCACCTGGGCCCATAATATGTTTTGACTGTCAAGGGTCAGCGTTAGCTCAGGGCGGTGTTGCTATGTTGCAGGCAAAAACAGGCCTCCCGTTGTCATGTGGGCCAGAGGGCTGCTGGGATGGAAAGCCAAAGCCCTGCGGTGAGATCAGTGTATGGAGGAGGACTATGTTTAAGAATGAGCCCCTGTGGGCTGTTTATGCCGTGCTGAACCAGCAGTACTCTCATCGAGCTGCAGGAAAAACAAATAAAGCTTAAAAACTGAAACTAAAAACACATCATTACTGCATACTGCTGTATTATTACTAGTTGCCGTCAGTTGCATCATACACTAAACAAACTGTGTCGTTTTGTATTAAGTTGTGTTTGCGATCTGACAGAATGAAATATGCTGCCAAAATGGAGGCATTTTATTAAATGTGCACATTTATTTCCTTTGGCGTTTATTGGATTTATTTATTATATTATGTTTTGGCTTCTATGTGAAGAGCTGTTCGTAGTATTTTTGTGTTTAGTGCAACATTCTGTCACAGTTGTATCACAATCCATTGAAATCCATTTCAGCTTTAAAGACTTTATTTTTCTGCTGAGCTAATTTTGCTTGTTCGCTTCAGTAATTTTCTAGATATTAGTTATTCCATTTCTACTTCATGAGTTCACTGAGACATTTTCTGACAGAAATATTATTGGACTAAATACTTTATTTTTTTTGGGTGCACTGTTAGCTTCTATCCGGCTCAGCCGTAGTAATGTTGAGAGCCATTGAGAGACAAAGGAGATGCTCCGAATCTCGTATAAAGCTCCTTCACCAGTTTCTACTATTATTTATGAGAAATGTGTATGCATGAGTAAAGATGGTTTCCCTTTTTTAAATGCATTCAGGATGAAAGAATACACACAGAAGAAATTGTCGCAGACATTTATTCCTTTTCTGCCCAACACGTTACAACAGTTGCTGATGAAACAGCAGAGCTGTCCAATATCAGTCACCATGGGAACATCAGCATCATCTCCAGATAAACACACAGTATTATGACTAAAACAACAACCCCGACAACAAACACAGGGGTAGCCTTCAGCGGAAAGCCACGGCCCCTCTGCACCTGCATCCCCCTTCTGCTCTTCATTGCACACCTGAAAACTTTACTGTGCCTCACAAAGACACAGCCAAAGGGCTTCGGTGGTGTTTTCAGCCGGGCACTTACAACCACCTCTGTCCTTTTACCTCTCGCTTCTACACCACTGAGATAATGTCTTCACTGCCTCGAGGGATGATCTCTAGGATGAACCCTACAGATGAAAGAGAGCAATGTGACGACAGGTGGGGAAAAAAAGGAGAGCAAACACGACCTGGTGCGGAGTTTTTTTTAGTGGTGGCAGCTAAACAAAGGCCCAGAGCAATGTAAATCCCTCCCTCCTCTGGTGTGGTGGCCAGGCATGCTGGAGCGCTGTCTGCGTCTGTGCTCCTGTGCAGACTAGCTCCACTTTAGCTACAGGCTAGGAGGGAGGAACGGTGGGCAGGGTGTGTCTGCTTGCCATGGAAGCAGGTGGGCAGATTGCACTCAGAGGTGGAGGCAGGTGGTGTGGTGCTCCATGGCTCGCCCCCCAGCAGCCACGGAGCGCCAGGTTGATATGACAACGCAGCTGACGAAATCACGCAGACATCGAGTTTAGCCTGTAACCTTTTCAACTGGAGAGACAAAGGCATGCCACATAAATGTAGAGGGTTGACATCGTCCAAACACGTCCTTTCAGAGCTTTTCTGAAGACAACCATCTGCCCTTCTGTGCTACAAGCCAGTGCCTTTTTCTTGTGGGTCTTTCTCTGAAACATATAATGTAATATTTGTGTTGCTGTGTGCTCTTAGTAGCTGTATACGTCAGTGCCGGAAGACATATTCAGACCCTTTATCAACAGTGAAAGAAGATATTATGCAGAAAATCAGCCCCAGTGATTGATATTATTAGGTCATATTTTAAATGTGGTTCCCAACTAAATTAACCGGAGGGGTTGTGACGTCACAAAGTTCTACTATACATGAATTCATTGTTTTCAACTTTTGAATGAATTTAAATTTTGGGGGGAAATATTGGATCATTTTATTGGGACCCCAACAATTATTTGAATTGTTGAATTGGAGAAATGTCTCTATAGTGGAACTACGAAAACTGATGAATAAAGCATAATACATGTGTTGGCGATCACTGTTTTAGTCCTTGACAATGTCTTGTATTTCATAAACACATCCGATGTTTTATATGTAATATTTTGAAGTAAAAAGTAACTAGTCGCTGAAGTGTTTAATAAGTGTAGAGGAGTTAAAAGTAAACATTTCTCTCTGACATGTTACAGATTTAAGAACATATAGTGTGGTTTTTTTGAGGCAATGCTTCCCTCTTGGTCACTTTACGAGACATTCTTCTTTTTTTTGTGAACGTTGTCCCAGATATCTGGCAATGTTTGATCTAGGCCAGCTCCACAGCAGGGTAGCCAAGGGGAAACTAAGGAGCTGAGTTAACTGGTTCATGTCACTCATCAGCTTATTATAAGAGATATAGATTTCATTTACTGTGACACAATATGGCAACTACTTCCATGAAGAGTTAGTTAAAAACACTTCTTGACCTGCTTTCAGCAATACATTCATGCCCTATGATATATACGTATATATATGCGTGTCCGTACATATATATGTATGTGTACGTGTGTGTATATGTGTATATATATATATATGTGTGTATATACGTACAGTATATATACGTATATCTATATATACATATATTGAGAGCAGAAGTAGAACAGGCTGGGGCCAAACAAAGCAGCCGCTGTCATAAGCCATGGAGTTCTAATAAGGCATAACCTAGTCCTGGGTGGGCGAGGGAAGCCGCTGTTTTTCTGCTATTTCCATTTATAGACTGCACCAACGAGCCCCCTGGGAGATTGCTCGCCATGACTCATGTCTCCAGTGCTTCTGGTCCAGACTGCGCTCTCTCCCTCCCTTCATCATCCCCGAGCACCACTGCCTTTTTCTGCCCCGTTACTGGCTTTGTTTATCTCACCTTCCATATTTTCATTATTTGCTCTGCATTTCTCCGCCTGTGCTTTCATTCATGCGAGATAAAGCCTTGTAAGCCTCGACAGAGAGCGTGAAGAGGAAAAAAAGAGATAGAGGGAAGGGAATCAATGGGAGGAGTGAAGCGCGAGGGTTAGGCCATCCACCGTAGCTGATGATGAAAGTGATAAGCGGGCTGAATCAGTCCCATGTAAATAGTGGCTACAGTACAGACGGCGGCCATTTCCCAGAATTGTTGTTGTGGAGAAACGGCAGCGTCAATATGGGGGGATGTCTCTGTCTGCCTTTCCCAGCACAGCAGCCTGCAGGCTTTTCACTGTCACGTGGTCCGCTTGTCCTGTCCCACCCCTTCCTCCCTCCTCTCTCTTTGCTTATATTCCAGTCACGGCAAACCCCATCCCTCCCTCCCAACACCACTCTCTTCCTCCACCCTACCCGCCCCGCCCCTCTGAGCTCTGTCAGGTCACCCGCCTCGTTTGTTCAGATGGAACAGAAGAGGAAATGAAAGCTCTGAGTCCACTGTTAACCCATTCCTGGGACATGTGCTCCTCTATTGTGTGCATTCCTGCTGTGTTTTCGCCCTGCTGTTTCCATGCTTTGATGATGATTTGTTTCTATATCAGGAGGCAGTAACCCTGTTCGTTCTTTTCTGGTATGGTATGGTATGGGGGGAAAAAATAACGGAGCTAAAAATACATGCAAATCTCAGCTGCTCCAAATGCGTTACAGTGACAAAGCTGCGCCCCAGTTGAGGATAATGAATGTGGTCTACTTAATGTGCAGCATGGGATATTTATGCATGTATGACTTCCACTGGGAAAATGCTGTGTCAGATGAATCTAGAACTCGCATCCCCCTTCTCATTATTTGTAAAGATTCACACTTTCTCAAATGCATATGACCTGCTTTTGTCTGCATACACTGTAACAATGTGTGTGTGTGTGTGTGTGTGTGTGTGTGTGTGTGTGTGTGTGTGTGTGTGTGTGTGTGTGTGTGTGTGTGTGTGGGTGCATACGTGAGCCCAGTGCTGCATGCTCAGGTTTATCCTCCAGTCTGCCACGTTCGTGCTCGGTTACTATGCAACCAGGTCAGAACAACATGGACACCACAGTAGCTGAATGGCCATTTTGGGTAAAAGCACTCTGCAATAATAAACAGCTTCTGGCACTGAGAAGTTGTTTTCCAGCTGCGGATCGGTGCCAAACTACAGAATTAACTGCAATACCATTTACTGCTGTGGAAAAACATCATCCGTCCAAACCCACATACCTACTGAGGCTTTGAACAGCTTGTAATCCCTCAGCAGCTAGATGGCTCTCAGAAACACGCCAGCTCCGGCTGCTGCCAAAGAAATTACTGCGCAGTTATGGTGTTATGTTCGTATAAACTAAAGTGTTCTCTCCTCGCTCTGTCGGAGAGAGTTTTTGCAGGGGACAGAAAAGTAATTATGTGAGCTTAAATTGTCCCTTTTTTTTTTTCAACTTGGCCACAGCTGGCTATTGTGTTTGTAGGGAGATGTCTTTACATGGTGAAGATAAGCCTTGGAAGCACACAAAAGATTTTTACAATGTTGGAGCAGGAATTCTTCATGCTTATTTTGAAGTGGCGCCAAAGATATTTGGAGCGATTTGAAGGGAGATCAACTGAACTTTACCCTCTCTCAGAGGAAGGGAAGAGAAACAGAGACGTGGTTGCTGCCAGAATGTGAGAGGCTCAAATGAACGTAGAATTAGACAAAGTGAGGCTCTACGGTCAGACATTACTCTCCCATTTCCTCACGTGTTTCATCTTAATCCAGTCATGTTCTGCCAATTATCTCTTATTGACTTGAATCGGTCAACACACACGTGAGTACAGCTTGTGCAAACCGTCAAGGCTACAGTTTGTGCTGAGTTGTGACTATAAGGGCCGTGCTGTGTTAGCCTTGCGCTGACATGTCATCGTCGTGGCCTCCGCGACCGATATGCCAGGTTTCTTGGAATCGCTGGGAACACGACTATTTTCCCTGGCGACGAGCCACGTTAAACAGATCAGGCACAGAGTGTGTTTTGTAATCGAATCAAATAAACAGAAAAAAACCGGGCCAGCAAGCGGTGGAAGGAGGGCAGGGCGTCACAGGTGCTGCTCCACCCACACACCGTTGAGGCTGAAGGTGGTGTAGGTCAGCCACCGTGCTGTCAGCGGGCCCCATGTACTGTAATGTACACAAGCTGAACAAGAAGCGTGGTGTTACACTTTCGTGATTTATCACTTGTTAATACAAAAACATGTTGCTGTATTTTCATCACAATTTCATAAAATGTTGAACAGAAGACTGCTACATAATTGTAGACCTATAGCATGTTCTGAGGTACACTGCAACTTGGATTTAAGTTATTTTGTAGATGCTAGTATTTCTCCACAGTTGTAGGCAATTGAGTCTGGCTGCCTTTAGATATCTTAAAATAGTATCTTGTGATAATTTGATGCTTATTTTCAGATCTTTTAGGGGGACAATCTGTAAGGACATGAGCTCCAGTTAAGCTAATTACAGTTTATTTTTGCTCTAAGCTTGCGCCAGAGTTTAGACATTGTTGGTGAGTATTTTGAATTCACCCTGTGGTTGTTACAGTCAAGTCGAGTCCCTGCTAGTGTCTAATTTGGAGCTCCCTTTTGTTGTCTGTGGTGCCAGCTACTGATTTTTAAATTAGTCGAGAGTATTGAGAAAGAGGATCGGATGTGAAGAGAAGTAAAATCCTGGGATCCTACTGGACAGAATGGACAGGGTCAGAGGTCACGATCCAGCCCGAGGACACAGAGAAGGTCATCTTTGTGATTTGTGGATAAATACATGATGGTATTGTGCTCTGGGCTGTATCCATGCAGGACTTCAATCTGCGGCCGTCCCTCCCCCTCTGTGATCTGGGGGCCTGGGCTGTTGTGACTGGGCCAGTCTGACAGATAGACCATGATGGGAGTCAAGGCTGAAAGCCGGGCTCTGTGACTGCAAGGCCAGGCCAGGGATGACGCAGGCCAGGGGAACAGAGAGCACTGTGGAACCCCCCCCCCCCCAGCCCCTCCTGTGCCTCGGAGCACTTCCTGCCTCTGTCATTCTACCAGCAAATCCAATCCCTGATCAAAGGCCAAGGAGAAAAAAGGGGAAGAGAAGAGAGAGGAGACAGAGAAGTGAAAAGGGCGAGAGAGATTGACGTGCGTGTTGGGGGGGGGGGAAAGGGAGAAAACAACAAACCGCTCTTTATCTGACAGAGGAGGCAGCTGCTCGGGCCGGGGCACCTGTGTGCCTGCTGCCTCCCGGGCCGACGCCAAGCTCCGCCCCCCCAGTGCCCGCCAGTGCCAGACCCATGAAAGGTTGCCATGGCAACACCCCAGGCCCCACAGTCTGAAATAAACCACCTTTCAACCTCATCTGAGCAGAGTAACCTTTAGATGATCTGTGGCCAGGCCGAGGCTGTGCTGGCACCACATGACATGACTAATTGCGCCTCTGCCGGGTTTCACATTCTACCTGTTTAATGTGTAAATATCTGTTTGGGGAGAAATTAGCAGGGCTCAATTTCCTGAAGGCAAAAGAGCGTACCCACCTGTTCCTGCGGCTGCCCGAGGCAGCACAGAAATCCTGCAGGAGCCAGGCCGCACCATTGTTTCAGGGCAATTACCCGGGCCAGATTAAAAATCAACTATCATTGAGCAGATGTCCTGGCTCTTCTCCCCTGTACAGGGGGGAGGGATCTTATTACATCTCACCAGGCTGGGTCCAGACAGTGAAACCCTTTCCTTAGGATTGGATATGTCCTCTCTGTTTAGAGTCTACACACACACACACACACACACACACACATGCTCACCGGTGTGGAGAACAAGGCTTGAGGTTGTAAGCAGAAGTGACGTCCCATTCATTTGAGCTGGTCAGGGTCTGATGTCCCCCATCTTATCTTACAAGGCTTAGCGCTGTGAAATGGCATTGGCCCCGATCCAGCAAAGACCAGTGCAGTGGCTAGCATCCCTGAAGCTAGCTCACTCTGCACCGCGCACACACACACACACACACACACACACACACACACACAGCAATGCTTGACTGCCTGTCTGCGGCTGCGTACTGTCTTGTGGTTAAATTCTGCCATCCAGTATAATTTCACAGCTGTTAATGTTCCGCAGCGGTCACTGTCTGTCATGGCTAAAAATACCCCCGACGAGAGCTCACTAATTGATGTCAAATGTGAAGCTGAACTTGTCAAGTAATATGAGCTGATTGCTTCATAGATTGGTGCTGTGAAATTGGACAAGAACACTTCAAACGTTAACTTGATACAGTTTGCATTGTGAATATAAAACAGGCTGAAATCGCTGGGCTCACTTGTGTGAAAGAATATTTTACCGAATATCCCCCAATCCAATTGGGCTGAATGTATCCTCCGGATGGTTTCCTCAGCTCTTGTTGTTAGTGGTCACTTGACGACAGTGATGCAGTAGGATGAGGAGACGGTTGCCATGGTGAACACACTCACAGGAGTAAGAATCCTTTGTGTGCACGAATTGTGACATAATTGACGTCATCAATTTTCTTGTTCGTAGCAATAAAATATATGCAAATATATAGAAAAACAGACGGACGAATCATTTCTTGAATGCATTGCAGAAGCCAGAAGATTCTGGCACACGCAGACACACAGAAGCATGTACAGTATGTGAGCGTGATAAACAATCACATTGACTCACTGCATGTATGTAGTCCATACATCCACCACCTGTGTGTGTGTGTGTGTGTGTGTGTGTGTGTGTGTGTGTGTGTGTGTGTGTGATTAGCTTATTGAGCAGTGAAGCAGCACATGAAACCGAACTATTAGAAGCAGATGACATTTTAACAATGCGTGGTGTGCTCCATCACCACCGGCATCGCGCCATGTTGTTTGACTTTGAGGTAACAAATGAAACCCTGTCAGCGCGGCCGTACCGCGGCCTGCTATCCATGTCAGGAGTTTCATTGGCCCGGCTTGTCCGCGCCTGTTCTTCTGAAGGTTTTACTCTTTCATCCCCCTTCATTTAATCTCGCCCCGCCACGACAGCAGCACTCCTGTCCCCCTGTTTCCATGTAGGGTGGGTTCACAGGGACGAGTGTGGGAGGCTGGCTGGCTGATACCGGCAGTGTGGAGCAGTGAGAACGCGAGGCTACCGGATGATAGAGGTGGCATGTGATGAACGAATAGGTGATGAAACGAGGCCTTTTGAAGGGAAACTATTTCTGTTCCTACCTCAAGGGTTCATTATTTGCCTTTTTTTGCTTTTGTGTTTCCACTGAGGCCAAAAACAATCTTCAAATAAAAAGAGCCCTGAGGAACAGGTGGGATATCTCATCTGGTCCTTTACCTCTCAACTTGAGGTAGAAGCTCTGGGAAATATGCTCAAATAGAAAAACACCAAACCCAGCGTTACTAGTTTGAACATCACTGACAACACCGTTTGACTTTACTCTCATTCACTCTTCGCTCCCATCACATCCTCTTGATTGCTGGATAAATGTGCCTGGGCATTGCTTGGGCTCTGCTCTGCGTCGTCCATTAATATTCCAATCATCTCCTATATCAGATAAAGGGGGAGAGACAGACTCCTCTTCATCTCCGAAAACACCAGCTGTGCAGAGCCGTGAGACATCCACACATGCACACGGAGCTGTAAACAGAGCACTGCAGACACATAAATACATTCATACATGCAGGCAAACTTATATAATTGAGGAGTTTGCAGGCAGCGGCATCAATTTTGCATGGAGTTCGTCCTGCATGATTCACGCTGCGCAGACTTCTTGTTCTTTCCTTTTAAAGAGTACACCAATCTCAACTCGTGGCCCCTGCGCACTATTGGAAAGGAGGAAAAAAAAAATAGAGAGAGGAGGCACTGAGCGCCTACATGTGCAGATACCACCTCCTGCAGTCAGGTGGGTGTTGATATGCTACTGGCACCCCCAACAGTCCCTCCTTTCATATCCCACTCATCCCCCCCCAGTCCTCCTGCCAGCCCTTCATTTCTCAGAGCCTCTCTGTCACTCACGCTGCACACTAGCCTTGTGTTTCCCTCACCTCCAGCTCGAGAATTGCATTGAAGCTAGTAGTTTTACCCCCCCGCGCCCCTGGGCTTTGCTGCTCCCCGCTTCTCTAAAGCGATTAGTCACTCAGGCATCGAGTGGACCAAGAGTCTGGAAGCTTCTGATAGAGGACCGCTCGCAGCCCGAGTGACAAACTCAAGGACGTTTTAGTGTTGTTGTTGCTGGTTGTTGCAGTTGTTTATGTGTGTGTCGGGGCGGGTGGTGGGGGTCTGCGTGAGAGTGTCCAGCTCCTGGGGGCCGAGTCGAGGCAGTGAGCCATGGTAATTACATGCCAGTCGTCACGGCGCTTTCTCTCTCTGCCCTTACCATCGCCAGCAAAAAGCTTACAGCCTCTGTGTTATCTTAGAAATGATTCACCCGTCGGTTCACATGGACACAGCACTCTCCTGTCTCCCTGCACACCAACAACGCTCCCCCCCCCCTCACCCCACGCACCATGTCATGCACCAAGTCACCCGCTGCACACGGCTACATTGAAATGCACGGACGCAGCCTTGTACATGCAGCTCAGTGTCACAAACGCTGGGCTCCATTTCCCTTCTGAGTCTTGATTTTCTGCTCTCCTCCTTTTTTAGTTTTATTTAAGATCAGCTCGAAGAATCTGAAACACAAACCCATCAGTGTGCGTCTGAACACACACACACATGGGGTAAATTGGTAAGGTTGCTGAGCAATGCAGTGGGTTACCTTGTTTCCCAGGAAACAACAAAATCCAATTAAAGGATCCCATGAACCACAGCAACATGTGGTAAACACAGCATGGCACCGCCGCCAGGTTGTTATTCAATCATCAGAAGTAAAACAAACAATTACTGCAGAGTGACCCTAATGCAGGAACAAATGAGAATTTATGCACGAGGAAGCGTGGGTCGGGAATGGAAGTGATCCATCCCTCATACGTCGGCGAGGGACCGCTCGAGTTCCTTATTCACACGAATAATGATAATACTGATTAGACGGGCATTGTGGAGAATTTATCATTTCGCTGTCTAAATGTCTTTCATGTTCGGGACAAAGCATTTCCAGCGGTTTTGCATTTCAAAGGGAATCCACTGTATTGTTGTTATTAGGATTGATGGAGGTATGTTACCGATGCTAATTAACCGATGCCAATTGTGCGGTTTAATAAATTCTAATCAGAAGGGCGGCTTCTTAAGAGTTGATTAATTTTTCATAATGCCTCATTTATTTCTGTTCTATGATTTATTTTTTAAATGTTAAGGAGATCATAACATCTGCAGGAGGGCTGCTGGTGGATGCGAGGGGCTCCAGCTATGACGGAGTAACATCTCAACATCTGGCTAATTAGCTGATAGGAATTCATACATACACCCTCAGTATAGATCACCTACACAGGCCGATGTGTATTCGAGTCACACGCTGTGGTGGCGCTGAGGGATCCATATCAATGGGATTCATTGTAATTTTATGGAGGGATCACATTTCAAAGCTCGCTCACTCTCCCAGTTGCTATGGCAACAGTCTAACAGAGTTGGGGATAGATGAACGGACGGAACATCGCTGCGTACTGCAGATGTGATTCAATCCCCCTCAGTGAGTGATGTTAACCCCCTCTTATTTAACATTTAGAATCAGTATGTAAACATTTAGTGTATGGTTAATAACAATCTATAATGATGATAAATGATTATATTCTGCGTAGTGTATTGCATACAGTATTTATCTAATCAAGTCAAAAATGCATTAAATGGAAACAAACGATGTGATTGTTGGAGCAATATCTCGTGAAGCTGCTGCTGCTGCACACTCATGATGTCATGACGCCCTGCTCATATTCTTTTCTTCTTTCTGGCTGATAGCATTGCTAAGTGTGTTAGCAGCCAGATGGCCTCGTGTGCATCCACAGCTGACTCACAGTAGCTGGTAGTGGAAGGCTCTGCTCCCCGCTGCAGGCTGTTAATCGTGCTATTCTGAGCCCTTTCCTCTGATATACGGCGTTTAGCAGAATGGCGGCGAGATGATTAAATCTCGTGTTGCAGACATGTTGCACAGAGAAAGAGATTGCCTGTGTGCAGCCGAGCTGATGCTGGATGTGATTGAGTCGTCCTTGTGATTGGAAGCCGGCCTCCCCCTGCTCTCCCCCCCCCTGCCCGCCCTTGAGACTGGTTGTGGCTGGTAACCATGGTGACAGCATGGTCTTGTTACCTGCTGATGGGGGAATGAGGAGAGCTCGTGACTTTCGAAGCTCGGGTTACTAGCTGCGGCGGATGGAGGGGGGGGGGGGGGGTCGACTTCACACAAAGACCCTACTGTTCTCTGCACATCCATTCACTGCTCCAGCAGCCAGCGAGGGAAGCAAGATCAATGGCATGAAGGAGTTGATTAGAGTAACTCAATATTACGACTTCAGTTTCCAGAGATGCTTTTAGAGCAGCCGTATCGGGCCCTCTCTGTCTATCCCTCACGCAAGCAGACAGAATCACCGCCGAGCTCCGCACACCACGAATAAACTCCTAAACATAGGATTGACTTCATTGCTCCCAACGGGAATCCCAGCGAGACATATTTACCTTTCGCCTAGCTCACATAGCTCACACTGAAAGGTGGTTTAATGGGCTCTCCCCGCAGATCCGAAGCGGGTTTCATTGATTGCACGCACAGAAATTGCTACGTGTCACGGCCGTCAAACAAGCCAATTTTTGAGTTGCTTTGGCGTTTTTCTCTCATTAGGCTCCCTAATTTGTCACTCATCCTTTTGTGGATCCGCAGTGTGCACCTCGCCCCGACTCGTCTTGACTTCAAGGCCCCCTTCCGTCTTTATTTACACACCGACTTATTATTAAGTGGCTGCTTTACACACAGAAGTAATTAATTTTTGACCTATGATGTGCCAGTTGCTCGACAACAGCAATTACATCTTAATGATTGAAAGGCTTAATGTCAAATGATTGAGATGCAGCTGGATTGGCGCTTTAACAGCCTTTAAGCCCCCCCGGAAAAGCCAATAGTGACAACATGCGCAGCTTAAATACACATTTTCATCTTCAAACACTATCGTGCAGGGTGTGATTTATGTGGAGGCGGTGAAGTCTGTGCCGAGTGAGTTATGTGTTGTATAAATGATTGAAGAGCAATATTTAAAACCTGAAGACGGAAGGGCAGCCGACACGGTGAAATCTTTAAAGAGACAGTTTCTGTCTGAACTTTTCAAAGACGCCGGTGAGACTGTCGGAGGCTCACCTTTTGTCTTCTCTGTGTACGCTGAAACTGTACATTCACTCAGCGCTCAGCAGCTGCACAAGCGGCCTCAGGTCCCCCCCCCCCCCCCCCCCCAGAAGCAGGCCAACGCATTCCAGAGACGCATCAATGGGATTGTTGTTATGATGGAGCGAGACTGGCAGTGGCCAGATTTGGAAGGACTGTTGCCATGGAGACCACTGGAGGGGCCAAAAGCAGCTGTAGACAGTCAGCTGATGCCCTCTGGGTAAATCCTTTCAAACATGATTTGCTTACTTCTTTTATTTATTTATTTGCTCTTTCAGCTAAGAGAAAGCTCCTCACGCCGCACAAATCGCCTCCATTTTGTGTCCTGTGAGAGGATGGAGGCGGAAAGCTACAATACCTCACAAATACAAGCATCTTTTACATCCAAACGGAAAACTCCGACTCTCAAAAATATCATGCAACACTATAGAGAGAAAGTTAATCGGCAACTATTTGGGTAAGAAATTAATCGTTTGAGTCACTTTTCAAGCAAAGTACCAAACATTTGCTGGTCCCAGCTTCTAAAATGTCTCTTTATCGTATCAATGTAAATTCAATATCTTTAGGTTTTGAACTGTTGGTCCCACAAAACAACACATTTGAAGGACTATTTCTACTATTCTCTCATGTTTCACAGGCATAACATTAAATTGGTTATGAAAATAATCATTTGCTGCAGCCCTTAAAAAAAGAAGAAGAAGAAAAGAGCCCCTCTGTATCTGCGGCCGTTTCCTTGCGTTACACTCCATGTTAATGTATTCAGCGTGTCATGTCATGTGTTATACGTGTCGAACAGGCCGACGTCTGTCTGTGTGTGTGTGTGTGTGTGTGTGTGTGTGTGAGCGGTGGCGAATTGGACCCGTTTAAACAGATAATGTGGCCCAGCACGTCAAAGGGGACAATGGGATCTTTTCTGGTCCGGAAGAGTGTGTAACACTATCTGCGGCCTAAATGGAGCGAGACAAAGAGTCAGGGGATCGTCATGTATCACCACTGCCACTATCCTGCAGGAGACAACAGTGGGTGGGTGCCATCGCCCCGTCTCCAGTTGCTGTTTTGTGCAAGTCATGAATGATATTCTTACACCATGTGATTGCCTTATTATGAGTGAATATCATGCTACGAGCCAGATTAGACTGAAGTTGTGCAGCCTTATAACTTGGTTTCGCGTCAGCTGATTATACTAAACAAATAGCGAGATCTTGCAGAGCTTGTTTGAACATTGGGGAGTTGACTCTTGTAATCCTCATTTTGCAAACAGCTGTTGGAATTCATGTTAGTAAAGGTGAGACGTACAGTATCTAGCATCGTCACTGTTTACTCTTCAAACAGCCTGAGGAAAGGGTGTGTCCGTTTGTAACTAAAGTTTGGGCTTAATATAGTTTGACTTCATTCAAGTTTCATGGAAATTTCTAACAAATTATTTAATATCTTGACATTCAAACATCACCACAGAAGGTACAATATGATCCCTTCACAAATGTGTGACACGTTAACCTGCGGGGAAAGGCTGAGGTGGCTCTGTGTGTGTGTGTGCCTGATCCAGCATTTGTTTACACTGCAACTAATCCGGCTCGCCTTACCCCGCTCTACCAGTAATCGTGGGAAAGAATGCGGCTCCTCTACTGTACTTGTTTTCCTTTGTGTCGGAGGCGTGGCCCGGGCCCGCCAACGCTTCTCATGACAGTCGTGCCTCCCAGGTGTCACCTTTCTAGATCGTCGTGTTGATATTCTGTGTAATGGGGAAAGACTCCAAACAAACCGGAGCCGGAGTGACCTCATTTGCCTTCGGGAGGTTCACAGCGTGCAGCCGTGGTTTCACTTTACATTCATCATTGTGCTCTGAAAGCATAATTAGTGTGAAAGATGATTCAGATGGAGCTGCTCCAGCTTGCCTTTTAGTTAATAGAAATGATTAGGATCTTATTGCTGAAACGTTTATTAGACGAAACCATTTAATGACGTGGCCGACGCCAAACTCGACTCGAAAATCAAAGTTAGTGCATAAAGTCGGTGATATTAGTCCTGTTTAGAAGTGTGCCAACAGCACTTTTACACTGATTTCCTGCATTTCCTGTTGCTGCATTCATAAACATAACACATAGCTGAAGCCCATGTGTGAGGAGCTTGACCTCTAAATTCAAATATTCACAAGCGCTTTCGCAACTTCTGTACTTCTGCACACATCAGCAAAAGGCCCCGAGAGGGTTTTAATGCTGACCACTTGGCAGAGGTTTGGTGGGCCTCCACCACATTTGGGCCCATTTAAAGCAATGTTTCCCCAGCCGTCAGCAGCTGCTTTCCATCAAGTGGCATTTTCCTTGTCTACCCTCCCTCCTCTTCCTCCACCACCACCATCCCCTCTTTCTTCACGTCAAACTTGGCAGGCAAGTTTACACTCAAAGCCGCCCTGTTCTCTGTCAAATGTTGCGTGGCAACATCAAACGCTCGGCCGGACAGAGCCTTCCTGGGATTCCAGCGTGGTGGGCGGATAATTGGAGGCAGGCCTCAGCGGATCTGGCAGATGTGTGATGAGTTTTTACTGGAGCGTTGTTTTTTTTCTTCTTCTTCTTCTTTTTGGAGTGGTGTGTATGTGTGCGTGGGGTGAGAGACAGGTTTTTAGAGGGAAAACATAAGGGCTTCCTTTGTTGTTGTCCCCTTCACCCTCCCTAGTGCTGGCCACAGGGGCGTCTTATTGGCCCAGTGGCCAAGTAAGGGCCGAGTGTGGCAGTAAACATTGCATACAGACACGATATCTGAACCCAGCATGTGGAATTTGATGTCTTAGGTCTGACTCACAAAGCCTTTAATCCTCCAAACATTTCCACATGTCCAGTGTTTCGTTTTATCTGCTTAACTTTTTCTGGAAGCTGCCATTTTTCTTTTACTTTTGCAAGAAACACCCAGATGATTACTGGGCACTCCTGTCTGGGGGTTGACCGCAAGTTTAGATGAAGGTCACTGCAGTTGCTGTCAAACATATAGTGATTACAAAGACGCTCAGGAATCCCCCCCCCCCCCCCCCTTCACTTTTCCCCTATTTGCCCACTCACCCGACTGTAAAAGCAGGAATGCTGGACTTGGATTCTTAGTTTTCCTGTCCATCCATCATTGAGCAAGCATAACAGGGACCCAGACTAGCTCCTCCCAAGCCAAGGGTGGGCTTCCACTCGAAGAGCAAGGGCTCAGTGGAGGGCTGTGGAGAGGGAAGAGAGGACAGGGGGGGTTGTTGTTGGGAAATTGTTAGACAGAGAAGGAAATGGACAAAGGGAAAAAAAAGACATGCAGACAGAGTTCCAAGAAGAAAAAAAAAGAATGAAGCACAGCCCTCCCATGTTTTTGTTAAGTCCCTTGGGCTCATGCAGACAGTATTGGGTTTAATTTTTTTTCTTTTTACACAGGAAGGCGGTGCAGATGTTCCTGAGAGCAGGCCTGCGGTTTCCCTGTTTTCCTTTTGCTAGTCTGTTCCCGGCTCGGCAGCGTTGCCAAGACGCTCCCTTACTCGGTGCTGGCGTTTTTGTTTTTCTCTGAGAGTGGGGCTCCAACAGGAGGGTCACCTCCGGGCCAACTCCAAATGAGAAATAGTTGGCCGGCTGCCCTGGCGGCCGCTCAAATCCGCCCTTTTGAAAAGATTACTGTGCTGCTGCCGCCGCCGCCTCCTGTGGGGCATGCCAGATCTGCTGAGGGGAGAGGAATGTGCAGGAGGGCTGGGAGAGGGAGGGAGGGGGGCACCGGGGGGGCCACATTTCATTCGACCTCTTTCAGAAAGTTTTTCTCATTACTTTTCTTCTCCCTCTCCTCCTCAAATGTTTCAATTTGGGCTGCACAGAACAGGACGTGGACTGTTCCCAAATAAAACCCGACAGGGTTTTTCCACCCAGCCAAGAGCTGTGTGACACAGTCCAGTTCAGCAGCCCCCCCCCCTGGTTGTCATTTGGCTGCTTGTTTTTGTTTCTTAGGGACTGGTGATGAATGATCGATTGATAGCGTTAAGGCCCACTGTGGGGCTGCCGCAGGCTATCTCTGCTAAGCTGCTTTGCCTGATAGGCTGCTGACTGTGGAGACTCCAAAGCCAGAGCAATAAAAGTTGATTTGTGGGGGCATTGTGAGAAGCCCCAGACACTTAAGAGAGGTGTGCATGTCTCCCCTGGCCTGTCACAATCAATACTACCCCACCACCGCTGGGCCTCTCTGTCTCCACCGTGTTTACTCTTAAATAATGCATCACACTCTCGCACAAATACCTTCCATTCACACAAGGGATGGAGGCCATTAGCCGGGGCCATGTGGAACGATGAAATACAGCCTCTGCGTCCTCTTTCTTTTCACACAACCAGCAGATAGAGCATTTTCCTTCTCTTGAGTGCTTCTGCGAGGCATCATTTTAGTGCTGCCTGACCTAATTTAACAACCTCAACATCCAGTCTTTTCAGGCTCTGATTACAAACCCGCCTAGTTTCGGCTCGGATTAACCCCTCAAAGAACTCTATAACAATTAGTGGAACAATGAAGATAAAAGGCCTCGTCTGAGCTAAACGTGACATATTTTGCCCCTCTTAACGTCGTGGCCTGAGGGGACGCATACTTACACGGTGTATTTACGAAAACGGTTACCACAGTATATAAAACGGTATGTTAACAAGGCGTCTAGCAAAAGCAAACACTTCTCTTGCTATTATATATGAGTGTTTATGATTCTCATGGCGATCATGTTACTGGAGACTTTGATAAATGCTGAGTAATTACATCACTGCTCCACTATAAGAATGTCGGAGCCTCTCCAGGGATCATTAACTGCTGACGGATTTGGAGTGATGAGGCCTTGGTGGGTGGTCCTTATCTGAAACATTCAGGAAACAGGGCCAGACCCATAAACACCCCACTCACCGCAGAGGAAGCACCCGTGTATGGAGACCACACCCTACGTTGCTGTAAAACTTGAATGTGCCCAAAATATAGAAGGAAAAAAAAGGGGGCTTGAAGCTTTGTCCAAATCTCCGATACTCACAGCCCCTTTGGGAGCAGCGGAGGCGGAGAAAAACGGCGACCCAGCCTGGTTTAATTTGCAAGACTGGTCTGTTCCAGTAAACATCACCGCGCATGCCGGCAGAGTCAGAGCGTTGCTATCAGTGTGTCTGCTCCACGCTGACGCTGTAAGAATAGCAGTGTGTGTTCCCGAGTCACATCATCTGCTTAGCAACACGCACGCTGGGGACAGCAGGACAGAGCGATGTGATTGGGGGAGACCAGGACCCTCAGGACACAGAGCGCTAATTGCAAAGCTGTTTTTTCTCCTCCATTTTTTAAGAGATGCAATACGCCAGCCACGGCGAAGGGGTTGCATAACAGGATTTTGCAGCAGATCCCGCCCCCCACATTTCCATCCTTTTATTCACCCACCACTCCACCCTCTTCCTAGCAACTCCATCTCTTCCTGTCCATCCACTAATAACAGCTGGAGCCGAGCCAGATGGTTCCGATGCTATTTTAAAGATTACAGACAGACAAAACATTGAAAGAGTTAGAGGTATCTTTATGTTTTTACTGCAACCAGTGTATTAAATGCATGCTTATATGTTGGTATGTGAGACACAAAAGAGAATTTCTTTAATTGGTTCGGACATGGTGTTGTTGCCACGTCCTTGGCAGTCGTGACAAAGAGCTCAGTGTGGCCAGCCTTTGTGCTGCAGAGCTGGAAGAGCGGCTTCCATATTGGGACAATATGCACCGTGACCTCTGACCCTGCTCAGAGGCGGCGGCTAGAGAGCACTCGGAGATTCGCTCTCCAGAAACACAAAGCATTCCAGGCTCACACACATCCACAAATAAAAGAAACAGAGAACATGTTGGCACAGGCAGACGAACGCACACATGCACACCAACTGTTACTTTTCGTTCGTCAACCCTCCGGGCCAAAAATTACACATGCAAGCGTTTTACCGTCTGACGGGGGCAGGGCAGACTTGGCTGGGAGAGCTGAGAATATTTGCAACACACACACACACACACACACACACACACACACACACACACACACACACACACACACGCAGACTGGTGATCTCACTATGTAAGGCGAACATTAAGTATTTGTTGCCACAGGGCCCAGAGAGAGTGTGTGCATCAGCACGAGGGGGTGGGATTTGTTGTGCTTTGTGGGAGATGGGAGAGGGAATTAGACATAGCTATTGTATGACATTTTGTTCAGTACAGTTTCCACAGCGGTCCCGGAGCAAACAAAGAAGACTTACGCAACACAACTATTACACAACCCTGATTACGGTCTTTCGTGTAAACACCAGAGAGAAGACTGCACTGTGTGCCCGGGCGTGTACATGTGCAATGAATACACAAAATGTGGAGGACATCTGCTTTTGCACAAAAAATAAATAAAAAAATCAGCTTATCTCAATCTCACCGATTCAGAAAGTGTTTTGTGCACGCATGCATGTTCAGAGGATCACAGTCTTGTGTGCTCTTTTTCATGTGTGGCTGACTACATCTGCCATCCACAGTAACCCTCGGAGTGATGTGCAATGTGCTGAGTATGTTCTGATGTTTGTGTGCCTGGTTTAGCGAGGGTGAGGGCAGGATAGTCCAGAAATAGAAATGTTTCATGAAAACATCGGAGTGGAGAGTCGTTTCACTGTAAAGGCTAGTTTCATAATCGCCCTGGAGGAACCGAGGCTTGTCTGTTCCATTCGAGCTTTCTTTGTGCCCTAAATTCACTTCTGCAGCTTGAATGTATTTAACCCCATGTCGGCTCCGACTACCCTCGCTCTCTTCTCTCAGCTTTTTCTCGTGTCAGGTCACGTTTTGTTACGAAAGACTTGAGTGATTTAAAAAAAATATTGCTGTTCTCATCAGAGCTGTAATGATGAATGAGTTACTGTATGTGAGGCAGCAATCATTGTCCCTCTGAATGCCGGGCAGGAGAGGGGAGCACAGCCATGAGTAAACAAGGTGTGGCTCTGTTGAGATGATTTTCTGAGGAAATTCATTTCCCTGACCAATCAGTCTCTGAGTCATTCTATTTTTGAGGATTCTCCCACAATGTGTGTGTGTGTGTGTGTGTGTGTGTGTGTGTGTGTGTGTGTGTGTGTGTGTGTGTGTGTGCGGCATCGACAGCAGCCTAGTCACAGAGCCTTTTCTGGCAGGATGCTTTTTGAAATAGACTTGTCAGGGCTCAGGGCACAGCAGAGAATGTTTATGTAAGTGGTCAAAAATAGGAAGCACATTTTGTCATGTTCAACGTGAGTCATGAGTTCTGCAATTCTCCAAGCACGGCATCAAGGGACCATGTGCCTCTATTTTCTTTTTCTAAGCAATAAGTCTAAGAGTCTACAGCCGATGCTAGTGGGTCAGCATGCCAATGTAACGTGAGATTTATTTCACGCTCACATGGACAATGCTAACATGCAGCACAAGGTGCACCAGCTAGTTCAAATGGAGCCTAGTTTGAACATAATTTTGAACGTAAAGTGTGTACCAGCTGCTAACATTTACAGGGTTTCACCAGCTGAAATACTTTCAATGCAGTCATAATTCACAACTTAAATCTTACACCTAGCCCTTAGTAGGTGTAAAGCTCTCTGTGAATTAGCTGTCGACACTGGTTTTACTTAAGGAATGAGTAGGAGCGAACTATACTGGTTGTTCTGAGTCTGCAACACTTGCTCTAGATTCAGGTTGTATGTTATCAACCTAATTGGTGATTAACGATAGCTATTTTTATCCGTTAGCCTCTTCACTATTGCGTAGCAACGAGTGTAAAGAAAATTGGGCACGAGAGACCTGTTTTTGCACACAATTATTGAGCACAGGAAGTAAAAACGTCATTTTCTGCGACAATATTTTGTTTGGTGTAGCCTTTACGCCAGATTAGCTAAGAAATTTCAAAATAAACCAAATAATAAACCAAGCCAATCTCTAGAGCTACCCTGCTAGTGTAGCTAAAAACCCAAGCAAGTCGGAGCATTAAACCAGGAAAGTGTTCACGCTGCAGTGTTGAAACACCCGCACAAGCCAACCAATGCATACATGATGTCCCATATGACTAACTTAACATTATACTGCATACTGTGGCAAGTCAAGCGCAAAATTGAATAACATTTTTCATAACACGAATGAACATCAGCTTCTGACGAACGCAGCATTTCACACGGTGCTTTGTTATTGCAGAGCCAGCCAGTAAACTCCACAGCGGTGTCTCTGCTGACCTAACATAATGCCCCTTTCATCATATACACATATTGAATATGTAAACTGTCCCACGCCTCCCATCCTCAGCAATCTTCCATAATGTGAAAGCCATACACAGTTTATCACTGGTCCTCACTTGCATACAGAGAGACAGGTACAATGACACGGATACAAGGCCCAATATATAAAGGCATTGTATGTGATGCAAAGCGTTAATACGACCTATTGAGCCCATGTTTTCTTGTTACAAGCTTAGGCTAAAACTAAAGTTAAGC
Organism: Anarhichas minor; assembly: GCF_050575085.1. Taxonomy (NCBI): domain Eukaryota; kingdom Metazoa; phylum Chordata; class Actinopteri; order Perciformes; family Anarhichadidae; genus Anarhichas; species Anarhichas minor. Next base: position 8,682,577 of record NW_027466504.1, read on the forward strand.
TAATCTGTCCTTTGTTCCTTAAAAATATCCTAAGTACTAACTCGCAGAAAAAGGAAAGGCCTGATTGTTAAATGATAGATTAAAACCCATCTCCCCCCCCCCACCATTTACTCACATAACCTGCTAACCTAGCCCGGCTCCCGCCTGAACACTGGATCAATGCGTATCCAGATCAATAGGCTTATTAGAGCTGCAGTTGAGTGGTGAACAAAGCCGATTAGCTCAGTCTCCACTGCATGTCCCCCCAGGTTGAAGAGAAACACAGAAAAGGTCACCAGACACAAGGTCATTTTGCCCAGTGGAGCTGCTGGTTGTACACACTGAGGTGCCTCTTTCCCTCGCAGCACATATGATTAATAGAATTAGACTCTGGGAAACATCGATCAGCACTCTCTGTGCTTGCTCTGATCCATGCAGAAATCCCATTGATTTTTAATCATGTTTAGCTTCCTTTTGGAACAATGCTAATCTTTGAAGGAACCGCTTGTGCTCCTAGAGTTGTAGTTATAAAGATGTGTGCCGAAGAAGAGGTTTACAACGAGCTCCTTCTAACATTTGCTACTAATGTTTTAAAAGTCAATGAGTGCAATAAGGTTTGTGAGGCTATTTCTGTGGGTGCCTGAGGCTGAGCAGCGAGGTGCGAGCTGATGGCGAGTCTAAGATGGTCAAAGAAGGCAATGTTCTCCAGTCAAAGGACATGACATGAATGGAGTCACAGCCAGACCCATTTTTGTTACCTTTTTTTTTTTTTTTACCCAAGAACATGTCTGAGAACCCACCAACAGACACCCAGGACTTTGTGATTTCTGTTCCATAGGTGGCGTAAGACTGCATTCATAGAGGGAATGAAAGAGACGTATTCATGCCTTCAGGGTAATTTGATATAATCCTGGGTACCTGGGACCTTGTAAATCTTTTCATTTAGCAACCTATAGGCTTTCAATGAGTAACATAACCTTTCAGTGTTATGTATATTGGATTAGCTTATTTGCCTCCATTAGAGTATACTTATTGATAGTCAGGTGCAGAGTCAATGGAACAAATGTTAAATAAATAGTTAGCATGGTGGGTAAACACTGTCACTTTCATGTAATAACAGAGACGACTGTTTCATTTGGAAAAGCAACTTTGTAGAGACCTTCCCATGTAACTACCATCCTTAGGCCGAAGATGAATGGGCTGTTCTTTCTCCTTTTCCACAGAGATATGGGCCTTATGTTTTGATCCCCGCCGTGTGAATGGAAGGCTCGCTACACTAGGCTCTGTATCCTGAAACTCAGCACTAATGGGGGCAGTAGGACTGTCTTGGTCGGCTCTGCCCCCCCCCCCCCCCCCTGCACAAAGGCCACGTTTGACTGGGAGTCCTATAATGAGTTGGAGGTGGGAGCCGAGCAGAGGCCAAGGGAATATCTTATGACTAAGAGGCTGCGAACGCCACCGTACACAACTGTGTGATTAATGATTGCAGCATCATCACAGACTGGCCTTCGACCCAGCGCTCCAACTCTTGAGGTCATCACCTCCACTCCTGCTCCTATACGTTACAGTGTGGAGCAGCCGTGATTAATCTAAAAAAAAGGAAATGTGTACTTTAACATATGGATTTTTCGCTTCCATTGAAGCAAACTTGCATGTCATTTGGGTAGTTTTTTATAAAGTCAGCGAGGTGTGCTGTAGTCTGTGGATATTGATCTGGAGCCTTATGTCTTGTGTGCTGGCTCAGGGTATATTTGCAGCTGCTGTTACTGGAAATGGATCCCTGGAGCGATCTGGATTCAGCTGATCCAATTAAACGCTGTGAATAATTGATCTGACAGTGAAACCGAGCCCCGTCACATGGGAGGGGTGACATCATCATTTAAGGGGTTGAAACCGTACTCCTGTGCAGCTGGACTGCCCCGGGTCGTTTGTTCCACAATCAGTCCACTGTATCTGATTACCGCCTGTGAAGGACACAGAGCAGACCATGAGGACAGAAGGGGAGGTTACGCTGCCATTATCACGCTCGGCAAGACTGTACAAAGACAACAGACTCACTGAAAGCCGGGAACTGGAAACTCATGAGATTGTCACATGTTGCAGTCTGCAAACCTGAACCCACTAAGCTGAGAGAAATTAAGTACCGACTTCATCTGGTTACAATGCTGGAGTTGAAGTTACTTTCTACAAGATACAACAAAACTTTCCTTTGTTTCCTTGCTCGCAGTCCCCTTTTGCCTCTTGTATAGCGGCTGCGCTGCATTGCGTGCTACAAAGGCCATTCCTAAACAAGACCTCCATGTGAACCAGATGGACTCTGCGTGGGTCAATTATCTTCCTGGCCATGAAATAAGGTGCAAATAAGAGCCATCTTTGACCCTGGCCTTGGAGGAAGCTTAGATTGTAATATCTAATGAAACCCCTCCAGAGAGGTCTGCTCTTGCCACTCGCCACCTTTTCATCTAGATCTGCACCAGAAATGAGAAAAAGGGGGCTGTTGAACATCCAACATCTTGTCTGAATTAGACTCAAACCCTTGGGCGGGAACAGGGGGCTCTTCATGTCTCCTCCCCGGTCCCTCACGGAGGGAGGAAAGGGTGTGGGGTCTCGCTTACAGCTGACTCTCATGCTGCAAACATTTTGTTGGGTTGGCACTTCTGATCTGGTCATAATGAACTCATGGGGCTCATGAGTTTATCGTCACGTGGCCGTACAGTCATCGTGCATCGCTGCGTAATGTCCACAATTGTGAGGTGGCATTATTGCAGTCTGCCTGTGGAAAGTTGAGAGACTCATTAACTGAGACTGATAAAGGCATGACTAGTTTGTCCACAGCAGATGTTTTGTTGATGGTTCCAATCTTATTCATTCACCTTCTCATTCTGGCCAAAAAAGGACAATCCTTTACCACTTTGATCACTGTCTGTGTCAGGGATGACCCGGAAGTCGGCATCACACGGCTTCCTTCGACAAGAAGCCAATGGGAAATTTGCATTTGATTTTGGAGTTTTGCAGAAAACAGAAGTTTATAAAGATAATGTTGGGCTATAAAACAAACTACACTACGGTCGCATGAGCACGAGTCTAAACACAACGAGGCTGTAGAGGCGGACTAGTCGGCGTGGTGACGTTTAGTATTCTTCTGACGTATTTTATATCATCTAGTAAATAAACTAAACGCAGTGCGTCAACTGGTGATGGTGAGAGCGAGGCTAGCTGCTTCCCCCGACTGCCAATCTTTTTGCTAAGCTAGACTAAAAAGCCTGCAGGCTCCAGGCCCCCGTCCAACCGTAACCCGAACCCAAACACGTCATCTTCTGTGTTGTTTTGTGCCTGACCCCAATTCCAGCCCTATCACTAACTAGTCATCTTCTTAACTCCTAATCTTGACCTTATATTAACCTGAATTGAGCTTTAACACCCACCACGGAGAGCAGAGAGATAAGAAAAACAATTAGAGGGGGACATTTCCTAGAATGTTTAACTATTTCTGTAGCTGATAAGCGTTTGAAGTTGAGCTTCTAACATTTGTTATATGGAATTTAAAGGCAACATCCACAACTAAAACTACTAAATAAATAATAACCTACAGTAGTAGTTTGTTGTTGTCACCTTTGGCAATATGTCTCAAGGGGAGATTAACTTTATTCAAGTATATTTTTTCCCCTGTTGAGAAGGTCGGCAAAAGCAAATATGGCCATGCCCACACATTTCTCCATGAATTGAGTCATTGGAACTTCGTGTGGGCATTGAGGGGACCCTGTCAGTTAATTAGACGAGGGTGGTGACGGCTCCATCCATCACCTTACGTTTTCTTTCACTCCGAGACAAGTCCAGTTGGAACATTTCCCTCATCCGTCAAACTGGGGAACATTTCCAACTGCAAAGACCACCAATGGGTAGAGGGGCTGGAATGAAATCTTTCGAGCAACACACTGGCATCAACTCGACCTCGCAGGAAAGGTCATGCAGTGTTACCATGGCAACAGAGAACACCACCGATATGTTAAGAAGGTAGCCGGGAGGGGTGCAGGGTCCGCCGAAACCGAATCCATGGCTGCGGAATTTCAGTGGGCGGGTGCGGATGCATGTTGAATATTAAAATATTCGTTGTAAATGAAGCCGGAGTAGCCGTGCCCCCATTCATTACAGCACTCTGATGTTCCATAACCATTAACATCTGTTAAAGCCATATACGCACCACAACACATCCAGCTCTCTGGACAAGAAGGGTATTTATAGACATGTACTCATTAGTGCTGAGAGATCATTTGTCAAGAAGGACGGGAGGCGAGAAGGAGGCCAATAACACAGTGAAGGATGGCGTCCATATTCAAATAGCTCTGGAGCCAGTGGGTTTAACTGGTGGTAAAGACAGTGGAGGTGAGATGTGAGGGGCAGGCCAATCAAAGATTTTGAGCAAAGCGATGTAATAAAATAGTCAGGGCAAGGTCGAAGAAATTATGCAGTACATCATGCATTATCTGAATGCTTGTCTCTAAAAAAAAAAAAAGACATAATATGTGACCTCTAACTAATTATACTTATAGAACAGCTATGTTCCCTGGGCTGGGATCCGACCTATTGTTCTCGCTGGGATCAACATTCCTCCAGTAATTCAGCCGTAATTCAAATGAGCTTGTCAGCTCTAATAGCAGAGTGGCTATCATTCAGATTCACGCACGATACCGATCAATGGACTCTCCTCGTTGTGAACTGTTAAATTATTCCACTGTGAAATGATAAATATCCTGCAGTCAACATGTGCCACATTTCCTGTTATGGTCATACAATGGTGGTATTGAATTGTGGGAGTGTTATCTGTTTTTCTATAATGGGATTCAGTTTTAATTTGCAGCAGGAGGGAAAGAGTCGTGCAATCCGTCTCTTTCTCCAGGTTGAGGTTAGATTGGATAAGAATATAGTGCCATTGTCTTACAAAGTGAGAACACAAACATAGATAGGGTGGCAGACAGCCCTGCCACGTCCCTCCTCCTTCAGCTCTTTCAGCAGGATGTAGCCTGATACCACAGTGCCCCCCAGAGGACACACTTTAGTCAGTCAAAGTGTGTGTGTGTGTGTGTGTGTGTGTGTGTGTGTGTGTGTTTGTGTTTGTGTGTGTGTTTGTGCGTGTGTGAATTTGGAGCCAGCAGGGGAAAATCCAGATGTTTTTACAGACGGAAAATTATTCAGAATATAATGTTAATGTAATGTAATTACCATAGTGCACTTAATTGAACATTTGTCTAATTACTAGATGCTACACTGAATGCTAAATGTGTCAAAGGGAAAGAGTAGCTGAAGCCATGCAGTCCAAATATGCTTTCGTGTGCCCCAGCCTTGGCTTCACCAGGCTGGCGCTGGTACTGGCACAAACAGGAAAACACAATGGCGTGATGGCGTGATGGCGTGACCCGTTTGCCGGGTGGCCTTTGCTGCCACGCAATTAGCAGCAGAACAGTGGGCACACTAGATATCCAAGTGCCACTCCACAGGGAGACCAACTTGGTCCGTGGCTCTAAATGGAGTCGGCCAATTTGGCCAGTGACTTCACTGGCGCGAGAGGCCGGTCATTGTCCTCCAAGGCAGACGCCAGATGGGAGAGAAATGTGCCCAGGTGCTGAGAAGAGCAGTCACTGATGGAGTGATGATATCATAATATCAGTATTAATTAATAAATATTCATGATTGGAAATTAAAACATCTGACAAAGTCCAGCTTCACCACCAGTGCTTCACCAGAATGTGTTTGTGAAAAATAGTGACCAATGGAACAATGGATATAGATATATGAATATGAATATGAATATGGTTAGGTGTAGTTTATAGATATATACACGATAATTCAAGATATGAAGTGTTAATTATGAATAATAACAATAACTTAATTTATATAGCACCTTTAAAAACAGAGTTCACAAAGTGCTGTGACAGACAAAGCAGCAAACGCAAGGCAATAACAATAACAGAAAGCTCAGTGAGACAGTCGATACGATAAAAATATGCTAAGAAATAAATACAATAAAATAAAATAATTTAGTAAAATCAACAAATAAAAACAAAACAGAAAAGCGACGACATCACACAAAAGCCAGTCTCTAAAAATATGTTTTAAGAAGTGATTTAAAAGAGATTAGTGAGTATAGAGGTGCTGATAGCTTGGATCTGTCCAAATGTAACAATATCACTTTCCTGTCTTAATGCTATGCTAAGCTAACTGGCTGCTGGCTCTGTTGTTGTTGCATCAGCACAAAAGATGGGCTCATGAGTTGTTGTTTCCATTGGCTCCTACTAAATGAAATACAATTATTCAAAACAATGCAAACAAGTGCAAGGCTTCAGTGGAAAACTGTCCAATGGAGAGAAACATCAGCGCTCCACAGCATCAGCCACCTACTGTACATCTGCCACCCACACCTAGGACGATGCTGAGCTAACGCTCAAATTTAAGGTCCAGATGCACTGGTCCTTGAAATATTATAAATGGACGTGATGTCCGTGATCAATAGGCCACCACTGATTACTGCTTCCCCCGACTATCACAGAAGGTGCATGCATTTCCCACTCATGTTGCTTTATGTCCTCCACTTGAGATAATGTACAGCACAGGAAAAGCTCTTAGGGACGGCATTATCTGTAATGTCCTCTGCAGAATGACATGCCTGTAACGACTTGGAAAAAAAGCTGTTGATAGTGCTTACAGACCTCGATGGGGGGGGGGGGGGGGATGCAGACAACAGGATGGCAAGCAAAGGTGATTGAGACCATAGTTGATTTCTAGCAAAGTGGCTCAGGAGGCTGGAAGTCGGGAGACAGATGGCCACATGGTGCATCGATTCCCCTATGAGGCTTCACACACAACAGGAAATCCATTTATGAGATGGTTCTCCGGGTGTAGTGCCACTAATTTCGGTCTGATGAGTAACACAGAAGACGAGTGCCAGCGATGGGGACTTTCAACCATTCCTAAAAGGATTTTTGAGAGCCCAGATGTGCCGTGCACTGAATTTGATTCAGCTGTGTTTCTCCCTAGGGGCTTTTAAAAGGACATCTTATCAGGTTATATACCATATACAGAGAGTTCAATATACAAAATAAATCGTTGCGGTGATTGTACTGTCAGTGCACCAGCAGCAGGAATACAAGCTTTGAAAACACCTAAATATTGAATATTGACACCGACAATATGTAAACAACAGTGGTAATTAAGGACATTTACTCAAGTGCTGTCCTTAATTCCAATTTTGAGGTACTTGTACTTTACTTGAGTATTTCCATTGTCTCCTACTTTATACTTCTACTCCACTACGTAATGACACCGTATGACCTGCAGGGCTCCACAAGGGTCCATCTTGGGAACTCTCTTTTTTTTACATCTATATGCTTCCTTTAGGCCAAAATATGCAAACTAATAAAGTAGCTTACCTGTCACAGCTCTGTCACTTCTATCTAGCTTTTTCCACCTTTCACTCACCTAATCAGTTCATTCAGTGCACCTGCCAGTCACACTCACCTCATCAGCTCATCACTCTCACCTGCTCACTCTGCCTCTTCACTATTTAAACCCCTGCCTCACACACACTCACTGCCAGATCGTTCTCTGCATTCATGCTAAACTTTGCCGCATTCACCCATGGACTGATTCCCTGTTGCCGTCCCTGCCTGTTCCGGACTACCTCGCCTTGCCTCTGCCCTGGTAACTTACTCAGCCTTTCTGTCCTTGACCACGAGAAGCCTGTCGCTGATTCTTCCGGAGAATATTCTGCCTGTCGTGTGTTGAAAATAAAGAACTTAAATCATACCAGTCCTGGTGTTGTCGTACTGCTCCTGGGTCCTAACTACACCCGTTACATTACCATAATTATGCAGATGACATGCAAATCTACATTTCACATAGCACCAGGTGACTATGGACCTGCTGGGTCTTTGTGTAACTGCATCAAACAAATCAATGACTGGATGAGGCAAAACCTTCTCCAGCTAAAGAGAGATACCGTAATTCACTTTGGAGCACAGAAAGAAAGACCAAATATCAGCTCTGGCTCTCACCTCATCTCTCGAGCCAGAAATCTTGGCAATCAGTAGTTAGACTTAAATGGTCACTTCATCTGCTTAATACCATCTAAAAATAGAATCGGAGGAGTATTGTCCAAGCCAGATCCAGAAAAGCTTAGTTTTTATTTTTATTACACTAGATGGGGTTACTGCAGTAGGCTGCTCATAGGGCTTTCAAAAAAAGCTTTTCGGCAACTCCAACTTATGCAAAATGCCGCTGTCACACCCTTTCACAAACTAGGAAATAAGAACACCAGTACTTAAAATCCCTTCACTCCTATGAATCACTCTGGGGCTCTGAGGCCAAATACAACTCTATGCTTGTGCCATATAAACCTCCCAACCCTTAGGACATCTGAGACTACTGGTTATCCCAAGAGTTAGAACAAAACATGGCGAAGCAGTATTTTGTTATCATGCAACGCAGACCTGGAATAACCTCCCAGATGATATTAGACTCGTGTCATGTATCTCGTGTCACTTACCAAGGCCTCTTGTCTTGATTTGACTTGCCGCTAATATTTAGAAAAGTCAGTTATAAGTAAAATCCATTCAGAGTATTTCTACACTGTGGAATTGCTACTTTTACTAAAAGATCTGAATTTATCTTCCACCATTGATTAAAACCCTACCTACCCGTTTGTGAACTGCTGACACACCGTTTTTGTCCTTACAAAGGATTCACTCACTTTGATTGGTATTGATTCTTTTTTTTTTGGGCGGTCCTTTCCAATAAGGATCAATACAGGTGTCTAGGACGGTGTCGTGTAATTAAGTCATTATATTGTGTTTCATGCTACCAAATAAGCAAATATTAGCCAACATGCTAAACTGAAAAGGTTATTACGGTAAACATTATACCCATTTAGCATCATCATGTTAGCGTTGTCATTGTGAGCATGTTAGCATGCTGACGTTAGCATTTAGCAGCCAAACAGAGGCGCTAGCATGGCTTTAGACTCTTTCAATCATCATCTTTACAACAATTAGCTCGAATTAAATGAGAACGATCCACGACGTAGAAGGGTTAACTTTATTCGTAAAAGATCCTCATAGCAAAAAGAGGAAAAAATGGTTTTAGTAAAGTATGTCATTAAATGATGGAAATAGCTGGTGGCTTCGCCGCCTCCGTCTAATCACCTATTGTGTTTGGACTGTGACATGTTTAAGCAAGACATGATCTGCATGCTCTCACCCGAAAAGATCAAATAAAGTATTAAAATGTATTCTAAATTCATCTTTGAAACGTACAACCTAAAGTGACCTTTCACTTAAATGCGAACAAACCCACTCGGGGCAGAAAAGAGGTTTAGCAGCTCTCCTACACAAGACAGGCGGACTGATTGCAGAGGAGGAGGCAGAGTGTGTCTGCTTTTAGAGGCTGTGTTGGCTCGAGTGAAGCCAAACTGGACACAAATCATCTGGAGCACCATCCAGAGGGGTGGGCGTGTGGGTGGGTGGGAAGGCAGAGCAGATAAAACGAATCCTAAAAAGCTCCTGGCAGCTGAATAAAACAGCCCCAAAGGCTGTCTGTCATGGCGCAGTGTTCAAGCGCTGGCCCCCTCTCTCTGTTTGTGGCTTTGTTCATGTCCTGGTTTCACAGCGCTTTCATCTGCCTCCCTGCCTCTCCCATAGGTGCCTGCGTGATCACTACTGACACAAAGAGGAAGAGGCAAACGTGAATCCACAAACATTACAAAAGTAATTCATTCCTGTCGATTCACTCTATTGTTCAATCCGACTGCCAGTGTGATGAGCTTGCCTTTTTTTCTGTCTCATTTTCTCTGCCACCTCGTGCTATGGGCTCAGTCAATCACCGCTGCCATCACACTACCCACATTTACTGTCACTTAGCATTTAAACTATGCCGTGAAGTCACCTTGCTTGATACCGCCAGTGCTGGGTATTCTAATTTCCAGACTATAAACACTTCAACATAAAGCCTTTAATAGCACATGGACTTGAATCCTATCTCATAGCTTCAGTCTGCTGGTGCAGGACTAGACGCCTCCTTCTGAATTATTTAAAAGAAAAGAAAATTGTTACTTTACAGTCTTTTAGAGGACTGTTGCCTAGTTTTTAACCACAGTGATGATATATTTATGACAGCAACGAGGAGGATGTTCAGATGTCTCTGTCCTTGATTTGGAAGGATCCGTCGAGCGGTAAACAACATTAGCGTTGGTGGTTGCAGTGGGTTCATGTTGTAACCTTCAGCTCTAACAGTCGTCACAGATAAAGACACAAGCTCTGACACCAAGTGTGCCGTTTATAGTTTTTTATATATATATATATATATTCCCGTGTAAGTGCAACATCTATCAGCAATCCGCTCTTAACATCATGATTGCATCACCTCACACATGTCTTTCCGGTTGGTATGAAATCGGCACAAACAGCTGGGCTGTCAGAAGGTGTCATTTCTACAGAAGAAAACGGAAATAACTGGCTGCAAAAGCTTTCAGAGGATCCTCCTGACACACTGACACTCCTCCCCTGCCGCTCCGCTATGAACTACTGAACTGCAGATGGGGCGGACTCTTTCCATTATTAAAGATTTACCTCTGCCGTCGTGCCCTTGACCTTTTTAAGGCCGTGAGGTGTGGCAGCGACTGCACAAAGACTTGGAGCAGTTTGGGGATTTGAGAGGGCAGGCGGTTGACAAACGACTTTTTCCGGCTTTGCCAGTTGACAGCGTTGGCAGCCTGTCAACGGAGAGAATGCAATATCATTTGTAGTAAATTACCAGCCCACACAAAGTGACACAAGGCAGCGTAAGTCAAGTTGTTCTGACAGCTCCTTCAGCTGCCACGCAGAGCGCACATCTGCCAAGAAAACTGCACACACACTGAAGACAAGTGCCACGCTTTTACCCACATGTGTCAATAATACTAACAAAACAAAACACACACACACTAACACGGCAAGATCCATTTGATATGAAGTTTATATAATACGCTTTTAATGCAAGACAATAAAGGACACTATTTGTTTGAAGAGACTCACTTCAGGTGAACAATGTTTCTTTGTAGAATAACGGATGGGGAAAAATATACTTTTGGGGTTTGAATGTTTGATTTCATTTCTCCAATCAAGTAGCCTACCATTTTCTTCTTCATCAGAATAACTTTAGAGATGACTTTAAGATACATTAGAGTATACATATCTTACAGTTGAGAGAAACATCACTTAGATCAACAAGACAAACCGGGACAGGACTGTGAGAAGAAAAGGCAGAGAGGCGACCGTCGCCACAGACGATAGACTACAGTGATAAACAACAACACCTAACCAAAGAAATCCTGTGATGTGAAAATATCATAATATCTTCTATCTGAGAGGCCTACTCTCGAGAGACAGAGGGTGGTATTTTTGAGGAGTAAATATAAGAAGTGAGAATGAATATTGTAATATGTGGAGGAATATTTGGCTGACGTGGGGCAAAGTGTGTTGTCTCTGATTTACGGTGCATTTAATGTAGACCGGTTGTGATGAAATGAGTTTTATAGCGGAAAGACGTGCTGTAGGTGTGAAGAAGATCTGATCTACTCTGCTGAATCAGACGGATGTGAGCAAGGTGTTTTTCTTTGAAATAGGAGCTCAGATACACAGCTCCGACTTGATTGTAATGGCTTGAAAGAAAAAGTGATGGCGGGCGTTTTTGTCCTATATTTAATATAATCTCTAGGGGGAAGAAAAAACACTGCAAACTGTGTCTGGTGAAGCATTCTTCTGTAGTCTAACCTGACGCAGTCTGTCAAGAGTGCAATGTGAAAACAGTCAAACAATATTTTCTGCTGACTGTGGTCATAATGTAGATTTTAGTGTAGTTTCTTTTTTTGCAAGGAAAATATCTATGGTAAATGTAAATTTGACATCAGCAAGGATTTTAGAAATACTAAGATCATGAGTCCAAGTCCCACAACTCACTGTCGCCCTGGACACCAGACATAAAGTAGAACATTTTTTATTTATTTATTTTTTCTTTCTATTGAAGAATGTAAATTCCCAAACCCTCTTAAACCCCCAATTTCCCAGAAAAAGTGTAGAGGACATGTGTTCAGTGTCCCCAATGGTAGCTATGTCCCTGTTTGCTATATAGTTAAATGAATTGCAGCCTACTGTTACTTTAAAGGACCACAGCATTTTTTTTGAACCAACTTCCTATAACTGGTGAATACATTCGCAAAAATGTCCTTTCAGGTCCAGAGTGTGATTTAGTGGCATCTAGCCAAGTCTGTAGGAGAACTACGGTTGCCTATGCAAAAACGCAGTGACCAAAACCTAGAACCAGTGTTTGGTTTGTCCGTTCTGGGCTACCGTAGAAACATGGCGGTGCAACAATGCGCACACATATTTAGCTATGAACTCATTCTAAAGTAACAAAAACACAACAATTCTTAGTTTCAGGTGATTCTACACTAAATAAATCATACTTAACATTTTGTTGCTACACCCTGGAGACGTTAAGTGTCAGCGTCTTAGCACTCTAGTGTAAAGCTGCCTGCCGCGTATAACAATTAGCAGCTAGAGTGAACCAAAACAGTAACTTTACGGGCTGTAAAACCAAAACACTGAGCTGAAACGACCTAAAAACGTCAGTGGTGATGTAATGTTTCCATGAGCTATCACTGGTATGGTCCTTTAAACAACACAGGCAGTGTTTCCTAAGCGGAGTGGAGAGTGGCAGGATGTGGAGCTGAAGAGTTGGAAAGTCCAGAGTGAACAGCATGCAGTCACGCTTCAGTTAACTGGAGTCCACCAGAGGTTAAGTGGGAAATAACTTAACGACAGAAACTTCTGAAATATATGTACAGGCTGAGAAGATAACTACACACTATCTGACAACGCACGTGTATCCTCAACTGTTTGATGTCTGCTGGGGGCCGATAGTTTTGTCTTTGCAGCGAGGCCGCTTCCTAAAACACACAGAGCAGAACAAACCCTGGCTGCTGCTTTCTGCAGCGAGGCCTGCGCACGGAGTAATCGTTTGCTCCGACCCCTGGGACTCTGGGGGAGACACTCTGCTGCTGTGCTCCAGACTGGGGAGTCCATTTTACTCCGGGCTACATGGTCCAGGCCACCGACTAGTGCGCTGCTTCAGTGCCCACACTGCTCTCAGAGGAAGTGACCTCAATACATCCAATAACCCTGCTCGCACAAGCGCGACAGCTGTGGAAGATTGGAAACATACCGGGGTTTCTTATCTTACATGCGGCCAAAATGAGAGAGTAGATTGTTTTGGTGGTGTAAATGTCAAGGGAAGAATGATTCAAATGGCATCTTCAAAGAAAAAAAGAAGTATTCAGCTGCCAACTGTTATTGAGGAAGTTAGATAAAACTGAATCATAATAAATAGTATCACATATCACAACAAAACCGGGCACTCTTTTATCTTGGGCATGAAATGAAATACCAGTATCATGGTTCTCCATGCTGACTAAAACCAATAATATAAAATATAGATACAATTTCATTCCTTTCTCGTCCCACTAGCTTAATGCGATATTCTCATATTCTTAATCAATTGATTGTGATGTGACAGGTGTCGTTGGTAGTGAGTGTGTCTCCTCAGCTCTGTGGAGCGTTATCAGCTTTTAACTCATTGTTTTGTTTGAAATGACCACCTGCTGTTTGGTGCTAGCAACAAGCTACTGAACACGGTGGCGCATTTAGCAGCTAAAGAGACACATATTTCCCTCAGGAGACCATGAATATTAGACCTATAGGTTCATCAGATAGACACAAACAGGACTCCAGAGATACGCTAATGTTAGTCCATGGCTGCTTGATGTGTAAATAAGTGACAGTTTGCTGACATGTTCGCCACATCAACTTGTTAAAGGAGCAATAAACGTCATTCAGAGCATTGATATAGCAGCAAACGACTACCTGTACAGATATAAAGTCACTCTCCTTCTGTGTGCCGTTGTTTTACAAGCTTCTCCTTTCTTTGTTTACATAGCCGGGCCAACAGATCAGTTAATGCAGGTTTCTAATTATTTTGTAACCATACTGAGCATTTTGAGTCAACAAGGAAAGCTCCAAATGACATCAGTAATTCAGAGGGACCTACTGGAGATCCTAATACAACTTCCAATGATCTGAAAGGAATATCAGGAGCAAGGTTCAAAATAATCTGTGGTCTCTTACAGGCCTGGAACCAAGGACGGATAAAATAATCCTGAGTCTGAAATCTGCTAAATTCTGCAGCTATTTCCCTCCTTATAGCTGCTATCACCACCAGAGTTTTTTACAGCGAGTCGATGAGGTAGAGCATGACTGATAAAACAGAAATTAAACAGGTTATTCAATCTACATGAAGGCGGATCATCTGCCTATGGCCTCAATCCACAGGCACAAAGGCACATTTCAGCTTTGCAGTGTGATAATTGAACACACTGAGCCACAGGAGCTGATTTGTGCTGATTATACGGGCCTCTGGGTCTGTGGGCACCACGGCCAGGTGATTGTGTGGGATCCTGCATTTGGCACTTGTTACTGTTGTTTTCCACAGAGATGCTAATCATCAAGCATGCGCCGGAGGCATGATTAAATGTCACACAGCTCCCTCGGTTTTTGGCCCTCTCACTGTGAGTAAACCTTCCTCACCCACAGGCTGAGGTGGCCTGCAGTCTGCAGCAGGAACAGGCGGAGCTCCGCAGAGCCACAGCTCCCCCTACAGGTCACACCACAAAAGACAACAACAATCAGGCCAGTGTGCAAACTCTGTCGTTTTACATCAGCCCAAACTGAGCCTGGTCATTTCATTCAAATGTTTGGCTATTTGTTGGGGCAGTGGTAATTGAATTGTTGTTTCCAAAAACGTTGTTTGTTTTGTCTTAGTTATTACACTACAGTTGCCTTTATTTCTCCTGTTTCTCTCATAATGTTATATTAATCAAGACACAAAATCATCAATCAAACAGCAGTCTTGGAAAATTGAGAATTCTGTGAAATAAATGGAGAAATAAATGAGGGGCAAGACTGCCCTCGTGTGGTGTATTCAACTCTAAATGGACATCATTTTTATATTTAATATTTTCTACTCTGTTATTTTTATTGCTTTACCTGTACCATAAATGCTGCTGTAGCGAAACAATTTCCCCTTGCGGGATTAATAAAGTAACTATCTATCTATCCATCTTGATCATGGGGAAAACTGTCAGTAATGACAACATTTGCATGATGAGCATACTGAAATATATGCATATATGAAAAACATAAATGTATTTCTTCAGTCTACTTGTGTACTAACTGTACTCTAAAATGAAGCTTGCAAACAAACGTTGACCCATGTCTGTAGTGTTACTGTGAAAGTAGTATTTCATCTAATTTTTCATTATACTAGAAAATGCAAATTACCTTTATTATCCTCCCATAAAAAAAGATTGACTGGGGTCATATGTGATACAAAGTTTAAATGTCATATGGCACCTTTTAAGAAATTCACATCACCTGGACTGGAGTCAATTTTACATTATTAGCAACAAGCTTCTGGAAACTTATTAATGTGTGATTTGACAGAGTTTACGTTTAATTAGGACTTGTATTATTTTTGTACGGTCTAAAACATCATCTCTCGCTCTAAGCTATGAAAGGAGTTCTGCTGGAGAGACATCCTTCTTTTCATATTCTGTTTTATCCCGTTTGTATTGATTCTGGAGACTGTGTGGAGCTAAGACAGCAGGTACTTTTCATGTATTCTGGGATAATCAGAAAATGGGCAGATTTTAGGGGGTTTGGTACCTAAGACGCGTGTTGCACAGTAACGTAAGTAAAATGAAACAGGAAACTTTTCAACAGAGGGACTGATAACATGTTTATATTTAAAGAGCATTAATCCAAACATCTGTTACGTTATGATATAAAACAGATGCCCATGATTTTTATTTCTTTTGATAATCTGTGAGGGATCGAGCTGGTAGGCATGAGGAGTCTCAGGTAGGTTTTCAAAAGGAAATCGATTTATTGACTCTAAAATTAAACAACATATCAACAAAATTAGCAATTCATTTCAGGACCCAAAAAGAGGTCAAGTAAACAGAACTGTACTCAGGTCAAGTCAATTTTATTTGTGTAGCCCAATATCACAAATCACACATTTGCCTCAGAGGTCTTTACAATCTGCACAACTATGACACGAGACTGCCTACGGAGCTAAAAGGTTATTTTATTTACCAATTTCCACAACAGGTACAACAGGATGACTTGAATACTGTTAGCGAGGACATTTGCAACAGTCATTTTTAGGATTTAACTGATAACCCATTAGCAAGATAAAACTTACAATCACAATCGTCTTTATTGGCCAAGTATGTTGACACATGTGAAACCGTTCTGTAAACCGTAAACAGCATAAAAAATAGTGCAAAGCATTGGAGGATTCATAAAGTGATTAAAATTGTAACAAAAAGAAGGAAAAATGATTTTCCTTACATATCATGCTACGTATATTTTTTGCCGATGGTAACCAATATTTTATTTTAAAACTTAACCTATTCAATACTGTAAGAGCCATATGAGACTTAATAAGATGTCTTAAGTGATTTGTGTAACAAACGTGGAAATGCTCCTTTAGTTGCGTTACTGACTACGTCACAGCCAACAGCCCTCAGTTGAGGTTATTCAGTCTGCGGAGCAACATAGTTTTTTGGCCGTTGTGCCAACGCTGTGACAAGTTGAGCAAAGTTGAGTTTCTTGTAACTTTATTTTGTTGAGTAAACCTTTTTAAATGAAGCTACTGCCTCTGAAGAATCATTACGTGTCAAGCTTATTGCCAAACACAGACTGTAACAGTAGTGGTAATGTGGACTATCGGACGGAGGGAAGATTGCCGCTACAAATACAAAGCAAAGGCTGTAATGTGACACCACTTTAAATACATTTGGTGATTTCCCACATGGAATAAAATGTCAAATCCGGACACAGAAGGCACATGATTAGTTAAAAACAAAAGCTAGACGGATGTGAATGAATGTAAAAGTTTCTTTTTCATGATAAAAATTATGAATTTATGTTTCGTCCCCTGATTATGAATCTCATAAAATTAGGTCCCCTTTTTAAATTGCTCCTTACTTGCATAGTTAATGGTTTGACCTCATGCCTGCATGTTCAAGTGTCCTTGAGCTAAACACAGGACATACAGGAGGAATGCCAACTCATCAAATACCAACGCCTAATCAGTCGCCCGAAGCTTCAAACCATGACGCTCTAGGCACCTCTTAAGTGTCAGTTAAGACAGGCAGAGACAAATCACTTTTCACGCAGTAGAGTCTCTTCAAAATAAACATTTGTCTTCACAGGAAGTTAGGTTTATGCAACAAAACTACATAAGTTCATGAAAAGAGCGTGTTTGACGTTAACTGGACTGACTAAAGAGGAAATGTCAACATTTAGGTTTTCACGAACAGCGTTCTCCTGGACCTTGCGAAGCACTTCGTTCTGATCTCATCTTAAAGCGCTATATAAGTGCAGTACGATAACCATTTACCCACACATATTAATAACATCATATTTATAACAGTAGATGAAATCATTTCATAAAATCCCAGACACCAGAACAGAGAGATTTCCATACACTCCTAAGTGATCACAATTCCTTGTGATAATCAGATAGTTGCGTTTTCCTGGGGCGTCGTTGCACAATTCTCCAGCTCTGCCTTCACTTTACTTGCCTCAGGTCGTTCTTCTGGCTTCTCCCGCAGCATTGACTTAATGATTTGTACCTGCAAAAAAAACAACGTCTACTGATATCTTTGTACCAACAATAATAAATGCTGTCATACTTCTGAAGAAAACTGATTTTTTCTCAAAACACTGTCATATGTTCTGCTTTATATTTGACAGCAGCAGTCCTGTTTTGACTCCTCAACCGTTGTCTGTCTCATGTGGCAAGTAAGTCATTAAGGATAATAAGAACATTGTAATCTACCTCTTGGGGAAAAGTCCGTAAAAACTCTATGGGGAGCTTCTGGCGTCTGGCACCCTTCAAAACCTGGTATTCATGAAGTGATAAGAGGATAAAAGAAAATGTTAGTTAATAATAATTCAAATTATAGTCCGTTGAATGTTACAAATAAATACAGGAAAAACTATAAATGGCAGGTTAAAAGATGAACAATAAAGATCCATCGTATCTGCTTTCTACAGTGCAGTGTGTTTGCTGCACACTACATACTGAAAATAAATCAACGACTGGTGTAAACTTAGCCTATAGACATAGGCCTACATAATATGGTCCATTTCCAAACTTTAATAGTAACACACAATGTTAACGCTCTGGTTATGAAAGACTCACATCTCCTCTTTCGTGGCAAGAAGAGACTTTCCAAAAGAGTTCCAAGTAGATCAACCCCAAAGCAAATATGTCCACTTTACGGTCATAGTTCCTCTTACGCTTTGTGATAGAATGAAAACACAGTATTGACAAAAGGCACTTCAGCTGTTCAATGTTATCATTTCATTATTCATCATCAAAGATTAACTAGTTATGCTCACGAG
The DNA here is from genome assembly GCF_050575085.1 of Anarhichas minor. Taxonomy (NCBI): domain Eukaryota; kingdom Metazoa; phylum Chordata; class Actinopteri; order Perciformes; family Anarhichadidae; genus Anarhichas; species Anarhichas minor. The sequence goes on from NW_027466504.1 coordinate 8,701,113, forward strand.
GCAAATTAAGTTTCTGCTTTCAGCCCAGTTTTAATTGCATAAATTTTAACTTGAATTTTAAAATGGTATAAAATGTAGGTATGTGGGTGTGAAGCCCCAGTCCTCTGTAGATCCATATCGAGCTACATTCTAAGCCCGCCCACTTTTTACAGTCAATCAAATGCAAAGGAATCCCTCTCGTAAATGTACGCAGCTCAAATATTGCATTTCACCGGGACTTTAAAACAATAATACAACAGAATTCAAAATGAAAGACCATCTCACTTGTTCAGGAGCCATGTAAGATCTGGTTCCACGGTCCTCTGTTCTGTCAATCAAAGCATCGTCGCCATCGTCATCATCTCGGGTGACCAGACCAAAGTCCCCAATCTTCACTTCTCCACCCAGACCAAACAGGATGTTATCAGGCTTACCAATGAAACGAAAAAACACAAATTGAAACAAATAAAAGACAACAAATAAAAAAACTTACCTCTGTTTGAAACCAGATATTATCCTCTCAACAGTTTTTTTTAAATTCGAGTTACATTTTCTGTTTGATCCTTCATCTTTCACCCATCCTAGACCTTATTCCTTATTCTTGCTAATTCTTATTTGTTCATTTTATAATTATTAATGTGAATGTATGTTCCGAGGTTTCAAAACCTGATGGTCTAAATTCTGTTGAAAGTTTCCTCCATCCTACCAGGAATAATAATCGGGCAGCGGAATTAACAGATGACCAGACTTTTAACATAATGAGTATAGAAATAATAGATAGACGTCACAAACATTTACAAGGCAGAAACATATTAGTTAAGCAAATTGTTATTGGTTTAACTTCAACATCCTGCCTGAATGAAAGACCTCGTCAATGAAAGCCACCACCTGACTCTGTACCAGTGAACACCAGACCAATATACTGGTTCTATGTTATCCGCCCTCTGACCAGTTTCACTACCGTCTTGCACCAGGATCAGTCTCAGGGTGCTGGCTGGGCCTCGTAGAGGTAAACTGGACGACATATTAAAATGCTAATACACCTAAAGTTACATACAGGTAGAGTCTAGACTTAAACATACATAACTGGGTATTTTGCTCACTGTATACACTGCAAAGTCTGGTCTCACCTTAAGGTCCCTGTGGACGTGCTTCTTGGAGTGAATATATTCGACTCCACCGACTAGTTGCTGAGCAATGCTGAGACCTTCTTCTCTTCTCTTGGAGTCTTGCAGAGACTCAGTGTTCTTCTCATCAATCCAAGCTTTAAGTGTTCTGGTGTCGCATAACTCCAACTGAATATAGAGGTACTTTGCCGATGGATTATCTGCAGACCTACAAAAGAAAGGAGAAAAAAAAAAATGTAATTACGCTCCTTCAAAGTGGCAACAGATTTGGCAACAAATTTTCATTAAGTAAATGTTGATTGCACAATGTAATGGCTATAGAAAAATGACACCATCCGCATTTAGATTGGTTCCCTATAAGCCTCGCTTTACGATTCAATTCTGTCTGCCACCGGGTACGAGCTACAGGGAAACTCCTCCCGTCAAAACAAAAACAATTCCGTTGATGGAGGATGAAAAAGAGGCGAAGAGGTAAAAAACAAACTGAGATAAAACAAGAGCGAACCTTGGACGGGCATTCGCTCAGCGGAGGGAGCTTCAGGACTTGAGAGGGTTACAAATTCAGTTGGCTTTCTTTCTACTAGACCAGTAAGTAATAAAACCTGCCTACTTGTTTATCCTACCGAGTGTTTTCCCCTGTCTTTATTATAGTCCTGTGTTGTTGGTAGCTGCTAGGCCCCGAGGAAGACGGAAGGCAATACGGTTTTCTTTGCACCAATAATACCACTTGGAAATGCCAGGGAGGGAAAAGTGGTCTGTTTCCATTTTAGCTTGAAATAAAAAGGTAAGACTAAAGGTAAGTGCATGGGACTCACTGGGAAGAGCTGTAACCAGCCCAACTGTCAGCTGAACTGTCAGTTGATTCAGAATTCCCCTTGTATTCTGAATCCTCCATCCAAGATGTGTAGTATCTGACGATATTCTGGTGGAGGAGGTCTGATAATGTCCCCACCTCCCGAAGAGCTTTCCTGATCCAAAAGAGGATAGAAAAAAGAATCATTAACAAAGTACTTAGCAGGAATAAAATACTACTAAATACGGCACAATGCACACTGGAGCCGTACAACTGTATACTTACTCTTCACAGCAGACAACCTTTACAGCATAAAACCTCCCCACCAGTTTTTCTCTTGCTTTGTAAACACGACCAAAGGATCCGCTGCCAAGACACTCCATGGGAACAAAGTCAGACGTAAACCTGTTGAGATTAACGCTATTCTTTCAGCAAAAAGTAAAAAAACAAAACATAATAATGTCTTCTTGATTGTATATCAATTATTGTGAGAGAAGTTTGACATCATGTCAGAATATAAAACACATGCTACAGTGCAAATTAATGTTGTTTTTCATACCGCGACTGGATGGATGTTTCATTCTGACGTTTTCCCATATTCTGGTCTTTGACCGCATCCTTAGAGAATAAAAGTACAAAAGGATTTAAAATGTTGAACCTGCTCTGATTATTAAGTTGTATACTTTTTAAGAACTAGGACATACAACGTGTCCTTTGTTACATCAAAACAGCCAAGTAGCATGTAGTCTTTTGGAGTGACTCTTCATAGGTGGTGTGAGATCACAAGTAGTTGGTATTGCATTTACAGAAATTTGATTTTTCTATTTACTATCACAGCTTTTAAGATGAGATGTGATATAAAGTGCAGACCTGATCCCTGGAGGAGTTTGATGAATCTGTGAATATTGCTGAGCCACTTGTACCCGTTGACATGCTTTGTGACGATGCAAGAGACTCCCTAGGAGAAGATAATAAGAGGCATGAGTACAGCTTTCTACAAACTGACTGACTTCTAATAGTAGGGTCAATAAGTGCCTTACAGTGAATTTGGTGTTGACAACCTGGTTGAGGCATCATCTTCAGAATCAGCTGACCTTAAAGGAATCTACAATTCACAAAAATATGTTATAATGTAGCATGTTCCAAATGACTTTCTGTCCTGTAGCCCTGAAAAATGTGAAATAATCTCAATTATTTAATGTAATTTTTCACCTCAGTCAAACTATTTTCATTTTTCATCTGGTTATACCACAGCTATGGACCCAAACTAAACTTTCTTGCACTTACAAGGCTGCTACTAGTGTGCAACAGTCAACTAGTGCAGTGGTTCTCAACTGGTCTGGCTGCGGGACCCACCATCACCCCTTAATGACAAGCCGCGACCCAAATTTTCAACTTCTCCAATTAATTTAATGAAAAGATGGTGACTGGATGGATGTTTCATTCTGACTATTTCCTGTATTCTGGTCTTTGACAGCATCCTTAGAGAATGAAGGAATAAATAGATACAATATTTTGACCCGCTCTGATTATTTAGTTGTATACTCTTAAAGAAGTAGAACAAACAACGTGTTGTCTGCTACATTAAATGAACCAAGTTGCATAGAGTCTTTTGGAGTGACTCCCTCCTAACTTGCAGCTCTCTATTTTCCTTCATAAGACAAACGAAACGTTCTTGCTCTTATAATACTACTATTATTTTGTCGCCCCTTTCCACATACAGAGAAAGTAGAATATGAGAGGATGGATTTAAGATTGAATGTGTACGATTGAGATATAAAGTGCAGACCTGATCCTTGGAAGAGTTGGATGAATCTTTGAATATTTCTGAGCCACCTGTTCCAGTCGGTGTGCTTTGTGATGGTGAATTATTGGACTCCCTTGAGGAATACAATGTGAGACATGAGCCTTCTCGTTATTTAACTCCATGGCTTGCTCCTAATGACAATAAGTGACTTACAGGGCAGTAAACAGAGGTGGTCCACCATCCTCGGTTGATCTGACGGACACCTGCAACGCACAGAAAAGGTCATCAGCACAGAATAAAAGGCCATTTCCTGGAGCTAAAATGTAGAAGTGCAATGAAAAAATAAACAGTCTTGCTTGAGTGTTTTATGGGAAAGGCTTTCAAAGTAAAAGCATGTAGGTTGTGGTAAATATGGTCTGTGAGCAGTATATTTAGATCTCGACTGCGATAAAACTTCTACCTTTCTACCAAACTATCCTAATCTGCCAATTTATTAGGTGCTACATGGAACTGTTGTATTCGTTTTAGCTAGGTGTTTATAATAAACTGGCAACTGCATGTATATTTTAATGATTTAAAGAAGTACAAAATATGGAATACCTTGCTGTCCCAGTCTGTCTGTTCTTGGAGAGCAGACCAGGCCAGCTGAGCTGCTTTATGTTTGGCTTCCTTGGCAGTCTTACCGTCACCCACAGGGTAGTCCTCTTTGTCGATTATTAATTTGAAGAAAAATCTGTGTTGTGTTTTGAAAAAGAGTAAATTATTTAGATCATTGTGTAAACATTTTAATATTGTTGAAAGCTGAAAATAAATCAGGAGTTAGAACAGAGTGTCTGCGGTGTCTATTCAGAGAACAGAGGTTTAGGTTCTTACTTACTGAGGCTTATGAGGTGGACCACATCTCTTCTCTTCAACGTATGAATGGCAGCGGTTTGTTTTCTGACAGTATTTGTCAACCATTCCAATGAAATTTGTCTCTGTACAGCTGTTGTCCTGAACATTCACACTGATGCGTCTTGTCACATAACTGTAATCAACAAGTAATATTTTACACTGAAGTCATGAAAATGAAACTGCCATTGTGTTTTACTCACCAGATATCCAAAACCTCCTCTTGTTGGGCTGATGTAGGGTTGTCAATAGCAGTCTTGAAAAAACAAAAGTACAATTTTTATGATGGTTCACACAGTGGATTGTGGCCGCTGAGTATGTGGCACCTTAAAACACAATGGTTATCAAGGACTTCCATTAAGTCTAAATAAACTAGTGTGTATCATTACTTACCTCTGTAGTTTTACTGCCACATATCTCGAGATACACAAGCTTGGCTGCTTCCTCCTTTGCTTCCTTCCTTGTTTTCCCAGTGGCAGCTGGATACTCCTTATCACCAACCACGAAGCTATAGCATCTAATATCACAAAACTTTCATTTAATGCATTTATAAATCAGGACAAAATAGCTACAAATTAGAATGTATTTGAGGCTTACGGAGTAGTACTATTTGGTCCCTGTCTGGTTGACTCCACAGCCCGTATAGTCATCCTGTTCTTGTGACCATGTTCATTGAGCCAACATGTATAGTTGGCTTGAGTGAAAGCTGTCTGATAAGCTGGTGCAGTAGAAGCTTCTGTTGCATTTTCTGTCTGTCGGGATAAAAACAAATATACATCGAGGAGACGAGTGTCATGAATCAGTTTTCTATACTTTGGAATACTAAAATTCACACATGCAGTGAGCCAATAAAGAGGTATAATAATCTTACAGAGTCTATTGTTTCCCCCAACAGGACACTCAGGGCATTTGCAGCTGCATTCAGTTTGGCTTCCTTCTTGTTCTTCCCCACACCATCAGGATACGCCTTACCATCCACCACTGCTCTCACGGTAAATCTGAGAATAAATGATAAAACTTTGTTTAACAGGAAAGGTGACACCAGAATGTGGTGAGAGGTTGCATCACAAAGACTTGAATCTGCAGGCGAGGTTGATAACTTGAGGTAGTGTTGGACCCCCTGCAGCCTGTCAACTAGTGTCGAAATGCTATAAAGAGTTATTCATTTTATTACATGAGAACAACACTGTGATATGTGCATTGCCATTATATTAGCAGCACTAGACATGGTTATCATTTCTAATATTTCACTACTGGTGTCAACACAATACCTGAGTTGGGTATCTATTCCAAAACAATTATTTTTCAATATCTAACCCGATGCTGCAGACAGAGATCAGTAAATACTTGTACTTATAAATATTGAGGTTCAGCACCCCTGCATCTATTAGTCTTTATTAAAGGAATGTTACACTCATGCCAAATTCATCAAAATGTTCCTATTGTTTTTTTTCCAATATGCAGAAAACAATACATAATATCCCACTCAACTGTGAAGATATACACTGTTTATTTAATGTTACACCTACTGTATGTGTTCTTTGAACGTATAACAGCTGACCAACATTGATAAAGTGCGTTACACATACCTGAGGAGGACAACGATTGGCTTTAACACCTATTTCCTATGTTTAAAGCAAAAAACAAGAGAAACCTCTATCCTCCCATTCAATCGCATGTTCTATTTAAGTCCGACATCTCTTCAAATCCTATATTCAATTATTTTCGTGTCGTAAATCGCACCAGAGAATGTGTTCAACTCACGTTTTAATGTGATCCAGGCCAACAGCCCGAACGTCCTCATACCTCAGGTCTAAGCGCTCTCTCTGTGTGTACTCGTTGAGTTTAGCTACGGCCATTATACATAACTCAACCGTCACAACGTCCCCTCTCAACACAGCAAAGAATAAACCTCACAATACTAACTAACGACGGCTCTTCTTCGTTTTTATCTCAGCTCTACTTCCACGTACCAGCGGGCTGTTTTAATGCAGCCTCACCCTCAGTAAGTTTCGTTTTCTCCGTAAACGTAACACAACATGGCACCCTCACGTGGTGTCAAATATCAAAACTGTGTAGATGGGAACTCACTGTGGATAAATTAAAACCATACATTGTAATACTGGCAAAAGTGTTAGTAGCCTTTAGTCAAAGTGAGGTGTTTCTTTTGGTTTTGGAAGCTGTTAATGTTCTCTGTCAATAATTGTTTTGACAGACATCTATTTTAAAGGTACAGTGTGTAGCAATTAGGGGGATTGGCAGAAATGGAATATAACATGTACAATTTATTTAATCACCTGGAAATAAGAATCGTTGTGTTTATGTTACCTTAGAATGAGCCATTTATATCTTCTTACGATTGTATTGAAGGCACTGATCAAAAGTCATGTCCCTCACAGTGCTGCCTGCTTTGTCCAGATGAGAGTAGCTTGTTCTGTTCAGGTACCTTCAGCCTGGTTCCCTTCAAATGTGATCAAACTCATTACAGACTACATCATTTACACTTTGGTTGGCTTATAAACTTTCAACTCCTTAAATACTAATGAACTAATCTTGATTTTACGTAGCGGTTGGCAACCAGCGTTTTAGGTGCATTACTGCCTCCTGCATCCATTGAACCTGTCTGTGGAATACAATTAAAGAAACTCAGCTGCTTAAAACACTTCCCATGTTCATTATTGTCTTTCTATTGAAATGTTGAATTCCAGCATTCCTAAATTCCTGTTTCATAAATTGCATCTACAGCAGTCCATGATATAATAAACAATGCTTTGTTATTATCTTACTTTGTTTTATTTTTAGACCTCATGACTTCCAGAAAGGCCACAAGGCATTGACTGCCAGTTCAACCACTGTTGGACTTGACATTATAATTACTTAGAATGACTATCAACAATCCACCAGAAGTATTTTTAAATGGCTGGTAATTTAAGTATTAATACTACTAATACTCTCTCCACATCTTTGCTGCTGTTGTGTGCAGTCATCATCTTGCTAGTTGACAAAATTCAAACAAACACTTTTTCTAATTCATCATCAAACACTGTGTTTTAACATGCATGTGATCAAATCATTAAAGGCACTGTCACACATGGACGTAATAAACATTTGCCTCCTGTTCAGTTTCATTCTGTGAGCAAAGGGGCGATAAAAACATCTGCTTCCAGTGGTGGAGTAAATTCTCATCTTTACATTTTCATGGAGTTGAACTTTGGTGAACTTTCCGTCCACCCAATGACCACCAATTTGCAATGACACAACGTAACAAAACGCAGAGGGAGTACAGGAAAAGTTAGAAAAAGCTCAATATAATTTTCTCATATTTATATAATGAATGCTGGGATGTGCATTAATACAAGTTCTATTTTAGCCAAAGGGCTATTTTTTCCAATATTTCTTAGCTGTGCCATTTTCATACTGTCATTGGCTGACATGTCATATGATTATTGTCAAGCAGAATGTTGTAACGGCATAATGAAAGTCTTTTGTTCATGTAATTACGTTTTACTGTAATGCTGTGTTTTTATTGGCTAAATAAAAAATGTGCATACATTGGCTTAGGAAAAATACATCAAAAGGAAGATAACATCAAAACCATATTGTAAACCTTTAATCCTGACGCAACAGGTGCAGCAGCCACTCACACAATATAAAAACCTAATTCATCAATATACCAGTGAATTCTGTCCAACAATATTGTTGAAATATAATAAAATATGGTCAATATTTCCATTATTTCCCAATTTAGTTTTTGTTAAAACAAATGTATGCAAAACCCCAACAAACAATCCAAAAAGAGGGCCCCACCTTGAGAAATAAGATGCCCGTCCAAAGTTTTCTGTCTGGTGACCGTACTGTCTATACTGTATGTATAGTATAGTATGTGTGTATATATGTACATTTAGTGTATAGATATCTGACCATTCTATCCAGGATAACCATTATTAACATACACACTCTAAAACAAAGGCTGTAATGTGACATCATGTCACATTACTTTAAATTCATCAACCGTTTTCAGTATAGAATAAAATGTCAACTGTGGACACAGAAATTACCGGCACATGATTATTTAGAACCAATAGTTATTTTCTAAAATCACAATAAACTTGATTTCATGATTCGTTCCGATTATTAAAACCCATACTACTAGGACCACTTTCTAGTTTCTTCAATACTTGAATGGTTAATCATTTGAGCTTCTGTCTTGAAGTTGACGTGTCCTTGAGCCTCAAACACACGACTGTTCCCGTGGTCGTCTGTTTGAGGGAGTGAACGTGAGGCCTTGTGAAGAGCTTTGTACTGATCTCAGTTATACAAGTGCAGTACGTGAACCATGTCCCTCCAAAATCATATTGGTAACATTAGACATTATAACAGATACATTTCTATATGCTGGTAAAGACTTATCACAATTCCTTGTGATAATCAGACAGCTGCATCTTCCTGATGCATATTTTGTGCGTTTAATGTCTGAGCACACATCTCCATTTCTGCTTTCAGTTTAGTTGCTTCGGGTCGGTCTTCAGGCTTCTCATTCAGCATTAACTCAATGATTTGGTTCTGCAAAAATAACAAACACAAGTGCTTCTGAGATATTTGTACCAACAATAATAGAAAATGTCATGTTGTTGAAGCTCCACTTCACAGGATATCCAATATATGAACTTATGACACACTCAAAACACTGTTTGATATTTGACATTATTCACATACAGACAGCAGTAACCCTGTTTTGACTCTAATCCTTTGAGGCGTTAGAGATGGTTCATTACGGATTCATCTGCTGACTATTTTCTCCATCAATTAACTGTTTGTTTGGTTTGTAAAAATTCTGAAAATAGATTTTAATGCTGTTACAAATACCCAGAGTCCAAAGTAAGACCTTCATAACGATTTAAACAAATAAATTAAAACAAAAAATCTTTAAATCCTCACATTACATTGTTATGTCAATCAATTCCTAAAATAATAATTTCAGCTGTACTATAACATTTTCATGTTTGGTGTGCAAAAATCGGAATTTAAGCTGTCTAATAATTGTATAATATTTCCCTCTGAAATATTGAAGTATGAAGTGTCATGAGAAGAAAATACTCAAGTGAAGTAGTACTTCCAATTTGTACGGTTTATGAATAACGGGCACCCTGATGCTCATTGTCCATGGTAATCTACCTCTTGGGGAAAGGTCAGTCCAAACTCTTCAGGGAGCTTCTGACTTCTGGCATCATCCCAAACCTGGTATTCATAAGGTGATGAAAGAACAAGTTAGCCACAATTTACAAATACTTAAATTGTGCTCTGTTGAATGTTACAAATGAGTACAATAAAAATGACACAAGACAGATTAAAAGATGAACAATGAAGTTCCAACGTATCTGTGATCTACAGTACATTGATTTTGCTACACACCATACTGAAAATAAATCAACTAGTGGTGTATACCGACAGAAGCTGGTTTTCTATTTGTATGGACTCACCACTCCTCTTTCGTGGCCAGTAGAGAGTTTCCAAAGGATTTCAAAGTAGATCAACCCCAGAGCAAATATGTCCACTTTACGGTCATAGTTCTTCCCCCTCTTTTGTGACAGAATAAAAACACAGTATTGACAATAGGTACTTCAGCAGCTTCATGTTATCCTAATCATTATAACATATTAACTAGTTATGCTCATTAACTAAAATAAGCTTCAGCTTTCAGCTGAATAATGGTCTATTGACATAAAAGTTGTAACACATTTGCTGTAAACATTTTGATTCTACAGCTCTCACTGCCAAAAGTAAAGATAGGTGAGGTTGAGATGTGTGGTAGGCATACAGGTAGTCGACCTAATTAAGCCCATTAGAAGAATACATTTGTCAACACAATCATTTCGAAGAAGTTATTGTCAGTATAGACCATCTCACTTGTTCAGGAGCCATGTAAGTTTCGGTTCCTCTTTGCTCTGATCTCTCCATCAAAGCATCGTCATCATCAGCATCTCTGGTGACCAAACCAAAGTCTCCAATCTTCACTTCTCCATCCAGTCCAAAGAAGATGTTGTCAGGCTTATCATTGAAATGAAAAAACACAAATCGAAACAAATAAATATCTAGCTCCTCATGTGATGGGCAGTCAACACCTGAACTAGTGAATGGATTTAAAATGGGAAACCAGCATTAAATCTAAACAGTCAGCGTGTGTGGCTTTTATTGGGTCAATAATTGGTGTAATGATCAACGAACAAAAACATCTAATAATGTGACATTATTATACTGTGGTATTTGTTCATTTTATTATGATTATGTTAAATCTAATGGAATACCATCAATTTACAAGTAGTGTGTTCAAGGGTTTTATAACCAGATGTTGTAAATACTATTGAAAGCTTCCTCCATCCTACCAATAATACTATTCTGGTGGGGAATTGTTGAATACTGGCCTTAAAAAATGAACAGACTTTAACACAAGTCGAGAAATAATGAATAGATATTACACACAATGAATTTATGTTCACAAATGTTTACGAGGCAGAAAAATAACATCACAACTACAGCCAGCTCATAATATTCTGCTGTTTTGCTCCGTTCACTTTGCTACATACTAACTCCATTCCAGATCAATCCAGTTTCTTGGATAATGTCACCTCCAGAACTGTTCCAGTCCTCCTGGAAACGCATCTTAACTACCTGTTATTCTGGGTTTTCCCATGCTCAGGCTGCACAATCCACTTATTGACTGGTTCACGGGAGCCATCTTGCAATAGAGCCGTCATTGTGATGCTGTCTAAAATCTTCTTTGCCCCCCACTCATAATGTTGTTCACAACCACAGAAGTCTATGATGTACTGAACTGTGTACTGGACTTCAAACAGCAGGTGAGCAGCAGCAGCATAATTCCACCAACTTAGGACTTGTTGGGGCAGGATCCAGCCTAATACTTAGAATAACCATGTGTTCATTAGTAAATAGTGGTGAGTTGCAAATGTCTAGTATGTGGTGCTGCTACTCTGTATGAGTGAACACCAGAACAATATACTGGTTCTATGTTATCCGCCATCTGACCAGTTTCACTTCTGTCTTACACCAGGATCAGTCTCAGGCTGCTGGCTGAGCCTCGTAGGGGTAAACTGGACGACATATTAAATGCTTATACACCTAAAGTTACATACAGGTAGTGTCTATATCAGCTTTGCCTCAGCCAAACACTGCAAAGTCTGGTCTCACCTTAAGGTCCCTGTGGACGTGCTTCTTGGAGTGAATATATTCGACTCCACTGATTATTTGCTGAGCAATGCTGAGACCTTCTTCTCTTCTCTTGGAGTCTTGCAGAGACTCAGTGTTCTTCTCAGCAATCCAATCTTTAAGTGTTTTGGTGTCACATAACTCCATCTGAATATAGAGGTACTTTGCCGATGGATTACCTGCAGACCTACAAAAGAAAGGAGAAAAAAAAATTGAATTACGCTCCTTCTAAGTGGCAACAGATTTGGCAACAAATTTTTATGTCTGCCACCGGGTACGATCTACAGGGAAACTCCTCCCGTCAAAACAAAAACAATTCCGTTGATGGAGGATGAAAAAGAGGCGAAGAGGTAAAAAACAAACTGAGATAAAACAAGAGCGAACCTTGGACGGGCATTCGCTCAGCGGAGGGAGCTTCAGGACTTGAGAGGGTTACAAATTCAGTTGGCTTTCTTTCTACTAGACCAGTAAGTAATAAAACCTGCCTACTTGTTTATCCTACCGAGTGTTTTCCCCTGTCTTTATTATAGTCCTGTGTTGTTGGTAGCTGCTAGGCCCCGAGGAAGACGGAAGGCAATACGGTTTTCTTTGCACCAATAATACCACTTGGAAATGCCAGGGAGGGAAAAGTGGTCTGTTTCCATTTTAGCTTGAAATAAAAAGGTAAGACTAAAGGTAAGTGCATGGGACTCACTGGGAAGAGCTGTAACCAGCCCAACTGTCAGCTGAACTGTCAGTTGATTCAGAATTCCCCTGGTATTCTGAATCCTCCATCCAAGTTGTACAGTATCCGACGATGTTACAGTGATGGAGGTCTGATAATGTCCCCACCTCCTGAAGAGCTTTACTGATCCAAAAGAGAATAGAAAAAAAATAATCATTAACAAAGTACTTAGCAGGAATAAAATACTACTAAATACGGCACAATGCACACTGGAGCTGTACGACTGTATACTTACCAGGGTTCATACAGATTTTGACCAATGGATTTCCATGACTTTAAACCAAATTTCCATGACCAAACATTTTGCGAAATCTCGGTGTATACATGAAAAAGTGAGAAAATGTAGTATTTAAACTAACAATGAGAATTCCAAAGCATACAGTATACCTTAAATGACACAAACGAATGAGAGACAACAGTTTGATTAAAAGAATAAACATTTATAAATATACTCGGGTTGACAAACATTTTGTAATGACCACACTGGCTGTGGTCATTACAGTGAACATGTCTGGCAGTGTGATGAGAGGGCATGTGAGCCCTTGTTGCTGTAGTTCATCGCCTTGGAGCAGAGGCTGCATTTAGCATACCCTGCCTTATCAATGCATTTAAAATACTGTGACAGCAGGAAGCTGTACTCAGGTCTGTTTGGACCTCCACCTTTATCCAGGCCCAGCTCCACTCACATCTCAGCCCTGTGTCAAGCTGCGCTACACAACCAGCTTCCTCTTCATGAAGCTATTTGACCTGCATGTTTAATCACGTTACGTTTTTTCCTTCTAAATCGCGATAATGACGAACGTTAACAGTCGACAAAGTTCCGCATGCAGTGGACGTTAACTTAACCCAGCAAGTATGAACGGTAACGGAACATAACGTAACTTAAACTTTAACGGAGGGAAATGAAGACGCTGTAGACATCTGAACGCTGATTGGCCAAGACTCGACACGTCAAAGATGTTCTATTGCGAAGATCACGACATCACATTTTCTCCTCGTCTCACTCCAATCTGAGAAACGCCGGCTGGCAACTCACCGTAAATGAACGACATGAAAATATGAATATAACACATTTCCATGACTTTTCCAAAACTTTTGGGATTTTATTTTTTTCAAGCACTTTTCCAGGCCTGGAAATAACCATTTTTAAATTCCATGACTTTTCCAGGTTTTCCATGACCGTACGAACCCTGACTTACTTTTCACAGCGGACAATCTTTACAGCATACAATCTCCTGTCCAGTTTATGTCTTGCTTTGTAAACACGACCAAAGGCTCCTCTGCCAAGACACTCCATGGGATCAAACTCTGACGTAAACCTGTTGAGATTAACGCTATTTTTAGGCAAAACATAGAGATGTCTTATTGATTGAACATCAATTATTGGGAGAGAAGTTTAAGGTCATATCAGTATATAAAACACATGCTACAGTGCAAATTAATGTTTTTCATACCTCGACTGGATGGACGTCTTATTCTGACGGTTTCCCATATTCTGGTCTTTGACCGCATCCTTAGAGAATAAAAGCATAAAAGGATTTAAAATGTTGAACCTGCTCTGATTATTAAGTTGTATACTTTTTAAGAACTAGGACATACAACGTGTCCTTTGTTACATCAAAACAGCCAAGTAGCATGTAGTCTTTTGGAGTGACTCTTCATAGGTGGTGTGAGATCACAAGTATTGCATTTACAGAAATTTGATTTTTCTATTTACTATCACAGCTTTTAAGATGAGATGTGATATAAAGTGCAGACCTGATCCCTGGAGGAGTTTGATGAATCTGTGAATATTGCTGAGCCACTTGTACCCGTTGACATGCTTTGTGACGATGCAAGAGACTCCCTAGGAGAAGATAATAAGAGGCATGAGTACAGCTTTCTACAAACTGACTGACTTCTAATAGTAGGGTCAATAAGTGCCTTACAGTGAAGTTGATGTTGACAACCTGGTTGAGGCATCATCTTTAGAATCAGCTGACCTTAAAGGAATCTACAATTCACAAAAAGATGTTATAATGCAGCATGTTCCAAATGATGTACTGTCCTGTAGCCCTGAAAAATGTTAAATAATATCAATTATTTTATGTAATTTTCACCTTAGTCAAACTATTTTCATTTTTCATCTGGTTATACCACAGCTATGGACCCAAACTAAACTTTATTTTACTTACAAGGCTGCTACTTGTGTGCAACAGTCTGTAAATATCATAACTGTAGATTTTTGCTTGACCTACTAAGTGAGAGAACAGACCTGAGCCTCAGAAGGGATTGATGAATCAGTGAATATATTTGAGCCTCCTCTGCCCATTGGTGTGCTTTCTGATGATGATTCATGGGACTTCCTATGGAATACAATGAGAGACATGAGTACAGCTTTCTCATTATTCAACTCTGTTGTTTGCTCTTTTACTAATGACATTCAGTGCCTTACTGCGTAGTTAATCGTGCAGGCAACATAGGTGGAGCACCATCTGCTGACACTGCTGATCTGACAGACACCTAAAATGCAAAGAATATAGACATTATTATTTCATGTAAAATTTCACCTCAATGGAAGCTTTTTATTTAAAAGTCTTCAAAAGTAGCTGTTAGGATCTGCTGCCACCTGTTAGTATTAGCAAGTACCACTAACTACAGCCTGGTGTTATCTTTTCTCAACATGATGGTAGAAAAACACCAAAAACAAGAATGAAATAAAGACAGTTGCCTGGAACTAAAAAGAAAAAAGGTGCAATGCCTGGAACAAAAAAAAACACATTTTGAAGGCTGTAGTTTGTGGTGCTGTTGAATTGTATTGTATGTGTTATACTGACAGGTGTTTCTAATATTTTGTCCTCCCCATTTATATCATGAGGATAGGCTGATTTACAGAAACACCTTTCACACACACTTAGTATAATGCAACACAGTTAAATAGCAGCCGAAGCTACATCTTCAAAAATGATCATAAAGTTAAAGAAATATCTTTAATCTAAAACAGTTTCAATAAAACCTGTACATTATGGCCTTTGTGAAGGTAGTATTTGTGGCAGGACTGTTGTATTAGACTTTGTTAGTTTGTGCAATAAATTGGCAAGTGAGTGTATATTTCATGATATAAAGGAAGTAAAAAAAACATGAAATACCTTGCTGTCAAAGTCTGACTGTTCTTGGAGAGCAGACCAGGCTAGCCGAGCTGCATTTTGTTTGGCTTCCTTGACAGTCTTACCCTCACCCTCAGGGTAGTTCTTATTGTCTATCATTAATTTGTAGAAAAATCTGTGTTGTGTTTTACAAAAAGAGGAAATATTTCATATCATTATTATAACATTTTTAATATTGTTTATAACTGAATATTAATCAAGAGTTAGAACAGAGTGTCTGCAGTGTCTATTCAGAGTACAGAGGTTCAGGTTCATACTTACAGACGCTTACCAGTTGGATCACATCTCCTCTCTTCAATGTATGAATGGCAGCAGTTTGTTTTCTGACAGTATTGGGCAACAATTCCAATGAAATTGGTCTCTGTTTCTCTCAGTTTGTCTTTGTAATCCTGCGAGTACAATAAAGTACAATGTTAAAATGTTTGACAAGGTGGACTGTGGCCTGCTGAGTATGTGACACCATAGAACACAACAGGTTTTTAGGCCTATGATTGGTCTTTTACTTTTAAATACTAGTGGATAGTTACGCAGAGAGGAACAATAATCTTACCGTGTCCTGATGTTTGTTCTCCTGATGTTTGTTCTCCAACAAGTTTTCTAGGGCATATTTAGCTGCATTTTGCTTGGCTTCCTTCTTGTTCTTGCCCACACCATCGGGATAGGATTTACCATTTAGGACTACCCACTGGGTGTATCTGTGGGAACAATGTCACGTCTCTGTCATTAAGGCAAGTTGACTTGAAAATGATGGTTGATGGTACATTAAATTACTGGTGCATTATTAGTCTGCACACTACAATATACAGCCCAGGTAAGGTAATCATCCTTGCTGTAACCACTGGACTATATTCACACACAGCCTCAGCCTGATTACATTCATGAGCTGAAATTAACAGCAACGTTACATTTATTCAAAGAATGTACATTTGAGGTACTCAAGTATTTCCACTAATACAACTTTATACCTCTCTTCTATCACATTTACCTGACCACCATTGACTTAACAAATGAAGATGTAAAAACATCACAGGACATCACTGATACAGTTAATATTAAACAACCATATAGTTCATGGCACCCTACGGAAGAGACGGTCACTCATCGACTACTGCGTGATAATGTGCAAAGGTACAACCCACGGTTAACAGTAACATACATTTTATTTAACTCACGTTATATCATGGGCAGGGCCAACCTCGCGTCCCTCAAAGTGCAGTTTAGAGCGTGTTTTCTGTACGTATTCGTGTAGTTCAGAGAGATAGTCTCTAGTTTCCATCCTAAATAAAGTAGCAGCCAGAATATCTGCTCAAAACACATACATACCACTTTGAAAACAAAGTACAAAGCTCACAATACTTCTCTCTAAGTAAGTAGTCCCGTAGTTTTGGGTGTATCCGCGTTGTGCTTCAATTCAGCGGATGTTAAACTGTCTTGTGATTGGTTACCCGTACGTTTCCTCATTACGTCATTCACGTATTGTTACGTAACTTGACTTTATCTGAACAATACAAATTAAAAACTGAGCTCCGATTAACTTAATTTACACCTGCAAACGACGACTGGCAAAATCTCGGAAATGAGACTCATCCGGCATTAGTTATCAATAAGTAGTTATTGTTTTGTTATAGTTCGTTTAGGATTGAACTGATCTGTGCAGTGGTGCACACAACGTCTCTGAGTTGAGGGGCAACTTTCTAGAAAGAGGCACCTCCTACATGTTGTTTGTTTGGTGTAAGTGTAACAGAGTTAAAAATGTACTTTATTATTCTGTTGAGTATGTGTGAATTATATCTTTATGAGCTATTTTTATTTAGCATTTTATTTTGTTAATGCTCCCTGCGGAAGCGGCGTCTCGCCTCTTTTGTACCTCCAAAGCCCCCGTAATCCCGACTTGCCCTCACAGTGGTGTTTCGTACTGTTGAGGGTAAGTTGTGTGGAATAATGCTGTTGTACTATTTTGTCGTATTCTCCTAAAATTAAACTGTTTAGGTTACACACTTTAACAACTGCTAAAACGATCACTTTATCTAGTTGTTACGTGTCATTTTGACCGTTAAAATATAAGTTTTGTGGCCATTTTAAGTTAGCCTTTTAGGCGCTATTTGCTTTCACGTCAGGCAGACAGAGAGAGTGCTGTCATATAGAAAAAGACGTAGCAACGCAGAGTTCGGCGGTCGTTCCTGGTGTAAATTCTGTTATTTTCCATGTTTAGGGAGCAGAAGTGCAGAGAGAGACCAGACGTCAATTTATGTGTGTGTTGTACTGTTTTCTGCAGGTATGTATTTTCCTTTGTTTGTTATAATTTTCGCGGGTTCTGTTAATCATTCCACCTCATGTAGTTGTTTGTTTTGTCCATTGATGTCGCTGTTAGTCCCGACTTGCGGACAGTGGTGTTTCGTACTGTTGAGGGGAGCAGAAGTGCAGAGAGAGACCAGACGTCAATTTATGTGTGTGTTGTACTGTTTTCTGCAGCGAATAAATGCTGGAAAGCTACCCTCTGAGTCGTCTCCTTCCATGCCATTCCAAGTCCGTTACACTGGTGCCGTGACCCGGATCTTCAGATCAGCTTGATGCTCGTCGCCGTGGATGCTGTGCTGCCGTCCTGATCTGCCTTTTCAAGACTACTGTGGTCATATAAGGTTTATAAAAGACTGTGGAATAGGGCATAGTGCTTTGAATTGTCTATCCTTATTGTGTTAGTTATTTTTTTTTACATTAACTTGCATTTCTACTACATTTTGGTTCTAAGTACACACAACGCAAGTACATTTAATGGTTATAAACGGCTGGTAAAATAACAATGGATGAGTTTGCTAGTCCTCGTCTGCCAAAAGGTAGGGGTGTTTGGCTCAGTCATATAGCGGGCAGTAGGGATGTGGGACATTCTAAGCTAACACGTGATAGTTGTGAGGATACAGGGCTAGGTCAGAGCCCAGGTAGTACTCCTGTTAGTGGGCTTATGAGAGACGGTCCCCTCACGTCCACTCCTGGCAGTGATTTGGATGCTATTCATCATCTTACAGACATGGTAGGGCAGTTAGGTGCTCAAATTGGGGAATCCATTGTAGCAAAGTTGATGTCAGCTGGTGTAGTAAACATGAACAGTGACCACCAGACTACTACCACCCAGAACACACACTGTGATGTTGACCAACATGACCGTTCTCCACATGTGACAGTACATGTAAACTCTGATAAAGGACTCCAGACATTCAGAGGGGATAACACCGACAAATACCCAGTCCAGGACTGGATTGACATGACTAAAACACATCTCAGAAAACGAGAGATTCCTGTGTGCGACCAAGCCGAGGAAGTTATGAGCCATTTAATGGGCAAGGCCAGGGATGTTGTGAAGATTGCCTTGCGTAGTGATCCTACACTTGACGTTAAACAGAGACCTGAACTGATGTACAATGTTCTTCTCCACTACTTCAGTGTTGCGCCCTCATGTCTCCCTCTAGCAGACTTCTATGCCACTCTGCCTAAGCACAGAGAAAATCCAGTTGACTACTGGATAAGACTCAACAAAGCTGCCGACCTAGCACTTGAGGGCCTAAGCAGACAAGGGAAGCGGACGGAGAACATGAATGATGAAGTGGCTCTCATGTTCGTCAAACACTGCCCAGACCCAGAGTTGTCCTGCACCTTAAAGTGTAAGCCACTTCATGAATGGACCTCACGTGATGTTCAGCTGAGGATTGATGACTATCAAAGGGAGTTGAGGGTCAGTGGTGGAGCCGCTGGTACTGCAGAACTGAAAAACTACGTCACTGCAGCTGCCTCTGAGCAGCCTAGTCAGTCATCAACAAGTCAGACGGTGTCTGTGCAGTGTCTTACTCCGAGTCCCTCACCTTTCTCTCTCCAAGGCCAGCATCATGTGCGTCATCCTCCTTGCCCCTCTCCTGCATCTACCCCAGGTCAAGGCGAACCTCATGTTACGAGTTATCCCTCTGTACCAGCTGTGGCACAGAATCTCCAACAGTCAGAGGAGAGACTTCTCACTCGTGTGGTCGACATGTTTCAGGAGATGATGGAGAAAATGCAACTGCGCGATGCTGCACGTCCAATGCAAGGTGGGAGATTCCAGCGTGCCTATCGTGAGAAACGCGTCAGAGAGGCAGTTTGTAAGGTCTGTAATGACTCGGATCACAGCACCATTACACATTGTATGTCCGAGAGACTGTTTTGCTTGCCACGCCCCTGGTCACACCAAACTGAACTGCCCTGCCAAGAACCCCCCCATTCCCAAACTGAGGGAAACTAGCTGACCTGTATTCCGAGGGAGGCAGTACAGGTCGCACAAAAAACTCCCAAATAGACGACATGTCTGATGCTGAGACTGTTTACACATCTGTGAGAGACTCATGTGATGAATCTGAAGTTGTCGTTTATCAGAATATTCACCGAGTTGGCAGTAGTGACAGTCTTTTCTACACACCTGTGGTGATGGGTGCGACAGTGACAATAGGAGGCATGTTGGACAGTGGTTCCATGGCATGTAGCATTAATGAAACAGCTGAGATGAAACTGAGAGATGCTGGAGTGATAACCGACCAAAAACGGATTGATGTGAATGTAGTCCTTGTTGGATGTGGCGGACTTCGTGTTAGGCCTAAGTGTGCTTTTGATGTGGAAATGGAAGTGTATGGCTGTAAGATGTTTGTTCCCACACTTGTTGTCCCAGGACAGCACGATGAGTTGATACTTGGGACAAATGTTATAAAACACATCCTGCATCAGTCTAAGCTATGTGAGTCCTACTGGAAAACAGTCTCTGGACCTTGCCCAGACAAAGATCCAGAAACAGAACGTTTCCTGTCTATGCTCTCAGGTGTGAACCCCTGGAAAGGAGGAGAGGTTCCTGACAAGGTCGGTACAGTCAGATGTAACTCAGCCACTTACCTTGAGCCTGGCCGTGAATATCTTCTCTGGGGAAAACTGCCAAAAAACACTGCTATTTCCCCAGGTAGCACCGTCATAACAGAGCCCACGTCGTCCCGTTCGGCTCCCAGAGGTGTTCTGGTCGCAAAGATTGTAACTACACTGTGGGGAGACAGGCGGGTCCCGCTAAAGCTCATCAATACATCTGACAGACCTGTGCTGTTGAGGCGCAATGCAAAGCTGGCTGATATCTACACATGTGTAGCGCTTGAGGACATGGATGTTGCTGAACAGACAGAGGTTCCCCTGGCCGGTTGCACCCAATCAACCGTGCCTCCTACGGTTGATGCAGATTCTGCCAAAGACAAGCTCGATTCAGTTGGGCTCAGTACTGTTGACATTGAGTCATGTGAAGTGTCAGTGGATTGTAAGAGGAGGATGGCTGATCTTGTTTTGCAGTATGAGGATGTCTTTTCACGCCACCATCTTGATTGTGGGGAGGCAAAGGACTTTGTACATCGCATACACCTGTCTGACAACAGACCATTCAGACTCCCATACAGGAGAGTGCCCCCTGGCCAGTACCAAAAGTTGTGCCAGGTGCTGAGCGAGATGGAGCAAAAAGAGATCATCAGAAAATCAACCAGTGAATACGCTTCACCATTGGTGCTTGTGTGGAAGAAGAACGGTGATCTCCGCATTTGTACAGACTTTCGCTGGTTAAATAAAAGGACCCTGAAGGACGCTCACCCCCTTCCTCACCAGGCAGATTGTTTGGCAGCGCTAGGAGGCAACTGCCTTTTCAGCACGATGGATTTGACCTCCGGGTTTTACAACATGCCACTCCATGAGGACGATAGGAAGTACTCCGCCTTCACCACTCCCATGGGTCTGTATGAGTACAACCGTCTGCCGCAGGGCCTTTGCAACAGTCCTGGGAGCTTCATGCGCATGATGACCAGCATTTTCGGAGACCAAAACTATTTGAGTCTGCTGTGCTATTTGGATGACTTGTTGGTGTTTGCGCCTGATGAGGAGACTGCCTTGCTGCGCCTGGAGATGGTGTTTGAGAGGCTCGGTGTTCCCGATTTCAACCGCCCATTCATGCTGTCAACTGATGCCTCCTTGGATGGCATAGGCGCGGTTCTGTCTCAAATTCAAGAGGGGGAAGCACGGGCCAGGCCCATTGCTTTTGCGAGCAAGTCATTGTCTCAGTCCCAAAAGAACTATCCAGCTCATCGGTTGGAGTTTCTGGCCTTGAAATGGTCAGTCTGCGAAAAGTTCAGTCACTGGCTGAAAGGCCACACATTCACAGTCTGGACAGACAATAACCCTTTGACTCACATCCTGACAAAGCCGAAGCTAGATTGTTGTGAGCAACGCTGGGTAGCCAAGTTGGCGAGTTACGACTTTGACATCAAGTATGTTCCAGGTCCACAGAACATCGTGGCTGATGCCCTGAGCCGTGTGCCGTTTGTCAAGGGGAGTGTTGGCCACAGGCTACTTGCTGAACCCTATGCAGGTCTTCTCACAGAGGTCAAAGATATGTCAAGTTTCTCTGTCCAAAATGCCTTTCGGTCATCCAGCCAGCACAGGGAACCCTCGTCTCTGAGTAACAATAACCAGTCTGCATGCAGTCCGCTTCACATGCACACTCAGTCTGTTGCAATGGAGGATGTGTCTGCTGTACTACAGTCACACATGGAATGGGATGCTGGTCCAAGGGCCCGTGCTGTTGAGGTGTTGCAGTACTTACCTCAGTTGGTTCCACCTGGACAGGACGCCTTACCCGCCTACACAGAGAAGGACCTCCGTGATAAGCAGTTGGAGGATAGAACTCTCTCTCGTGTTCTGTCCTATGTTGAGAGACATCGGAGGCCTTCAAGGAGGGAAAGATTCAATGAGTCTGTTCTTGTCACAAGGTATCTGAAGCACTGGGATAGGCTCACTGTGAGTGATGGTGTGTTGTACAGGATTTCAAAAGACCAGAAAACCAAAGCGAAGCGTTTTCAATATGTTGTTCCTGACTCACTTAAGGCCGAGGTTCTGCAGGGGATTCACGATAGGGCTGGACATCAAGCTCAGTTCAGGAGCCTCAGCTTGGCGAGACAGAGGTTTTTCTGGCCAAACCTTGACAGAGACGTGAGAGACTACGTTCGGCATTGTCAACGATGCATCGTCAGCAAGACTGTCGAACCTGAGGGACGGGCTCCCCTGGAGAGCATAACAACAACCAGGCCACTGGAGTTGGTCTGCATTGACTTTTGGTCGGCCGAAGACTCCAAGAACAAGTCTGTCGATGTTTTGGTCATAACTGACCATTTCACGAGGATGGCCCAGGCATTTCCATGTAAAGACCAAACAGCTAAGCAGGTGGCAAGAGTTCTCTGGGACCGGTACTTCTGTGTCTTTGGATTCCCGGAAAGGATCCATAGTGACCAAGGTGCTAACTTTGAAAGTCTGCTGATAAGTGAGCTTCTCAGGGTCTCTGGTGTCAGGAAATCGCACACAACCCCCTACCATCCGATGGGTAATGGGAGTGTGGAACGTTTCAATCGGACTTTAGGTGGCATGATTCGTGCGCTGCCCCCTGAAGAGAAGGCCGACTGGCCGCGGCGCTTGCAGACTCTGACGTTCATGTACAACTGCACAGCTCATGAGACAACAGGCTATCCCCCCTTTTACCTCATGTTTGGCCGGATTCCCCGCCTACCTGTTGATGTACTCTTCCGTACTGTCCTTCGTGACTCTGCTGTGATAAGCTATGAGAAGTATGTAGCGAGTCTCGCCAATGATCTAAAAGAAGCAATGGTTATTGCTCAGGTCCATGCTACAAAGGAGCAGAATCGACATGCTCAGCTGTACAACAGGAAAGTAAAGGGATCCGAAATCGGTGACCGAGTGCTCTTGGCCAACAGGAAGGAAAGGGGTAAGAAGAAGCTTGCGGACAGGTGGGACTCGACCGTCTACACCGTGGTGGATGTGAATACAGAGACACACACGTACAGACTCCGCGACACAGTCACTGGACGGGAGAAGGTGATACACAGGAACTTGATAATGCTGGCCAATTTCCTCCCTGTGGGGGACACATGTGGAATGTCTGACCTTGCCTCATCCATGCCGGTTACAGGATCCACGGCTTCAGGAAATGACGATGTGAGTGAGGCAGATGAGACCTTGTTTGGGAGAGAGGGTGAGCCCCATGGTGTGGCTAGTGAAAGTCTTGACACTGAAAGTGACAGACACTCACCTATGACTGTGGAAGATGGACAGGGCCCCTTGGCTGATTCGGTACCTGTGGACTCGGAGAGGAGAACCATTGATTGGATTACTCAGTTGTCTGCACCAAGTCTGTCTGTGGCAGACGCTTCTGACATAAGAAGTGTTGCTTCTGATCCCCAGGATGCTTCTGTTTCAGTTGAAGACCACATAGAAGATCAGTCTGTGACTTATGATTCTTGCTCTGTGACTGTTGGAGGTGTCTCAGCACATGTGAGACAGCCAGACTCTGCTCTTGACACCATGACACAGACAGATAACACATCTGACATTTTGCACACTGATGTTCAGACCTCACCCACGATCTGTGGTCGTTCTAATGCACAGGTCAGGTCAAGATTTGGTCGCTTAGTCAAGCCTGTGAACAGACTCATTCAGACCATGTCCAGGCAGGATGTTGTTCAGGAGAAGTTCAATGTTAAAGTTGTTTGACAATCTCTGTTCCTGGTGTTTCCTGATTGAAACCGTAGGCATGTAGCTTATGCCAATGATGGGTTTGGAAGTTTTTTTTTTTTTTGGTATAATGTTCCACTGTTTTAATTTTCTTATCTGACATGAGCCTGTACTACACTGCACTTTGTGTTTGGGTCTTGTGGGGTGTACAAGGCACCCTGTTGCCAGTTGCTGGATTGAGGGATAAGCGCTGCTCTCATACCACTTCATCCCTATGGGATACATTAGATGTTGGTTCTCTTGATGATGACCCTTGTAATTTGTCGATTTGTAGTGTTTTCTTTAGTGCATACTGTGTAGTCGGTGCTCATATTCGCTAAAATTCAGTGGGGGTGGATGTAACAGAGTTAAAAATGTACTTTATTATTCTGTTGAGTATGTGTGAATTATATCTTTATGAGCTATTTTTATTTAGCATTTTATTTTGTTAATGCTCCCTGCGGAAGCGGCGTCTCGCCTCTTTTGTACCTCCAAAGCCCCCGTAATCCCGACTTGCCCTCACAGTGGTGTTTCGTACTGTTGAGGGTAAGTTGTGTGGAATAATGCTGTTGTACTATTTTGTCGTATTCTCCTAAAATTAAACTGTTTAGGTTACACACTTTAACAACTGCTAAAACGATCACTTTATCTAGTTGTTACGTGTCATTTTGACCGTTAAAATATAAGTTTTGTGGCCATTTTAAGTTAGCCTTTTAGGCGCTATTTGCTTTCACGTCAGGCAGACAGAGAGAGTGCTGTCATATAGAAAAAGACGTAGCAACGCAGAGTTCGGCGGTCGTTCCTGGTGTAAATTCTGTTATTTTCCATGTTTAGGGAGCAGAAGTGCAGAGAGAGACCAGACGTCAATTTATGTGTGTGTTGTACTGTTTTCTGCAGGTATGTATTTTCCTTTGTTTGTTATAATTTTCGCGGGTTCTGTTAATCATTCCACCTCATGTAGTTGTTTGTTTTGTCCATTGATGTCGCTGTTAGTCCCGACTTGCGGACAGTGGTGTTTCGTACTGTTGAGGGGAGCAGAAGTGCAGAGAGAGACCAGACGTCAATTTATGTGTGTGTTGTACTGTTTTCTGCAGCGAATAAATGCTGGAAAGCTACCCTCTGAGTCGTCTCCTTCCATGCCATTCCAAGTCCGTTACATAAGGCAAGTATATCATGGTCATTGAAGGCAACTGCACCACTTATCATTACAGCTCATGTTAATGTTACAATAACTCATTATTAAGACTGGCTGTTGCTTCCTCTGTGATTGTGACAGGTTGTGGCTGTAGTTGGGGTTAGACTGTGGATATCATTATATAAGGAGGGACATTTTGAATGTGTAACACTAACAGACATACATGCCGGTGTCAAATGATACAGTTGAACTGTATATGTTAATGCTAATGTAATAGCCATAATAGCCATATACAGTAGCTACAGCAAGCCATCATGGGTAAAACAAGCTTTCAAGTCAGCCCTCAGTTCTTGATCCCTGCACAGCAGTCACATTCATATGATTACACATTGAACAGCCTGACAGTGGTTGCTTATGCTAGTTAGACGCCCTCTTATAATCTTTAGTGGTTTAGGATGATGGATTTGTCTTACCTGCACCTACCTTTTTATTTTACAGTGATCGTAATCCAAACACCAAACAATACTCAGTGTTCCATTGTTCTTACCACTTAGCAGTTTCTTTACTTAATTGCTCAGCTTGATCTTGACAGAAAACTCACGTATTAAGTGTAATTCATTAATGTCTGAAATGCTGTGTCTTCATATCTGAACACAGTTGTCTTTCACTTACAGTTTTGGGAATCAATGACAGAATCATTAAGTACAAGCATTTGGTACAAGGTGATTTCTGGAGCTGGGGCACATCCCCTAATTCAGACCTGATACAGACTCACCTAAATGTAAAAACAAAGCAGATCATAGAGGAACACACATCCTTCAACACCCACTAAAATTCACAAATTGTGCAAAATACAACAAACTTTACAGAGCATGAATGACAATAACACCCTGGTTGTCAATGTTTTATTTCCCTATTTATTACAAAGCAAAGGGTGTAATGTGACATCACTTAAGACACATTTATACATTTACAGCATAGAATGCATTATTTCATTATCAGTTGTCAAAGTAATTACCCAAATAATTACATGATTATTTATTCAAAGTGAATAATGTTGCATTTGGGTCATTCCATGTTACATTTTGTTCAAATATATATATATATATATATACATACACATATATATATATATACACACACACACACACACATATATACATACACACATATATACACGTGTATATATATACATATATATATGCTATTTGACACCAAAAATAATTAGGTTTGGTAAAATATTTTGGTAGAACTCTGAGAATTTCATATTTTTTGACCATGGGAATGTTGACATGTTTTCCCCATAAAAACATCTTCGGCAGGGAACCATATTTTGGGTTCAATATCTTCAGACATACAACTCCTAGAGCCATGAACTTTGGAAGGTGCACAGACAAAACCATGTACACCAGATCCAAGCGTTTGAAAGGCATATGCAGACGTCGTATTTTCATCACTGGCCCTTGAAAATGGAAAAAGTGCCCCAGGTAGTCCCCCATAAGTATATACATATGGACGTTTCCATACTTCTTGTGAGAAATACAGTCTTCAATTGATGTTACCCCAAATTTTAGGGGCTCTAACATGAACAGAATCTAATATATGGCAAGTATGACAACCCAAGGTTGCAACTTGTTGCCTGTTTGAGATGCCAAAATTGCAATGTGGACTCATTCCTAAGACCATGAATTTCTTGTGAAAGTGTCGGCATTTTGTGTGTAAAGTTACAAGTTAAACTGTTAATGTCTCATTAAACACATGGCCTCTTACTTCTATATCCAACGACATCATTTTAATTACATGTCTCCAACCCTGCTCCTGGAGAACAACAGCCTTAATCAATCACACCTGACACTACAGTGATATTCAGATGTACCAGAGAGGTCCCAGTTTCCTTCTTATTGTTAGTGCTGTTCATGGGTAGTCAACTGTGCATAATAAGCTTCTGCGATGGGATCACAGCAGCCCTGACACCAAATTGAGTCAGGGGCATTACATGTGGAGGGCAATTGGCCTCTCCCCCACTTCCTAACCCCCTACTTCCTGCGCCCTTGCTCGGACCACACCCATCTTCGAACTCGGCCTTCATTTTGATTTCAATGACACACCTGTAAAGTTTCGTGACTGCATATTGCACAGTTGCCACCCCATCCTGGTCGCAAAATGTGTCCACAGACAGAAATGTAAACACTAGTAAAGTACTCAAAACCTCTTTTGTGGTAGTTCCTGCTACAGTAGGCGTCTACTGGACAATATTTTGCCGTGATGACTCACACACAGACTCACAAGCTGAAAACAATACCAGCTTTACTGTTGCGGCTGGTAATGATACTTGAATGGTTAATCATTTGATCATCTGTCTTGAAGTTGACGTGTCCTTGAGCCCCAAACTGACAACTATTCTCATGGTCGTGTGTTGGAGGGAGTGAACGTGAGGCCTTGTGAAGCGCTTTGTACTGATCTCAGCTATACAAGTACAGTACGTGAACCATGTCCCTCCAAAATCATATTGGTAACGTTAGACATTAGAACAGATACATTTCCATATATGTATGGAAAACTTCCTTCAGTTTAGTTGCTTCGGGTCGGTCTTCAGGCTTCTCATTCAGCATTAACTCAATGATTTGGTTCTGCAAAAAGAACAAAAACAAGTGCTACTGAGATATTTGTACCAACAATAATAGAAAATGTCATATTGTTGAAGCTCCACTTCACAGGATATCCAATATATGAACTTATGACACACTCAAAACACTGTTTGATATTTGACATTATTCACATACAGACAGCAGTAACCCTGTTTTGACTCTAATCCTTTGAGGCGTTAGAGATGGTTCATTACGGATTAATCCGCTGACTATTTTCTCCATCAATTAACTGTTTGTTTGGTTTGTAAAAATTCTGAAAATAGATTTTAATGCTGTTACAAATACCCAGAGTCCAAAGTAAGACCTTCATAACGATTTAAACAAATAAATTAAAACAAAAAATCTGTAAATCCTCACATTAAATGGTTATGTCAATCAATTCCTAAGATAATCATTTCAGCAGTACTACATTTTCATGTTTGGTGTGCAAAAATCGGAATTTGTAAACTAACTAATTTAACTTAATCTAATAATTGTACAATATTTCCCTCTGAAATATTGAAGTATGAAGTGTCATGAGAAGAAAATACTCAAGTGAAGTAGTACTTCCAATTTGTACTGTTAAAGTAAAGTAGTTCAGTAAAGATACTTAGTTACATTCCACCACTGTCTGTTGGTGGTCTTTATGAATAACGGGCACCCTGATGCTCATTGTCCATGGTAATCTACCTCTTGGGGAAAGGTCAGTCCAAACTCTTCAGGGAGCTTCTGACTTCTGGCATCATCCCAAACCTGGTATTCATAAGGTGATGAAAGAACAAGTTAGCCACAAATTTACAAATACTTAAATTGTGCTCTGTTGAATGTTACAAATGAGTACAAGAAAAGTTACAAGAAAAATTACACAAGACAGATTAAAAGATGAACAATGAAGTTCCAACGTATCTGTGATCTACAGTACACTGATTTTGCTACACACCATACTGCAAATAAATCAACTAGTGGTGTATACCGACAGAAGCTGGTTTTCTATTTGTATGGACTCACCACTCCTCTTTCGTGGCCAGTAGAGAGTTTCCAAAGGATTTCAAAGTAGATCAACCCCAGAGCAAATATGTCCACTTTACGGTCATAGTTCTTCCCCCTCTTTTGTGACAGAATAAAAACACAGTATTGACAATAGGCACTTCAGCAGCTTCATGTTATCCTAATCATTATAACATATTAACTAGTTATGCTCATTAACTAAAATAAGCTTCAGCTTTCAGCTGAATAATGGTCTATTGACATAAAAGTTGTAACACATTTGCTGTAAACATTTTGAGTTTACAGCTCTCACTGCCAAAAGTAAAGATAGGTGAGGTTGAGCTGTGTGGGAGGCATACAGGTCTACCTAAAGTCCACCTAAACCATCTCACTTGTTCAGGAGCCATGTAAGTTTTGGTTCCTCTTTGCTCTGATCTCTCCATCAAAGCATCGTCATCATCAGCATCAATGGTGACCAAACCAAAGTCTCCAATCTTCACTTCTCCATCCAGTCCAAAGAAGATGTTGTCAGGCTTATCATTGAAATGAAAAAACACAAATTTAAACAAATAAATATCTAGCTCCTCATGCGGTCAACACCTGAACTAGAGAATGGATTTTAAATGGGTAACCAGCATTAAATCTAAACAGTCAGCGTGTGTGGCTTTTATTGGGTCAATAATTGGTGTAATGATCAATAAAAGCCTTGTTTATCTTGTTGACCAAAAAAATCTAATAATGTGACATTATTCTAATGTGGTATTTGTTCATTTTATTATGATTATGTTAAATCTAATGGAATACCATCAATTTACAAGTAGTGTGTTCAAGGGTTTTATAACCAGATGTTGTAAATACTGTTGAAAGCTTCCTCCATCCTACCAATAATACTATTCTGGTGGGGAATTGGTGAATACTGGCCTTAAAAAATGAACAGATTCAAAATAATTCGTAATATCTATTAATAATAATTAATAGATATTACACACAATGAATTTATGTACACAAATATTACGAGGCAGAAAAATAACATCACAACTACAGCCAGCTCATAATATTCTGCTGTTTTGCTCCGTTCACTTTGCTACATACTAACTCCATTCCAGATCAATCCAGTTTCTTGGATAATGTCACCTACAGAACTGTTCCAGTCCTCCTGGAAACGCATCTTAACTACCTGTTATTCTGGGTTTTCCCTGGCTCAGGCTGCACAATCCACTTATTGACTGGTTCACGGGAGCCATCTTGCAATAGAGCCGTCATTGTGATGCTGTCTAAAATCTTCTTTGCCCCCCACTCATAATGTTGTTCACAAACACAGAAGTCTATGATGTACTGAACTGTGTACTGGACTTCAAACAGCAGGTGAGCAGCAGCAGCATAATTCCACCAACTTGGGGCTTGTTGGGGCAGGATCCAGCCTAATACTTAGAATAACCATGTGTTCATTAGTAAATAGTGGTGATTTGCAAATGTCTAGTATGTGGTGCTGCTACTCTGTACGAGTGAACACCAGACTAATATACTGGTTCTATATTATCTGCCATCTGACCAGTTTCACTACTGTCTTACACCAGGATCAGTCTCAGGGTGTTGGCTGAGCCTCGTAGGGGTAAACTGGACGACATATTAAATGCTGTTACACCTAAAGTTACAGACAGGTAGCATCTATATCAGCTTTGCCTCAGCCAAATACTGCAAAGTCTGGTCTCACCTTAAGGTCCCTGTGGATGTGCTTCTTGGAGTGAATATATTCGACTCCACTGACAAGTTGCTGAGCAATGCTTAGGCCTTCTTCTCTTCTCTTGGAGTCTTGCAGAGACTCAGTGTTCTTCTCATCAATCCAAGCTTTTAGTGTTCTGGTGTCACATAACTCCATCTGAATATAGAAGTACTTTGCCGATAAACTACTTGAAGTCCTAGAAAAGAAAGAAGAGAAGATTGATTGTATTACTCACCTTTAACTTGAAACAAAAAGTTAAGACCAAAGTTAAGTGAATGTGACTCACTGGGAAGAGCCGTAACCAGCCGAACTGTCAGCTGAACTGTTCGTTGATTTAGAATTCCCCATGTATCCTGAATCCTCCATCCAAAATGTGTAGTATCTGACGATGTTACAGTGGAGGAGTTCTGATAATGTCCTAATTTCTCGAAGAGATTTCCTGATCCAAAGGAGAACAAGAGGATGAATCAGCAAACAAAATACTTACGGCACAATGCACACTGGAACCTTATGACTTTGTATACTTACTCTTCACAGCAGACAACCTTGACAGCATAAAACCTCTCCAGCAATTTATGTCTTGCTTTGTAAACACGACCAAAGGCTCCACTGCCAAGACACTCCATGGGATCAAAGTCTGCCGTAAACCTGTTGAGATTAATGCAATTTTTAGGCAAAACATAGAGATGTCTTATTGATTGAACTTCAATTATTGGGAGAGAAGTTTAAGGTCATAACTGTTAGGATCCCTGTCTGACCTAGTGTGTGCTCCTGTTTTTTCCCCTGTCTGTTTTGTTATTTGAAGGCCATGTGCTTATGTTTTGTTTTTGTGTCAGCCTATAGTTTCCACCCCCGAGTTCCGTCCTCTACCACGCTCAGGCTCCCTCTCCCTCTCCTCAGGCTCAGCTGTGGGGAATTCCAGTGATCATCTCCGACTGACTTAAATACCCCAGCTGTCCTCCGGCGCGTTGTCAGTCCGTCCGGTTACCAGTCTGGTTCTAGTCCACGTAAGTCTGAACAGCGTTTTCAGTGAAGATTTATGTCTAACCTGTCTTCAGCACTCCTGCCGCGCAGAGGCCGACCCGCGTAGTACCACGGAGTACACTGGTCGGTGTCCTTTTGTTTCCTTCTCGGACCTTTTCCAGCCGTGAGTTCGGTGGAGCTTCCCTCCCGACTCCGGAGGCTGCATCATCCTTCCTCGGTTGAGTTTCCCTCCCGACTCAGGGAGAACTAAGGAGAGGCTTTGGCCTCTGGTCATGGTGCCGTAGTTTATTTGTTTATTGTTTTCTGTTTAAATCTGCACATATATAATAAAGACCTTGGTTGGATTAAATCTGCTGTGTGAGCGTGCGTTTGGGTCCATCTACTACACCACCACATAACAGAACGAACTGACCATGTCGGACCCAGCCGCCGCAGCAGCATCTCCTCCTGCGGATCAGCTGCAGAGGGCGATGGCCAACCAGGGCGCGCTCCTCAGACAACACCATCAGGTTCTGAGGGACCTAGTGGACTCGCAGCGTTCTATCGGGTCCCAGGTAGCGGAGATAGGAAGCCTGATGCAGGACTTCATGCTTCGCCGTTCTCCTCCCCCGGAGCCGGTCCCTGAGGACTCATCCAGCACCTGTGAGTCTTTTGTCCCCTCACCTGTGCCCTATAACGGAGCGTCCGGGGAATGTAGAGGGTTCGTGCTCCAGTGTGGATGTTTTTAACCAGCAACCCCGCACATTTGCTTCGGACAATGCCAAGATGGCCTTTACGGTGGGGTTGCTGCGCGGCAAGGCGCTGGTCTGGGCGTAAGCTTGGCTCAACAGACGCAGCTCAGACCGGGTTCCCTACGAACACTTTTTAGAGGCATTCAAGAGGGTATTCGACCACCCGGTTTACACCAGAGATGTTGTTCAGCGCCTGCTCAGTCTTCGTCAGGGTTCCACCAGCGCAGCGGAGTACTCTGTGGACTTCCAGATTCTGGCCACGGAATCCGGTTGGGACAAGGAGGCGCTGAAGGGAATATATCGCAACAGTCTTTCGGAGTTTTTGAAGGATGAGCTCGTGGTCCGGGAGGAGCCGGAGTCATTAGAGGAGCTCTTCACGCTTTTGATCAAGATGGATAACCGCATCCGGGAACGCCGTCGGGGAGAGGAACTACAGGCCTTCCAATCCGGTGCGTCAGTTTGCTTCCAGCTCCAGCCTTCAGTTTCCGAGCCCGTCCCGACGGTACAGCCCTGCGCGCTCCCGCTCTCCCACCTCGGCACCTCCCCCTTTGGAGCCGGAGGAGCCAATGCAGCTCGGGCAGACTCATCTCTCTCCGGAGGAGAGAGAGCGATGCATCCGCTCAGGAAGCTGTCTCTACTGTGGTGAGTCGGGACACCGCATGGTCGTTTGCTCTGTTCGACCAAAAGAGAGAGCTCGCCGGTAAAAGCGGGGGTGCTGGCGAGCGATTCAAGGATAATTCCCCATTCCAAGCCTCGTTCACTGTTTCCTGCCACCCTGAGTTTATCATCTGGGCCTGTGCACCTGTCTGCACTCATTGATTCAGGGGCTGAACAGAACTTTTTGGACACTGCATTTATTAAGAGTCAAGGGATTCCAGTGGAGGCATTAGAGCGCGCTCAGCTGGTGAGCGCACTGGATGGCAGTTCACTGGCAGAGATAACACACCAGACTCAGCCAATTTCCCTGCTCGTGTCCGGTAATCACAGTCAGAGGACCCGGTTCTATGTGTTTCCTACCCCTCAGACATCCTTGGTCCTGGGACTTCCCTGGCTTAAGGCTCATAATCCACAAATCAATTGGGCTGGGGGTAGAATCACCGGCTGGAGCTCCGGCTGTCACTCTCGCTGCCTCAGATCTGCGGTCCCCGGCAAGCTCTTCCCTCCAGCAGAACTGACACCGGTCCTAGCCTCTCCGCCGTGCCCCGGGAATATATGGATTTAGAAGAGGCATTCAGCAAGGAGCGGGCCCTTTCACTCCCCCCTCATCGCCCCTACGACTGTGCTATTGACCTGCTCCCGGGCGCCCCACTTCCCACGAGTCGGCTATATAATCTTTCCCGGCCAGAACGCGAATCTATGGAGAAATATATAACGGCGTCTGTCACCGCAGGAATCATACGTCCCTCATCTTCACCTGTGGGAGCGGGTTTCTTCTTCGTTTCCAAGAAGGACAAGAGCCTCCGTCCCTGCATCGACGTCCTCCGCGACTTCCTCAACCGTTTCGTGTTAGTGTATATTGACGACATTCTCATCTTCTCCCCGAATCCCCAGGAGCACACTAACCGTGTCCGCCAGGTTCTGCAACGACTGTTGGAGAATCAGCTCTTCATTAAGGCTGAGAAGTGCGAATTCCACGTAAACTCTGTGCAGTTCCTGGGCGTCTTCATTGAGGAGGGT
This sequence comes from Anarhichas minor, assembly GCF_050575085.1. Taxonomy (NCBI): domain Eukaryota; kingdom Metazoa; phylum Chordata; class Actinopteri; order Perciformes; family Anarhichadidae; genus Anarhichas; species Anarhichas minor. Next base: position 8,735,206 of record NW_027466504.1, read on the forward strand.
CAGGTGAGAAAGGACCCCGAGAAGGTTAAAGCCGTAACGGAGTGGCTGGTGCCCGCCTCACGAAAGAAGCGCCAGCAGTTTCTGGGGTTCGCTAATTTCTACTGACGGTTCATCCGGGACTACAGCCGAACGGCAGAACCGCTGACACGACTCACCTCCTCCAAGGTGTTGTTTTCATGGACCCCAGAGGCCGACAAGGCTTTTTGTGCTCTCAAGGAGCGGTTCGCCTCGGCTCCAATCCTGGTCCACCCAGACGAGACACGCCAGTTTGTCGTCGTGGTGGACGCCTCGGACACCGGAGTCGGAGCCGTACTGTCCCAGCGGTCAGCTTCCGACTCTAAGCTCCATCCTTGTGCTTTCTTCTCCCGTAGACTTTCTCCGGCGGAGAGAAACTACGATGTAGGCAACCGAGAGCTGTTGGCTGTCAAGTTAGCCTTGGAGGAGTGGAGGCACTGGCTGGAGGGATCGGTGCTCCCCTTTATCGTATGGACCGACCACCGAAATCTGGAGTATATCCACACGGCGAGACGCCTCAATTCTCGCCAGGCCCGCTGGGCTTTGTTCTTCGCCCGTTTCAATTTCACCATCACCTATCGGCCGGGTCACAAGAACACCAAGCCGGACGCACTCTCCCGACTGTTTGCCCCAAAAGAGGGAGACTCTACTCCCGACACCATCCTGCCTGCCTCGTACGTGCTCGGTGCTGTCACCTGGGAGATCGAGAGGGTGGTACGTGAGGCCCAGCACACCCAACCTGACCCCGGAGGGGGCCCTCCGAATCCTCTGTTTGTTCCTCCGTCCGTCCGCTCCCAAGTCCTGCGGTGGGCCCACGACTCCCGTCTCTCTGGTCACCCCGACATCCGGCGGACTATAGACTGGCTCCGCCGCACCTTTTGGTGGCCGTCCCTCGAAGAGGAGACCCGTACGTATGTGCGGGCCTGCACTACGTGCGCCCGGAACAAGGCCTCGCACCGACCCCCCATGGGGTTACTACGACCACTCCCTGTTCCACAACGTCCGTGGTGCCACATCGCAGTGGATTTTGTAACTGGTCTCTCCCCGTCAAACAGTAACACTGTCATTCTGACTGTGGTAGACCGGTTCTCAAAGGCGGCTCACTTCATTCCCCTGCCCAAGCTTCCATCGGCCCGTGAGACCGCCGACCTACTAGTCCAACACATCATTAGGCTTCATGGCATTCCTGCGGACATAGTCTCGGACCGTGGCCCGCAGTTCTCATCCCAGTTATGGAAGGCATTCTGTCACACCCTCGGCGCCACGACCAGTCTCTCCTCGGGATTCCATCCGCAAACTAACGGCCAGACAGAGAGGCTGAACCAGGAGCTCGAGGCCATCCTCAGATGTGTGACCGCCACTAATCCCTCCTCTTGGAGCCATCACCTCCGGTGGGTTGAGTACACCCACAATTCCCACACGTCTACTGCCACCAGCGTCGGAAATACACGAGGGCAAAGGGCAAAACTGCCCCTAAGAAATATCATTTTGCCCCTGATATCACTAGGAGAGGGGCAAAAAATGCCCCCGCAAAAAATGGAGCGCTTCTTAATCAGACCTGTGACTGCGAGACTGCGGTCAACTCAGCAGACACTTACATGTTAGTGCACCTATATCCTGAAATTCACAGTAAACTCATTCAAACGGCGCAGATCGGGAGCGAGCGAAGGACTTTGAAAGTTAACGGAAAGGTTAACGTGAGACAACATCCGGTTTCTTCAGACGAACATCCGGTTTTCAGAATAAGATGCCAACAAAGTATACATATTGCATAATGGAAATTAGATTAAATGAATTATATTCACATTAAGTATAAAACATGCTACCTGCATCTCGTGAGTTAAAGGTAAAATACACCTAAATTGTGCGTAAAGTGTCTTTATTCTTTGATTTGAGGGTTGCTGGAAATAAATAATACCTGACTGACAGTCAATGAAGATATTTTACTAAGTAAAAACTCTGAACTGAATTTGTACCTTCAAATGGCACATTTTTTTAATTTTTAAGGTGCTATAAAAATGTTTTTCTCAAAAATTCCACACAATGACTAATGCATAAGTTCAGGACAAAAATGGGTAATATCACAATATTTGAGGTGCTACAAAAATATCTTTCTCAATAATTCCATACAATGACTGATGTATATGTAATCAAGGCATCGTTGACTTAATAATTGTTAATAGTTGTTTAAAACATTTAATAATAACAATAAATAACCACAAAGAAATAAGAATAAAATTGAATATGATTGTCTGATATATGTTTGTTTTTTGTTTAAAAAAAATCGAAGAAAACACTTTGAATCTGTAGACTACTGCCTAATAGTCTTATTATTGCCATTTGATGACAATTGCTCATATATTGTAAGCCTAAATAAGTATATGTATTATTTTGAACAAAGGTTAAATGTTATTTCACAAGTTTCAAAAAATGCCCCCAATTTTTTGAAAATGCCCCTGGATTTCAGTCAGTGGGGGCAAAAATTGCCCCCAAAAAAATATGTAAATTTCCTACCCTGACTGCCACCGGACTGTCTCCTTTTGAGGCCTCCTTGGGCTATCAGCCTCCCCTGTTCCCTAGCCAGGAGGTCGAGGTGGCAGTTCCGTCAGTCCAACACAATGCCCGTCGTTGTAGACGGGTGTGGAGAGAGACTCGGGTGGCTCTGCTCCACACGGCAGAGCAGAATAAGAGAGTGGCGGATCGGCGTCGTGTCCCAGCTCCGGCCTACCGTATTGGACAATCGGTTTGGCTTTCGACCAGGGACATCCCCCTACGCACTGAGTCAAGGAAGCTCTCCCCCAGATATGTCGGCCCCTTTCCTATCATCTCCATCATCAACCCAGTAGCTGTCAAACTGCAGTTGCCTCACTCCATGAGGATTCACCCGGTGTTCCATGTCTCCCTCCTCAAGCCTATTGTCTCCAGTCCCCTAAATCCTCCGCCAGAACCCCCTCCATCCCCCCGACTCTTCGAGGGGGGCCCAGTCTACACGGTCAATCGCCTCCTGGATGTCCGCCGTCGAGGTAGGGGGTTTCAGTACCTGGTGGACTGGGAGGGTTATGGACCAGAGGAGCGGTGCTGGGTGCCGCGATCCCGGATCTTTGATCCGGGGCTCATAAGCGACTACCACCGACAGAACCCCAGTAAACCAGGTGGTTCGCCAAGAGGCTCCCGTTGAGGGGGGGGTACTGTTAGGATCCCTGTCTGACCTAGTGTGTGCTCCTGTTTTTTCCCCTGTCTGTTTAGTTATTTGAAGGCCATGTGCTTATGTTTTGTTTTTGTGTCAGCCTATAGTTTCCACCCCCGAGTTCCGTCCTCTACCACGCCCCTCTCCTCAGGCTCAGCTGTGGGGAATTCCAGTTATCATCTCCGACTGACTTAAATACCCCAGCTGTCCTCCGGCGCGTTGTCAGTCCGTCCGGTTACCAGTCTGGTTCTAGTCCACGTAAGTCTGAACAGCGTTTTCAGTGAAGATTTATGTCTAACCTGTCTTCAGCACTCCTGCCGCGCAGAGGCCGACCCGCGTAGTACCACGGAGTACACCGGTCGGTGTCCTTTTGTTTTTGTCCCTATTGTTTTCTGTTTAAATCTGCACATATATAATAAAGACCTTGGTTGGATTAAATCTGCTGTGTGAGCGTGCGTTTGGGTCCATCTACTACACCACCACATAACAAGATCAGCATATAAAACACATGCTATGGTGCAAATTAATGTTGTTTTTCATACCTCGACTGGATGGATGTTTCATTCTGACTTTTTCCCATATTCTGGTCTTTGACAGCATCCTTAGAGAATAAAAGTATAAATGGATTTAAAAATGTTGAACTCTGATTATTAAGTTGTATACTTTTTAAGAACTAGGACATACAACGTGTCCTTTGTTACATCAAAACAGCCAAGTAGCATGTAGTCTTCATAGGTGGGGTGAGATCACAAGTAGTTGGTATTGCATTTACAGAGATTTTTCTATTTATTATCACAGCTTTTAAGTTTGTAATATAAAACAGTTTCAATAAAACCTGTACATTATGGCCTTCGTGAAGGTAGTATTTGTGGCAGGACTGTTGTATTAGACTTTGTTAGTTTGTGTAATATTGTGTATATTTCATGATATAAAGGGAGTAAAAAAACATGAAATACCTTGCTGTCAAAGTCTGTCTGTTCTTGGAGAGCAGACCAGGCTAGCCGAGCTGCATTTCGTTTGGCTTCCTTGGCAGTCTTACCCTCACCCTCAGGGTAGTACTTTTTGTCTATCATTAATTTGTAGAAAAATCTGTTGTGTTTTAAAAAAGAGGAAATAGTTCAGATCATTATCATAACATTTTTTATATTTTTTACAACTGAATATCAACCAAGAGTTGAGAGTGTCTGCAGTGTCTATTCAGAGAACAGAGGTTCAGGTTCATACTTACTGACGCTCATGAGGTGGACCACATTTCCTCTCTTCAATGTATGAATGGCAGCAGTTTGTTTTCTGACAGTATCTGTGAACCATTCCAATGCAACTTGTCTCTCTTTCTCTCTGTTTGTCTTTGCAAAGCTGCGACTTCACACTGAGGCGTCTCATCTTGTTACTGTAATAAACAAGGGACATTTCACAGTGATGAAAACATGAAACTGCAAATATGTAAAACTGAGCACTTCACTCGCTTCTTTGCACCTGCTGCCTTCAGACTGTATAACAGCAGTGGAATTTATACTTATTTATACTTATTCTGTCAATTTATACTATAGTTCCTATTTTTTATTCTATTCTTATTTTAGTTTCTACATACCTCTTATTATTTATTTATTTTACTTTCTCTATTGCTGTTCCCAGCTGGGTATCAATAAAATGAAAATGAAAAAATGCACTGCTGTTGGGATTTACTCACCAGATATCAGAAACGTTTTTATTTAATTCCTCTTTTTGTTGACCTGATGTACAGTCGTATTTCTCTTCTGCAGCCTTGAAAATAAAAATAAAGTACAATGTTAAAATGTTTGACAAGGTGGACTGTGGCCAGCTGAGTATGTGACACCATAGAACACAATAGGTTTTTAAGGCCTATGATTGGTCTTTTACTTTTAAATACTAATGGATAGTTATGCAGGAACAATAATCTTACCGTGTCCTGATGTTTGTTCTCCAACAAGCTTTCTAGGGCATTTTTAGCTGCATACAACTTGGCTTCCTTCTTGTTCTTGCCCACACCATCGGGATAGGATTTACCATTTAGGACTACCCACTGGGTGCATCTGTGGGAACAATGTTACATCTCTGTCATTACGGCAAGTTGACTTGAAATTATGGTTGGTGAGGGTGGTTGATGGTGCATTAAATTACTGGTGCATTATCAATCTGCACACTACAATATACAGCCCAGGTAAGGTAATCATCCTTGCTGTAACCACTGGACTATATTCACACACAGCCTCAGCCTGATTACATTCATGAGCTGAAATTAACAGCAACGTTACATTTATTCAAAGAATGTACATTTGAGGTACTCAAGTATTACCACTAATACAACTTTATACCTCTCTTCTATCACATTTACCTGACCACCATTTACTTAACAAATGAAGATGTAAAAACATCACAGGACATCACTGATACAGTTAATATTAAACAACCACCCTTGAGCCATATAGTCATTCATGGCACCCTACGGAAGAGACGGTCACTCTCATCGACTACTGCGTAATAATGTGCAAAGGTACAACCCACGGTTAACACTAACATACATTTTATTCAACTCACGTTTGATCACGGTCAGGGCCAACCTCGAATCCCTCAAAGTGCAGTTCAGAGCGTGTTTTCTGTTTGTATCTGTGTAGTTCAGAGAGATAGTCTCTAGTTTCCATCCTAAATATAGAAGTAGCCGGAATATCAGCTCAAAACACATACATACCACTTTGAAAACAAAGTACAAAGCTCACAATACTTCTCTCTAAGTAAGTAGCCTCGTAGTGTTGGATATATCCGTGCAGGGCTACCGCGGAAGTTTCGATTTCCTCATAACGTCATTCACGTTTCGTGGCTTGACTTTATTTGAACAAAACAAATTAAAAACTGAGCTCCGATTAACTTAATTTACACCTGCAAAATACTGGCAAAATCTCGGAAATGAGACTCATCCGGCATTAGTTATCAATAAGTAGTTATTGTTTTGTTATAGTTCGTTTAGGATTGAACTGATCTGTGCAGTGGTGCACACAACGTCTCTGAGTTGAGGGGCACATTTCTAGAAAGAGGCACCTCCTACATGTTGTTTGTTTGGTGTAAGGCAAGTATATCATGTTCATTGAAGGCAACTGCACCACTTATCATTACAGCTCATGTTAATGTTACAATAACTCATTAAGACTGGCTGTTGCTTCCTCTGTGATTGTGACAGGTTGTGGCTGTAGTTGGGGTTAGACTGTGGACATCATTATAGATATGAAGGGACGTTGCTATTGCTGCAGAAACACATTTTGAATGTGTAACACTAACAGACATACATGCCGGTGTCAAATGATACAGTTGGACTGTATATGTTAATGCTAATGTTATAGCCATAATAGCCATATACAGTAGCTACAGCAAGCCATCATGGGTAAAACAAGCTTTCAAGTCAGCCCTCAGTTCTTGATCCCTGCACAGCAGTCACATTCATATGATTACACATTGAACAGCCTGACAGTGGTTGCTTATGCTAGTTAGACGCCCTCTTATAATCTTTAGTGGTTTAGGATGATGGATTTGTGTTACCTGCACCTACCTTTTTATTTTACAGTGATCGTAATCCAAACACCAAACAATACTCAGTGTTCCATTGTTCTTACCACTTAGCAGTTTCTTTACTTAATTGCTCAGCTTGATCTTGACAGAAAACTCACATATTAAGTGTAATTCATTAATGTCTGAAATGCTGTGTCTTCATATCTGAACACAGTTGTCTTTCACTTACAGTTTTGGGAATCAATGACAGAATCATTAAGTACAAGCATTTGGTACAAGGTGATTTCTGGAGCTGGGGCACATCCCCTAATTCAGACCTGATACAGACTCACCTAAATGTAAAAACAAAGCAGATCATAGAGGAGCACACATCCTTCAACACCCACTAAAATTCACAAATTGTGCAAAATACAACACACTCTACAGAGCATGAATGACAATAACACCCTGGTTGTCAATGTTTTATTTCCCTATTTATTACAAAGCAAAGGGTGTAATGTGACATCACTTAAGACACATTTATCCATTGACAGCATAGAATGCATTATTTCAATATCAGTTGTCAAAGCAATTACCCAAATAATTACATGATTATTTATTCAAAGTGAATAATGTTGCATTTGGGTCATTCCATGTTACATTTTGTTCAAATATATATATATATATATACATACACATATATATATATATATATACACACACACACACACACACATATATATACACATGTGTATATATATGCTATTTGACACCAAAAATAATTAGGTTTGGTAAAATATTTTGGCAGAACTTTGAGAATTTCATATTTTTTGGCCCTGGGAATGTTGACATGTTTTCCCCATAAAAACATCTTTGGCAGGGAACTGTATTTTGGGTTCAATATCTTCAGACATACAACTCCTAGAGCAATGAACTTTGGAAGGTGCACAGACAAAACCATGTACACCAGATCCAAGCATTTGAAAGGCATATGCAGGTGTCGTATTTTCATCACTGGCCGTATTTTCAAATGGAAAAAGTGCCCCAGGTAGTCCCCATAAGTATATACATATGGACATTTCCATACTTCTTGTGAGAAATACAGTCTTCAATTGATGTTACCCCAAATTTTAGGGGCTCTAACATGAACAGAATCTAATATATGGCAAGTGTGACAACCCAAGGTTGCAACTTGTTGCCTGTTTGAGATGCCAAAATTGCAATGTGGACTCATTCCTAAGACCATGAATTTCTTGTGAAAGTGTGGCCATTTTGTGTGTAAAGTTACAAGTTAAACTGTTAATGTCTCATTAAACACATGGCATTTCACTTCTATATCCAACGACATCATTTTTATAACATGTCTCTAACCCTGCTCCTGGAGAACAACAGCCTTAATCAATCACACCTGACGCTACAGTGATATTCAGATGTACCAGAGAGGTCCCAGTTTCCTTCTTATTGTTAGTGCTGTTCATGGGTAGTCAACTGTGCATAATAAGCTTCTGCGATGGGATCACACCAGCCCTGACACCAAATTGAGTCAGGGGCATTAAATGTGGAGGGCAATTGGCCTCTCCCCCACTTCCTAACCCCCTACTTCCTGGGCCCATGGTTAATCATTTGATCATCTGTCTTGAAGTTGACGTGTCCTTGAGCCCCAAACTGACAACTATTCTCATGGTCGTGTGTTGGAGGGAGTGAACGTGAGGCCTTGTGAAGCGCTTTGTACTGATCTCAGCTATACAAGTACAGTACGTGAACCATGTCCCTCCAAAATCATATCGGTAACATTAGACATTAGAACAGATACATTTCCATATATGTATGGAAAACTTCCTTCAGTTTAGTTGCTTCGGGTCGGTCTTCAGGCTTCTCATGCAGCATTAACTCAATGATTTGGTTCTGCAAAAAGAACAAAAACAACTGCTACTGAGATATTTGCACCAACAATAATAGAAAATGTCATATTGTTGAAGCTCCACTTCACAGGATATCCAATATATGAACTTATGACACACTCAAAACACTGTTTGATATTTGACATTATTCACATACAGACAGCAGTAACCCTGTTTTGACTCTAATCCTTTGAGGCGTTAGAGATGGTTCATTACGGATTAATCTGCTGACTATTTTCTCCATCAATTAACTGTTTGTTTGGTTTGTAAAAATTCTGAAAATAGATTTTAATGCTGTTACAAATACCCAGAGTCCAAAGTAAGACCTTCATAACGATTTAAACAAATAAATTAAAACAAAAAATCTTTAAATCCTCACATTAAATTGTTATGTCAATCAATTCCTAAGATAATCATTTCAGCAGTATTTACATGTTCATGTTTGGTGTGCAAAAATCGCAATTTGTAAACTAACTAATTTAACTTAATCTAATAATTGTACAATATTTCCCTCTGAAATATTGAAGTATGAAGTGTCATGAGAAGAAAATACTCAAGTGAAGTAGTACTTCCAATTTGTACTCTTAAAGTAAAGTAGTTCAGCAAAGATACTTAGTTACATTCCACCACTGTCTGTTGGTGGCCTTTATGAATAACGGGCACCCTGATGCTCATTGTCCATGGTAATCTACCTCTTGGGGAAAGGTCAGTCCAAACTCTTCAGGGAGCTTCTGACTTCTGGCATCATCCCAAACCTGGTATTCATAAGGTGATGAAAGAACAAGTTAGCCACAAATTTACAAATACTTAAATTGTGCTCTGTTGAATGTTACAAATGAGTACAAGAAAAATTACACAAGACAGATTAAAAGATGAACAATGAAGTTCCAACGTGTCTGTGATCTACAGTACACTGATTTTGCTACACACCATACTGAAAATAAATCAACTAGTGGTGTATACCGACAGAAGCTGGTTTTCTATTTGTATGGACTCACCACTCCTCTTTCGTGGCCAGTAGAGAGTTTCCAAAGGATTTCAAAGTAGATCAACCCCAGAGCAAATATGTCCACTTTACGGCCATAGTCCTTCCCCCTCTTTTGTGACAGAATAAAAACACAGTATTGACAATAGGCACTTTAGCAGCTTCATGTTATCCTAATCATTATAACATATTAACTAGTTATGCTCATTAACTAAAATAAGCTTCAGCTTTCAGCTGAATAATGGTCTATTGACATAAAAGTTGTAACACATTTGCTGTAAACATTTTGATTCTACAGCTCTCACTGCCAAAAGTAAAGATAGGTGAGGTTGAGATGTGTGGTAGGCATACAGGTAGTCGACCTAATTAAGCCCATTAGAAGAATACATTTGTCAACACAATCATTAAGAAGAAGTTATTGTCAGTATAGACCATCTCACTTGTTCAGGGGCCATGTAAGTTTTGGTTCCTCTTTGCTCTGATCTCTCCATCAAAGCATCGCCATCATCAGCATCTCTGGTGACCAAACCAAAGTCTCCAATCTTCACTTCTCCATCCAGTCCAAAGAAGATGTTGTCAGGCTTATCATTGAAAACACAAATTTAAACAAATAAAAATCTAGCTCCTCATGTGATGGGCAGTCAACACCTGAACTAGTGAATGGATTTAAAATGGGAAACCAGCATTAAATCTAAACAGTCAGCGTGTGTGGCTTTTATTGGTTTTATTGTTTATCTAGTTGATAATTGGTGAATACTGGCCTTAAAAAATGAACAGACTTTAACACAAGTCGAGAAATAATGAATAGATATTACACACAATGAATTTATGTTCACAAACGTTTACGAGGCAGAAAAATAACATCACAACTGCAGCCAGCTCATAATATTCTGCTGTTTTGCTCCGTTCACTTTGCTACATACTAACTCCATTCCAGATCAATCCAGTTTCTTGGATAATGTCACCTCCAGAACTGTTCCAGTCCTCCTGGAAACGCATCTTAACTACCTGTTATTCTGGGTTTTCCCATGCTCAGGCTGCACAATCCACTTATTGACTGGTTCACGGGAGCCATCTTGCAATAGAGCCGTCATTGTGATGCTGTCTAAAATCTTCTTTGCCCCCCACTCATAATGTTGTTCACAAACACAGAAGTCTATGATGTACTGAACTGTGTACTGGACTTCAAACAGCAGTTGAGCAGCAGCAGCATAATTCCACCAACTTAGGGCTTGTTGGGGCAGGATCCAGCCTAATACTTAGAATAACCATGTGTTCATTGGTAAATAGTGGTGAGTTGCAAATGTCTAGTATGTGGTGCTGCTACTCTGTACGAGTGAACACCAGAACAATATACTGGTTCTATGTTATCCGCCATCTGACCAGTTTCATTTCTGTCTTACACCAGGATCAGTCTCAGTCTGCTGGCTGAGCCTCGTCAGGGTAAACTGGACGACATATTAAATGCTTATACACCTAAAGTTACATACAAGTAGTGTCTATATCAGCTTTGCCTCAGCCAAATACTGCAAAATCTGGTCTCACCTTAAGGTCCCTGTGGATGTGCTTCTTGGAGTGAATATATTCGACTCCACTGACTATCTGCTGAGCAATGCTGAGACCTTCTTCTTGTCTCTTGTAGTCTTGCAGAGACTCAGTGTTCTTCTCAGCAATCCAATCTTTAAGTGTTCTGGTGTCACATAACTCCATCTGAATATAGAAGTACTTTGCCGATAAACTACTTGAAGTCCTAGAAAAGAAAGAAGAGAAGATTGATTGTATTACTCACCTTTAACTTGAAACAAAAAGTGAAGACTAAAGTTATTAAGTGCATGGGACTCACTGGGAAGAGCCGTAACCAGCCGAACTTTCAGCTGAACTGTTCGTTGATTCAGAATTCCCCATGTATCCTGAGTCCTCCATCCAAAATGTGTAGTATCTGATGATGTTACAGTGGAGGAGTTCTGATAATGTCCTAATTTCTCGAAGAGATTTCCTGATCCAAAGGAGAACAAGAGGATGAATCAGCAAACAAAGTACTTGCATAAATACGGCACAATGCACACTGGAACCTTACGACTTTATATACTTACTCTTCACAGCAGACAACCTTTACAGCATAAAGGCTCTCCAGCAATTTATGTCTTGCTTTGTAAACACGACCAAAGGCTCCTCTGCCAAGACACTCCATGGGATCAAAGTCTGACGTAAACCTGTTGAGATTAACGCTATTTTTAGGCAAAACGTAGAGATGTCTTATTGATTGAACATCAATTATTGGGAGAGAAGTTTAAGGTCATATCAGTATATAAAACACATGCTACAGTGCAAATTAATGTTGTTTTTCATACCTCGACTGGATGGATGTTTCATTCTGACGTTTTCCCATATTCTGGTCTTTGACAGCATCCTAAGAGAATAAAAGTATAAATGGATTTAAAATGTTGAACTCTGATTATTAAGTTGTATACTTTTTAAGAACTAGGACATACCCTGCTCCTGGAGAACAACAGCCTTAATCAATCACACCTGACGCTACAGTGATATTCAGATGTACCAGAGAGGTCCCAGTTTCCTTCTTATTGTTAGTGCTGTTCATGGGTAGTCAACTGTGCATAATAAGCTTCTGCGATGGGATCACAGCAGCCCTGCCACCAAATTGAGTCAGGGGCATTAAATGTGGAGGGCAATTGGCCTCTCCCCCACTTCCTAACCCCCTACTTCCTGCGCCCTTGCTCGGACCACACCCATCTTCGAACTCGGCCTTCATTTTGATTTCAATGACACACCTGTAAAGTTTCGTGACTGCATATTGCATAGTTGCCACCCCATCCTGGTCGCAAAATCTGTCCACAGACAGAAATGTAAACACTAGTAAAGTACTCAAAACCTCTTTTGTGGTAGTTCCTGCTACAGTAGGCGTCTACTGGACAATATTTTGCCGTGATGACTCACACACAGACTCACAAGCTGAAAACAATACCAGCTTTACTGTTGCGGCTGGTAATGATACTTGAATGGTTAATCATTTGATCATCTGTCTTGAAGTTGACGTGTCCTTGAGCCCCAAACTGACAACTATTCTCATGGTCGTGTGTTGGAGGGAGTGAACGTGAGGCCTTGTGAAGCGCTTTGTACTGATCTCAGCTATACAAGTACAGTACGTGAACCATGTCCCTCCAAAATCATATTGGTAACGTTAGACATTAGAACAGATACATTTCCATATATGTATGGAAAACTTCCTTCAGTTTAGTTGCTTCGGGTCGGTCTTCAGGCTTCTCATGCAGCATTAACTCAATGATTTGGTTCTGCAAAAAGAACAAAAACAACTGCTACTGAGATATTTGTACCAACAATAATAGAAAATGTCATATTGTTGAAGCTCCACTTCACAGGATATCCAATATATGAATTTATGACACACTCAAAACACTGTTTGATATTTGACATTATTCACATACAGACGGCAGTAACCCTGTTTTGACTCTAATCCTTTGAGGCGTTAGAGATGGTTCATTACGGATTAATCTGATGACTATTTTCTCCATCAATTAACTGTTTGTTTGGTTTGTAAAAATTCTGAAAATAGATTTTAATGCTGTTACAAATACCCAGAGTCCAAAGTAAGACCTTCATAACGATTTAAACAAATAAATTAAAACAAACAAATCTGTAAATCCTCACATTAAATGGTTATGTCAATCAATTCCTAAGATAATCATTTCAGCAGTACTACATGTTCATGTTTGGTGTGCAAAAATCGGAATTTGTAAACTAACTAATTTAACTTAATCTAATAATTGTACAATATTTCCCTCTGAAATATTGAAGTATAAAGTGTCATGAGAAGAAAATACTCAAGTGAAGTAGTACTTCCAATTTGTACTGTTAAAGTAAAGTAGTTCAGTAAAGATACTTAGTTACATTCCACCACTGTCTGTTGGTGGCCTTTATGAATAACGGGCACCCTGATGCTCATTGTCCATGGTAATCTACCTCTTGGGGAAAGGTCAGTCCAAACTCTTCAGGGAGCTTCTGACTTCTGGCATCGTCCCAAACCTGGTATTCATAAGGTGATGAAAGAACAAGTTAGCCACAATTTACAAATACTTAAATTGTGCTCTGTTGAATGTTACAAATGAGTACAAGAAAAATTACACAAGACAGATTAAAAGATGAACAATGAAGTTCCAACGTGTCTGTGATCTACAGTACATTGATTTTGCTACACACCATACTGAAAATAAATCAACTAGTGGTGTATACCGACAGAAGCTGGTTTTCTATTTGTATGGACTCACCACTCCTCTTTCGTGGCCAGTAGAGAGTTTCCAAAGGATTTCAAAGTAGATCAACCCCAGAGCAAATATGTCCACTTTACGGTCATAGTTCTTCCCCCTCTTTTGTGACAGAATAAAAACACAGTATTGACAATAGGCACTTCAGCAGCTTCATGTTATCCTAATCATTATAACATATTAACTAGTTATGCTCATTAACTAAATGAGGTGAGGTTGAGATTCAGGAAATTCAGGAGCATTGTTAAGTGTGGTAGGCATACAGGTAGTCGACCTAATTAAGCCCATTAGAAGAATACATTTTTCAACACAATCATTTAGAAGAAGTTATTGTCAGTATAGACCATCTCACTTGTTCAGGGGCCATGTAAGTTTCGGTTCCTCTTTGCTCTGATCTCTCCATCAAAGCATCGTCATCATCAGCATCTCTGGTGACCAGACCAAAGTCTCCAATCTTCACTTCTCCATCCAGTCCAAAGAAGATGTTGTCAGGCTTATCATTGAAAACACAAATTTAAACAAATAAAAATCTAGCTCCTCATGTGATGGGCAGTCAACACCTGAACTAGTGAATGGATTTAAAATGGGAAACCAGCATTAAATCTAAACAGTCAGCGTGTGTGGCTTTTATTGGTTTTATTGTTTATCTAGTTGATAATTGGTGAATACTGGCCTTAAAAAATGAACAGACTTTAACACAAGTCGAGAAATAATGAATAGATATTACACACAATGAATTTATGTTCACAAACATTTACGAGGCAGAAAAATAACATCACAACTGCAGCCAGCTCATAATATTCTGCTGTTTTGCTCCGTTCACTTTGCTACATACTAACTCCATTCCAGATCAATCCAGTTTCTTGGATAATGTCACCTCCAGAACTGTTCCAGTCCTCCTGGAAACGCATCTTAACTACCTGTTATTCTGGGTTTTCCCTGGCTCAGGCTGCACAATCCACTTATTGACTGGTTCACGGGAGCCATCTTGCAATAGAGCCGTCATTGTGATGCTGTCTAAAATCTTCTTTGCCCCCCACCTCATAATGTTGTTCACAAACACAGAAGTCTATGATGTACTGAACTGTGTACTGGACTTCAAACAGCAGGTGAGCAGCAGCAGCATAATTCCACCAACTTGGGACTTGTTGGGGCAGGATCCAGCCTAATACTTAGAATAACCATGTGTTCATTGGTAAATAGTGGTGAGTTGCAAATGTCTAGTATGTGGTGCTGCTACTCTGTACGAGTGAACACCAGAACAATATACTGGTTCTATGTTATCCGCCATCTGACCAGTTTCATTTCTGTCTTACACCAGGATCAGTCTCAGGCTGCTGGCTGAGCCTCGTCAGGGTAAACTGGACGACATATTAAATGCTTATACACCTAAAGTTACATACAGGTAGTGTCTATATCAGCTTTGCCTCAGCCAAATACTGCAAAATCTGGTCTCACCTTAAGGTCCCTGTGGATGTGCTTCTTGGAGTGAATATATTCGACTCCACTGACTATCTGCTGAGCAATGCTGAGACCTTCTTCTCTTCTCTTGGAGTCTTGCAGAGACTCAGTGTTCTTCTCAGCAATCCAATCTTTAAGTGTTCTGGTGTCACATAACTCCATCTGAATATAGAAGTACTTTGCCGATAAACTACTTGAAGTCCTAGAAAAGAAAGAAGAGAAGATTGATTGTATTACTCACCTTCAACTTGAAACAAAAAGTGAAGAATAAAGTTATTAAGTGCATGGGACTCACTGGGAAGAGCCGTAACCAGCCGAACTTTCAGCTGAACTGTTCGTTGATTCAGAATTCCCCATGTATCCTGAGTCCTCCATCCAAAATGTGTAGTATCTGACGATGTTACAGTGGTGGAGTTCTGATAATGTCCTAATTTCTCGAAGAGATTTCCTGATCCAAAGGAGAACAAGAGGATGAATCAGCAAACAAAGTACTTACGGCACAATGCACACTGGAACCTTACGACTTTATATACTTACTCTTCACAGCAGACAACCTTTACAGCATAAAGGCTCTCCAGCAATTTATGTCTTGCTTTGTAAACACGACCAAAGGCTCCTCTGCCAAGACACTCCATGGGATCAAACTCTGACGTAAACCTGTTGAGATTAACGCTATTTTTAGGCAAAACGTAGAGATGTCTTATTGATTGAACATCAATTATTGGGAGAGAAGTTTAAGGTCATATCAGAATATAAAACATATGCTACAGTGCAAATTAATGTTGTTTTTCATACCTTGACTGGATGGATGTTTCATTCTGACTTTTTCCCATATTCTGGTCTTTGACAGCATCCTAAGAGAATAAAAGTATAAATGGATTTAAAATGTTGAACTCTGATTATTAAGTTGTATACTTTTTAAGAACTAGGACATACAACGTGTCGTTTGTTACATCAAAACAGCCAAGTAGCATGTAGTCTTTTGGAGTGACTCTTCATAGGTGGTGTGAGATCACAAGTAGTTGGTATTGCATTTACAGAAATTTGATTTTTCTATTTACTATCACAGCTTTTAAGATGAGATGTGATATAAAGTGCAGACCTGATCCCTGGAGGAGTTTGATGAATCTGTGAATATTGCTGAGCCACTTGTACCCGTTGACATGCTTTGTGACGATGCAAGAGACTCCCTAGGAGAAGATAATAAGAGGCATGAGTACAGCTTTCTACAAACTGACTGACTTCTAATAGTAGGGTCAATAAGTGCCTTACAGTGAAGTTGATGTTGACAACCTGGTTGAGGCATCATCTTTAGAATCAGCTGACCTTAAGGGAATCTACAATTCACAAAAATATGTTATAATGTAGCATGTTCCAAATGATGTACTGTCCTGTAGCCCTGAAAAATGTGAAATAATATCAATTATTTTATGTAATTTTCACCTTTGTCAAACTATTTTCATTTTTCATCTGGTTATACCACAGCTATGGACCCAAACTAAACTTTCTTTTACTTACAAGGCTGCTACTTGTGTGCAACAGTCTGTAAATATCATAACTGTAGATTTTTGCTTGACCTACTAAGTGAGAGAACAGACCTGAGCCTCAGAAGGGATTGATGAATCAGTGAATATATTTGAGCCTCCTCTGCCCATTGGTGTGCTTTCTGATGATGATTCATGGGACTTCCTATGGAATACAATGAGAGACATGAGTACAGCTTTCTCATTATTCAACTCTGTTGTTTGCTCTTTTACTAATGACATTCAGTGCCTTACTGCGTAGTTAATCGTGCAGGCAACATAGGTGGAGCACCATCTGCTGACACTGCTGATCTGACAGACACCTAAAATGCAAAGAATATAGACATTATTATTTCATGTAAAATTTCACCTCAATGGAAGCTTTTTATTTAAAAGTCTATAAAAGTAGCTGTTAGGATCTGCTGCCACCTGTTAGTATTAGCAAGTACCACTAACTACAGCCTGGTGTTATCTTTTCTCAACATGATGGGAGAAAAACACCAAAAACAAGAACGAAATAAAGACAGTTGCCTGGAACTAAAAAGAAAAAAGGTGCAATGCCTGGAACAAAAAAAAACACATTTTGAAGGCTGTAGTTTGTGGTGCTGTTGAATTGTATTGTATGTGTTATACTGACAGGTGTTTCTAATATTTTGTCCTCCCCATTTATATCATGAGGATAGGCTGATTTACAGAAACACCTTTCACACACACTTAGTATAATGCAATACAGTTCAATAGCAGCCTAAACTACATCTTCAAAAATGATCATAAAGTTAAAGAAATATCTTTAATCTAAAATAGTTTCAATAAAACCTGTACATTATGGCCTTTGTGAAGGTAGTATTTGTGGTAGGACTGTTGTATTAGACTTTGTTAGTTTGTGTAATAAATTGGCAAGTGAGTGTATATTTCATGATATAAAGGAAGTAAAAAAACATGAAATACCTTGCTGTCAAAGTCTGACTGTTCATGGAGAGCAGACCAGGCTAGCCGAGCTGCATTTCGTTTGGCTTCCTTGGCAGTCTTACCCTCACCCTCAGGGTAGTTCTTATTGTCTATCATTAATTTGTAGAAAAATCTGTGTTGTGTTTTACAAAAAGAGGAAATAGTTCAGATCATTATCATAACATTTTTAATATTGTTTATAACTGAATATTAATCAAGAGTTAGAACAGAGTGTCTGCAGTGTCTATTCAGAGTACAGAGGTTCAGGTTCATACTTACAGACGCTTACCAGTTGGATCACATCTCCTCTCTTCAATGTATGAATGGCAGCAGTTTGTTTTCTGACAGTATTGGGCAACAATTCCAATGAAATTGGTCTCTGTTTCTCTCAGTTTGTCTTTGTAATCCTGCGAGTACAATAAAGTACAATGTTAAAATGTTTGACAAGGTGGACTGTGGCCTGCTGAGTATGTGACACCATAGAACACAACAGGTTTTTAGGCCTATGATTGGTCTTTTACTTTTAAATACTAGTGGATAGTTACGCAGAGAGGAACAATAATCTTACCGTGTCCTGATGTTTGTTCTCCTGATGTTTGTTCTCCAACAAGTTTTCTAGGGCATTTTTAGCTGCATACAACTTGGCTTCCTTCTTGTTCTTGCCCACACCATCGGGATAGACTTTACCATTTAGGACTACCCACTGGGTGAATCTGTGGGAACAATGTCACGTCTCTGTCATTAAGGCAAGTTGACTTTAAATGATGGTTGGTGAGGGTGGTTGATGGTGCATTAAATTACTGGTGCATTATTAATCTGCACACTACAATATACAGCCCAGGTAAGGTAATCATCCTTGCTGTAACCACTGGACTATATTCACACACAGCCTCAGCCTGATTACATTCATGAGCTGAAATTAACAGCAACGTTACATTTATTCAAAGAATGTACATTTGAGGTACTCAAGTATTACCACTAATACAACTTTATACCTCTCTTCTATCACATTTACCTGACCACCATTTACTTAACAAATGAAGATGTAAAAACATCACAGGACATCACTGATACAGTTAATATTAAACAACCACCCTTGAGCCATATAGTCATTCATGGCACCCTACGGAAGAGACGGTCACTCTCATCGACTACTGCGTAATAATGTGCAAAGGTACAACCCACGGTTAACACTAACATACATTTTATTCAACTCACGTTTGATCACGGTCAGGGCCAACCTCGAATCCCTCAAAGTGCAGTTCAGAGCGTGTTTTCTGTTTGTATCTGTGTAGTTCAGAGAGATAGTCTCTAGTTTCCATCCTAAATATAGAAGTAGCCGGAATATCAGCTCAAAACACATACATACCACTTTGAAAACAAAGTACAAAGCTCACAATACTTCTCTCTAAGTAAGTAGCCTCGTAGTGTTGGATATATCCGTGCAGGGCTACCGCGGAAGTTTCGATTTCCTCATAACGTCATTCACGTTTCGTGGCTTGACTTTATTTGAACAAAACAAATTAAAAACTGAGCTCCGATTAACTTAATTTACACCTGCAAAATACTGGCAAAATCTCGGAAATGAGACTCATCCGGCATTAGTTATCAATAAGTAGTTATTGTTTTGTTATAGTTCGTTTAGGATTGAACTGATCTGTGCAGTGGTGCACACAACGTCTCTGAGTTGAGGGGCACATTTCTAGAAAGAGGCACCTCCTACATGTTGTTTGTTTGGTGTAAGGCAAGTATATCATGTTCATTGAAGGCAACTGCACCACTTATCATTACAGCTCATGTTAATGTTACAATAACTCATTAAGACTGGCTGTTGCTTCCTCTGTGATTGTGACAGGTTGTGGCTGTAGTTGGGGTTAGACTGTGGACATCATTATAGATATGAAGGGACGTTGCTATTGCTGCAGAAACACATTTTGAATGTGTAACACTAACAGACATACATGCCGGTGTCAAATGATACAGTTGAACTGTATATGTTAATGCTAATGTTATAGCCATAATAGCCATATACAGTAGCTACAGCAAGCCATCATGGGTAAAACAAGCTTTCAAGTCAGCCCTCAGTTCTTGATCCCTGCACAGCAGTCACATTCATATGATTACACATTGAACAGCCTGACAGTGGTTGCTTATGCTAGTTAGACGCCCTCTTATAATCTTTAGTGGTTTAGGATGATGGATTTGTGTTACCTGCACCTACCTTTTTATTTTACAGTGATCGTAATCCAAACACCAAACAATACTCAGTGTTCCATTGTTCTTACCACTTAGCAGTTTCTTTACTTAATTGCTCAGCTTGATCTTGACAGAAAACTCACGTATTAAGTGTAATTCATTAATGTCTGAAATGCTGTGTCTTCATATCTGAACACAGTTGTCTTTCACTTACAGTTTTGGGAATCAATGACAGAATCATTAAGTACAAGCATTTGGTACAAGGTGATTTCTGGAGCTGGGGCACATCCCCTAATTCAGACCTGATACAGACTCACCTAAATGTAAAAACAAAGCAGATCATAGAGGAACACACATCCTTCAACACCCACTAAAATTCACAAATTGTGCAAAATACAACACACTCTACAGAGCATGAATGACAATAACACCCTGGTTGTCAATGTTTTATTTCCCTATTTATTACAAAGCAAAGGGTGTAATGTGACATCACTTAAGACACATTTATACATTTACAGCATAGAATGCATTATTTCATTATCAGTTGTCAAAGTAATTACCCAAATAATTACATGATTATTTATTCAAAGTGAATAATGTTACATTTTGTTCAAATATACATATATATATATACACACACACACACACACATATACACATATATGTATATATACATATATATACACACACATATATACACATATATATACATACATATATATATATATATATATATATATACACACACCCGCATATATTAATATATATATATATATATACATGTATATATGCTATTTGACACCAAAAATAATTAGGTTTGGTAAAATATTTTTTGACCATGGGAATGTTGTCATGTTTTCCCCATAAAAACATCTTCGGCAGGGAACCATATTTTGAGTTCAATATCTTCAGACATACAACTCCTAGAGCAATGAACTTTAGTAGGTGCACAGACAAAACCATGTACACCAGATCCAAGCGTTTGAAAGGCATATGCAGATGTCGTATTTTTCAACACTGGCCCTTGAAAATGGAAAAAGTGCCCCAGGTAGTCCCCATAAGTATATACATATGGACGTTTCCATACTTCTTGTTAGAAATACAGTCTTCAATTGATGTTACCCCAAATTTTAGGGGCTCTAACATGAACAGAATCTAATATATGGCAAGTATGACAACCCAAGGTTGCAACTTGTTGCCTGTCTGAGATGCCAAAATTGCAATGTGGACTCATTCCTAAGACCATGAATTTCTTGTGAAAGTGTGGCCATTTTGTGTGTAAAGTTACAAGTTAAACTGTTAATGTCTCATTAAACACATGGCCTCTTACTTCTATATCCAACGACATCATTTTAATTACATGTCTCCAACCCTGTTCCTGGAGAACAACAGCCTTAATCAATCACACCTGACGCTACAGTGATATTCAGATGTACCAGAGAGGTCCCAGTTTCCTTCTTATTGTTAGTGCTGTTCATGGGTAGTCAACTGTGCATAATAAGCCTCTACGATGGGATCACAGCAGCCCTGACAACCTGCGCCCTTGCTCGGACCACACCCATCTTCGAACTCGGCCTTCATTTTGATTTCAATGACACACCTGTAAAGTTTCGTGACTGCATATTGCACAGTTGCCACCCCATCCTGGTCGCAAAATCTGTCCACAGACAGAAATGTAAACACCAGTAAAGTACTCAAAACCTCTTTTGTGATAGTTCCTGCTACAGTAGGCGTCTACTGGACAATATTTTGTCCTGATGACTCACACACAGACTCACAAGCTGAAAACAATACCAGCTTTACTGTTGCGGCTGGTAATGAAGACAGCATGGAGGGAACTTGTAACTTTACAAAATGGCCACATATAGACGCCCTTTGCACATACATTTTCATGGTCCTAGGAATGAGTCCACATCGCCGTTCTTGCCATATCTCGAATTTGATGATGTTAGAGCCTTTGAAATTTAGCAAAACATCAATAAAATACTGTATTACTAGTCGGAAGTATGGAAATGTCCATTTATATGTACTTTAAGGAACTGCCTGGGGTCCCAAAACTACCCATTTTGCACTTTTTCCATTTTTAAGGGCCAGTAATAAAATAATATGAGATCTGCTTGTGAGTGGATTTGGTTTTGTTTGTGCCACTACCAAATTTCACGGCTTTAGGAGTTAAATATCTGAAGACATTGAACCCTAAAAATGGCTATAAAAAAGATATGCAATTCTCAATATTCAGTGAAAATATTTTGGTCTCAAATAGCACTTACATGAACAAAATCTAAAATGTATACAAACCCACTTATCTGATTTGACACAGAACAACCCAATCCTCCGATTATAAACTGCACGAGGTTATGTGCCCATCAGTCCTATAACTATGATGCATTTTGTCACATCAGATCATGAAAACGGTTAAAGGTACTCTCCCCTTAGCAATAAAAACCTTGCAAATAAAGGTATTATGGAACATAATGCTGACTTAACAGTCATGCATGTGATGACTGATGCTTTTGCCTGCTGTTTAAGTATTTCCTTGTAATAATCAGACAGTCCTACTGTCGCGCCGCATATCTTTAAGCATTGTAAGTGTTTGAGAGCACTCTTCCAAGTCCATCTTTAGTTTACTTGCTTCGGGTCGGTCTTCTGGCTTTTCAGACAGCATCGACTTAACGATTTTGATCTGCAACAAAAAGAACAGCGATCTCTGTGATATCAATGAATGCTGCCAGTGTCTTTGAGGCTCAACTGTATTTCCCTCTAATTGACTTTACCTAGGTAACCTAACAAAGTAAATCTTTTTCCCAACCAGTCGTCTTTCCTGCTTGACTTTTAACATTTTGTCCTGTTTTGGCTTCTTATCCCTTGAAGCTTCACAGATGAACTGTTGTAACAGTGCAGACCCTCATACCTCAGCCTCACTACTGTCCTGTTGGAGAGCATCACAAACGTCTGCCACCCTGTAGAAAACACAGTTTCATGTATCGAGTGAAAGAAAGAATGCTGGTGTACCTCCAGGGGAAAATTGTGTGGAAATTTTTCAGGAAATTTCTGGATTCTGGCGTCATCCAAAATCTGGTGAGAAAAGAAAGGAAGAACATTTAATAGGTGTGATACAAATTGATAAGCTGTCTGCTTTGTTTTCCCCAGATGGCATTTCTGCTTTGACAAGTCAGAAATATCTGCTGTGTAAAAAGATTTAAATTTGAGGATCGATCAGTTGACATCTGTTATGTGTGTCTGGTACCCATCTTTGAAACAAACTAAAAGCAAAAAGCATTTATTAGTTCACAGTTAATATGGACTGGAATTGATTTTGGACTATTTTGAACAACTCACCAGTTTCCTTTCCGGGCCGGTAAAGAGGTTCCAAAGGAGTTCAAAATATATCAACCCCAGAGCAAATATGTCCACTTTTCGATCATAAGTGTTCCTGCTCCTCTGTCATAAAACAAGAGCACAATATTAACAAAAGGCCCTGAAGCTCTACAGGTCTTTAACAACCAATGTTTAATAAAACAGAAGAATCCAAAGTTACTGTCAGTGTAGACCGTCTCACTTGCTCTGGAGCCATGTAACATGGGGTTCCTTTGAACACCGTTCTCTCCAGGAGGTTCTCAGCGTCGTCATTGTTTTCCTCAGTGACCAGACCAAAGTCTCCGATCTTCACTTCCCCATCTTGGCCAAACAAGATGTTGGCAGGCTGACCGTGGGGAGAGAAATGAACAAAGCATGTAGCTTCACGACTGATGTGATGTTGTGAATGATGATTTTTATCCACTTCGCCTCACCTTCAGGTCTCTGTGGATGAGCATCTTGGAGTGAATGTAATCCACTGCACTCACTATTTGCTGAGCAATAATGAGACTTTGTTCTCTTCTCTTGGAGTCCCGCAGAGATTTCTTCACATTCTGAGTATTCTTCTCGTCTATCCACACTCTAAGAGTGTTGGTGTTACACAACTCCATCTGAATATGCAGGTACTTAACAGACGACCTAGAAAAGTAGGAACAGAAAACCTGAGGCATGAAAGTCTTTCATGTTTAGTAAAAATAAGTAGAGTGCAGCAAGGATTTTAATAAGTGGATGGGACTTACTGTGAACTGCTGGAACTGTCATCTGCACTGTCCCATTGGTATCCTGAATCCTCCAACCAACATGTGTAGTATCGAACAATATTGCAGTGATGGAGGTCTGATAATGCCAACACCTCTCGTAGAGCTTTTTTGATCCTAAGGAGCACAAGACTCAGTTAATGAAAATGTTAACTTTTTGCACATTAAAAAAAAAAGTAAACAAAAGTCAACATCTTTCATACTTGACTTACTCTTTGCAACGGACAATCTTTATAGCATAATTCTTCTTCAGCAGTTTTTGATTTGCCTTGAAAACACGACCAAAGGTTCCTTTGCCGAGACACACTATGGAGTCAAATTCAGATGTAAACCTGTTAAGATTAACACAGGCATTGTTGAGGCAAAAATATTTTAAATCACAAATAAAAGGCCACAGTAGAGCTAAAAAATAATGCCAGTATTGTACTTCAATGTTTTCATTTTCCATACCTTGAGATCTGGGTTGTTGTCTTCTTACTTGGACTACTTCCTGGATTCTTGCCTTTGAAATTGGGCATTATATCCTGAATGAATAAAATAAAGTCATGATATAGAGATCAAAATGTTAAACAACAACCAACAAGATTAACTAACAGGATTAATATCTTCATACTTTACCTCTTTGCTGTTTCTGGGGGCATTTTGGAAATTTGCTGCGATTCTAGACAATAATAATAATATTGCAGTCAGCAATAACCTCCAGTGAAATATTATGTACTGTAGCTTTAATGCAGGTCTCAAAAGATGCCTTACCTTATTTTGGGCTTCACATCAGGACTTTTAATCTTTGTAATGGAAACCAGAAAAATATAGCCAATTATATTTAAGCATGCCTGCATTGAAAATCTATTATATGAGGTCCGAATTAAATCTTCCTTTACAATAAGCAATGTTGTGCTGGGAACTAAACTAACTGGGCTGCAAGTACTGTCACACTCTGTTTCGTACTATACTATAATTACTTGTTTGCTCTCACCAAATACATGCGTGACCCTAAAAAGCATCCTGGTAATGTATTAAGTCACTTTCTGTCGTTGGAGTAACAGGTCACTTATTAAGAAGAGCTGACTTAACCTAAAATGTTAAATTAAAGTAACTAATCTTCTGCAATAGACTGAGCATTACAAACTGTTGAACCATGACAATATTTAGAGGATTACACAGGAAATAACAGACCTGATCCTCAGGAGGATTTGATGAATTGGTGAAAACAGCCGAGTCACTCGCAGCCATTGGCACCCTTTTAGATTTTGCACCGTGAGACTCCCTTGGAGATTAAAATGAGACGCTTTAGTAAAACACACTCAACATCAAACTTCACCGTCTGCCTTACTGCTCAGTCAGTGCCTTACGGTGTGATTGGTGGCGTGGACAGACCATCATCGGACACAGCTGACCAAAGAGACACCTGAAAGCACAAAGGAAGTCTTCATTACAGTCACATATGACCATGTTTAGCAGTGATTGATGCTCTCTGACATTGTGGTGTAGCATTACTGTAATAATCATTGGAATATCACTAATGTGGTATCTTAATTAGAGGGGAACCATTGTCATGTTTTATGTTGTTAAACCTCAGATGTTCAGAAGAACCTCGCCTGGTAATCTGCTATTATTAATATTTTTTTGATGCCAGCTCAGGTTCAGTCTACACAGCCTCTGTGGAGGAGTGACATGTATCAGCTTTGAAAACGTAATATAAAAAAGTAGTTAATGTAAATACCTAATTGTTTATGTGGTGGAAACTGTACAATAAAATAATTTAAATACATCTTGCAGCACCCTTGGCTCATCTTTAAGGTACTTTGGGAATCACTGGGGACGCGACAACACAGCTACATACCGTGTCCCTTTACCTCACTTATCTACTCCACACATTTGGAATAAAAAACACAGCGAACGCATCTTAAATGTCGTTATGATCGATCACTGCATAGTACATTTGTTTGCATGCACAGCCATGGTTAAAGGCTTATGCAAAATGACAAGTTCATCTTGTTCTAACTTCTGAATACATGGTTTAAATATTATGGTTGAGGATTTGAAACTTGCTGTGAAGCTTGAAGTGTGTTTTTCCAGATTTCAACAATAATACTGACAACTTATACTTGACATAATAAGACTGGGCATGCATGTTTTATAGTAAGGAAAGTAAGCTGCAGCGGCTATGGTTTAGGGGAGCAGAATAACAGATGGCTACGTAAAAAAGCATCAGGAAACATCTGCAATGAGCCTGTTCCACAGTCTACTAGGTGACATATCGAAAACCAAAAATTATAATTTTAAAACAACAGAAAAATATGAAATACCTTGGTGTCCCAGTCTGGCTGCTCTTTAAGAGCAGACCAGGCCAGCCGAGCTGCATTTTGTTTGGCTTCCTTGACGTTCTTGCCCTCACCTGAAGGGTAGTCCTTGTTGTCGATCGTTAGTTTGTAGAAGAACCTGTGTTGGTGGGGAGGAAATATTTAGATCCTCTCTCACATCTATCAAGAGTTATCCTACAGTGTCTGCGGTGTCTCTTCATACTCACTGAGGGCTATGATCTGGACCGCATCTTCGCTCTAAGATGTAGTCATGGGAGCGCTTTGTTTTGCGACAGTAGTGGTCGACGACGGCTATGAAATTTGTCTCCGTAAAACCTTTGTCTTTGGTGATCACACTCAAGCTCTTCATCTTATCGCTGTAACACCAAGATAAGTCAGACACTAAAACTTTTCATAACCCAAACGGAAGCAATGCCGCTCCATTGTTTGTGCTCACCAGATGTCCGACGCATTTTGATTCAATTCTTCTTTTTGTTGGCTTGATGTGTCACTGCTCTTCTCCTCTCCAGTCTTTAAAAAAACAAAGAAAAGTAGGATTTGATATTGTTTCACTGACAGGAGTGTGACTTGTGCAACGTATGAAAAATCTACTCGAACTTTCATGACAACATTACAGTTAACGACAATCAGGTTGAATCATTTTCTTCCCTCTGCACTTCCATTAAGTCTAGAAACTAGTGTGTATCATTACTTACCTCTGTAGTTTTACTGCCACATATCTCGAGATACACAAGCTTGGCTGCTTCCTCCTTAGCTTCCTTCCTTGTTTTCCCAGTGGCAGCTGGATACTCCTTATCACCAACCACGAAGCTACAGCATCTAATATCATAAACATTTTATTTAATGCATTTATTTTAAAATCAGGACAAAATAGCTACAAATGATGATGTATTTAAGAGGCTTACAGAGTAGCACTATTTAGTCCCAGTCTGGTTGACTCCACAGCCCGTATAGTCACCCTGCTCCTGTGACCATGTTCATTGAGCCAACATGTATAGTTGGCTTGAGTGAAAGCTGTCTGATGAGTTGGTGCAGTTGAAGCTTCTGTTGCATTTCCTGTCTGTCAAGATAAAAACAAATATACATCGAGGAGACGAGTGTCATCATCCATACTTTGGAATACTAAAATTCACACATGCAGTGAGTCAATAAAGAGGTATAATAATCTTACAGAGTCTATTGTTTCCTCCAACAGGACACTCAGGACGTTTGCAGCTGCATTCAGTTTGGCTTCCTTCTTGTTCTTCCCCTCACCTTCAGGATACGCCTTACCATCCACCACTGCTCTCACGGTAAATCTGAGAATACATTATAACACTTTGTTAAACAGGCAAGATGATACAAGAATATGGTGAGCATTATATATAACACTAAAACTGGTTAAAATGTTTAAATATTTCACTACTGGTGTCAATGTGATACCTGAGTTGGGTATCTATTCCAAAACAACAAGCGCTATTTTTCAATATCTAACTCAATGCCTCAGACACGGTTCAGTCAATACTTATTAAAGGTGAGACGTGAAAGATTTGGCCAGAATGTTTAAAACATTGAAAAGATTAAAACTAACTGTAGAAATGCACATTCAGCCAGCGCAAAATATATCTTTTTATTTTGTATCTGATTATATAGACTATATAGTAGAGGTGAAATGATACCCCTATATGTTTGTAACATGTGACCAGATCTCACACATTGCACCTTTAAAGAATATTGAGGTTCAACACCCCTGCATCTATGTGGATCTATTTTGTTGTCTTTTTTTGAAGTGTTGTAACACTCATACCATTCATGTGGGCATACTTCTGCCACTGTGGTGGTGCCAGTGCCTCATGCGAGTGGGTCCAAGAGGGTAGGGAGAATAATTGGGCTATCCGAACTCAAATTTGGAGGTATGCACTGTTAACTTAATTTTGCATCAATGGCACGTGGTTCAAATGTAGTAACATACCTGAGGACACTGATTGGCCTAAAGCAACACATAGAATACACTCATTTCCTTTTTTTCTAAAAACAAAAAACAAGGTAAATACTAGCCTATCCTCCCATTGAATAAGAACATGTTCTATTTAAGTCCCACATCTCCTCAAATCCTACTATATTCAATTATTTTCGTGTCGTAAATCGCACCAGAGAATGTGTTCAACTCACGTTTTAATGTGATCCAGGCCAACAGCCCGAACGTCCTCATACCTCAGGTCTAAGCGCTCTCTCTGTGTGTACTCGTTGAGTTTAGCTACGGCCATTATACATAACTCAACCGTCACAACGTCCCCTCTCAACACAGCAAAGAATAAACCTCACAATACTAACTAACGATGGCTCTTCTTTGTTTTCATCTCAGCTCTACTTCCACGTACCAGCGGGCTGTTTTAATGCCGCCTCACCCTCAGTAAGTTTCGTTTTCTCCGTACACGTCACACAACATGGCACCCTCACGTGGTCTGAAATATCAAATATGGTTCAGATGACATGAACTCAGCAGTGAAGGATGTGGATCAGTTGTAACACTGCGATAAGTATATGGAGAAAGTGTTAGCGTTAGTATAGTGAATGTGCCGAGTATCTTTGGGCAAGTAGCCGTTAAGTTAGATAGGTGTTGATGTTAAGTACTCGGTTATTAATAATTTGACGGGTATTTATATACCCTTACTAACGTTTAACTAACGTCTGCTTGGTTTTTATGCATGCCTACCTGTTCTTCACCTTGAAAATAAAGCTTTTTTTTGGTTAACATTCAGCAACTACAGTTCCCAAGAAGCTTCAGTACCGCGCCAACCTCTAAGCCTCATGGGAACTGTAGTTGTTAGTTTTTTTTGTGTGTTTTTTTTAATCGTTATAGAGGCTTTTTGTCCAGCAATAGTTCATATCCATTTATCTTCAGAGTATTATATGAAACTGTTTTTTCCATGTTTCACCGCTTCAGAGACACAAATGAGAGAAACTCGTAATTTTAGGAAACAGTTATCTAAATGTCTTCAATGGAACCTTTCAAACAAGCAAAAAAGGCAACCATAGTGCATTTGCTGGTATGCTTATATATTGTGGTGAGAAAATTTAAAGGAATTGAAATACTGCGGTAACACCAGAGGATATTGAAATAATAACAATAGTTTTAAGCCCCATATAAACTCACAACTGAGGATCACATACACGTAAAGGGAAAATGGCAGTTATCATATCAGATTACAGCTTTAGAAAGTATAACATCTTATATTTCATTAAGTAAATTGAACCCAAAGTGATTTATTTAGCTTAACAAACAATAGATAAGAGAACAAAGTATAATTATTTAAATGTTTAATGAAAACACAGGTATGCAATCGCTCTTCAAACATGTCTAAAAAAATCTTAGTGCATCTTTTGAAAAATATATACATGAAAGATATCCTAAATTTCCCACAGCATACCTAAATGTAAAGAAAAAGTCAGGGCCGCCAACTACAAACAGTATAAACAGTGATGACTTTCCAGAGATGGACAAATGATTCAAATTGGGACGATAAACAAATATTCCTCCACTTATGATCACCTCATTTCCAACACTGCTTATCAAAGCCAAGTGTGATCAGCCCACTGAATAAAACTGCTTTTTCACTTTGAACAGCTGAGCATGTTCATTTTCATCCCGTTCACTCGTGGTCTGCTGCTGTATCCCCAGGACAGTTGGAGCACAAGTCATCTTCATCTGTCAATGAAATAAAATAAAATGTATCAGCAAAGTCAATAAAACCAACAATAAAACCAACAGGCATGTTGTCCTCACTCTTACCGTTATAGGTGGTTCCACACCATATGCAGTAAAAATGGATTCCTCTCAGATAGGATGTCAAAATTTGCAGTTTGTCAAAGGACTGTAACAGAGAGAGACATATCAAATACATTCATTTTACTCTGGATTCATCACCACAGAATCCAACGAGATGAATTATTAGCACCACATGTCAGTATAACGATACACTGGCAGCATGTCTTATACTTCACACTCATAATCGTGCGTCACACCAAAACTACGACATATTTCCATACATTTATTCAACAAAAAAGTTGATTTGGGATCATAAATTAGCATTCCACATTAAATCACTGTATGATCAAGGTAAACGAAACACTAACGGTTAATTCCACGATCTCCTCTTCCTCCTCCTTTTTCTCTTCCTCCTCCTTCTCCTCCTCCTCCTCTTCCTCCTCCTCCTCCTTAAGATCATCTTCCTCATCATCGGTCTCTTCTTTAGGCCAGTACCAGTCTTCCCTGGGGACAGTGATGCCCTGAAAAGACAATTCAGCCAAAGGATTCACACACAGAAAACCTCTAGTGCTGATTCTGTACTGAGGTAGTGTGAATTGTCAAAATATAGAATTTTGGCATGTTAATTTTTTCTGGCACATTTGTATGTATTCTCAGTACAGAGAGGCTGAACTGTGATGATGAGCCGTTTTTATGGCCATACCTTCTGACTGTCAAGCTGCTCACAGGCTCGCTGACTCCTTCTGAGATCTCCTTCAATCTTTCGCTCCTCTCTCTCCGTCCTTACTCGAGACCTGGAATTAAAAAGAATGACATTACACTCACAGACTATGCCACGTTTGTATTATAGGAGGGGAGCAATGTTTAAAAGCATAATGTATGTTATGGACAGCTGTAAACTTCACCTAAAATCTTCCAGAGACTTGGTCTCGTTCTGTTGTTTGGCCCGTACTTTCTGACGATAATGTTGAAGTTCCTCCTCAGCTTTTCTTTTCTTCAACGCTTCCATTCCAATGCCACCTCTGTCTGATTTAGCATACAAAGGAAAGTACATAAACACTGTAAGCCACCAGTTGGATTGCACATGTTACCAAATACCAAAATTATGCCAAATAAATGACCACACAATTCAAAATGAATTGCTTACCAGTTTTGATATTTAGAGGAATTGGATCCACCCTCCCTGCTCCTGAAGAGGTAACAGAGATTAACATGAATACACGCAACAAATGCAAAACAGAATAAAAATAAGATAATAATAAAAAAAGAAACGTACCCGCCTTCCCGAGGCCTTGACCAGCTTTGTAACCCATTTTTTGCAGAAGTGCAAATCCCTTGTTGTTATTGCAAATGGGGTTTTCTATCGCTGCCTCTCTACTTTCCGTCTCCTGCTCCTTGTAAGTCTTCTGACGGTTCTTGATGTTCGTCTCCTGTTGCTGCGTCTCCTTCTTTATTGCTTCTTTTAACCGCCTCACCATGCTGACACCTGGCTTCACATCTTGTCTGGCAGACAGAGGGACAAAGAGAAAGGTAATGGGATAAGAAAACGTTATAGCTATTATGGGAGCACGACTTTAAAAACACACACTTCCAAATTTCCACAACTGACACTCCTTTGAAAATCCCCGAATTAGCTTTAATTTGATAAAACTGACACCTCAGGATAATAAACTACATCATGTAATGTAACGTAACAATCTCGACAACCTCAGGTTTTAATATTACACAAAGGACACACAAAACGCTTACATTTTAGTAAGAAATGCATCAGACATATAGTCCTCTTCCTCATCAGACATTATGACCGCGAAACAATGTAGAAACCCGCTACAGCGTTCAATAAATAATCCGGTTGTCTGCTTTAGTATTTTGCTTCGCTGATGTTTGGTTCGTCAAAGATACATTCCGTGTAGCTACAAGGTACCAAGTATACAGTTCTGGCGCTTTTGACAAATAAATCAAAATAAGGTATTTATTTTCAATAAACGTAGATAACTGAGGGAATAACATACACATAATGTGAAACATGTTTTGTTTTTGATTATGTTACAGCAATATATTCTGCACATTCATTTTCTGGTTTCAAGTCGGGCAAACTTTAATGGGACACCGCCGACACGTCGTCATCGTCGTCATTCATCCTGGGCATCGGAAACGGGTAGGATGAACAATTCCTCTACATTTATCTCATATTTTAGAAAGCTGTTATTGTTGAGGTGTTTTTGAACAGCTAACTGTTTTAAGAGATGATGATAGATAGATAACGCTCAGTTTGGGTGAGTGTGTGTGGAGCTCAGCTTGTTCCTCGTAGGAACTAACGTCAGCTAGCTTAGGCTGCTAACGAGCTGGTCTATCAACAGCTGGAGGCAGACAGCTGTCAGCGTAGAACAGATCAGTGTTAACGCTACCCAGCTTTGACAGTTCAGTGTGCTACACTCAATACGTCAAGTAAACACGGACTTATAAACGTCGTAAGCAGTGAAAGCTGCTATGACTTTGTAATTAATATCTGTGTCTCTTGCATAAACCTAATCAAGTTATTGCAGGACGATAAATGTCAGATCTCTAGTAACAGAAGTTCCGTTTTAATGCTGTCTAGGTGATCGGATGAAAGGGCGAATATCAGAGGAGAGACATCTACTGACAAGGCACACGCCCTAAGATAACTCTGCAGAGGCAAAGGTGTACAGCACTGTGTTTAAAGGTCCTGACCATGGAGCTGGCTCACAGTCTGCTGCTCAATGAAGATGCCTTGGCCCAGATCACCGAAGCAAAGAGGCCCGTCTTCATCTTCGAATGGCTCCGCTTCTTGGGCAAAGTGCTCGTGGCAGCGAATAAGGTGACCCGTACATATTTTTGGCATTGTTTTTCTGGGTGGGTTTCATTTGCGCCAGTTTGTGACTTTGTCGTGCATTTGCGTGGCAGGTGGACGTGAAGGAGAAACAGAAGAAGCTGGTGGAACAGCTGACTGGACTGATCAGCAGTGCCCCTGGACCGCCAACAAGGAAACTGCTGGCCAAAAACCTTGCTACCCTCTACAGCATCGGGGACACCTTCACTGTTTTCCAGACTTTGGATAAATGCAATGACATCATCAAAAGCAAGGATGACACGCCTGCGTACTTGCCAACAAAACTGTAAGATCCCACTTAATCGCAGCACTGTGTATTTAGAATACAGTGAGATATTCTGCTTGATAATATACACATTTGCATTAATATATTAGATGTTCAGCACTGCTCTGTGTTTCAGGCAGAAACTGTAGCCCACCTTCAAGGGTATTAGCAGTTAATCCCAATGTTAATCTGCAGGATGGCATTTCATGTTTAAAAGGGGAGATTAAGTGTACATGACCAGATGTTATCATGTGTCTCTTGGAAAGGAATCACAGTGGTTGAAGCGGCATCAGCGTTGTCCTGCAGTGTTTTACCATAGATGATAATATGTATGAAGCTGTGAGGTTAAATCTAACTCATGGCACAGGATATTAAGCCAGTCTGAATATTCTCAAGAGGAGATTTGCATTCTGAATGTGAAGATATCTGGAAATAAAAGAAACGCACAGTTATGGCAGATCAATTTCAAGAGACAATCTATTTTATATGTGCATTTAAGTTCTCTTCAACTATTGCATTGCATTGTTTATCAGTTTAAAGTGAACTGTAATGTGTCCTTTCATTTTAATGCATTCAGTAACTTTTCTTCCAGTGCTGCCGTGGCATGTGTTGGAGCTTTTTATGAGAAGATGGGCAGGATGCTGGGAAGCTCCTTTCCAGACACTATTAATAATCTTTTGAAGGCATTAAAGAGTGCTGAGGTAGGACTTTTACAATATTGGAAAATGGAATGCAGTTTTCCATTTTATTATAGCAAGAATGTATCAGGTCAAAGTGTGTACTGGAATATAGGAACAGAAACGAATAACTAAATAGATTTACTATTCAGAAACATGACATTTATTTGAATCCTCCTGTTTTTCCATACTTTGTTGATGTAGTCCCAAGGCAGAGGAGAGATCCTTCTCAGTCTGCAGAAGGTGCTCTATGGACTGGGGGGAGCTGCAGCCTCATGTCACAGAGATATCTACAAGAATGCCCGCTCTCTTCTCACAGACCGGTCCATGGCCGTACGCTGTGCTGTAGCAAAGGTTGGTCTCAGAAAAATATCGAATTGAGCTGTAAAATAGTTACAGATTACACTATATCTTTGCGATGTCATTTACGGTGACCAAACTCAAACGTGTCTTGCAAATCTCCACCCTACAGACCACTTCAACTGTATTGCATCGTCAGGCAACAGCTTGGGTCCATGTTAACTTCCTTCATTCATGTCATTCATGTAAAAGATACATAACAACTGTATATTGTACAAGCTGTAGGGCCAGTATATTGCAAAGACATGTATGAACTAAGCATTCAAATTGTTGATATGCATCATCAGTCTCTCTATGATAGATTCAATGTGTCCTGTACATGCATATTGTAGACGTTACTAACAGGACTCCATCTTTATTTGCTCGTCTGATCAGTGCCTGCTGGAGCTGCAGAATGAGGCAGTATTCATGTGGACCACAGAACTGGAGAACGTGGCCACTTTGTGCTACAAGGCCTTGGAAGGATCCAACTATGGCGTTCGGGTAGCCGTGGCCAAACTGCTGGGGACGGTCATGGCCACTGCCCTGCTGCCCAAACAAGCAGCTGGTAGATCAAAGAGTTAATTTGTGTAGTTTACGACTAACTCCACCACTTTAGTTCTTCATGAGCTCAATGCTTCTTTCCTCAGTGATGCGTCAGAACGTGAAGCGGGCCACTCTGGAGGAGGTGCTGGAGCTAATGGCCACAGGCTTTCTGCGTGGTGGCTCCGGCTTCCTGAAGAGCGGAGGGGAGATGTTGAAGGGGGGAGGCTCTGTCAGCAGGGAGGTGCGAGTGGGCATCACACAGGTGAGGTGACTCCTCAAGCGTAAGAATCTGAGCCTGCATTATCTCGTTTCAACCACTTGACGCGTGATCTTTCTTCATATCTCCCTTAGGCCTACGTTGTGTTCGTGACTACACTTGGTGGTCAATGGCTGGAGCGCAACTTTGCTACATTCCTGTCCCATGTTTTGGACCTAGTGTCTCACCCCCGGGCCACGCAGACACATGTTGAGGCTGTGTACTCGCGCCGCTGTGTTTCCTTCATGCTACGCGCCACCCTCGGGGGCTTACTTGGAGAGAAAGCCCAAATTGCAGCCGGCAAAGAACTCTGCCAAGCCATCAGCAAACAAATGAGGGCTGTGGGTAAGGAGGATGGGGGGGAAATATCACGGTTCAGAGCATTGCAGAGTAAGTACTCATCCATTATTATCACTTTTAATTCAGCCTTCATTCAGTTTCTACAATTCTTGCATGGTTGGCTCTTGTGTTGTAGACGGAGATGGTTTTTCTTTTTGTTGTGCGGAGATGGCTTTCCCTATTTCTGCTTTCCTTCTTGCTTTCTGCCTCTGCTTCTTTTGGATCACTCTCCTCCTATCTTTACTTTTTTTTAATTTATTTTTTTATCACAAGCAGCATCATAATGCCTGTAACATTATCCATTGCCAGCTCAGCATTTGAGTTACTCCTGCTTGCATTATTGCATAGCCTCCATGGCTGTTTGCCTGTTCTCTTATTGCATTACAGTCCCTACGGAGCATGACCTAACTCTCTCTGACTGTTGACGTCTGGCTTACACCAGCAGAAAAACTGCATGTGCCACTAAATTCACAGACACATTTAGTAGGAACAAGCCATTTCCCCCCACAGCAACACGACATAACATTTGCACGTTTGTCCATCATTAAGTTTTATTGATTTCCTCCAAATTTATTTTTTCCCCTGCATAACAGCACATCAATCATTTTTAAAATCACCTTTACCTCATTCAAAAAGGATGATTCTTACTCTGATTTGCTTTGCAACCTTTTAAACTGATGTAAACTATGTCAAACATACATTCTCTCGTTCATATTGTTGTTCAAACAGAAATTAAAAAGGATGTTGAATGTTGGTGTCTCTTCAGATGTGGTCCTGTGCTCTTTACTGTTCTTGCTGCTTTTCCATCCAGTTGGATCTGTGAGACTTCTTGAAATGAGACTTTGTGAAATATCCATGCTAAAAGTAACTTTAAAAATGTGTCCTGGATACATGATGGCAGTGGGACCCCCTAGTGTATGTTCCCCTCTTCATTCTACAGTTGGTCCCTGCTGTCCCAAGTTGTATGGAATAACATGACTGCCACAGTTCAAGAAGCAGCTTTAAATCTCTTCCGAAAGTCGTTTAGTTTCTTTCCTTTTGTGTGATCTTTCTTGACTGTCGTCTATTTTTGCTCTGAGGATTTAAGTTCTTGATAAATTACCCTCAGATATTCTAATCGGTGATCTTTCTGATTTCGAAAATGTTAGTGTTTTTCTCGTCACATTTATTCTTTAATACAACTATAATCTTTGTTTAATGCATTGCACCTTTTTTGTTTTTAAAAAAGATTCTCAGAGCAGTGCTGCCTATAGCAGCGTGCTCCTCAGTACGTTGAAGGATTGTATTGCTGCAGTTGAAATATTTTCATAATGTGTGACAGCAACACATGGACTAATGTGGACAGCCAGTTATGTTGTTACAATGCGTTTTATGTAACATGTCAGAATTAGTGCAGCTCACGTTATCCATCAATGCTGCACACATTGATTAGTAACGGGTTACCTTATTTTTAAGGATTTTAGAGCTTAATCAACAGCCTTTTATACTAACAAACCGACCGTGTTTGTTTTTCTTTCTCTGCCGCTTGTTTTTTCAGAGGCAGTTGTGAATGACATCAGTGGAGAGAACAAGGCGGGGGCCGCTGATGTCTCCGCCAGTCAGCATGTCATGGTGTGTGCCCTAAAGGAGCTGGGCAGTCTGGTTCAGAGCTTGAGTGCTACAGCCTCGCCACTCATTCAGGAGCCTTCTATAGGTGAGACGGACAAAATATTTAATTAATCGGACATGTGTTTCAGTGCTCTTAAGTGTCTATAAAGTGGGATTATATGGAGGATTATGCTCCTAACTGGAGTGAAAATTAGCTTACCAAGCCAACTTGTATAAATTTGGCCAGCATCTTCTCTAACTTTGGTTATGTATTCTAATGTTTTACTATCCTTTAAGCAGAATATTAGCTGCTAACAGCAATATAAATCTTGCAGCCACTTATTGTACTGACTGCAAAAATGTTCACTGTATGCGCAATTGTTGAGTATTACTCTTAAAGTAAAATACGTTGGAATCTCCCGCCAGAGGGAATTAACTTGGACTGGATTCCTTCACAACCTCGTAACATATTCCATGTCCTCTTCGCCAGGACTCCTTGAGACTGTAACTTCAGTGCTGCTGCACCCCAGCATGGCGGCGCGCTTGGCCGCTGCATGGTGCTTGCGCTGTGTCGCCGTGGCGCTGCCGTATCAGTTGACCCCACTGCTGGACCGCTGTGCGGAGAGAATCAACAACCTGAAGACTTCGCCTGAGGCTGTGAGCGGCTACAGCTTCGCGATGGCTGCTCTGCTGGGAGGCATACACCAGTGTCCACTGGGTATCCCCCACTCCAAGGGCAAGGTGTGTGGCCTGGGAATTTCATCTTATTGGCTGCTTCTCTTGTAGATCTAGTCATTTACATCTTGCTACTTATTTTAGCCCTGATTGGCCTTCTGTACCAGCCTCATTGATTGCCCTACAGAGATTTAAGGGTTATCTGTGTTCTTTTCTTGTAGTTGGTGGTGAGTATAGCCGAAGACCTCCTGAGGACAGCTGCTCAGAATAGTCGACTGTCCCTGCAGCGCACGCAGGCTGGATGGCTGCTGCTGGGTGCCCTCATGACTCTGGGTGAGCCTCCCAGACAGCTCTCTCTTAGTTCTTGGCCTTGATTCGTCAACAGTACTGTCTCCCTCTCTTCTTGCTGACGACGTTGCCACCACATTACGCTTGTTCTCAGGTCCCTCCCTCGTGCGCTATCACCTTCCCAAGATGCTGCTGCTGTGGAGGAACGTGTTTCCTCGCTCCCAGAAGGAGCTGGAGGCAGAAAAGGCCAGAGGAGACTCCTTCACCTGGCAGGTCACCCTGGAGGGCCGAGCTGGAGCACTGTGTGGTAAAGCCAACACACCACCCTGTACAGCTGCACATGCTCTGTAATGTGAGCGGACGCACTTCTGACCAACACGCCTGCTCCTTTGTCTTCTGTAGCCATGCGCAGCTTTGTGGCCCACTGTCCCGAGCTGCTTACAGAAGATGTGATCCGCAGACTGATGACACCCATTGAATGTGCCATGACCATGATGTCTCAGTGAGTGGGATGCTTTTAAGTGTGATGGAGGATTTCAGGACACGCAGTTCATTGTGTGATAACTACTTCCTGCATTTCTTTCACTGTTTCCAGATTATATATCTAATGCTTGTAATGTTTTTCAGTGTCCCTGCCATCATTAAGGTCCATGGTGCTCACCTGAAAGCAAGTGCAGCGATGGTGAGGCTGCGGTTGTACGACATCCTGGCTCTATTGCCTCCCAAGACCTATGAAGGTAACACAGTCACTTCTGCTTTTATTTTCACAGATGTAAATAACGTTTCAGGAAGCGTTTTTTATAAAACAGTTTTCTTCTTGTGCAGGCAGCTTCAACGCCCTCCTGAGGGAGCTGGTGGCCGAGTTCACTTTGACTGACAACTCGGCCAACACTACCACCTCCTTGCTGCGCTCTCTCTGTCACTGTGACGACAGTGTGCTCATGGGTTCATGGCTACAGGAGACCGACCACAAATGCATCGAGGATCAGGTGAGTGAAATCATCAATGACATGATGAATCCAAACACGACTACATGTTCTAAGAATAAAGAAATTCTCATTTCCTTTGTGAATTGGTTGACAATAACTGTCTATCTATTGTTACGTGAAGTCTTGGTCACGGTTGACTCTACTGTGTGATTGTTCCTAAACAGCTGCAGCCCAACAGTGCGTCTGGCAGCGGCGCTCTGGAGCACGATCCCTCCTCAATCTACCTGCGTGTTCCCATAGGCGAGGCCATCCCAGGGCCTCTCCCTTTGGGTGTGTCCGTCATCGACGCTTCAGTGGCTCTGTTTGGTGTAGTTTTTCCACATGTCTCCTCCAAACACAGGTGAGGAGTTTAGTTCTTGCTGCGGACATATGGACATGTTTGCAGCATGTCAACAGGTTGCGTCTTATGTTTTTGTGATATGTTGTTTCTCTTGTTGGTTTTTGTTATGTATTTATATTCACTGTTGACTTGTTGTGAAGCTCTTAACATGCTTGTTTGTAATATATTCGACCCGACTTATATGATTCAGGCTGCAGATGCTGGACCACTTTGCAGAGTGCATAAAACAGGCTAAAGGAATTCGACAGCAGGCGGTCCAACTGAACATCTTCACTGCAGTGCTTAGTGCCCTCAAGGTGAGATAACTTGTTTCATATCCTCTTAAGACAGAAATATCATGTTTCATTATTCGGGTAATATATACAACGAGAAATAATGTACCTCCTCCTGACCGAAGGGTTTGGCTGAGAACAAGAGTACTCTGGGCCCTGAGGAGGTGCGTAAGTCGGCCCTGGCCCTGGTGATGGGAGCGTTGGACAATCCCAACCCCATCCTGCGCTGTGCTGCTGGAGAGGCTCTGGGCAGGATGGCTCAGGTGGTTGGAGAGGCTACCTTCATCGCCAGAATGGCACAGACCAGCTTTGATAAGTACGCATTTCATATCTTTATTTATTTTTATTGTTAAGTCTCTGTCTATTCTATTATTCTCCTTGTCAAGATCAAGGCAAACCACCGTTATAATCAGTTACAGAGAAAAAAAAAACATTCACATTTTATTAGAAGTCAAGAATGTTTTCAGGAAGATACAAATTGTTTTTGGTTTTTCATTGTCCTCATAATCTATCTTGATCTGAATCTAGCTTACATCTCTATCCTTTGCTTTAATCGTGTGATCCATATCTCTTCTCCTCCTCTCTTTCCAGACTGAAGTCTGCCCGCGATGTAGTATCAAGGACGGGCCATTCACTGGCTCTCGGCTGTCTGCATCGATATGTTGGAGGGATTGGCTCAGGCCAGCACTTAAAGACCAGTGTCAGCATCCTTTTGGCTCTGGCCCAGGATGGGTCCTCTCATGAGGTCCAGGTACAGTGAATTACGCAGGAGGAATGAATTTTACAATTCACCACAATTGATAGAAAATAGGAAAATATATTTTTCTTTGTTTTTCATCTAAACTGAATTACTATAGTTTGGTTTACTTGGAGTAATGTGTGTTGTTTTTCTATTGTACTTTAATGTTTTAGCAATATTTAAATTAAAAATCATTATTTGTGCTTTATACATCACTATTCAGATATTCTCCATCTATTTTTCTTCCGACAGACATGGGCTCTGCACTCTCTGGCTCTGATTGTGGATTCTAGTGGTCCCATGTACAGAGGCTATGTGGAGCCTACGCTGTCCCTGGTGCTCACCCTGCTCCTCACTGTGCCACCGTCTCACACAGAGGTGCACCAGTGTTTGGGCCGCTGCTTAGGAGCTCTCATCACCACTGTGGGACCAGAATTACAGGGTAACTGTGGCAGAAATAGAATCACAAACCTCCTCGACTCTGTCACTTAATCATAATATTCCCATAAAATACCCTTCCCCGGCCAGCAGGTGGCAGTGTAATCACACTAACAGCTGCTGAAGTAGACTCGAAGACATACTGTGTATCCTACAACTGCTAAAATTCTGAATATTATTGTCTCTCTTTCTAATCTGTGTCATTCGGTTTGCTAGGAAATGGAGCCACTATCTCCACCATCCGCTCGTCCTGCCTGGTTGGCTGTGCCATAATGCAGGACCACTCTGATTCCCTTGTGCAGGCAGCTGCCATCTCATGTTTGCAGCAGCTGCACATGTTCGCTCCACGCCATGTTAACCTGTCCAGCCTGGTGCCCTGTCTCTGTGTAAGACATGATGAGACACGATGAGTTCCAGGCTATAGTAGTTGTAGTTTCTTTTTAATCATAATTTCCTGCTGTATGGGGTTCCTGCAGGTGCACCTATGCAGCTCTCATCTGTTGCTGCGCCGTGCTGCCGTTGCCTGCCTGAGGCAGCTCGCTCAGAGAGAGGCTGCAGAGGTCTGTGAGTATGCCATGAGCCTGGCGAAGAGACCAGGAGACAACACTACAATCAGTGAGTGCAAATCTTGAACCTGACGAGAGCATTTTGTTTAGTAAACATACCTAAGAGAGACTCTTACTGTGTTGACTCTGTCCCTGGATTAGAACATCTGAACATCACTGAAACTGGTCTGGAGGGCGTTCTGTTTGGCATGCTGGATCGGGAGACGGACAGGAAGCTGTGCTCTGATATCCATGATACACTGGGCCACATGCTGTCGTCTCTTGCTGTGGAAAAGCTTTCTCATTGGCTGAAACTCTGCAAGGACGTCCTGGCAGCAACTACAGGTAAATCTTTAAAGAAGTTAAGATTTCAAAATAAAGGCTAGAACATGAAACAAAGCATCAAACAGCAGTCAAGGCAGGTTTATTCTACGACCCAATACCAGTTTAAATGTTTTGTGTCTTTTCTTTTAAATCCTTGTATCGTGTCTGTGTCCAATTGCTCTTTCAGATGTAGGAGGACCGGTTGTAATCGAGGTGGAAAAGGATGAGGATGAGGATGAGGAAGACTCGGAGAAAAAAGACGAGATGGACGATGACACCATGTTCACAGGTCTGGGTGAAGATGACAAGTCGAAGCCCTCTGTGGCGCCGCGCTGGGTGACGCGGGTATTTGCCGCGGACTGTTTGTGCCGCATCATCCTGCTGTG
Source organism: Anarhichas minor (assembly GCF_050575085.1). Lineage (NCBI taxonomy): Eukaryota > Metazoa > Chordata > Actinopteri > Perciformes > Anarhichadidae > Anarhichas > Anarhichas minor. The sequence goes on from NW_027466504.1 coordinate 8,777,267, forward strand.
TGAGAGTGACAAAGCACACTTTGACCTGGCAGCTGCCCGCTCTGCACAAGCCAAGAACCCCAAAGGTACGATCCACCATGCTGCCAGAACAGAGGAGCTCAGAGGACTTGAGATTGATTTATGCCATCTGTGATCTGTGCTTCAAATTGATTTTCTAAAGTCATATACCGATATTAAAACTGTTGCTTACATACAGAACATATTTTCTACTAACCGATGGCCCAGCTGTTTGTTTAGTACAGACTGTTTGTTTGGTTTCTATATATTTTTGTGACCTCCAAGTGTTGCTGCTGAATAAAGCTCATTCATGTGTGCTTTTATGTAAAGATGGAAGAAAGCTAGAGATGAGTAAGCAAAAGTGGGAGGGATGTTTTTTTCCCCCTGTGACAGACAGAGGAGCCGGTATTTATATAAGCTCCTCTGAAGTAAAGCAGCCTTCTACAGACCATACAGTAATGACACAGTGTAGTGATTTTGCAGCTCTGGAAGCAGCTAAGCCACATTTAGTGACTGGGATTGAGTGGACGGTTGGTCTGCATATTGGTGTGTCCAACTAATCCCTTGAAAGGTGCACTTCAGCTGAAACTCGACGAAAGCCAAGCCTCAAGGTCAATATCTGGCTTCTTTGAGTCAGCCTTGAAAAAAACTGATTTGTTGTGTCCTTCTGTATTGAATCTTTTCAATTAATTCTCAGGAAAAAGCAAACACAGTGACATTGGAGGAGGCAACATTTCTACTGTCTTGCTGACGTGCAAACCATCATCAAAGAACAAAAAAAGTACATAAACATTGACTGGCAAAGGTTGAAATGAACATAAATCTGTTATACATTCTATTTTCTGATTGATTAATGTGGCTTCTCACTGAGGTCACATTCCTGACAGTGATTTTCAAATTGTTTCTATTCCTCACTCGATCCTTGTTCCATCTTTGTCCATCTAGGAGATCCGTTGGTGCTCCATTTGTCTGACCTCATCCGCATGGCCTTCATGGCGGCCACAGACCACAGTAACCAGCTGAGGATGGCCGGCCTGCAGGCCCTGGAGGACATCATTAAAAAGTTTGCGTCCGTACCAGAGCCCGAGTTCCCGGGACACGTTATCCTGGAGCAATACCAGGCCAATGTGAGTCAGAAACACATCAGATTGCATGATGCTGCAAGAGTCCCAAAATGATAATAACGCAGCAAAAACAAAATGGAAAAAGTGAACATTGTACCATGTATTCATTTAGGTCGGAGCTGCCCTCAGACCTGCATTTTCACCTGATACACCGTCTGACATAACAGCGAAGGCATGCCAGGTAAGAAACTCTGCTCCGTTACCATTTAGAAGAAACTTTATAACAGCTATTAGCTGTAAACCCTTTCACTCCATAGCCCTGTTTGATGGGATACACCTAACCAGCTCTGTTTGTACTGTAACATTAATTCTAATAAGCAGCCTTACAGATATTTACAGACTTTATTTTGATGGTGCTTCTACAGTGATGGTTAATTGCAACTGCAGTGACTCATCATCCCCTCAGAACCCAGCAGTGTCGTGTTTAATGCCTTAATTGCTCGACTTATTTGACTGATGTGAAGAATGAGTGACAGTGGAAAAAAATAAACATGTCAGCAGTATTATTAAAAACCTTTCTCTTTGACATTTTCTATCTGTTTCTCTGGATTAGGGTTTGTGCTCTCAGACCTTTTCTGTTCTTGATCTCAGGGTTTGTCTTTTCTAAATGTGAAGATGAACTCAGAACAACATAGAAAACAAAATATAGATCATAACACCTGGTACCACCCCAAGGGGGTAACATTACCTCGAGAGGGATGTGACTGTTGTTCAAATAAGCAAAAAAGATGGCTCGCTAAGTACATTTGCATCTTAACTCATTTGTAGCTCTCCTTCTCCTGCCCTTGGCCCCGAGACACTCTAATAACACTTCTCCTCAGAATGATGTAATCTTATAATGTCTGCTCCACTTGTACAGCCCAAACATGTCTGCCCTATTTATTAATAACTGCTCTTTGTCATACAGCCCCCTGTATGATGGCTAATCCACCTTGAACGCTCTGTTATGTAATGCAGGTTAAGGCGGTGGGTGCTGTAAATGGTCAATTTGTTTCATCATTCATTACTGTGACCACAGGTGTGTAGTACGTGGATTGGAAGTGGCGTAGTCAGTGACCTCAATGACCTGCGGCGAGTCCACAACCTGCTGGTGTCGTCGCTGGACAAGGTGCAGGCTGGGAAAGGCTCATCCAGTCAGCTGTACAGCGAGAGTGCCACCACGATGGAGAAACTGGCCGTGCTAAAGGCGTGGGCTGAGGTGAGACCGAGGACCTCGGTCCGAGTACTGTCACGGATTTCTTATATTCGAGATGATGTACATCATAAGGCTGACTATACACACCGGCTTTTCTTTCTCAGGTGTATGTGGTGGCAATGAAGATCAAGAAAGACGCAGAGTCTAAGCCTGCCAAACCCGTCCGAAATGGAGACGACGACGAGGATGAGGATGATCTGGGCGCCAACGTGCTTCCACCCGACAGCCTCATCACTTTGGTGCAGCCAGAGCTGCCCTCGCTGAGCCGCCTGTGGCTGGCCATGCTGCGAGACTACGCTCTGCTCACTCTGCCTGCTGAGTTTTCCAGTCAGCTGCCCCCTGAAGGTACAAGGCAGATTCTTCTCCTACCAAGATCACATTGCTGTCAAATCTCTTCACACGCATGGACACACTGTTACATTGCATTGTAGACCTGCAGTGTTTCTAATAGTAGATGGATATTTAGTCAACTTCAAGCACTAGCCTTTGAGTTCTTTGCTCTAGTTTTGGTCCAATAAAAGTTGTGATTTTATTCTCTAGAGAGCAACTCGAGACGTTACAAAAATAATAAAATGTCAACAAAAACACTGACTATCATTCTGTCAAATAGCTGTTTGATGGGATCAGATGTTCCAGCACATTATTAGAGATGTTATGGGGCACATGTACTGAATATTTCAGGTGGCCTTAGCATAAATATACAATTTAGGGGCATGTATTTGAATACGGTGCATTTGTAAACAATTCCAATAGCCTTTCAAAGTAATATGGTTAAACCCAAGGCATTTCCCATTGTTGTGTGTCCGTGTTCAGGTGGAGCATTTTATACTCCAGAGACTATAGACACAGCAAGGATCCACTATCGCGGTTCATGGGCCCCCGTGCTGCATGCTGTGGCCCTGTGGCTGAGCAGCACCGGGTTCGGCGCTGGTGCAGAGAAAGAAGAGGTTCCCTCATCTCTCTCCAGGGCTCCTGCCATCCCTCAAGCACCCTCCCCCACCACAAAGACCTTTGAGGAGTCGGTCAAAGACAGGATGCATCTAATGTTGGGTAAAGAGACACACAGCATTTGTGGTATATAGTATTCATGTTACTGTGTTTTTACTGTTTGGCTCTTATTAAGCCCTGCCACTCCCTAATATAGGTATTCTTCTAAAAAACCTGAACACTTTTTCATAGCCACAGATCCACCTCACATCTGGAGACAGTTACAGGGGTGGCGGCGGATAGAAAAAGAGAATAGTATGAACACATCCTAAGTGCGTTTCTGTGTTCTGGCTCTCAGGTGTCAGTATAGAGTTTCTTTGCTTCCCCCGGCCCGAGGAGCCCATGGAACATGTGATGTCCTGCCTGCAAGCCCTATTCACTCTGCTGGAATCTCCAAGTGCTAAGATCCATATCGCAGAGGACCAGGTAAAGACCCAAGTTTGAGTGCAGAAATAACAGGAAGAGCGAGACGGTAGAAGATTTGTATCACTTTAATAGAATTTGAATTTTGTTAAAAAATGTATTTGAAATAATATAGTGTATAGATAAATATTAAAACCTTGTGCTGCATTGCTGTCATATGTTAACAGAAATTCAAGCACTGCATAAACCCAAATGAAATAGTAACTTTTACAAAGTACAAAATAAGAGAGAGTGGATTGTATGCATGGCCTCCGTTGTTTACACCTTGCATTAGTTAGTTCATTAGTCTAGTTCAAGTGATATATTGACCAGTGACTGATCACCACCTTAGTGCAAATATGTGGTGAATACCGCAGGACCACGTGATATTTACTGGCTTTACAAGACAACACGGATCGCTCCAATGCGCGCCATTAAACAATTAGCCGCCACACAATAGATGATGGGATACTGAGAGCTTCAAAGGATACATAGATTGTGTTCTACAAATTCAGAAAAAAGCTGGGGTTTTTTCAGCTCTCTCCTGCTGCCACACAGTCATTACAATCCACTTACCATCTCTGTGTGCGTGGTAGTGGGGACATCCTTCTCGCTTTAGCCTATTTTATATTATATTAATGAAGATTTTCTGTTCTTTGAATAGCAAAAAAATTAAATTGAATTTCTGTTACCATACAGTATGAAAGTGTTTGAAGATGTTTTTATTGAGATTGAAACATTTGACAAACTGTATAAAACCATTTATTACTCTGATAAAACAACTACTTGTGGACCTGTTGGCAATGAGCCAAGATGGTGAGTATAATGTGTCGAGCATTATTATGAACATCGATGTTCACATTCCCGGTGTTTCAGAGGGGCATTACTGTAAATGTCATTTCTGTTGTAGCTGCTGGCAGTGGAGCTGCTGAACGTGCTCCACAGGCTGCTGCTGACCCGGGATCCTCCTGCTGTACAGCTCCAGGTCATTGCTGTGGTACAGGAGACCATCAGGGCTGCACAGGACCATCTGCAGCGACAGAAAGCCAGCAAGGGTCAGGAACTAACACACTCTCAAGGCTCAGCCTTGTTTAATTTACATTACACTTAAAAACACTGTTTTATTCTGAAAACGCAAAACTCACCGTGCTGTGAAAGATGACTGAACAAAAGCGTGTTGATATCAATTTTAAGTCTGTTAAGTGTTATCTTCATAGTCAAGTTGTTTCACATTGTGTGACTGTTTGAGTGATCTAGGTCACTATGATATTTTGTTCAGGCAAAGAGGAAGAAGGCGAGAAAGACTCTCTGCCCAGCCTCGGGGAAGGAGGAGACACGGGGGAGCTCGTACCCGGCAAGTCTCTGGTGTTTGCGGCCATGGAGCTGCTCGTGTTCGTGCTGGTCCGCCACTTACCACAGCTTAATGCACGCGTGAAGGAGTCGCCCAGCCATGTGCCTCTCAGGCCTCAGCGACTACCTGAAGAAAGTGCACGCCTGGTGGCAAACACGGTATCCATCCTGGCAGAACTGCCATCTCTCTGCTCTCCTGCTGGTGAGGCCTGAAGCAAACTACAACAACACACACTCACACACACACACCAGGCAAAATCTGAAAAAAGGCATAGATCTGTAGACTCACAGTACATATTGATAGCAAAGCTCTGTTCCAACTTGAATGTTTTATTTAGAATTATTAGCTTGCTTGGCCTGCATTGTTGAGGTTTGCGTCTGCTATTGATGAACTAAACTCTTAAACTCAAGCTGACAAAGGCTGTTTCTGCCGGGGTCTCTTTTCGCCTTCCAATGACAGTATGGTATTAGCTTCATGCAATTGTGTGAGATTAGGAGTAAGTATGAATATTATTAGCATAGCAGTGTGGAGTTCGCTGTGAAATGCCCATTCCTCACAGTCTCTCTTCACCTTGTACAGGAAGCATGACCATCCTTCCCACGGTGCTCTTCCTAATCACGGGGGTGCTGAGGGAAGCTGCAGTTAAGACTGCTGACAACTCGGTGCCTGTGACCGTGTCAGCCACCCTGCAGGGCATCAAGACCATCATCACCTCCCCACTGGCCCGGGTGGAGAGCATGCAGACACAGTGGACCGGCCTCGTGAGGAGCAGCCTGGCGTCTGTACTCGAGCACTCACAGCCAGGTAAGCAAATGCACACTTGTGTTTGACCGTGAGCTGTGGCCCTTCTGCTGAGGGGGTAAGAAAACAGTATGACATCATTATTCATTGACAGTTTTGCATGCTTCTTGTGTATTTCTATAGATGAGTCCAGGCCCGACATGGATGAGGTCAGTATGTTAACAGCCATCACACTCTTCCTGCTGTCTGCCAGCAATGAACTTGTAGGAGTAACCGTCCTGCAGAAAGGCTGCATGGACCGCTTCCGAAATGCCCTCAACTCTAACGATCCCTGGGTAAGCACCTATGAATACAAACACAGCTGAGGTATGGTGAGAATCTCAACCTGGACACAGTCTGAATGCCTGAACAAAAGGTGTATTCCAGATGTGTGTGGTCAAGTTAATATGAGTGATTTCATTCTTTTTGCCGCAGGTTCAGGCACGGTGTTACCAGCTGCTGTTGTCAGTGTTTCAGCACTCCAGCCGTGCGCTGTCTACTCCGTACATCCACGCTCTGGCTCCAGTGATGGTGGAGAAGCTGAAGGCGGTGGAGCGCAGTCGGCCAGGGACTGCTGCTGAGCTGCAGGCTGTGCAGGAGGGCATCAGGGTCCTAGAGAATCTGGTCGGCATGGGTGAAGAGCAGAACCGTAAGTATGCCTCCGCCTAATGGACCGATACAGTGGCGTATTTGTTCCATTAAAGTGTTTAGCTCCATTAAAGGAGGCCTCTTAAAGTGTTTAGCTCTGTGCCTTTGGATGTGCGCTGTCAAAGATCAGAGCAATATAGCATTGAAAGCTCCATTTTAGAATCCCTGCTCTGGTTTACTGTCAATTGAACTATTGATTCCAACATTACGTGATATAATATATTCTATTTCATGTATTCAAATTGTGTATTTTGTTTCCCCAATTATCTTGTTCCTGCTTCCTCTTGTTTTTATTTCCCAAGTAAAGCAAGCTGCACTGCGTACTTGGGTAATGCTATAAAAACGTTGATTGATTTCATACTTGTGGTATATTCTATTTAATATGCAGCTTGTGCTATGCATCACATATTTAGGGCCACTATTACAGAATATTTTCATTACAAATTGATCTGCAGATAATTTCATTGACGAATCTCTTGGCCTAAAAAATGTCAGGAAACAGTAAAACAATATATGTGCAGTTTATGGTGACGTCTTCAGAAGTCTTGTTTTGTCTGACTAACAATATTAAGTGCTCTAATGAACGGAAAATCAGCAAATCATCACATTGGGGTATTCCGCTTATTTGTGGCCTTATTTCCTTTTGTGTTCGGTGCAGTTAAACTCTCTCAGCCCTTTTCGGTCCATCTTATTAGTTTTGCCGTTGGTGATTATCTTTTTATTATTTGTTTTAATAGGGGTGCAGTTGCTGGCTCTTCTTGTTCCAACGCTTGTCTCCTACCTTTTGGATGAAAATGCCATCTCCTCTGCGCCCCAAGTCTCCAGAGCCCTGCATGAGTTTGCCCTTCAGAACTTGATGCGGATTGGCCCCCTCTATCCAGCTGCGTTCAAGATAGTAATTGGTGCAGCACCTGAGCTTAAAATCCGTTTGGAATCTGCTATACGGGCCAATCAGGCCAGCAGCAGAGCCAAAGCTGCGGCCAGGCTAGCTCAGCCGACTGTGCAGGCTGCACCAACCATCAAACTCAAGACGAGCTTCTTCTGAAGTCCCCGAAATGAACCGTACATTCTTGCAGCCTAAATTAACTTTGTCTCTTTAGGTTTGTTTTGTTGTCTGTCAGCAGAGCACCACATGTCGTGTTTGTATCAGCTACAGTTTCTTATTAAGTGTGTTTATTTATTCGACATGTCATCGTTGTTTTTGATGAGTGAGAACTCTTCTTGAAGTCATGAAGGAAATTATGTAAATATCATTAAAAGGCATTTGAATGTTCACTTTTTAAAAAAGCTCACTTTAAAGTTCGTAGGAAGTTTTGATTGTGTGAATGTATCATTTGTGGACTTGATGCACATTTACAAAGGGACACAATTTACATCTTTTCTCCTGATGTCCTTTTTGTCTGGTCATCATCCCTCACTATTCAGAAGTTGATGTTAACTGTGCCATTTTTCTGTGATTTTTTTTGCATCACCGTGTCCTTTTGATTCCAATCATGCATGTTTGTTACATGGCGCTGGTTTAGTACATGACCTCATGGTCTGCTGATTGTTAGTTTCTTATTTTTTGTTTGTGTTTTTCTCCTTAATTATGTTGTAAACATTCATTTTGATCATCGCTATTTTAAACAGAATGAGATTTTATTAGAGCCCATTGAATATTAAACACATCATGCTTTCAAATTATTTTTGGAGCAAAATATGTAATTCTAGTCTGCTGATAAATGGGCGGGTACTACATCATGTAAACTACAGTATGTGCTTCATATCATCCAGATTGTTGTATTGCTTATAATTGATTTTTGATCCATATCAGTCTGTGTAATTGCTACATGAATGGGTGAGCTTCAGCTAAAATAACTTAGCAGATTGTTTGAAATGGTCCGATATAACGTTCCACTTTCTTTGAAATGTGAATAAAGTTGCTTTGACCTCACTCTGCTTATGTCTGTATATTATAACCGATGAACCCAGTTGTGTAATAAATACTGACGCAGGATCTGTAACAGAATGTACAAGATTTTTACATTTCTAGTAAAATTGGTAAAATAAACAAGGAGGCTGTTCCTTCGGGGAGTCCGGGTAAGTGAATCGAGCGCCCCCAACCAACATGCTGTGGGCGTGGTCGTTGTGACTGACGTCACTCTATGACAGCTAGCTGTCAGAAAGTGAGTTCATTCCCTCGAGCCGAGGAGACAGAGCGCAGGCGATAGTCTTTTTGCCCTTCCGTTGATTTCTAGCAGCACAAATCAGCGAGACAACGAGACAGACCTTTACACCGAGCCCGGCCATGGACGAGCAGGCGGGGCCCGGCGTGTTCTTCAACAACAACAACAACTCCGTGTTACCCGGCGGGGGGAAAGGACCGCTGCCCGATGGCGACGCTGCGGAGGCGGCTAGAGCGCAGTACAGTATCCCGGGGATCCTGCACTTCCTGCAGCACGAATGGGCCCGTTTCGAAGTAGAGAGAGCACAATGGGAGGTGGAGCGGGCCGAATTACAGGTGAAAACCGTCACATTTTATATACACACGGTCGTATATTAGTGGCACTACCCGGGCACAGAGTTTCTTCTTTCTGGTGAATCGCGTTGAGTTTGTGTGTGATTGCTCTGGTTACTCGGCTAGCTTGTTAGCTTTAGCAGAGAAGCTAAAAGGAGCTGCAGCGCCCCCCCTCTCTCTAACCCGACTGCACGACGACTGTTTGCGACCTCTTTACTGGGACTGGAAACCACTACTTGCTTCCATTGGTAGTTGGAGGACAGGCATTAGAGTAACGTTGGGCTTATAGGATACAGGAAAATAACTAATCGCTAGATTTACCTGCTAATTAATGAATGTGCAACGTTAGAGATAGACGTGTAAACTGCCTACATATAGCTAAACGTAATGCACCCGCCTTGGTTTTTATTGCATTTTACCTCTAAGCCTATAACAAACCGACGTGTGGGAAAGGTCGTAGTTTTCTTAAGTGCGTTGATCTCTTGAGAGCTGTCAGTGAAGACACACAGCTTACAACACTCAGACTGTCAAGTCAGTGTCGTGTTGTTGAATAGTATCATAATGTAGCTGCCTTGATGCTGACACTTTTGAGGGGAAAATATAAAATGCTGTGTGTCTGCCTTTGATAAAGGCCCCGGCGCTTTTAATTGGTCCACTCTTTTAATAGTACATTTGACCCTCACTTGATGTTCAAACAACTCAATAATTCAGCTATTTATATGATATAATAAGGCTGTAGATTGTCCTGCTGTGAACCAGACAAACATGACACAGACAGGGATGCCAAATGTTTAGTTTGCTTTAACCAGAAGAAAATGTCTTGCAAATACCCAAAGTCTTTGTTTTGTTTTGTTTTGGGTCCAACTCGACTTCGAACTTCTTCTTTTTCCTTGTTTGATTCCACTGTTTGGAAGTACAGTGCTGTAACAGCCATATATTTGCAGGTGAATTTGGCTGACAGTAATGTGCATAAGATTTGAACCTATAAACTATCCTCACCAGCCTACATGATTGACTTTACGTATCTACAGTAGGGAAAATGACCTTTGACACCATGTGCCAGACCGTTCCTATCCAGCATTTAAGAAGGCATTGTTGGAGCTTTTTAATGTTTAATTTCAGTCTCTGTGCCCAACGTTTGGAAGAAAAGATTTTTTTTCTTTCCATCATTTTGACCTGTTGTGATGGAGCCATAACTGTTGGAACACAAGAGCCAACACTGACTTTTTGGGTCTGGTGGCCGGCAGACTGACCTCAGCTAACAAAGAGACGAGAGGAGGGGGGGGGGGGGGGAGTAGTACACTGCTTTGTTTTCAGATTGGTGACGTACACCCTGCCTAGTGTACCAGTGGTTTGACTCATCTGGCCCGTGTATCAAGCTTCCTGTCTGCTGCCATGAAGCAAGCTTTTCAGCCAGGCAACTGCAGCAAAGCGCAGTGAGGTTGCTAAATGGTTTATTGGGTGGTTTGTTTGTGGCGGCAAAACAGTGCGCGCTCAATTTGAGTTGTTGTTTTTCTCGCACCTAACCTTAAATGTGAGGCCGGTTGATGTTTTGAACATGATTTAACCTGAAGTATACAGTATTCATTATTCATTTTACTCTTAACCTCTGTAGCACAGTACCGATCTGAATAGATGTTTCAAGAATGAATTCTCTATTTAGTCAGCCACGATGAGTTACTGCGGTCTCTCTTATGTAACCTTGTTGTGTCCATATTGCAAACATACACAGTACTTCAACCCATAGAAGGTGTTGGTCGATTAGCCTTGAGTGAAGGGACCGCAGTGAGCAAGAAGAGATAGAAAGTCATTTAGCTGAACCTGAATAGACTCTTATGAATAATGAAAAGTTGTAGTGGGCATAGAGCCTTAATGGACGCTATGCAGCATCTTCTGTACCATATGTTCTTTTTGGTCCACTTCATCCTTCTGCAACATGCTGCTGCTGCTGCTCGCCATCACGTCCACACAGAATCCAAGCTGACATGTTATCTTGCGTGTTTTAAGAAGGCTACATACACGGTTTCAGAGCTAAGACCATTGAGAATGTACGTAAAGCCATTTCACAACCCAGTGAATACTCTCCTCCCAGGATTTAGTTGTTGTTGTTGGTTGAATAGGCATTGAATGGAAGACAGTTGAAGCTGTGTCTTACATCTCTGTTTGGGAGGAAGGCTAAAACCAGGGCTTGAAGGAATGTGGTCCAGCCGGCCTGTTAGGTCATGCTCAGACCCGCTCCTCTCTACTGGAGCGGCACAGAAACTGTACCGTACATTAGAGCCGCAACGGTTTCATCGATTAGTTGTCAGCTGGGAAATTAACGTCAACCATTTTCACGATTATGTACTCCTCTGTGACGGTACCTGAATGACTTTGAGTTATGGACAAAACAAGACATTTGTGGAAGTCATCTTGGGCTTTGGGAAACGCTGAGAAACATGTTTCACCATTCTCTGACATTATATAGACCAACCGACTAATTAACTAATCAATCAATTAATCAAGTAAAAATAATCGAAAATGAAAATCATTTTTATTTGCAGCTCTACTGTACATGTCTATCTTCCCCCGCTGCTGTGCGGCGTCTGTGTAATGCATAGGCTGCTGTCATACATGATTAAACTCTGGTTGAGTGGCAATTGATAATCAATTAACTCCATCGAGATGATTTGCTTAGCGAGTGATAGAAATCTAGTCGGTCTCTAGTATGTTATCTTGGTAATGAAAGTGACTACGGATGCAACTAATGATTATTTCATTATCAGTTAATCAATTCATTCTTTATGCTTTAAATGGTGAAAATGGCATCATCGACTTGAAATGTGTTTTTGTGGTTATTTAGCAATGTTCTATTGTCCAAATGATGTCAAGCTACTTGTAATTAACAGTGGGAGACCGTCCCATGTATTGAACTGAAATAGTTGAAAGTGATTTTGCATAACATTGACATATTGTAAGCTACAGTATATCTATCGGTGTTGTTTCTTATGAAACATTTGCAAAAGCAAGTCATGTTTTGTACACGGAAAACAAACCGCTCTACAGTAGTTCAACCACACTTACAATTGAAGGAGACAAAGATCCCTCTGACTGACAAATGACAGGTTAAACCTCTTCAGTTTACCCACTGAGTAGACTGCAGAGGGCCCAAAGAAAAAACGACTACAGAGAACATTTAAAGGCCAATTGAACCGTTGTGGCTCTATATTGATATCCATGTATTCTGTATTCTCCCCTGTCATGCAACACTATTAGGACATCAACTAAATAGACGTTTGAATCATCAGTTTTTCATTTTAAACTATTTTAAATGTAAACAATACATTTGGTGTCTGAGTTTTACTGTTTTTTATTAAAATAGCCATTTATTGAAGGAAAGAAAGAAACACGTCAATCTAACAGCTGGTTCATAACTTTTGAACGGTAGTGTACGTCGTGATATTGATTTGATTGTTGTCCCCCCCCCCCCGCTGTACTGATTAGCACAGATCTTTTCCAGGCCTGAAGAGGTTGAGTGGAGCTACGCCCTGTACAGTGTGCTTCATCAGCCAGTTATGGGGAAATCCCTGCTCCATAGGATATCTCTGTGCCAGAAGTTATCTTTCAGCAGCCATAATTTGACACCAGCAGAAGGTTGAAGGTGACTCGGGGTGTATGGTGGCTCCATGTGGGCGCAGACTGACAGGTGGACCCACTGATCTTATCTGGATAGAAGCGTCTCCTGTATTGCTACAGGGAAGCCTTTTAACGTGAGCAGGATCATTGTGTGGCTCATGTTGTTCCGTCACTTATCTTCATGTTGGAGGGGACTGCAGCTAACCGTGGAGCAGCCTAGAATTAGCCCGCCTCAGTTAGATGATTTATTACTGTGATCTCATGTTTACTTTTACGAATGACGAAGCCTGAGGCGTGCTTAGCTCAATGGCGCGGCAATAAAATGGACCAAACCAATGCACGAGCATAGACATGAGCGTTCCACGGCATTCAGAAATGGGTGTCACCGGCGTTCCTTCAGTCGATACTGTGTCCACCCCCGAGCTGCAGTTCTTTTTGCTTGCCCTCCCAGTGTGCGCCTCAGAGTACAAAAAAAGTACATGCTTCCTTGCCAAGTATATACCATTTTCTCGACGTTGTTGCTCTCGGATAACGACATAGAAACTTAAATGAGCGGTTCACAAAAGCTCGCACCCTTCCTCGCGTAGCCAGGCTGTCGACCTCAAAGAAACGTCTCCGTTCTCAGTCACAGGTTCACGACAGGCCGCCGTAACATTCGCCAGAAGCGCCACAAAGACAGTCATTGTAGTGTATGGCAAATATTCACTGTAGAGACAACAGTGAGGAGTTTAACAGAGTTTGTGTTTCCCTGTGACAGAGCCTGAAGGGACCCTTGTTGATGAACTGAAGCGTGGTCCTGTGAGCTTTGCTCTACTGTCCCTGTTGGACTCGCACCAGAGCCTTTCTCTCTGCTGGAGAGCGGCCTGTTAATTCCCCTCTTCTTCATCCATTCGCACTTACAGCCTTCATCTGTCTACGTGGGTGTGCGGGACAGCTGCCTGCTTGTGCCGCAAAGTTGCCTTCCTCTCCCATTTTGACAGTAAATCCGAGGTCCCAGTCTGTCAGAGTTGTAAATTGGTGTTCTCACCCGATCAAATTGCTGCTCTCCATGTGTCGTGGTGGCGATATTGTTGTTTTCCCACATTTTGATAGCACAACAGTGTTATCCCTCTAAAGTAAATGGTTAGAGCTATATTTGTTTCATACTATAGATACATCTATGTCTACACATAGATTTTAAGTGGTTCTTTGCATTGAATGTTATATATCTTAACCTGTTATAACTGGATACAGCTGAGGACCGTTTCTTGTCATTTGGAAAACCCATATGTCAGAGCCATACTTGTTCAATGCAGTATTGGCCCAAGTTAAATAATTACATTGTACCTTAGAGCACAATAGAGCACTTCACTAGCTCTGTCTGAAATGCTTGCCCACATCAATATAAGTTCCCTGTCTTGATAAACTATCCAAACGCACATTGTTTCTGACGGCTAGTATCCGAACAGACGAAATGCCAGAAATGTTAAATTGCTTTTCTCCCCTCTTTCTAGTCTTCTTCGCGCTGCAGTGCATCTTTACTCTCTAGATTGTGAAGCTGTTGCAAATGTTGTTTTCCGCGTGGTTCTGCCGGGACCACACCTCACAGTCACACCACCTATTTGTCAGAGAAAAAAAATGCTGATGTTGAAAGTTTTAGCTCTTTGCCTGCATACAGTATGTGAGCGTGTGCATGTGCGCTCTCTGGGCCTTATCTAATATTAATGCACAACATGGGGTGCAGCACCCATGTCCTCAAGAGGGCCAACATGCTGCCTTTGTTTGCCCCCCCCCCCCCCCCCCCACCACCCGTAAGGTAGCACTGCAGTGTCACCTTTACGGTGAAGCGTTAACTGAAGCTCAAGTGGAAACTCGTGATGAGATCAAAAACAACAAATCTGTGTCTCTGTGAAGGTTTAGGAAAGAGAGCAGATTTTGACTGTGAGTCGTCTCTGGCAGTGTCGGGATTTTCTTTTGTTTTATGGGTTTTTGTACAAGAGGTGAAAGAGGCAGTTTGGCTCATTCCAGATGACTGAGCAGAAATCTTTATTAAATCAGCTCAATGTCTCCCCCCCCCCCCCCCCGACCCCTCAGAGCAGTCCTGAATCTGAGCCCGTGGACATGAGCGGCGTGGATCGATGTGCAGTGTCTGTATAAGCCCCACCCTCGGTGAAACACTGGGATCAGAGAGAGAGAGAGGGAGAGAGAGAGAGAAAGAAACAGGCACGCCAGTAAAACCCAGTAAAGACTGTCACTGAGCTGAAATGAAACCAAACTCCCGATTAGGTTCCGTCACTGCATCGATGCAGAATCCTTCACATTCGCATCGCGATGCATCTTAGAATCGAGAAATGTCCACACCTCTATTATAAAGATCAGGAATATTTCTGAGTGAATTTAACCTTTTTAAAGTGATGAGTGTGGTTGTAAATATTCAGGATCTAACGTACTAGAATAGAGCTGTTTGAGCCATACAGAGGTTATGTTGATCTGTGTTGAGTAACAAATAGAAAGTGCACTGCTGTAGCCACGTCAGAGAAGTCCAAAGCCCCTCTGTCTTGCTTCAGTTGTTTTTCTCGTGCTACTAGTGTAATGGCATGTGTGGAATGTACTTGGCTAGTCGTCAGGTCAGCCATCCTGGTGCTCATTGGTTTGCAGTAACTGTGAGAGTAAATCCCATGTTCACTGAAAGAAAGGTTGTTTACATTATACATGTGGGGTTTACACCCCTTCCTTTCCCTTCCTCGGCTCTGACCGCGGCCGAAGCGCCAGTATATGTGACCATTTTGTGTGTTTGTGTGTGTTTGTGTGTGTTTGTAGGTCCTGAGGTTGTACGAGTATCTGCTGCAATTCTTTTACAAATGGGAGAGAGCTCGGTCTTGCCGCTGAGATGGGTTTTTCACAGTGTTCACTGTGTCTGGATTAAATGGCCTCATTGTGTTGAAGATGTCTTCGGCGATGACGCAGAACAAGTCTGGAAGGAAACATGTCTGGAATTCACTAATCTCATTTATAATGGAGGGGATATCGTTTATAATCATCACACATTCGTTGACTGAAAGTTAAGTTGAAAAGAAGATAAAGGGTTTGGTGGAATCGTTTTCCTCTCGGTGCTGCTGTCTGTGTCATCCATCGCCAGCAATATGTGCTGACTGAATCTACACGTTGAAAGGTTTAATATGCACATTTACATATTGAAAAAGAGTGAGGCAGGAAGTCTACGAGCCGCTGTATCGTTTACTGTTTCAACATAAGTCTGTTTAACAACGAAGTAGTTACTCATGCCCGAAGTGTAACTCACACAATTCCACGGAATTGCCTTTTCTTGCCACGCAGCATCATGTTTTCATTGACTGCATGCCATTTTGCAACACAGTAATCCAGTAGCTTCCTAATTTCAATATCGATTCAGCTTGCTACAATGACAAGTGGCTCGTGCCAGCCACCAAGCTGATGCGTACGGTAACGTTATAACAACATAACAACGTTGAACACATCTACAAGTTATTTTCTATAACAGCTCCCAGCTACCCCGCGATTAAATTCGTCACATAAAGTCGGCTACCGTAGCAGACGAGAGACGACTTGTGTAAGTCAGTGAGTTATTGTTGCGTTAGCTAACGCAGCTATTTCCTTTGAATGAAATGACACACCGTGAGCAGACGTGACTGGATGTGACGTAAATAAAAGAACATGATTTCTGCCTGAGTCACTTCAGATTTTCGTCTGCAATGGTGGTTGTTTAACAGTGAAGACAACATCTCCCATGATGCCCCGCTACTGTACTACGTAACATCCGTCTTATGACTGAGAGACCTCTAGCGGCAGAAATTGCACGCGATGTTGGTTGTGCACCAACCAGATTAGACTAACTCAACCTGCAGGGTGCTTAAAAGGCACATAGAATATGTATTTATTTTTGAATACCAACCACAATCAAAAAGAGCTGAACTATATATTATCAATATTTGTTTGTTTGTGCCGTCTTCAAATGTGTCTCAAATTGTGATAAAGTAGGACTGGCAGCTGCTCCATTTTCCCTCGTTTTACTGATTTCATTAAGAGTAGAAAGTTGATAACCAAACTAGGATTGACTTTATTCCAAGCAGAAGACATTGTGACCGACTTTCTAACCTTAGCGTACCAGGATCCTAGCCAGTGGCTGGTGTCTCTTCTGCCTCCTTTTCCTGTCTCTGAAAGGCGCTGTGCTCTGGATGGATGCCGTGCTCTACGTGTCTCTTACTCAGACAGACAGACTAAGGAGCCCTTATCCAGGAGCCCAATAATGCAGCCAGTGTGAGGCCGGGAATTAAATGCTTCCTGTGTGTCTTTATGGCCCGAGTTGACTCATTGCATTCCTCCCAAGGTTAATGTTTGATGGAGGAGAGATTCGCAGAGCTGCACTCTTTATCTCTGGGTCCCTGGGCCGGCGCTTCATGTGGACGGTCACTCGTTTATATCAATCATTGCAGATGTACAGTTTCATCCACAGTCAAATCAGTCAATGTGTGTCGTTTTCTCTCCGTGAGGTTATGCATCTGAGGCGTCCAAATTCACAGCCCGTTCTCACACTCTGTCATTCCCTTTTTTGGATATGACATTCTTGAGGTAGGGCTTTATTGTGTGGCTATGCTGTGGCCCTGATCGTTGAAATACGGGAAATCATGGCACTTTGTAACGATAGTTTATTGTTTTTTGAGACGGCCTGAGACTCAGCTGGACATCAAGAGACTTTTAAAGGAAAATATCTCTGCAATTAGCCAAATGAGGTATTTGTAGGTTCTGCAGCCCAGTTGCATGTGATACGGTTTCAACGCCCCCGAGGCAGTGGTCCTCTCTGATATTTGGGTTGGAGCCGCTTTTAAACTAGTTATTTTGGGAGCCACACAGTCTGGCCCAATCCAAACGGTGATCATTTTCCATATGCAATATTTTCCTAACGCCTTATCTGTGCCCGTGTGTGTGTGTGTGTGTGCCTCATCTCCCATCCTCCAAAGACAACACAAAGTTAAGTGGTGTCTACTTTTAGAATGTAAGCAAGTTGTGTTTAAAAACCTTCTTTTTAATCCACCTATAAATCAATACTCTTTCATCTGGTGAATATGAAGGGATGACTCTCTCTGCTGGTATTTTCTCTATTAGCTGTCTGACCCGCTCCTCTATCTTACTGTAACCTCTCTTTCTGGTTTTTGCTTTCTGTTTTAATGCTGACCGATACTGGCTCAAGAATGTTTAAAGTGCATGCATACTAAACGTTGTTAACATTGTTTAAATGCGTCGGTAGAGATCCAGCTGAGGGTGAATGCACATAAAACGGGGCGAGTAGGAAATTGGAGACGTTAGAGACGTAGAGCGATGCTGTGCCGACCCACCTTTCAAGAGCATCAATTGTTGACATCTGTGCAGACTGCTAGCATGAGACTGGTGCCAACTTAACTCAGCGCTGTTTACAATGTCGAGCAGGGAACCAGTAGCCTCAATCCTAAGGGCACTGCAGCAGGCAGGTTGTTATGAGATCCTCTGCGGAGAACGGTGGATGTTAAAATGCTGTTAATACGAGGCAGATTGAAGCGCTGTCATGACTCATTACTGCAGGCAGAAACGGCGCTACTTGCTATCCGTGTGAAACTGTGATCCAGCCCACTCAAACTCGCACCATCCTCTGCATGCAGAGTGATATGCAGGGAATAAAGTCAATATTCATTCCCTTTTTAAGAAGTTACTGTGCGGTTTTTACAATTTTAATCATTCCCACGAGAACATTTTAATTCTTTTATTGATGTTTTAGACGGGTGAAATCTGGCTTTTTGTGCTTTTCTCCACCCTTGTTTTCAGTGGATCTCCCACAGTGATGCGGGCGCTCTAGCGGGCTTATTGTTTACGCAGTTTTTAGATTTTGTTTTCCATTTGTGTTCATCCAAAATAAGTTTTAACATCGCTTTCCAATAATTTGGTTGTCTACTCCTAACTACAGAGTGGCACTTACATTAATTACTTAACTGAGTAATTGATTATTTTCTTAATTATTCAGGAAGTTTTTTTTACCAACCAAATGTAATCAGAATTTAGAAGCATTTTTGGCAATGCTGCCTCACAAAGCCATAGGGCAGTCACTACATGCTTGGTTATAATTTATTTAAGAGCGGAATATGATTTTGTACCATACAAAAAATATTATACTATTGAAGGAACTATAAGATATAAAAACACCACAGTGGCTGTTATGGAGTGCACGTATGACAGCTAGACTGACGCAAAGCTAATTCACAGACTTTTTCCTCAATGTTGATGCTCCAGCATCTTAATGATAATGTACTTTGTTTTGGTGAAATTCATTTTTCATTCTGTTATTGTTAACACAGCAGAGCACTCCTCCCTTTACTCTAGAACACACACACACACACACACACACACACACACACACACACACACACACACACACACACACACACACTAATTTCTGTTCCTACAAAAACATGAATGGTGGGTCAGTAAATTGGACTTTAATTTCATAATTTCCATACAGGAAGAAGACTGAAAGATGATTCCAAGTCACAATTAACTTAAATAGAGAAACATAAGAAATAAAAGAAGCTGAAAACTCACGTTGTTTTTCTTCTATTAGTCAGATAATGATCCTCATCAAGACCAGTTAGTCAAGTTATGTTTCATTTGTAGCTCAGCAGTCAATGGTTTGGCACAAAACTAAATATACTACCTTGTTTCTTTTTTATTGAATCAAGAATTGTTTTAAATCTGAAATTGATTCTCAACCAAATTAAATTGTGAAATTACCAAACATTCCCACCCCGAATAGTAACCCTAGATAAAGTACTCATGCTACTAACTTGGTCCAGTATCTGTCTCGGGCATAATGCTTGTGACTGAAATATATTGTGATGATTACAATGACACAATGTCAAGACCTGCTGTAAGATGGATACAGTTTTGCGCAATCGTGATCTGCTCTGTTGTGATTTATCTGATGCAGCTTCACTGTGAGCTAGCCGCTACCATTCTGTGTGTGTGTGTGTGTGTGTGTGTGTGTGTGTGTGTGTGTGTGTGTGTGTGTGTGTGTGTGTGTGTGTGTGTGTGTGTGTGTGTGTGTGTGTGTGTGTGTGTGTGTGTGTGTGTGTGTGTGTGTGTGTGTGTGTGTGTGTGTGTGTGTGTGTGTGTGTGTGTGTGTGTGTGGCGCACTCACAGCAATTCAATGTAATGCTGACTCAGACCGAGTGCATCAACAGCTGCTGCCTGTTACTGAAGAGAGACGGCGGTGTGCAGAGGGAAGGGGTTTTAGAGGAGGGAGGGGCGATTGTTGGTGTGTGGGAGAGTGAGTAGGTTAGATTAAAATAGAATGGTACAGATTGGCTTTTATTCCCCATCATGCCACGCATATTGATTTGACATCATCCTATTTCAGTCTCGACAGAAGTAGTCTTTCTCAGATGCTGCCTCGTGGAGGTTGTGTTTGAAGTCTTTGTTCCTAGTTCATATCCAAGATGCCAAAACACCGGAAACTGGTCTCTATTTATAAAAGCAACTACTTTAAATCTTCTACTACTTTAAAATGTGACCTGACGATCCTATTTTTTTGTGTTTTCAGGCCCAGATCGCCTTCCTGCAGGGCGAGAGGAAAGGCCAGGAGAACTTGAAGAAGGACCTTGTGAGGAGGATCAAAATGCTGGAATATGCACTGAAGCAGGAGAGGTGAGTTCCTTCCCACCCGCCTCAGCCCACCCATAATACACACAGACACCTCAGCCATCCTGCAACAACTGCAGTATTTCCATGTTTTGCACGCTCCTAAAAATACATTCCTGCTTCTGAGAAATATGGAAAAGGGAGAAGAACAGTGTGAGATGAGTCTCACTGTTCGACAAATCAACATCTGATCATGTGTAAAAGGTTTTGCTAGATTTTCCAGCTTCCTCTTGTTTATATTCTATGCGCACCAGTCTGATGTCTCAGCTGGTGTCAGCAGAAGCAGTATTAGAGTGACAGAGAGCCCGTGAGTCCAGCTGGTGTGATGTCTCCGGACAAGAGCATGTGTTGGCATGAAGGCTTTGTTTGCTGTCGGATGCTGATGACTCGGGGGGGGGGGGGGGGGGGGGGAATTGTCTCACCACCCAAGACGAGGTCACCGTCGCAGCTTTCTTTCTCCAGTAAACCAGAAGAATGACATTCTCCTCATTCTCGTGCGCTTCAGCCCACCACCGGCACACAAAAGCTCCCTCTGGTAGCTGTGGTGATGCCCTTTGCATTTCGTTCCTCCTTGACGCTTGGCTGCACCTTGTTACAGAGGTATATCGCTGATTTCAACACATCTCTATTAATGTGAAGCCACAGAGTTTCTCATTCAAACTGTGAAGCTGTGACTACTAGTCAATGTAGCAACTCACTTGCACAACTGGGCAAGTGGTAAAAAATAATGAAACACGTTGTTTTTTCCAGAGCTGAGGATGGAAGTAGCTAAGGAGTGAGCCATCTTGTATTGTTATTTTTCCACTTTACAGCTCCTTTTTGTTGTTTTTAAATGTGCTCTTTAAATACACTAAACCTGCAATCTGGCTCCCTTCACATCTCTGTTGAGAGCACAGTACCGACGGGGCACTCGAGAGGAACCTGGTGGACTAAGTGGTGAAGACACTTGAACCCTGGAGATGTAGCTCAACATTTTGGCCACTGCCTTGCATGTGTGATTTACAGTAATGGTGTCTCTGTGTAGCCAGACTCTCAACAACAACCACAGAGGAAGAACTGCTTTGTGGACGACTCTGGTTTTGTCAGACGACTTCAAACTGGGAATGTTTGGAATTCTATGAATGCAAAGTAAAGCATTGTTTCCATGAGTGCGAGTAATCAGCAAAGTCCTTGCGGGATAAGTAGAGGTTATAGAGAAGTGAGCAGTGTGATGGGTAAGCAATGAAACTGTTGTGTGCAGATGTCTTAATCTGAGCTAGGAGCTACAAGATGTTTGTAGCTATTCAGAGCCTTAACAGGCCTGAGGTAGACGGGTGTCAGAATGTATATTTGTGCGCGTGTCGTTCCTCCAGTCGGCTCAGAGGTTAGTTACATGTTGCCGCTCTGTGAGGATCATCATCATTAGGTTTGTTGGTACAGAATCGGCCTCTGGCTGTTTCTAGTGTATATTTATCTACTTTTCTCCGGTGAAGTCTCTGCCTCGGGAACGACGCTCGTCCCACGATTACTACCGCTCTCCCCGGTTGCTAAGCAACAGGTCATGTCTCCGAAAGCAATATGAGAGAAATGTCGTTCTGAATGTAGGATGAATCCAATCTAACATGAATCTGATCTGGATGGGGGTTGCTTCCTCTGGATCACAGCGGGAGTAGTGTTGACTATGTGTGGACTAAAAGGTGTGAGCGCTCTCTTTACCACTGGGGGGGGGGGGGGGGGGGGGGGGGGGCGTTCAAAGCTTATTCAGATGCATAATGAGTTTTCTAAAATAGCTTCTTCAGATCAACCCTGTGTTTATCTGCTGACACCTTTTTTTTCCTTTTTTTCTTTCCTTCCAGAGCAAAGTACCACAAGTTAAAATATGGGACCGAGTTGAATCAAGGCGACATGAAGCCTCCGACCTATGACTCTGGTAAGTCTACGGTGACTCTACCTCCCCTCACGCTAAAGCACCGATTGTTGAGTTCACATACCTCGAGTGACGGGACTGGCATGAAGCGTTCGAAGGCTGCATTCATGTTGAATCTTGTTCGCCACAATAACGTTCCTCTCGGTGTCCTTTCCTGAAGGCAGTTGATGTTACAGTCGTACTTCACAAACACTGAGCTGCTTGAAGTAGAACAACTGTGATCCAATTGATTCAAAAGGTATTCTAGATGGAGAGCGTTCATGGCTGTACATGTTTAGGACAATCATACTTTCACTTTGATCTCTGACAAAGACACGCAATGTAAAGGCTCACCTTTTTATGAAATGTTATTTCACTTGCCTCTAGCCATGCAAATAGTTGTTTACAGCTAAACATGTGCTGCTCAAAACATTGAATATTAGCATTTAAGAAAATTCAACAGCAGTGTTTCCAGAAAATGTCTAAAACATGACCTAGTTTCAGCTCTCTGCATGGCTAGATACCACCAGACGTAAGTAAATAAAATGCACACAGTTTTACATAAGTTGAGTTTAAACTACTTCACCCACTCAAATCTTAAACATCCTAAATGTTGCTCTCACTTTTTAGTGTTCACTCTTTCCATCACAGCACCTAGTTTTACCTCGGTATCACTCTGGTGTCAGTTCACTGCCTGCTCCTTGTTATATTATTGTAGTTTAATTGGCCCTCTGATGTTCAAGTCCTCTGCCATCATTAAGTCAGATTGCGACATTTCCTCTCCTCTCTCCTCATCTCTATTCATGAGGGCTGTTCAAAGAACCCGAGCCCTTGAAGTGTTGATGAATCGGGGGGGGGGTTAGGTGGGAGAAGACGACGAGTGTGGGGGGGGGGGGTGTTTGCATGGTGGTGCACCTGCCCGCTCCTCACCCTCCTGAATTAGGCATGACCCACTTTTTGAGGCACCGTCGTCTCTCTGCCCCGCCAAATCAAGTTCCTCGACACACACACACACTCGCACCCCATCGAAATCTTCTTAACACGTCTCTCTGCTCCGCGCAAAATTCCCAGCTGACTCGCGAGTGGAGCGCTGATGTTGTTTGATATCAAAGTGAGCTTTGAATCCCATCATAGCTTGTTTTGTCAGAGCCTTCATACACATCGTGTGATGTTCTGGTTGCAGCGGGCACACACACACACACACACACACACACACACACACACACACACACACACACACGTTGTGCTTATTCTAGTAAGTCATGGGAAGTAGTCTGAGCAGAGACCCGCCATTTTGAAGGTGTCGGTATGCGTCAATAAATATCAAATGTCCTGTTGTAGCATCAAGAACAAGCCATTGCTAATGCGTTTTAAATCTCTTCTCTCTTTTTGCTGCTAGTGCTGTTGAGTACACAGTTTTAATTACAGACTGAGATGTAAATATTTGGTCTGAGGCAAGCTGTTAAAGTCACTCGTGTTGACAAATGATAACTTGGGTCCAAACATGAGCGAAAAGCTAAATGGGTTGGAGCGTAAATTCGGCAATTCTCGTGGCCACGGCTGTTTATTTGCGCAATAAAATGTAAGTGTCTTTTTCAATGGCACAATTTAAAGAGTAGCAATCCCCTCTTCCATTTAACTCTAATCCACTGACTCGCAGAAAGAAACTAAGCCCCGGGTGTGTGTAGTTGGTGTAGTTGCAGGATGCTGTGATGCAGGAATGTTTTGTCGTGTTTACAGAGTGGAAATAATGTCGGCGGCTGTGCCGTTTGTGGAGCTCTGATTTGTGTCCTCCTCTGCTGCAGATGAGACCAACGAGAATGAGTCCTCTGGATCGCTCAACAATCAGCTGTCCTGGAAACAAGGACGTCAGCTCCTCAGACAGTAAGTGTGCACTCTTAAATCCTTCTGTGACAGTCTTCAACCCAGAAAACTGAATCGCTGCACTCAAATTAACTGTATCGAGATACCAGAGTCCCGAGTTACAGGAAAACGTTGGGTAAGAGCTCCCTCACGTGGGCAGCTGCAGGCATTACCTGCTCTGTGTTTGGTTTTCTGAGGACCGTTTGGTGATCATGTCGCCTTACTCTCCAGTCTGCGTAAATACACCAGGCTTCGGCCTTTATCCCAGACACTATCAGGCAGCCTCACACATCATCTGCCCCACCATGCTGGCCAATGAGGCAGCCAATTTATTCTTGACTTTGTGTCGAGGGACAGATCAACAATGTGCAAAGACACCCCTCCCTTTCAGGCAGTCGCCTCGCTCAATTTGCTAGAGCTTCTTCTGCATCCCCACAGAGTAGGTGTGATATTTGATGAGTAGCTCTTCTTGCCTCAGCAGAGCCGATACCATCAACTAGACAACTGCCAGAGGACATGGCACCTTTGACAGTAACAAGTACTCGACTCTTCCTCATCGCTAATCATGTTGAAGTCTTTTTAGGGAAAGGAACTTATTGTTAAGAAAAGTTCATTCAATGGGCCTTTGCAGCATTATTAAAGACTTGTCTACAATGTCTCTGCATCTTCTCATCCAAACTTCCTCCATGCTACACAACACTGTACATACATATATACGTATTCCTTTCACAAAAAATGTCACTTTTAAAATTGGGTTAGACCATTTGCAACCAGGTTTAAGTTAATGACCTTGTTCCAGGTACCTGCAGGAGGTGGGCTACACAGACACCATCTTAGACGTGAAGTCCCAGCGGGTCCGAGCGCTGCTAGGACTAGCCGGGGACGGAGGCGGAAAGACGGGGGAACGGACCAGTACTGAGCCTCTGGTCAATGGGACAGACGCATCAAAGGCATTGGGCTCCAGAGGGTAAGTATTCCCCTCTTAAGCTACCTACAGACTGATCGACAACAACGCTATTACAGGTTAATTGCATGTAACACTGTGTGGGAGGGGTCTAATAAACGCTTGCTTGCGATCTGTTTAAGACTGGACGGTATAAATGTTGAGTCATATCGGATTGTGCAGGGAATGAATGTCTGGTGAACAATCAAAAAAGACAAACGGACACGTCATTAACTAGTGCATCTGCGCCGCTCTCATGTTTTAAAAATGAGGCAAAGCTCTGAATGTTATGCAGTTATGAATCCCACTGCACAAGACCCGCCCTGCTAAGAGATGATTGGTCCAAGGTTAGGCATTGACCTCGAGCAGTTGACGTCAGGATAGCCCATTGGTCACAGCGCACAGGACCTGACCAAATTAGGTTACCGCTACCTCGGCGGCCGTGGACGCCTGGCTAATCCTAGCGGTTGAAGGCCACACAGGACGGGTGTTGGCAGTGGGATTCATAATCACGCCTAAATCCAATATCATCGACCTGCAGAGCCAGAGAGCCCCCGCAGACCTACAGTTATAGACGCACGTAGTTTAGATTGATAAACTCTATCAAGGCTGCCAACAATATTAAAATTAAATTCAGTTTTTTTTTTTCCTCACCTTTCACTGAACATTTCTACGGGCCACTACATTTTCTTTGTCTACCACTTCTGAAATCTAACGCTTTAGAATTGAGTCAGTGGTACCAGACAGTAGAAATACGGAATGCATCATGTAACCTTAATCCCTAACTGTTTATCATTTAGGAATTGCTTTTTAAAAGTAATATTTATATTTTATTATAAGCCACAGCCAACATTTACCGTGTTTGGAAGGTGGCAGGTGCAAATTTCATTCCCTGAGTCCACATTTCTAGTCTTTTATTAAATAAATTGTTCAATTAATGTATTTTTTTCAATCTATACAAACATGTATTAATGAACTCAATATAGGCCAAAGACACAGTTAACCACTGTGCATCAAAACATTAAAACTCAAATTAGCTGACGCCTCATTAGGTATTCCATCGTCGATGGCAAACGACGTCGCGTTAAAATGTACTTTCAAAATATCGCTGTTTTTTCGCTTTGACACAGATTATTTTCATCCGTCTAAAACACACACCCACGTTTGCTGCTTGTGTGTTGCACTTGTGAGTGGAGTTTTTACTGATACTGTGCCTTATAGTCTGATGTGGTGCATGCGTCGTTGCTGCTTCTCAGGAAAGCGGAGCTCTCTGACAGTAGCGCTGTACTGGAGGCTTTCAAGTTCATCGAGAATGCAGCAGCCGACTTCAGCGATGACGATGATGACGAGGACAGCGAGGGCAGGGACAGGACTAACGTGGAATCCAGAACGGTAAGAAAATAGTCTGCCCTCATCTTCTGCACTCGCACAAAGTTAAGCAGAAGTTGTCTCTGTGCTATTAATAACGGTCCTCAATATTTATCTCCAGATCCTGAGGAAGAAGCCCCCGTCTTCAACAACGCCGGCCAGTATGGACACCAGTGAGGACCCTGACACAGAGGAGGCGCTGAAGGGCTTTGACTTCCTGTCCAGTCCTGACGAGATGGACACCTCGCCAGAGTCCAGAGGCAACGGGGACGGCACAGACTGGGGTGAGTCGTGGATCAGTGAGAATTGCAAGAAAAGCACTATCTCGACACCACAGACACAGTTAAAGTACGATATCGAAATGTTTATTTATTTCTTCTCTTGCACAGTGACAGGTGTGTTTATATTTTATCTACAAATTGAATGCACAAGTTTCAGAGGCACTGAAAATAACCCAATTATTTGTATGCTGTTGTCTTATAATTTGCCTGCTCGTCTGAATTTGACGTCTTCTCATAGTTTGGTGACTGTTTCACGGAGTACTCGTCATTCATATGTCACGCTGCGGTCATAAATCATGGTGTTTGGATGTTTCTCTGTTTAACCCGTAGTTTGTGATCTCTTCCACTGTGTGTTCCCATAGCCAGCCCGTGACCACAATGTCTCCTGTGTGTCGTCAAACCTACCCCCCTCTGAGTCTCACTGGTCCTTTAGACCCAAAGCCAGAAAAACAATGGGCTTGATGTCATGCTGAGGTGTTGTTTCGTATTTGAACGCGGTTTTTGACTACTTGAGTTATGTGTATACAACAATTAGATTATCACACAGATTTCACTGTGAGGATTTTATGATTCAAATGAAGGAATCCACTCACATGGCATTAACTTCCCTCCCACCACTACAATGATGAAGAAATCCTAAAAAAAAGATTAAATGAGATGGTTCTAATGAGTCACTGAGGTGTTAGTCGTCTCAAGTCTGAAAGGCCTACTACTCTCCTGGAGGCTTTAGAAACCCCCAGGAGAGAACGAGTGCTTCTTGCCCACCCTGCCGGGCCCCCTCGGGCCTCCACCAGAGCAGTTTCTCAACAGCCCCTCGGCCTGGTTTTGTTCCCCCTGTGTAGAGAAGGACGATCAAGGTCCCATTTCTGAGGCCTGGGAGGTGGACCCGGGCATGATAACCAAACTCAAGGAGCAGTACAGAAAGGAGCGCAAGGGGAAAAAGGGGGTGAAGAGTAAGTCCTGTCAGCCGATGCTGCCTCCCTCCTCCTCCTCTCTCTGTAGAGCCTGACTTTCCTGAGTTCAGCCAAAAAGCCTCAAACCAAAACCAAAACATCTTGGCTGGTTTTTTTTTCATCTCCTTCTTTAGCTGCTCCTTATTATGCCTTCTTACTTGGCACTGCTCTGTTCTTTTGTCTATCACTCCATATTGAATGTCTCCTCTTGTCTTCTAGTGAACGTGCTTCTCATACAAAGTCTGTCACCTTTATTTTCCTACCCAAACGAACTGTAATGCTTGATGCATGTTTTCTTTCTGTCCCGTTTAATGTTTTGATTTACACACGTCATCTTGTCCATACTGTCAAATATCAGAGATTAGCGTGAAAGTTAGTCGTGCTCGTGATCACAGTCATCTGTTTTCGGTATCTTCTCCAGTCGTAATAACATAATTACCACCATCTACATCCTCATCTGTCAGCCATGTTGACACTACAGTATGTTGCTGCTGCAAATTAATATCAATTACAAGCTTTTTCAGTCACTCATTGAAGTGACTCAGCTGAATACCGGCCCACTTCAGATGGAGCCTTTTACTGTGATTGAATCATGAGATCAGCAACTCTGTTCATCTCACTTTCTTCTTCATTTGATGTCAACACCACGTTTTCGATATGGCTTTCTCCTCCTCCGGTTTAAGTAGAGGGCTATTTATTTTTACATCTTCCCACTGTGTCAGTACACGTTGTGGGTGTGTGGAGGAGATCATCTGGAGGACTGTCGAGGCTGGTTATTTAGGGGCGGTTGAGCCTTCGGTACGCTACTGTTTTCACCAGTTAAGGTTTGATTCAAAGGGCCCGCTTGTCTTAAAATGCTTGTCATCATTAACTTCACATCCATACTTGGTTCACTGAATGATTCTGCTTGGGCTGAAATCCCATAAAGTCCGGCTGTATATTATATTACTCTCTCCATACAGCACACACCTGGAAATACACATGTCTCAACATCTTCTTCAATTCATCTAACAAGGACTTGCTTTTATTTCCTCTTCTTTTACACACTATCATTTATGAATTAATTTTCTTCCCTTTCAGTGCTGCTTTTCTTCCATGTCTCTTTTTCAGCTTGTACTCACAGCTTTTTAATGAAATATTTCATTGTTTTCATACTTTTGCCTCTTTGATTTCTCTCCGCTCTCCATCACTGTGTGGGTCACTTCGGTAACGCTGTTGACCTGACTCGTTAAACAGGGCCGAACCGGTCCAAGCTGCAGGACATGCTGGCTAACCTGAGGGATGCAGAGGACTTGTCCCACATGCAGCCTCCACCATCCGCCCCCCAGTCCCGGCCCAACGCGGTCCGGTTCAACGAGCACGACGGGAACCGACCGGATGAAGGTGCTCGAACAAAAACACCAGTAGACTTCAGCGATCGACTCTTTGTTAGACTTTCTTAAATTCTCTGGTTGTATATTTATTCATTTGTTCTTTGCCCAGTTGAGGCGTTGACCTTCCCGCCCACCTCAGGGAAGTCGTTCATTATGGGTGCGGACGAGGCCATGGAGAGTGAGATGGGCCTGGGGGAGCTTGCCGGACTCACCGTGGCCAACGAGGCCGACAGTCTGTCATACGATGTGAGTAGGAAGAAGCAGAATAGATCTTAAATGTCATGAGACCATTTCTCGGGGGGAAACTATTTCTGTTCATGTTCTCATGAAAAACAGACGTCCCGCCTTCCTCCTCTAATCCGCAGCAAGTCTAGCAAGTCGCATCACATGCTGAAAACTTGCCAACTGCGTGTCAAATAGCTATTTTTATCGGCAGTGTCAGGAAAGCTGCTTTGAAAGTGTAATATAGGAAGATATCAGTTTTTTTGTTTAGAACACATTAACGACTAATGTCAAAGTCACATGGCTATAAAACACACCTGCGTAGGTTGTAGCATGCTCTTTCAAAGTAACTGTGAGGAACAAGTGGTTATGAAACAGTCAGTTTAATACTGACGACTCTACACGACCTCCATAAGTTAACGAGATCATCAGCGAGAAGCTCGGCTATTTCTATACTGTAGAGTTATTCTACACCAGAAAGCCCAAATCAACACAAAATACAGTTCCTTGTAGCAGCTTTAAGATAGTGAGAGTGATTATAGTGACAGCAGACTTTCACAGAAAAAGTGGTTTAAGGATGTTTATCCTTTAAACTCACTAAGGGAGCTGTTTTGGCTCGTTTTAAAGGCTACTGATTATATGTAATAACACGGTTAATTGGATGTTGGGTTTCTGATTAGATGTCTCTTCCTCAGATTGGCAACAATAAGGATGCCATGAGAAAAACATGGAACCCCAAATTCACTCTGCGGAGTCATTTCGATGGGATTCGAGCTCTGGCCTTTCACCCTGTGGAGCCCGTCCTGGTCACTGCTTCAGAGGATCACACGCTCAAGATGTGGAACCTGCAAAAGACTGCTCCTGCCAAAAAGTAAGAATGTCTTACCACAAGTTGAATACCTCAAAACACCAGGCCGGTACCACCCAGACCGATTCCTACTGTTGGTTTTTATTTTTTCTCAGCCAAAAGGAGATAAATCAACAGCTTTAAATTGTATTTGTCGTATTGATTAGACGTCATTCCTTCCTTATTGGCTTATTGACAGCAGAGTGTCCCTTTTGTTCCCGCAGCAGCAGAGTGAACATCATTAGAGGGAAAAGTTCTGTTGTTAATAACAATCCCATCAGGAGCATAGTTCATCTTTGTTACTGCACAGTCACACGATTCAGCCCTACGCAGCCCACACACAGTCTGTAGTAATGTAACAACAGAGCAGCATAATACAGATCACTGGTACAGATCACTGGTATAACAGCAATTGTACATTAATGTATGGCTTTGTACAAATCACCGCCAATAATTTGAAATCGAATCATCGGCACATATTTAGCTGGCACAGCACAGCACTGTTGTGTTTCATGTTAATGTTAATGAACACATTGTTTGTCCACAGGAGTGCATCTTTAGATGTGGAACCAATCTACACTTTCAGGGCCCACAGGTAAAAACTCTTCACATAAATATAAACTTGTAAAATAAAATTCAGTGTTGAGAAGTTTTGCTAAATGATTTTTACTTGCACCCCAGGGGGGCTGTGCTGAGTGTGGTGATGAGCAGTTCAGGGGAGCAGTGTTTCAGCGGAGGGGTTGACGGGACTATACAGTGCTGGAACACCCCCAATCCCAACATCGACCCCTACGACTCCTACGGTAACGCCGTCAAGTGTTTTCCTTTGAATCAAGAGGATTTTTAAAATCCGGTCATGGTGACTGACTTTGATTGTCGTGGGTTTTCTGTCACAGACCCATCGATGCTGCGCGGAGCGTTGTGTGGACACACCGACTCCGTCTGGGGTCTGGTGTACAGCAGCGCACACCAGCGCCTCCTCTCCTGCTCGGCAGACGGGACTGTGAGGCTGTGGGACGCCAACACCACTTCCCCCGCCCTCGCAGTATTCAACGAAGACAAAAGTAGTGACTTCAAGCTTGTATCTTGACTTTTTCCCCCCTTAATATTTGCTTTAATTGACTAGTTAACATAAATGTATCTTTCTGTGTACAAGACCTCGGAGTTCCCTCCTCAGTAGACCTGGTGTGCAGTGATCCAGCCCACCTGGTCACATCCTTCACTAACGGGCAGATCGGCCTCTTCAACATGGAGACCCGCCAGCTGGTCCTCAGTCTCGAGTCCAATTTGGAGCCGGGTAAGTTGTGCCAGATGAAAGGCTGCAGCATTTAGACCGATCAGTAAAATTCTCCATTGATTTCCAGGCTTCTGATAATAAAACACACTGTATAACACTTGTTGAAGTCAATCATGACGTTGAAGTGGAGTCGGTTATGTGCTATCAGAGAATATGCCTCTTGAGTAACATCTGGTGGCAGCTGTAGGAAAGTAAATTATTAACAGACTCTGATCCACGGATGTTTTTCTGTTTTATTGTCATATTTGGTTTGATTTACAAAGATTACTAACAGTTAGGTCACTAACACACTACTTCACACCTAACTGTGCGTATCAAAACAATGTAAAGATCAGGTTTTTTGTTGCTAATGATTTCATTCAAATTGTCAGTTGGTATAAGTCGTCTAATGTTGCTGCTGTTTTGAACCAGGCACTCCCTGTCAGATCAATAAGGTCCTCAGCCACCCGACTCTTCCCATCACCATCACTGCAGAAGAGGACAGACACATCAAGTTCTTTGACAACAACAGCGGGAAAATGATTCACTCCATGGTGGCTCACCTAGATGCTGTCACGAGCTTAGCCGTAGACCCGAATGGACTTTATCTCATGTCCGGCAGTAAGTACCTCCTAACCTGTGCCCCCTTGTGCTTCGTCTTACATCACCGTTTTCCCTTTATGCATTAGTTCGTTGATAGGTTCTCAACCCAGCAGTGACTGTGAGTGATATGTGAAAGTCTTTGCTCAACAATGACTGTGTATCATCGCGTTGTTTTTTCTTAATGATGTTATACAGTAGTTAATAGTGTCCACATGGTGAGTGACAGCCGTGGCTGTTGTTGATACGTACGTCTGCCGGGTCCATTCTCATGAATACGATATCTCAGAACGGCTGGAGAGAATTTCTTCAAATGTATAAGATACTGTAAGATGAACTGATTTTGGAGGTCAAAGGTCCTGGTCACTGACCTCACGTCTATCCCATTCCCGTGATATCTTGAGCGAATTTCTTAAAATGAGTCTCTAACGTCTACTTACACTCGGGGATGAACTGATTAGAACTCCAAACTAATTGTGACAATTTCACACAAATGTCGAAGTGATGATATTTGGGACAAACATGGATGTAAAGTGCAATGTGACTGAATGGCGGAGGCACACAGCCGTGATTCAAAAGAAAATCTATATATTTTTTCATTAGCCTGAAAAGCTTAATATGTGGACGTACAATGTGTGTAACAGTAGCAATATAACTTGTTTCTGCAGCAGGTGTATGAAAGAAATGACTAGTTGAGTCACAGAGTGAACATGTCCTGTAAAGGTCAATGCCTCTGATAATTACAGCACATTCATGTACAGTCTGATCTCAGTAACAGAACTCACCCACAGCCAAGAAGAAGGCTGATGTTCATCACTGAATATTCTAAATCCACTTTTATATAAGAGTCCTGAACACTGTCACAACAAACTACCAATTTTAACATTTTTAAACTTTTTCAACAACATGTCAAAGTAAAGCCATTCTGACACCTCACTTTTAATGATAAGGTAACTGAGGTTTTCCAGACACCATATTGCCACCAAAGGCAAGTCTTTTTTCCAAGTTCTAGGAGAAACTGGTCCATGCTCATGTAATTGCTCTTCCCCTACCACTTGTAACTCGTCATGTCCTCTGCAGGTCACGACTGCTCAATCCGTCTGTGGAACCTGGAGAGTAAAACCTGCATCCAGGAGTTCACGGCTCACAGAAAGAAGTTCGAGGAGTCGATCCACGACGTGGCGTTTCATCCGTCTAAATGCTACATCGCCAGCGCCGGGGCGGATGCTCTCGCTAAAGTGTTTGTATGACGTGGAGCTGCGTGTCTCCCTGCAGCCCCGCTCTCTGACTCCGCCTCCCCATGATCAGGGACCAATAGAGACACAGGAGGGGGAAAGACCTTCAGGCATGGGTCCAGTCCCACCTCTCACAGCCCACTGGTTTCCTGTCAGACTGGTAGACTATGTAGCCGCCAGCCTCAAACGGGGCGTGACTCTCCATAAAGAGGGTCGGCAGGGAGGCAAGTAAGGAGGACTCCATCTACCATCCAGGCAGGCCTGGGTGTGACCGGCCACAGCGCCCCCCCCCCCCCCCCCCCCACCCTCACCCCCGGACAGACTTAAACTCAACCTCCGTAGCTAGGAGGCTCAGGACAAGTGTTAGTGTGGAGTGGAGAAATGAGGTTTCAAGCCGGTCTTCTGTGACTTCACGCTCATCCCAAATCCCTCTGGCCCTCGACCTTCCCGCTCAGACAAACCAGGTCCGGACCCTTTACTCCAAGTCAGGTTTTTGTGTTTTGTCGTTCCAGAAATGTGGGGCCTGAAGGCTCGCTGGAGCTGTCGTGGAAGCCTCTCACTTCTTCTTCTCTGCTTCCCAGACTGACTCTTGCTTGCTGGCCTGCCTTTATTTTCCTTTTTAAAACACGTATTGACAAATGTGCCTTTGCTTTAAAAAAAGGTCTTGGAAAATGTTATTTTAACGAGCTTGTTTTTGGGGGAACAGGGAGGGAGTGGACAAGTGGAGCAGGTTGTCACAATGTTGTTGATTTTAACATTGGATGTAAAATTACAAATGCTTATAATAAACAAAATATATATTCAGTCTTAAAATTTACTGTGCAGCGTGAGTTTGAGTGCTCCTTTTTGATAAGTGTGGTTGGGGAATCAATTGTGTCCGTTTCACTGCAAAGCTGGTAGAGTGATACAGACCATTAAGTAAAATGCCTGTTTGTTCAATTCAAGTAACTGTACACTTTAGAAATAAGATTACAAGCATACGTGTCCAAAGTAAACCATCTTGGTTATATAATTACAATTCAAACTTGGTTCCTTTTTAGGATGAACTAATTGATTTGGGCCAGTTTGCTCCTGTGTGAATTGAATGGCTTGTACTGTATGTAGTTTTCCCCAATTGTGCGGACATGCTCGACTACAATGTGATGTATCATGTCCAGATATATACAGTAGTCCAGTGTTTAGCAGGAAAGTAGTTCTGTACTGTGGCACTACTTTGAAATACTGAGTTAACCATCCTCCACAGACGAGACAAATGTCCGGGCAAATAACAGTTTACTGTGAACTGTGGACGAAACAATCCGGGGGGCAAAACAAGTCAATCACGATGTCGTACGTGTCGAGTACAGCTTCAAATGAGCCATTTTCTCAGTCACTGGTTTGTATATGAAAAGTATGTTCAAAATAAAACCTGCTGTAAAATGTTAACTGGGCTCTGATGTTGGTCATTTGACAAACTAAATGTGGTCGTCAGTGCAGATCAGTGGTTCTCTTGAGTGTGTTACGCTAAAAGCTACAACTTGATCCTTGTTTTGTTTTTTTAATCCTATATTTGTTTACACTTAAACAAATTGGCACTATTACATTTATGCCAAATTAGCTATTAGCTATTTCTGCTTGCAGTGTACATAAGGATGAACACACAACTGTCACTGGATTACTTTGATACTTAAGAAAAGTTAAAGCGTGATGAGTTTTTCTATGATTTTTAAATGTATAATTATTTTAAATAAGATAATGATATCCATGGAAAGTGCAAGTTGAATCTAAACACATCTTTATCATGTCTGTGTGTCCAGAATCGACTGAGTTAAGAATCTGGGAAGGAGAGTGATTTTTGGATCATCAAAACATTCAGGAGGAGACGGCGTTAAGTTCTCTTTATTTTATTAAAAATTGCAACAAACAAAAAAAAATGGGATCAATTCTGAACATTATAAGCGAAAGGCTTTTAATATGCATATGTACAAACAGGATATGACAGGAAGAAAATCATAAATACTCTTTCATCAAAACTGAGAAATGCCTGCAACGTTAGAAGCAACCACACTGTTAAAAAAACACCAGAGTGACGCGATGAACTGCTTTCACTCTTTACAAAGATATACAAGCTCCTCTTTCCTCACACAAGTCCAATCCTTTGTTCCGTGTTGTTGATTTGACCTTTCACATAATCCTTATTTCAGCTACCACTCATACCAACAGCAACATCAGCACCATGAGAGGAACTTTAACAATGTCCCTACTATCACATCTCTCCTATTAGGAAGATTAATATGCACCAATTCTAAGAAAGTGTATCCTCTTTACAGAGAATTGTATAAAAAGCACCATATTATTAAGTTTATGAAGTATGTTAAGCCAGAAGAGGAAGTGCTAGGCATGCTTTAAATCTACAATTGCAAGCACCATATCCCAGTAAGGTAGCTTAATGTTTGTTAGTGTGAACCACTTCATAATAAGGCATCCTTTGTAAAGGTTCTGTAAGATGTATTTGAGTGCTTTTACTTTTGGGTTGCCAAAACTCCCTTTGGCTCCTCCACCATGCCGCCTGCTTCTACATGTTTGTATAGTTAGCAGAGGTCATCAAATATTCAGTTAGTAAACAATTCAAAGTTGCTAAAAACTTTGGTCCAGATGTTCAGCTCTTTTACAGAAGGTCAGGGGTCAACTAAAAAGGGAAATAAAAAGCTAAAAAAGTTTCATGTCGGGGGATATTTCACAAACCTAACATTAATAAAAACCCTTATTTACAACTTATAAACCTAAAACTTATAAAGGATGACTTATTAAATGATTAGTAATAATCTGTTCTCTTCATGGCACCAACAGAGAACAGGCACCACAGTAAACGTGAGATGTCAATACGT
Organism: Anarhichas minor; assembly: GCF_050575085.1. Classification (NCBI taxonomy): domain Eukaryota; kingdom Metazoa; phylum Chordata; class Actinopteri; order Perciformes; family Anarhichadidae; genus Anarhichas; species Anarhichas minor. The sequence goes on from NW_027466504.1 coordinate 8,813,256, forward strand.
CACTGTGACTGCAAACCCTTTACCGTTAGCACCGTATGCGGATTCACTTTAAGAACCCACTATCCTCACCTAAATTCAAAACCCCTCCCTGTTCAAATATGGGACGCTGCAGCCAATCCAGCGCCGCCATCTGGGCAACAGAGTGAGTCAATTTACAAACGGTGTTCTGTTAAGACGGCCCAGGATCTCCCCTCCCCTCCTCCCGTCTGGCCTCAGTTCCTGGGCTGGGAGTTGAACTCCTGGCAGATGTTGCTGATGATCTTGGGTACAAATTTGTAGAGGTTGTCGAACTCGTCCACGAAGAAGGAGTGCTCCTTGTCGGGGTCTGTGGCGATGTACTCCAGCTCATCCTGGGCTGCCCAGGCAATGCCGATGGAGTAGGCGATCACACCTAGATCACAAGGAGGGACAGCAGATTACACAGACAGACTTCACATGTGTTGTTTTACCTCAAACACACAACCTCACAGTGGACGGAGTGACACAGTGAGACAATTATGTTGTTGATTCTGGTTCAAAGCCTGTTTCCGCTTAAGTATTTAAAAGTCTAGTTTTAGATTATTATCATGCGTTCAATATTTTATTTAGTGAGGTAAAAATGTTTTATAAATACAAGGAAATAATCACTGCTTGACTGAACCTTATCTCCCTAAAGTCTCTAAAGTCTTGACCTCTAACCTTGACTGTGGACAGCCAGTGCAGGAACCCTGACGTCATCATAGGAGCGCCCATCTGTAATGACAATCATGATCTTGCGTTTGTTGGGTTTGGACTTGCTGAACAGCTGCTCCGCAGCGTAGGTGATGGCGGCACCGGTGCTCGTCCCGCCGCTCCAGTAGTTGATGCGTTTGATGGCGTTCAGCAGCTCGGCCTTGTTGTTGTACTGGCCGAAGCCCAACTCCAGCCTCTGCTCGTAGGTGTACTGCACAGCTCCGACCCTCGTGTCGGTGTCAGAGATCTCGAACTCCCGCGTGATGTTGGCCACAAACTGCAGCACCGTGCGGAAGTTTCCGGTTCCCACGCTGCTGGAGCCGTCGATGACGAAGGCGATGTCGGCGGCGTTGAGGCAGGTTTTGCTGCACATCAGGCGGTCTGTGTCGCACACTCTCTTCACCAGGGGCTGCACGGCCTTCCTCAGAGCAAACCAGCTGGTCACGGGCAGGGAGAAGAAGCCGTTGGTCCGACACACAGCCTGTGGGGTGAAGGGCACACTTTGTTTCAAAACCGGCGTGTTTAATCAAAGCATTGACACGCCTCTGTGACAGTACTCCACCTTGTCAACAAAGTTGGTCTCAACCAGGTTTTGTTTCTCGTTGTCATCGGGGCCCTCGATGGTGACGAAGAATATGTTGATGCCAGACTCGCGAGCGAGCCGAGAGGCCTCCTCCACCTTGTCAGTGGGCCAGCCGTCCACCAGCACCACGGCGACGTTGGGAGCTGCTCCTCGGTTTCCATTGGCGTCACTGAAGTAGTGCTTGTTGATGTAAGAGAGGGCCTTTCCTGTCAGTGCACCAGGGGGCAGCAGGAAGACTGTTAACATTATGCTACAGCCACTCTCTGTACAAGCCTGTGGTTGAAATGCAGGAATGCATTCAGGATGAGACTAGATGAGAGAGAAGAACCAATCTGTTGTTCGCAAAGTTCTTACGCAACCAATGAATACAAATACACATGGACTGTAGAGTATAAAATGAAACAAAATGACAATATATATATATATATATATATATATATATATATATATACACATGTTTTGAAAGTGCTCATTATGTACATTCAGTGGACTGAGTTTTTTCGAAGCTATTCCTAAATAATATGTGTAGAAGCAACCTTCCTAAAAAAAATACTGTATGCAGCATAAACACTTTACATGGTAGTGTACAAATATACACATGTGCTTTAAACGTACATCATCACAAAAATAGTGATATCCTATCATTTAGTCCGTCCTTGTGTCGTTGGTGGTCTACACCATGGCAGAGCAGGAGAGGCCCTGTCGGAGACCTCAACCTCTCACACTCGTATGATTAAAGAGCACTTCTGGGCAAAAACGCAAACAACACTATTTGTACGTGGATGCAAAATTTAGCAAGTTTATAAAGACACATGTGGCAGTGGATGCATCATGCTGACGCACCAACCAAAGCAGAAAAACAGCACTCTGAGAGCTGACCCCCACGGACTGGTAAAACCAAATGCTTTTTGGTCAGCGCAGAAGGAAAACAAGGCTCACAGACGCAGGACTATAATTTAGCTCACAGTGTCTCGCGGCAAATTTAGATTTAATTCTATCCCTGCATGTCAAAATGTGCCTGGGTAGTAGACCATGTGATAATTGCACCTCTTTCACTTTCACACTTGCATTTGGTGGCATTTACTGTACCTGGCAGCTAACAGCGGGTCACTCACCTACATTGGAGAGGCCTCCCTTCTGCCCAATCTTTTCTATGGCTGACTTCACCTCTCTGGAGTTGGAGTAAGACCTCAGACTGATCTCTGTCACAGCGTCATCCCTTCAGACAAAAACAACGAGTAATCACATTGTTTCCTTATCTCATAACTGGTTCACAGTAACACGACAGGAGCAGTGCGGTTACCCGTATTGGATGACGCCCATCATGGGTCCAGCCACACCCACGCTGATGACCTGAGCCACCTCAGACAGGAAGTCCTTCTGGATCTTAAAGCGCCTCTTCCCAATGCTCCAGCTCCCGTCCATCAGGAAGGCCAGGTCCACCATACAATCTGCAAAATCATGTGTTTGGTAAATCAGTTATTACAGGTTCAATGCGTGACATTTGTTAGAACATGCAGCAGTCATAGCAGTCATGCTATGCCTGCTGCATGACATGGGTGGTTCATGCTCTTTCACTGATTGACAATCGTTGTTGGAACATAGCATTGAGCTAGCAAAGGCAGGGAAGAAGACAATTGCTAGCTAGCAAACATGTACGAAAACAATGTATTTAATGCAAATTGTCTTTGTAAGTGTTTTATGAAGAACAAAATCATTAAACACATTTGTTGGGTCTCAAGGATACATAGGTTTTGGTGAGAAACACTGAATGTAAACAAATCTGTTCGTTTAATGCGCGCCATTAGGGTTCGTTTAATGCGCGCCACAGAATTTGACGCCGCGACTATGAAACAAATGCTCTGTCCCAATTTTCACCAGGATTGTCAAAATCCAAAGATGCAATAAACAAACATTTTTTTGTGAATAGTGGCTTTTAAAAAGTGTGAAGGACATACTTGGGTCTCCTTGTGATGACACAACCTCAGGTGCTCTGGGTGCAGGTTCCTGCTCCCTCACGTTGAAGCCTGAAAATGAAAAAACACACAAGTCTGCTTTTCTGCTAAAATCTGCTTTTCAGGCTTTATACTGTAAAGAATACTTTCCCCACATTTCACTGGACCTTTAATAATCATTGACATATGCATTCTCAAAATTATTGAAGTCCAAACCCTTGTAATCACAAGAGAAATCTTAAGAGAAAGGGTCAGTCGAAGTTGTCTCAGTTTGTTTGGTTAAATGTCCATTGAACATGAATGGTAATGGTGAATGGACTTGTACTTGTACAGCGCTTTGTCTTTCGCTAACTCAAAGCACTTTTACACTACATGTCCTTCACTCATTCACTCATTTACCCATTCATACACCGATATGAATTATGCCATCAGGACAATCTAATCAATCACACGCACACATACACAATTTGGGGTTAGGTGTCTTGCCCAAGGACACATCGACATGAACTAGCGGAGCTGGGGATTGAACCATCAATCCTCTGATTGACGACCCGCTCTAACATTGAGCCGCATGACACATTCCCAGCCATCCACTTTCTAGAGACCCCAAATGTTTGCTTGTATCTGTTGTGGCAATAAGTATGCCAAAAAGGAACTGATTTTATCCTCAAGCAACCACCGTGCCATTTGACTCCGAATCCCTTCAATTACAGGCTCAGCAGAAACCCAGATGTTTTTTTCCCTTGGATGGCCTCGGTTTGGTTACTGACAGTCTGAACTGAGAACTTAGTGGCAAAGTGACTCTTTTGGTGCACAGAGAGGAGTAGTGCAAGCGGTCTTACCTGATTCATAAGGATTTGTGTCTGGCTTCCAAGCGTCCACTGGCTCCACTGCATAGATGATATCATACAAGCTCAGCATTAGCACATTTCTATCACGAAGCAGCACGTAAGAACTAATGGTGGCTACATCGAAAGGTCGATTTCTTTGTCATCCTTTTTGTAAGTTCTACTCATCAGAAGGCTAAAGCCGCAGCAGTTAGGAAAACCTTACAACTCACTGAATAGCAGAGCGAATGACAGAAAGGAGTAGGATTGCTTTGTAGATGCTATTTGATGTGTCTGATGCTTTCCTGGATACAAACCATGGTAACCACTGCTCACCTCTAGTTTGGGTTGTATCCAATGGCACTTTACGGTGGCCATCTGAGTCAGTGGAGCGAGGCACTAAAAGTGAAGACATTGTCAGTGAGACTGTGACACATGTGAATCAAATGTAAACACGTCATGGTGTTACAGCGTGCTCCCATCAGCTCCATGGTATTTTTGCGGCTGTGTCATCAAACAGATGGAACCACGGACGGTCTTCTGAAAGAGTGGGTTTTTTTGCATGCTCTTTTGTGTGTTTTTTCAAAGGGCCATATTGTAATCTAATGTTAAGACTGTGACAAAAAACAAATTCCACTTAATGGAATAGTTCAACATAAATACGTGGATTAGATTTCTTGCCGAGAGTTAGACGAGTCAGAATGACATCGACACGGCCCATTTAAACACTAAATGAAACAAGATGGAAACTAAACTAGTCCTGTGTTAGAACATAAAATGGGAATATGAGAGTGTGGTCGGGTCCGGGAAGGTGTGTCACTGAGAGAAAACACTCAAACAGGTTTGGCATCCACAAAATTGCAATCTGTACATATGACAATATATAAAAACCTGAACCCAAAGACTTGTTAGTTCCCAGTAAAAAGAATATAAAAAGCACTTACGGTACGGTCCAAAGTTATAAAACCAGCGCTCATATTCTGAGATATCAGGCCTGTGATCCCGAGCTAGAGGAGGACGTTGTGACACCTGTTAGTATTCCCACAATGAACCTCAGAGGGAAAACCACACATTTCCATGGTTGTGATTGGTCACACAACCAATCCCATACCAGTGAAAACAACGGCTTTGTGCAGAATTATCACTCACAGTGTCTCTCTCTCTCTCTCTCTCTCTCTCACTTTCACTCACATGCACACAATAATAATATAATGCTCTTCTCCTCTGCACTTCACAGGACTCTCTCACATGGCAGGCAGATGGCATGTAAAGACAACGTCCGGAGAGACACATTGCATGTACTCCCAGATGGAGCCAAGTCAAAACATACATGGTCAGCAGATACCTCACTCTGTCAGTGACACGGGCATGCTATGTTTGCACATGCAACACAAATGGACGCAAGGTGTAGCAACCTGCCGCTATGAAGGGGGGGGCAGCGCACACCAAACTGTGGTGCGGTGCTGCCTTAGACCGTGATTTACCTGTAATCTCAGGTGTGTCCGTCTCACTCCACGTGTATCCTGAGTCTGGAGCTGCATAACTAACATCTGAACGTACAGCAGAAAAGGTGGAGGCATCAGCAGTTACAAGAGTTACATGTAAGGTATTTAATGCTGACTTATGACTAATGATGCACCCATAGGCCTCTGCTGGACTTTGTCTTTAGTGCTAATTAACAAATGTTAAAAATAGTTAACTAAGATGGTAAACATGATAGTTGAGTGTCGTTAACGGATCCGTGATTATGAACCCCCCCTTCCACCGTTAATCCATGATAATGTTACTTTGTGAACAAGAAATCTGTGTTGAAATGGGAAGAGAAGAGCTACTAACGTTGGCAGCGCGTGAACTAACAGTTATCGTACGGAGGTTTCAGTGACTTTATGGTGCGTTCAAGCTTTACTTAGTAAAACAGAGTATTGGGAAAAGTTGAATTATAACGTTATCATGATGTGTTCCAATGTAAACTTGTAAAATGTAGTTTTTATGACCTGAACATACTCACACTAGCTTTAGGCAGCTTGTAATGCATAATTTAAAACTACTAATGGCAAGATTTTTTTTAATCAATACAAATTTGTTAGAAAATAAGAAAATAACAGTTGATGAGGGTGATGAAAAAGTTGAATCTGGAGCCTTGTACACCAGCTGCATTTACATTTGTATTAGAATAAGCATATAAATTGTTAAAGAAGAATGATCTTATTTTGTGGTTGGTGTACCTGCTGGTTGTCGAGCTTCTGGGAACCAATCAGGACGAGGTAAGGAGGGAGGCGCCCAATCCCTTCTGGGAAAAGCTGTGCAGGGGAAGATTAGAAAGCTGTGTTCAGGACACGCATAGAGGAGGAGCATACTTGTGACCTCCACTAAACCTGCCATGTTATTAGTGGGGTATGCACAAGATGTTCAGCCTCTAGTCTGACACTAAACATACAGTAGTCAGTCAGACAGTGACTGAGCTGACTAAAGGTTGTTTTAGTGAAGTTTAGCCTCACTCTCTTTGAGGGTAGAGAGACAGAGGAAACCCACCTCTCAGGGAAAATAAGTTTTCCAATTTTTCTGTTTTCTCCCTGCTGCTCTTGGAAACACAGTTTGTTGACACAGACTCAAAGTTTAAACTTGAAACGTGGCAAACACACCAGGCTCTTTAATTGGCCAGACTCTTGCATGGCCTGAAGTTAATCGAAATGTGATTGAACACCAGAAGTCCAAACAGCTGAGCAAAACCGTAACAGTGCATGGCATCTGTCTAAACTGACTGAGCCATGACAACACACTTCAGTTAACCCCTCCCTGTGGTGGATTGGTAGCTTACACAAACACACAGCCTGGGCTCTGAGATTCCCATCCAGTGGCAGCAAGAGAGCAGGGCCTTTGTTGACCGGGTCGGGCTGGGAGAGACCAGCCAGCGGCTCAGCGAAGCGTGAGAGTATTATTCTAAAGTTGGTGTCAAACTAGGGACAGTGTAGATAGTAGGACGCAGAGATTAGCCTAATCTGCTGCTGGTCCAAGGCCCAGCGCTATACAGCAGACAGTGGTGTTATTTTTTCTGATGAAACTGGTGCTTTAAAAGGATTGAGTTTAACTCTCCTGATCAGAGCCACTTCAGTGGTCACTGCGGCCAGAAGGTCAGACCGGGATCGGGGACACTGATCCTCACCTTGGGTTGCTGCTCAGTCTGCAATATGTTTGCAGGAGAGTTGGTAATATGCAATTTCTCTGAAAGCCATAAAACATTTTCACGCCAACGAAAAGAATCTCAACATGTGTTACAAAGGTTTTTTTTATGAATCTTTGTGGTTGTCATGTGGGCATATCTCATTACAAATGTAAAGCTCAACAGGGTCATAACATTTCCAGAAAGCTGAGTAGTAAATGTGAACATCTGTTCGGGTGGCAAAGCAACTGGGGAGAAAACCCTTCAACTCATAAACTCCAAAGCCGGCAAGCATAGACCCTGCTGGAGTATCGGCGAAAAAGAAATTGAATCCCTGCCGGCTCCAGTGGCGCTGCTGTGTAGCTGATCCTCACCTCTGACCTCTGACCTTAAGCTTGAAGAATTTCCCTAAGGGGTCCTATAAAGTCTCACATTATTATCCACAAGCTGCCGATCTGAATAGCTGTTCTCTGCACTGACCAGATACTTTAAATATGCTCAGCAGAAACAGGTTCGCCAGATAAACGATGCACTAGCTTGAAACAGCTTACACTGCATAATAGAAATCCTATCATACAATCAACCGTCATTTAAATGGATGCAGCCCTGTCTAATTTTAGGGATATATGGTTTTGCATTCCACAGAAGCAAAAACAGAAGCGTATTCTTCAGCGAGCCAAACCGAGTCTGGGTTGAATGTCGAGAGCTTTCTATTCTTGACAGGCTGGAGATTGGGCCCAGATCCTGCAGCGCTGTGGATCGGGCCATGTACGTCTCTCTGGGAGCAGCATCGCGCCACTTGGTGCTGCTGCTTTGATCTCTCTCTCCCTCTCTGCAAGCTTTTACAAGGGAGGGGAAGAGGCCAGCCCAGATGGGATCTGTGATAAGATGTTATTACAGTACCGACGGAGCGCCTTTCTCATCGTGGTCTTATCTCAAAGAGAGAGTCGAGAGTTTGCTGGTGACTCAGAATAGTGGAGATGGGGTGCAAGGTGAATTCAGGATGATGATATCACATCATCGCTCATCTCTGAGGCGTACTGACATACTCTCTGCTCAATTTTTCATGTGGGGTTTAGTGGAAATATGTAATTGTATTTCTGTAAAGTTGAACCAAAGCATCTCACAGAGGGTTAGTGAACACCCGGGGTTTTATTGCCCTCGTTCCTGTTTGATCAGACCTGTCTACTTCTCTACGTCAGTGTCGAGAACTGCTAGGACAGTTTGGGATGTCCTGCTCAAGGTCTGGAGATACTTACCGGGGTTTGACTGGCTCATGGTTGGAGTCCTCTCGGGTGAAGCTGGCTGAACCCTGTTAAAAGCTGTTTGTAGCAATAAGAAACAGGCAGATAGAAGAAGAAGAACGGAAAAGGAGAGGGGGGGGGGGGGGGGGAGAGAGTTTCAGTTCAGGGGCTCCATCCACAAATGTAGCCCAGCTGTTTCGCTTTGAGTGAACTTGAAGGCATTGTCTCCGCAGCATGATATCAAAAACAAAAGGAGATATGCTGGGCGTATTTACAGGCCTTAACTCAGCTTCATTTGCCTTTTCATCTTAGCAAATGAAAACAGGAACAAGAGGATGTGCCCGATGACAGAGAACAGTGGTTATCGTGAAAGGAATGTTAGATGAGACGCTTGATGGAGTGGATTAGTGGTGACCCTGGGGTGAAGATCACAGGAGCTTATGGGTTTGGATACGAGGTCAGACTTACAGCAGTCTTCGTTTTCGGGATTCTTGTTCCAACAAAGTCATCTGTCCCCCCCCCTGAAGCCCTTGACCCACATTCCCTGTCAGTCCCACCTGTTTGTTACTCTGTTTCTGTGTGTGTTAATGATGAGGCTGACCTGGGGCAACTGGAGAGGATGGTTGTCTCCTGATAGCCGACCCTGCCTCCGGTCTGCGCAGACCTGGGCCCAAGATGTGGAGACAAACGTATTCATTACGAGGCAACATGTAACGACACTCGTCCTTTGTATGTGCACTGACAGTAAACATGGAGCACACTAAAAACACTAGGTTAAAAATTGACCTTGAAAGACAACAGAACAGATGTTCCGCTTCAATAGAACAATCTGGTCCGGCACTGTGTTAGAAAACTAGTAAAAGCCTTTTAAAGCAGCAGTGCGTGTACCGAACAGAGATGCCATGCAGAGTTTACATGTATCGGTACAAAAGGAAGACAGGGCAAAGAGCAAATGTTGAGATGGTTTTATGGTTAAGGTAGAATGAAAAGAAGACATGAGGAAGTTTAAAGCTTGGTTTACCTGCACTGGCACGTTGTGGGAATCTATTTGGATAGGCACTTCCTCTGAATACTTTGAAGAAATGTCATGGTTTAGTTTTGTGATATGGGCTGTGAGAGACTTTCCAAGAGCAGCAGAATCAGTAAAAGTATTGACATACCTTGGCTGGGTCTCTTTCCTTGCTCATTCTGTGACTGTCCTATCCCAGTGTGAGTGTGGGCAAATTTAGACAAACACATTTTAATGTAAATACAACATCTTGGTTTTGGATTAAGTATAAACCAATCACCCAGGTCATGGTTTTACTGTTTTACTTTTTTGGCTTAAAACAAGTGAACTGAACTGATTTCCATTATTAGATACACAAGTTGTGCCGTTAAACTAACATCAAAACCTTGAATACAGAATATACCATTCATTTTAATGCACACTTTTCCCAAAGGACTAATGTACTGCAAACACCCCATGCTTGATGTAGACATTTATTCCGGCATACATCCCAGTGCAAAGCAACACCCCCCGTACCCTCATGCCACCCCCACAACCCCTCTTTGCTTTGTTTCACTTACTTGAGGCAAGGTATGGGTGACTGCTGCCTGGATAGAAGAAAGACAAATGGGGTGCCAATATAGAAAGGAGAGAGATAATGTTACAGAAAATGAAAGAGAAAGATGGTCGGGAGGTTGTCTGGCACGCCGCCCATCTCATTCACACACATACCTTAAGATATTGCAGCATTGTCTACTCACTGTAGCTGCATTTCCATCCAAAACAGGGCCGATGACTCGCAGTGATTACTGTCTGATAATGTTTTCATTTAATAAGAGCGATGAAAGGTCTGGTGATCAAGTGTACAGTGAAGTCAGTCAAGCAACTGAGCGGCACCGTGCAAACTTCATCACAGACCAGCTGTAATTTGTCATAATTTGCAGTTGTGACTTGTAATTACCAGCTACAATCATTCATCTTCATCACTCCGTGTCACACAAATGAAAGCTTGTTCTGGCGAACAGCATTTCTAGCTACAAGCTGCTAATGTTAGTTAGATGTCAGCTAGGCGGCACACTGGCTGCGGCGGATCTTTCTGTGTGGATCGGTATTATTGGATCATTAGCAGCATCCTGCATCCAATTAAATACACAATCCGCATACACGGATCCAGAAGAGAATTAGCTTTTTGTACATATGTATGCAAAAAACGATTTAAGCGTGTGTTTGTTTAAATCACCTGCATCCCTAACTTTATGGACAGCAGCACGAGGCTTGGTAGTAGTTGTGGTGGTGGTGGTGGTAGTGGTTGGAGCCAGTGTGGTGGTGGTGGTGGTGGGCTCAGGTGTAGTAGTTGTGGTGGGTTCAGGTGCTGTAGTCGTAGGCAGCGCTGTGGTGACCGCGGGGGATATGGCCTCCTTTTGACCTGAAAGGAGACTGATTAAGGCGGTCGTGTACAAGATGGATGGACAGGGAGGAAGAGCGTCGACAGTAACCTCTGCGTTGTAATGCATTCTTGACATTCTTCACCAGACTGCAGCACTACGACTCCCCATTCATCCTGAGCGCAGTTCAACATGCCAGACTCAAGCGCAGGGACATTTGTGTACGTAGTAACCTTTTGTCCTCAGAAGGTGTACCAGATGTCTGGGTTAAAACTGAGCAAAAACTGTCTGAAAAGTGAAATGCTGTTGATAAAAACATTTTAAACATTTCATGTTTCAACCAAATTTCTCTGTTTCAACCAAATACATATTTTTTGTTCATTGCTTACTGGATCCTAATCAGATTGTCCTAACTAAATGCAATGCTGGAAAATTCATATTAACGTGAAAGATGCATGATGTGAGTGTATAAATAACCGTCCTCTCACTCGTTTTCACGTAGGTTGGTCTTGAGGGGACGTAGTCCAGAGTAGATGGGTAGATCACTCCTCTCTTGGGCTTCCCCACTGAAACACAGCAGATCCAGCTGTTGGTTGGAGTGTGTCTCTAAATAACTGTGCTTAACATGGTTTACTTCATTATTAATACCTGAGATGACGAACGACTCCCTCCACTTGGGTAGAGACAGAGAGCGCACTCCATTGGAATTACTGCCTTTGTAGATGTTCTGCCCCGCCATCTTCCTAACTATCACCTTTCCTCCTGTGTTGGTGAGGACGCCACTGTGGACACAAAATGTTTTCTCGGATATTATATATATATATATCAAAAGGCTACTTTGACTGCCGTAAAGCGCTTTATTTGACATTCATCACTCCGCTGTTAACCTGTGGATGGCTGCGTTGCAGATGCTGGAGATGGAGGCGAACACGCCTGTCCCATAGACTTGCTGCTTTGTCTCCTTACAGTGTGCGGGACATTTGGCTATGAACTCTGGGAGATTGATCTTTCCTGCTCTGACATCACACTCTATGGCTGGAACAACTGTGGAGAGAAGAAGAAGTAGAGCAGGATGGTGGAAGACAAAATATTAGACAGGTCAGGATTGTTGTTTAGATGCTGAAATGACATATAACCAATGTTTCGATAGCAGTTTAGTTAGAGCTGGAACAATTAGTCAATTAATTGATGAATCAATTGGCAGGAAAATCAAAGAATTCTCAAGCAAAAATGAAAACGTATTCAAGAATTGCATTTTCTCTATCATAAGGTCTATTTTTTGTTCTGTTTCCAGCCTATGAATGAATCTTGAAAGCTTTTACACAATGAAGTGATTTAGAAAGTCTATATTTTTGGAATAAGTGAATTTAAAGAGACTGCAGTGGAGACAATAACACCGGGACTGATGGAGATTAAAGGCTTGCTTGTGATGATGTCTACCTTGCTTTGGTTTCTTGTTCTTTGATCCATTAGGCTTGGCCCAGCAAGCACAGGACAGGAGCAGCGCTGCGGGTGAGGCAGAGGGAGTTTGACATAATAGCAGACAAATTAACGTTATCATCAGTGTGTTTACTGTACACACAAAACCTCTGTGACTGAGGATGCTGCTGTTTGATGCTGTGTGAATGTACAGAAATCTGACTCTCAGGGAGTATCTGGGAAAATACGAAACGTTGTAGTGTAGGATGACATATTCAAAACCAGCGTACTCCTGCAGACAGACAGACGGGTTGCTCACCGAGACAAATGGCCGTGAGTGATGCTCTGATCATGATGGGTGGTGTGTCGGTTCAGCAGGTCAGTCAGATGTCCTTGTCTAATCTCCCAACCTTAGAGAGAAGAGAAGCAGCAATATTTCACTGTCATCCTCTGAAACCCATTTCCTGCTTCCTGCTTACTCGCTGAACATAACTTTGGTCACTTTATTCAACAGTTCTGAGAGTGTAGTGTCAGCTGTAAACAAGACAGAGTAAACTTGTGCCTCTAGGATACACTTTCCAGAGATCTTTGGATAAATAGCAGACAGACTGTGGATTGTAACACGGAGCTGAATGACTCCTCCAGCATCCACAAAACCAAACATGGCCAAGTAAACATTTAGACAACATTTATTATACCTTATGTTGTCGCACCTACTTTTGAGATCAGTCAAATCAATGGATTGCATGTCAGCGTAGCGCACCCTTTCTTGTTCCAATTATTTGGGTTACAAATGGCTGAAACTATTTGCCAAAAAGAAGCTCCACAGCGAACATCTGGGCTGAAACAAAACGGTATGTAAGAGCCCTCCCTCTATCTATGGAGTCAGACTCAATTAGAGAGCACACACAGACACAGTTTAATGTGTAAGGAATGGGGACCTGTGTTCAATCAGATGGCTCTTTTGTTTGACACCAACAACCACATCAAGCTGGATCCCATTTTGAAACACAGGCTGTTGACAGTAGACAGAGAAAATGTATCTTCGTGTCTGTCATTGCGATTCAAAAGTTATTAATTCAAAGGGTAGCCTGTGTTAACCAGAACACAAGTGGGTCAGACACTGCAGGTTTGTTGTAGTAATGATAATGCTACAACAGCAACGTCTGAATTAAGACAGACAGCCAGAGGAAGTCTTACACTGGCTGGAAGATGAACTAAATATGAGAGCAACCCCAGTCCCCGCTCTGTGCCGAGGCGCTGGGATGGAGGTGATGAATGAGGCCTCCCAGTTAACAGAGGAATGCTGCACTTCCCACGAGGGCGGCATCACGTCTGTCACTGCCGCCACACTCCAGCAGGTTCAATCTGATCAAGTGGGAACATGTGATCATACAGCGACCTCTGAGGCAGGGTCAGATGTGATGCAGTTCAGACTGTGCATGTTAGCAATATGAAGTATTAGGCTACCATTGAAAATGCAATGTAGAAATACTCCTGTTTATTTTCCAATCTGTGATTAGAAGATCCCCAGTTGACCCCAGGAAGTGTTGCCAGATTGGGTTTATGATTACGTTGATTACGTTGATTACGTAGCATTGGGCTAGTAGATGAAATTTGGGCTGCTTTTGTCAATATTTGGCAGGGTTTTGAACTTTGTTGTGTCCACTCACTCATATTATTGACTCATTTAATTTGAGACATATTTTGATTGCATTCAGTCGTCATGAGGGATAACGGAGGATCTACTTACACTCTTTGTGGGTTGCAGCTTATTCATCTAACATTTTCTCTCTGGTTATTTGACGCAGGTTTGCATCCTTATGATGTGTTTTCTATTGGGCATGTAATAGTTTTACGGTTTTACGCGGGTTTCCGGCAGATTTATGATTTGGGCTGTTTTTTATTAAATTGGGCGGGTTTTAAGTTATATGGAAACTGTCAATCTGATCTGGCTACTGTCGAGGAGGATAAATCTGGGTGTGAAGAGTCCCAACCTTAACACAACTACTGGTGCCCCTGAGCAAGGCGTTTTACCTTCAACTGCTCCAGTGCGTTGTCAGGTGTGAATGTGTGAATAGAGCAAAACTTTTTTTTAGGTTTTATACAAAGAAATGTCAATGAGTGATAGGCATTATTGCATTTTTATGCTCTAATAATTGTAACTGCTGGAGTGCAGTTATACATACTTTAGTTATACATACTATATTTATCATCTAATAAAATGAGTCAATCAGTCAATAGAGCACAGATGGGGCAGTGAAAAATTCAAATTTCTCCTAATCAAATGTTGTTGTCTGTATGTGAAATATGAAGCTAGAGCAAGCAACTTGTTAGCTTAGTTTAGCAAGACTGGAAACTGGGAAACAGCTAGTCTGGCTCGATAACAAAATCTGCTCCTCTAAAGCTCACTAATTAACACTTCATATTTTCTTTTTTTAATTCACACAGAAACCGAAGTGTAAAACAACATGTTGTGGTTTTAAGGGAGGTCATGTTCATTCAATCAAGCACTATCACTTGGCCGGGTGCAGTGACTTACTGTAGTGCAGTCTACGCAGGTCGCCTCGCAACCTGGAGGTGACCACAGAACCCCAGGAATTCACTGTGCCTATGCCAAGAAATGGTCTGGCACATAACCTCGCTTAAAACCACAACTTGTTGTTTTTACACATTTTGGTTTTTGTACGGATTAAAAAAACGTTTTTAGACCAGCTTTAAAAAGTGATGGTGGGCTGATTTTTTAAAAACTTTTGGATACAGCCAGGCTATATGTTTGCCCTTGTATCTAGTCTTTAAGCTAACAATAATATTTTTTTTAATAATTTTTTTATATTTTCATCTTACTCTCTTCAAGAAAGTGAATAAGTGCATTTCACAAAATATTGAACCATTCCTTTGAAACCTAAGAAATGTATCATACTGTATCGTAAGAGTGAAACCGCATCCCGTGCTGGATCTTCATCACAATGGTATAAAGCATCACAGTCCTGCCAGGCTGGTGAACACAAGTGTGCGGTGTAATAACATGAATTGTTGCAGTTACCTCTATCAGTTATTTCCATGCACAGTTCTCTATTGCAGCTTCTACTGTACATAAAGTGTGCATGAGGTGTATGATTTATCATCTAATGATGGCATTTTGTGAGTGAATACACACCACAATCCAACATATCGTGTTAAGGTGAAATTAATATAGCTGCAGTTGGCAGAGATAGGACTTTCCCTAATGCAGCTCTACATATTTATCTGACATTCATGAGCACTGACATGATTTTTCCACAGTGTTGTGCTCTGACAGGCAGATGGATCACTGCTGCACAGTCAGGACTACAATTTGTTCTCGCAGGGTAAGAAAGCTGAGGCTGGGAACAAGCTGGGACAGATACATCTACAGTACAGGAGACCGACCTGCAGCATATGAGAGGTGAGTCAGTGTGCTTCACTGGATAATGCAAACTACAAAACTGATCTGTCATACACCTGCGAGGAAATCTAAACACCATGTTCCCCGATGTAAAGAAACCTTCGCTCGGTGACTTTGTTCCTCTGAAGTGTCATTCAAGGAAGGCGTGACATCATTGCAGGACCAAATGAAATGAGCAAAAAATGACAATAATTGCAGGCCTCTTAATTTCTGTTCTAAGTGTGCGCCTCTAACTGCCTCCTTCTACAAGCAGTGAAACGTGGATCAAATGATATCCTTTGACAAACACTGTAGGGAGTTTCCTGTACAGAAGATAATAGATCCCGAGGGTACTGGCAGACACACCCACACACACACTCACACACACATTTAACTAAAGGATAAAGCAAACAGAGACTCACCACCTCACCACCACAACAAACAAAAACAATGTGGGTGTTGTATATCTTGCATACACATGTGTTAAACTTTAGATAAGGCATGTGTGGTACCTAAAGCACAGCTTCAGCTGGCCTTTGCAGTGCCAGAATGCTTTAACGTTCACCAAATTGAGCATCTCCTGCATCTAATTTCTGCTGGGTGGGGACACAAATCAAACAAACTGTTAACCATGAAAAACTGTGTAAAAAAACAAGCACAGGGATTTGCACAGCCACTTCAAAAGATGAAAGCATCTATGCAGAGGCCTCGGTCCCTTTCAAACCCGGCAGCTCAGACTGGTCAAATAGTTTGAGGAATTAATGCGCAGTTCAATTCGGAATAGCATTCCCTCAACTGAGGATTACATGCACAAAACAACTTACTAAGATTACAAGGCCAAGCAGTGTTGTGCAAAGTCTGCTGGAATGCTGTTGAAGTGATATGAACATTTTCAGCTCCTGCAGGGCAGATTTCCGCAGATTTCTGATGCGTAACAACTAGAAATCTGATAATACAGGGTGAAAATCACACCTGGCAGGAGTGTCACAGGTATACGGTGGCTAAAAGGCAAACAGGATGTACAGTAGCTGTCTGTGCCTGTTTCAAAGGACAGCATACAATGGGTTCTCCAAGCAGGGACCACCACACACAACTGTGACACACTTAGAAGTGTTCGAAGGCCGTTGTTGATAAGCACTGATAACTCACTGAAATTAATTTGATTATTTCCAGCTTTTTCATCAGTAATGGTGAACTTTAGGGCCATACACCGTCACGCCAAAACACAAGGACTGTATTTTGATCCTCCTCCATTTCAGCGGCACCTACATTCCTTGTCCGGGGTGGCCAGTGTAAATGCAACAAGGGTAAGCACAGGAGGGGATGAGGCTTATTTGAGTATCAAGATTCATGACCTGTAGAAGTTGGTTTCACAGTGTCCCTGAGTGATGGCACGCCTGCAGTGAGCGAGTATTTACACTCACCCAGTGCCAGGGAGTGTTAAATCCCAGCATTCACAGGTGTCAAAAATGTACTGTAAGCATATTTGATGTGCCATGTGTTGTAGCAACAAGCACACGAAAGAATCATAGAAGATATCAGACACAGCGGAAAGCCAACATGTCTCTACAAGGTCATTTCTGTACCTTTTTGAGTCGGGGCTGCTGGGACAGTATTTGTTTATCCAGCACAGAACAGGCTGAATTACTTTAATTCTTGGCACCAGCTTGACTGCAAGTCAGAGCCTGTCGTCTGCTGCTGGACATGTTGTATAGAGACCACCTGTGCTTAACCAGGCTCCATCAGACCATACAGAATGTCAGGAAGAATAAACAAAGAATTGTCAAACATAATTTGCATGAAATAAAAATAAAAGCTGAAGAATTCCCCTCTCCAGTTTGCTGAGTATTACACAGGCAAAATGAGTCATTTCAAAATAAAGGCTTGGGCTAGCAGGATAGAAATATAAAAGCTGGATCACTTCCCAAAGATCATATTTTATAATCAGTACTGAGAGGCTGTAGGCTACAGTATGAATGATCATGAATTCATTCAGCTAAAAACCTAACTTTAGGAAAGAGGAAGAGGGTGTTAGAAAAACGGGAAACATTAGAAAAAAATAAACAGAAAGTTGCCGAAAACAAACACTGAATATTAGCAGCGATTCGCTTATTTGGACAGCCTGTCAAAAATTGCAAAACCAAAAAGTTAATAAAAAGTGAAAAAACGCCAAAACCTTGCGTTGTGTTTGTTCAAATGTCTTAAATGCCTGATGATCAAAAGTACTCAAATGTGCTTGCAATTTATATTAATGAGTCGCAATTACGCACCATTTAAAAAACGTTGGTAATTAATTCACGCCACGCAGCAGCAAACACATATGTGGATTTGAATTGTAGCTGTCTGTTCAAAATCCTCATCATCGTAAAGCGATGAAGGTAAACTTACCTGAGAAAAATAATCCTCCAGGCGTTAAAATAAAGTAATTCCCTGCGCAGTTTCCCCCCGAAATCCTCACTCTTTCATTGAAAAGCAACGTTGAACCAGCGGGCGTGTGTGCAGGCGCTGAACTGTTCCACCTGGACTTTTACTCCTGCATGATCGGAGCGCTCATTAAACGTGGAGAACGGGACGGGGCCAGAGTTTCCCCCTCTTTGCCCGTCCCACTTCAGGCACCCAGCTCTTCACCAGGCAGAACAAGATCAGTAACCCGGGGCCAACAGGAGAGGATGTCAGGAAGACCTGGCGCTCAGCAACACGGCAGTGCAAGCATCCTTTTGTTTGCTTGACATGTCTTTTTTTTGTATACAGAAGAAGCCAACACATGTATTCATAGTTGCAGCATGCCCACGCAATGGATTTGCTTTCTGTTGGCACTTTAAGCTGCATGTTGTCTGTTATGTTAAGGGTAGAAAACCGAGCAATTATTCTGGTTATATGTACTGCAACTCACTCATCCCATCATTACATTACATTACATTACAGTCATTTAGCAGACGCTTTTATCCAAAGCAACTTACAATTCAGATTCTATCACATTTCTACACCGTAGGCACAGCTAGGGAGCAATTTTGGGGTTAAGTGTCTTGCTCAAGGACACATCGACATGCGACTAGCAGAGCCGGAGCCGGGGATCGAACCGCCGACCCTCTGTAATCTCTCCTCCTCCACCAAGTAGACCAATAAACACCTGTTTGAGAAACAGACGCTTCAAGTCACATCCACTGTCACTTTGGGGTTTGTGACTTTTGTCTGCTGCTGTGGTCTACAGTAAATGTGCACCCCCACAGCCCCCCAACCCCCCACACACAGACAGACACACACACACACACTGTTAGTCAATGCAGATTGGCACACAAGCTGCTGCTATTATACACTATGTGGATGTTTATGTTGAAACCGATTACCATTTTGATTTAAAGGTTTTAGGTCTGCTGTAAAAGAGCTCATCGTGCGTGTGATTATGGTATTTGCAGAAAAGCCGAAACCCCCTCAGGAACTTTTGTTTTCTTTCTTTTTTTAAAGATTAAGCCTTCATGGCTCAAGTAGATAATTGCCTTGATGTTGCTAGAAAAAAAACAGATCAGGTGTTGTTTCAGGGTGATTCATTTCTCTTTCAACAGTGCCATGAGTTAGAGAGCTTGTCTGCAGAAATACATCCACCACACCCACGGAACAGTAGAGATTTAAGATTTCTGGATCAACAAACAGGATGCTTCAGAGAATGGAGATGTAAAATGACACAATTGTAGGCCGGTGGACAAAGTAAAGTCTGGCATTTATCAGGGAACGATGAATATATATGGGAGATCTGATGGCATGAGTGCCCTCAGAGGCAATGGGAGGAATTGTAGAATTTTGTGCCATCTCATGCTTCAGTTGAGCTGAGGGCAGTTCAGTGTTTCCAGATGTTATCTTACATCTGTCTCACTAATGACTGCACATCCCATCAGCTGGAGATATTCAGAGAAGATTCAGGTAAAGCAGTTATACGTTGCTCCACACTTTATGTCACTGTTACCAATATGGATTGAATGAATTGAATGAGCGCCAAAAAAAAAGAGCTGGAGACGAAAACTCTTGTTTCAACAAGTGTGAAATAAGATTCAGAAAATAATTTAATAACATTGGCTACAAATACAGTTTATTAACACGGGTAAGACCAAAAAATACTAATCAAGCATTGGTCCTCAGAGCCTGTCACACCAGTACTCTGATGTTTCAATGTGTGAGGGCAGGTCAGTGTGGGAGACCCCCTGTGGGTCAGTTGGAGGAGTCTGAGGAGGGCTGTTTACCCCTGAGTCGCTGTCAGGATTGGACGCGGCGTATTTCGCCTCCAGCTGCTGGACAGGAAGTAATGCAGGTGGGGGCGGGGCCTCAGCCTTGGGTTTGATGATTTTAAAGTGTTGCAGATGCACCACCTCCTTGCGCTCTCGTGTGCACGGCAGCAGCACAGAGACGTCCTTGCGAAACTTGGAGCTCATGCCGAAGTAGATGAGCGGGTTGTAGAAGCTGGCAGACTTGGCGAAAAGACGGGTGATGATGCTGGTTGTGCTTGGCACCTGGAAACCATAGGCTGACCACATAGACACCACTGCATATGGGGACCAGGCCATGATGAAAGCTGTGCAGATTACAATGGAAATCTGGAGAGGAACACGAGGGAACAATTGGACTACCGTGAGAGGAGGATTATTACAGACGGGGCACTTTAAAGTAGATCTTTAAAGAGTCTCATTTTAATTTCCCAATCAAGTCTCTCCAATAAAAAAACCTCAGAAGCAAACTATGTTTGTCCTACCCTTGTGACATCTCTCTCCACCTTCCTTTGACGGGTGGTGAGGAAACCATCAGCTGACATGGCATTAGTGTTTTTCACTGTGTTGATAATGGAGACGTAGGAGAAGAGCATGATCATCACAGGGATGAAAAAGCAGAAGATGAGGATGGAGATTATGTAGGACTTGTGGATGGTGGAGTAATTGGCTTTGGACCAGTCCACCTCACAGGTGCCATAACCTCGATCTAAGAAACAGAAGACACAGAGGTCAGATCCATGTTTTCAAAAATGAAGTTGTATACTCCTTACTTCTGTTAGGTTAGCGTGTGAGAACAGACCGGTGTAGCTGCCCCAGCCCAGCAGCGGAGCAACAGACCAAAACAGTGCTCCGGTCCAAATGCAGATGAGCGATACGGCAATGGTGTTAAGGCTGATACAATAAGCTGCAGAAACACACAACATAATATTCCCAGGTTATTGAACAGACATTGTGATTGTTTGCAGTTTGAGAAGGTTAAATGTTATGACTTTGGCAAACGCAGGGCAGAAAAAGTGAGAGGCACTTAAAGATGCAGCATTCTTGACTTGTTATGAATGTCTGTGACATTTATTGAACAATGAGTTCTTTTCTTATATTAACAGCCTTTGCAAACATCTGCGACTGAAAAGAACCTCTGTTGACCAAGTAAGCAGCGCTCACATATCTTATGTCAATATACCACAAGAGGTGCATTACAGTTTGTGACAGAGGATTTTTTTTTTTTTTTGTGGGATACTCAGCTTTGTTATGCTGAATTACCTGGTGTTGTTGCTTGGATTCCTGCAAGTTTACCTGGCCTAAATTATTTTCAATTGGACCTAAAATCATGTAGCATTTTTTCTATTCTTCTGATTTACATCACTGTTGCTGTTTGCAGTAGTTGCAGCTGCACTCTGGCACGTAATACATTTGATGATATCCCACATGTACCACCAATGTTCATAGTTTAACCACCAATGTAAAAAAAACACCCCACACATTTTATGATCATCCACAAACACAGTGAAACCTCTTATGCCATGCTGACAAAAGAGGCAGTTGCTCAACGTAATTTCCATATAATTAAGACATTCTTTAGCATCACTTACACCTGAAAATAGAAAATGTCACCTCAAGCTAACTTAATGACATGTTGGCGAGATGTAAATGAAATTGCTGGAGACAAGTGGTAGTAATTTCCACAGCTGAAGTCGGTAATAAGGTTTTATTAGCACCGAAAAGCTCACTTTTACGTCAGATAAGAACTGCTGAAATGTGAGGCGGGCAAAGACGCTGGTCTGAAGCTTTCTTTATGTTCTCTCAGTTAAATTCAGGGAGTATAGATCTCACCTTTGTTTGGGTGACATCCCTTGATGTATCTGGTGACGCTGATAACGGTCAATGTGTTGATACTCGCAAGGCCAAAGAGCAGAGTGAAGAAACCGTCTACCTGGAAGAAAACCGAGACAGAGGTTAGTGAATCATGTCCTGGAATGGTCTTTGACGCCTCGGGGCTTAGATCCATTGCCTGCTCAATAGTTCCAACCCTTTGTCTGTTGAGATTGTTTTGCTTTGGACTGATAGAGACGCACTTCCTGTCTTTAAGCCAATATGCTCCAGACCCAGAGCATTTCCTCTGATGTGAGCTGCCAGCTTTGTAACCTGCACGATCAGCATTTGGCAATTTCGTTATAGCTGTTAAATAGATTCGACTTTGATTTCTACAAAAAATCTGGTGGAGTAAACAGTTCAATGTCTGCCCAATGCATTAAACCTTGAAGCTCTTTAACATTCAGTTCATTGTTTGAGAAGATGATCTTTTAATCACAGCTCTCCTTAAAGGGAATTATGCGACTGTGTTTCAGTCTGTCTCCCACTGTGCGACACCCAGCTCCTTGCTGTGCCATTTCTAGGTGACATGGATCACTTAAGGTCCCTTACTGATTCCTCTCTTGATCTTCATTAGTCCTAATCCTATTACTGTCAGTCATCACGTTTTTTTTCATCCTCACATTTGGCAGATTACTGGTCTGCCAAAGTCTGAATCAGTATGATTTTAAACTTTTAAAAATAATTTAGGACGGTGGCTTCTTGAAATGTGATCCTCCCGGATCACCTCACAGTACAGAGGTTTACCTCTACTGTCTGTCTTGGCTTGCGAGAAAAGATGTTGGATCATAGAACAAGTATTAGAAAAGTAATGACTTTAAATCAGAGTATTTTTTTAACACGCCTTGTACACTGCTTTGAAAATCCTTTCCCTGTACTCCACTTTGCAGCATGAAAAGGTGTCATATTCAATAATGTTCTGTCCCACAGGGTGAAAAACACTGGGATCTGGCACGGCTTGCAACTGCTCATGTCCCATCATGCTCCATACAGTAATCTGCTAATGCTCCTCACATGCCTGTCTGATTCACCTTCCTGTTTCTTCCCTCCTCTATTTCTGTCGCCTCTTACTTTCCCCTTATTGACTTCCGACACTCTCCCAGGGGAAGGTGAAATAAGAGGGGCGTACTGCTGCTATGCCAATATTTCTCCGACACCTAGAAACCTGAGATTGGATGCCTGAGAGATGAGATCATTTCAGTGGCTGTACTGAAACTTAAGAGCAGCAGACATTGATTTACAATATCTCTCTCACCCGGGTTTTTGGGGTTTACCCTCCTGAGACTGAAAGTATTCTGGTTACACCTGCTTGTTTTCGTTCACTCACGAAGTTCTCGGTTTCCACCACAGCTAGCCTTGAGCAAGAAAAATACCCTGGACGAATGCCAAGCTGAAGTATGACAACTATTTAATTTCAAGCTGAGACTGCGGGAGGAGAAACACCTAGAAATTCTCTTAAATTACGCGCAACAACTCATTCGTTCAGTAACATAAGAGCATGTGATCAAGTCATGCAATCGTGTCTGCAGTTCTTATTTGTTTCGTGTTTGACAGGTTCCATGCTGCTCGAAGAGTTTCCCCATTTAAAGGCCTCCACAGTGGTAATCTTATTATAGATTTAATCTCCAGCCCACATGGCTACTAGCATAATCCATTACACACACACACACACACACACACACACACACACACACACACACACACACACACACACACACACACACACACACACACACACTTTACTGTAAGACTTCCATTGATTCCTGTAATGTACTTTATTAATTTGGTAATTTCCAACCAGCGTTCCTGGAATTTGACTAATTGTTAATGCTGTATATGGCAAAGCAATTTAAAATTTGGTTGGAAATATATATATATATATATTTATATTAATAAAATAATAAGTTATTCTATTAAATTCAACTCTATAAAATCAAGTATTGTCTTAATGTGGCTTTTACCTGGCAGGTCCAGATCCAGTTGATTAAATACCCATCATCCTTGAAGATATTGAAAATTTCCAGGATCCCTCTGGAGTAGCCAAATATGGAGATGCTCGCATCAGAGATGGCAAGATTTAAAGTGAGGAAATCTGTTGACTGAAGCGAGGCTCGCTGTCTGTACAGGACAAACATCACTAAACTGTTTCCAAACCAGGACAGCCATCCTACAGAGAAGCAAATGTGCAGCACATTCAGGGAATATTTAGTGACCCACATATCATTTGGTAGAGTAAAGTAGAGTAGATGAAAAAAGAGTAGAACAGAGTAGAGTTGTGTGGAGTAAGTACAGCGTAGTATAATAGCAAATTCGGGGAGAGTATTGTATAGTAAAGTAAAACAGATTAGAGTTATAGTATAGTATGGTAATAGATTTGTATAGTATATCAGAGTGTACAAACATACCAACATTTTAGTATAGCTTAGAAAAGGGTTTATGATATTATGTTGTATTATATTATATTGAATTACATTAAAAAAGTATAGCTATAGTATAACATAGCATAATGCAAAATAGTAGAGTAGAGTGTTATTGTATCACCTGGAATTATAACCACATAGTTTTCAAGTTTAGTATAGCTATAGTATAGTGGCATTCAGTGTAGTATAGTGTAGTGTAATGTAGTAGCAAACTAGCAATAGATTAGAGTATAATAGAGTGGATAGTATAGCAAAGTACAGTCAACAGAGTGCAGTACACCATAACATATTTGAATACATTAAAGTAGTGCTTTATGCAGTAGAGTTAAGTTGAGCAGAGTACAGTGTTAGAATATGTTGCTAGTTCCTGACCCCTATCATTGTGTTAGCTGCTAAACGACCAAGTAAAACTTAATAATTATAGAACAGAGAGAGTAGCAGTACTACTATTTCGTTAGATAACAGTTGTCTTTTTATTACTCAGTCTGTGTTACTCAAAATCCCTCGACTGCATTAGTTCCACCAACACAGACCAAACTGTCTGTGTCAGCGGTTCACTGGCCTCTAAAATCATGAGCAACAACAGTTGTTTTTGTTTATTGTTTCATTGACATTATGATGGTTGACTTACCCAACACTAACAGATAGACTCCAATGAAGGATTCTCCTTGTTCGGACAGAGGGGGGTCTGTATTCAGATTACTGAGGTTATTATTCCTCCATGGAATATTCACAACCTTCACAGGAAAATCCTTCAACGTTATTTCCATGGCCGGAGTTTTGATGCTAAGACATGAATCCTCTGTCCTCCACAGTAGCTCTGCTCTCCTCTGCTTTCAGTAGACACAACTTTGTTACACTAATGGGAACGTCCATTCAGTTCATTTTAAATCCAGCTTAGACGCAGACACTAATACCTCACCACTCACTGTCCAAATGATTACACCTGTAATCCTGTCTTTTTCTTAGCAACTAAGCTGATAGAGATTTTGGGTGGAAATCCAAGCTAAAGGGGAAATGTCTAGTCAGCCAGTCCACTAATGTAAATTATTTTTAGGGTGTGTGTGTGTGTGTGTGTGTGGGGGGGGGGGTTCCTTTAAGACTCGTCTCACACAAAGACACCCACCACCGAAGCCATTCACTCATTTGTGGTATATGAAATGTCCAAATTTGTTATAGCTTATCACAGCTTGCCATCAACTACTTAAGTATTGATATAGGCAACTTGGGTTACTAAAATAATTTTAATAAATATGGAAATATTTAAAGCAAGCAGCCAGTTAGCTTAGCTTAGCTCAGCACAAATACTGGAAGCAGCTTCATACTGTACAGATATAAGAGCAGTATCAATTTTCTCATTTAACTCTCTGCAAGAAAGCCATTAAGCGTATTTCCCAAAATGTTTATTCCAAACTTCACCAATATTGTTTGTTCAAATGAACGCCCTACAGACCAACATGGAGAAACGTCTTGTCACTTTATATCGTCCGGAGGCAGCGTGTAACAGTGTTGGTGAACAAGCTTTACACTCTGGTAACAATTTACGTCATCCCAACCATTCAAAAAATCCCTTTGTACTTTGCACAAGTCCTGTTCACTAACCGGCACCTCCTCTCCAGACACTTGTTCTATTTTCAACTAATCACTTCCATTTGGAAAAAAGGGTCATGCAGGTGATGACTTAGCAGTAGAACCATGTGCTAAAAGCACATAAGGCCAGAAGGATCATATAATGTTTAATTAAGACTGCGTGAGCTAATGTGTGCACTGTCAAATTCACTGTGCTCAGATGTCAGTGTGAGAACACCTGAACACCTGAACCCTCCCATATGATTTACAGTATTATATCATTTATTAGAGGAGAGTTTGGGGATTTCACTAAGATATGCTGATTACATTTTATTGATTTAAAACCCTTTTGTTGTGTGTAAACTTACAATTGCACCACATCTCCCCTCATCCACCCTTCTCCTCTTGACAGTGAGCTTCTCTGTGGCAACAAACCTACAGAAGGGGTAACCTGAACCGCCCCCCTCTCAGTCTGTGTTCAGATCACAGTGTGCACCTTGTTTTCCTCCTCTGGACGCCACAGAGCAGCTCTGCTGGCCCTCAGGATGTGGAGGGAAGGGCCGCCGCCGCTGCCAGATGCCTCGGTGCTTCCGAGTCCTCCTCATCAAACCTTTGCTTTGAGCCTCTGAAAGCCAGTCCGGAGACAGTGACGGAGCTGAGGGGAAAGTGAACCTCTGACCCAACTGTCACAACTGCAAACACTAAACTCAGTCATCGCTCACCACCACCCAGCGACGCCACACGACCCAGCTTCCGCTCTGCAGTGATCCCTGTGTATGCAGCCCAGAGAGACTGAGAGGTTTTCTGATGCCTCTGTGGTATGGGTCTTCTGGTCACAGTGGATAATGTGATAATGCTTGTGGCGGGCATCGTACAGAAACCTCACGGCAACGACAACTCACAGTGACAGATGTTGAGGTGCTAGTCTTTGCTGCATGACAAGTGTGATTGTCTCTAATGGGAAGTCATGGTGTCATTGTTCATGCAATTTTCATGAATGATCCTCATACCTGCAGCTGTTAGGAATGCCATCATTGTACAGGGAAAGTAAGGAGATTAGACTGTCTGGCAGCAAGCGATTCTCGTGCCGCCAGTGTTGCGGACAGCTGCTACTGAGCTTATGCTGCTGCTGAGATAACAGGTCAAAGGCCAAACAGGAACCTGCATTCAGCAGGTGCTAAGGAGTGTGAAGGCAGGACCATAGTCGTCCCAACATGCTCTGTTTCTGGCAAACATCCATCCTTACACATTTTCACTAGGCACTAAGCAGTAACACATACTATACACCGTGCAATGCTCAGCTGTTTGCATCCTACAGGATGATATCAAGAACAGCTTAGCTGCTTTGGCACGTGTGTGTGAAGCTTGGCGGTCACAGTGCAGCCATAGTGGGGCACTGTATCATTAGGCTTACGATGATTACTCTCCTTCAGTTTGTCGAGCGAAGCCTGGGATGTGAGGTTAAAAGCTCACAATTTTCCCAATGGAAAATCACAGACACAGATACTGTTATGGAGGTGTGTGTTAAAGGCTGCGAGCTGTCTGAGGGCAACAAAGCCTCTCTTCACAGAGGACATTCACCAGGTCAAGAGACCAATACAGGATCTGCTTAAAACGGTCTACACACTTTCTCCCTCCCTGTCACTAAACGAGACACACAGAGACTTGCTTTTATAAAGGCTCCACACAGTGTGGAGGTAAATGGCTTGCCTGTCATTTTTTTGGGTCAATCTACTGCAAGATATTGGTGAAGTTTGTCCTTCTCAGCAGTAAAAAATTCTATACTGCCTTTTAGTTCACAGCTATTTAAAGACGCAAG
Source organism: Anarhichas minor (assembly GCF_050575085.1). NCBI lineage: Eukaryota > Metazoa > Chordata > Actinopteri > Perciformes > Anarhichadidae > Anarhichas > Anarhichas minor. The sequence continues at coordinate 8,840,870 of NW_027466504.1, forward strand.
ACTTTGGCCTACAGTTGTCAAGAGAACATTTGTGACAAAGTTTGTTCAAGGAGGTTTGTCAAAATCTGGCCTATTTTATTTGTTGCCTCTATCGAGGCTGGTGGACTTATGACCTCTAAACATACAAAGCTCAAAGCAGCTCAACACAAGTAGATACGATGATTTAATGTAAAAAGAAAAAGAAAAGAATGCCTGTTTTGAAGACATTCGGCTGGCTTGCAGGTGAAGATGGCATAGGTCCAGTAACAGAACCCTATAAACCACTTCTGCCCACAGTATGTTCCCACCTCCTTCTCAAAGGGTTTGAATCCCTTCGGAGTAATATATCGGATCTTAGAAGTGTGCCCAACTCTTCATGTTACCGCGTAAGCTACAGGTGATGCACTTAATACAACACATGCATGATGTTGCAGATAAAAAGTACAGGAACGTCTCCATTCCTTTGAGTTATTAAGTCAACAGATATAATTTGGATGATATGAACATTAGATTTTATATGTGGGGTAAGACCTGGTACAGCGTGATAACCCACTTTAGAGATTTATGGCTCTGAGATTTGTGAAATGCGCCTCGTAAGTGAAAAGTTTGTAAACATCCCTCGGTGAAGCGCACAGTTCATGCAGTGACTTTACCACCAGTACAAAGACTGGACTGTTTTTCCTCTTCCCCCTGCACCGTAACATTTCTTTGCCCTTACAAGGCAAGAGGTTACTGCTTAAAATGACTTAAAATCAACTGCATGGTTTTACAGAGCCTTTGTTTTGCTGTCCTGTTGAACTTCAACACAGGAAAATAACACTTGGTGTCATTAGTTTTATCTGCAACTATTATATTCAGTAGAAAGGAGCTGCACTGTTGTCTGGCATGCTGACTATGCATTTAAAAGCAAGTAGTGAACACAGGCTCTGTGTCGAGCCCAATGAGGGATGTGGATTGGTTTTGTGGCTCAAGATCTTTGGCTCTGAACCACATGCAAACATTTATTTGGGCCAGTGACCAGTTTGCAATTCCTCCTCCAGAGAGTTTGTTTAAGCAGGTAACCTATGCAAGTAGGTCTTATTGAGGGTTGAATACACACCATTCCCAAAGGGGTCTGCACATCAGTTTTGACACGAGGGGACATTTTGTCAAAATCAGATGCAGAAAACAGGGATCTTTTCCTAAGGAGAACTAAAGCGCACACTCATGCCTTCAGAGATTTCCAAGGATCTGTAATTGACATCCTTTCTGCATGGCCAACTGTTTAATGTCTGACAGGCTGTGGCTTCTGCTTCCACTGATGCTTACTTAGAGTAGCCAGCAGCCCTGCTTGACACAGTGGAGAGAGTACTGATAGCTTTTTGCATCCGCCTCCTTGGTCTGACTGAAAGGTTTGTGCGCTGGCGTTCTTTCCTCTGGCCTCCTTGGGAGTGAGGAGATTAGTGACCTAGCTCCTCTGAGGAGCTACAGCTGCAGGAGCCTGAGAAACTGACAACCCATCACACTGCAGATCTCTATGGAGCCCACCTGTTCCTCAACCTGATGTGTTGTAACACATGGGTGCCTCTGTAGATGATCAGAAAGGGGTAAACACTCTCGAAACTGTCAGTCAGGATCAAAGTCATATCAAACAAGCATTTCAAATCTCCTTAAAAAAGCGTGACCCCGTTAACAACATGGATGTTCTCAGCTGTCCGGACGCCCCATCAGGGTCGCTGAGTTCACCCTTGTGCAGAAAGTTAGTGGGCCGCACCATTATCCTCTCCCTCAGCTAGTTATCCTTAGAGATGACACTCTGATGACCCATGACTCATGCCTGCTTGAGCCTAATTAAAAAGGAACAAAACCATTTTTAAACTGACCTTCTGACCGCTGGGTGAATGTGGCCCCTTCAAAGCCTTTGTGGTTATCAATTACTGAATTTCAGATGTAGTTCTAAATATTTAGAGGAACGGGAAGATTATATAATTGTGAATGCACTTAAACAGCTAAATTACCCAAGACATGCTATTAAAAAGCACTTTACACATTGCGGTAATTCACATTAGGGTCACAGAGGGTTAGGGTTGGAGTATATATGCCAGCAGGCTTTGGATGGAGGGCAGCAAAACACTTCTGACACATAATTATTCATAATAGAAAGTGATGTAAATGTTCTCATGTAACTCTTGGCAGGAAAGTGAATACGTTTCCAAAGTTTCCATGGTGCTGCGTCATGGAAACCCCAATACATTTTGATTTCTGTTTATTGATCACACAAATTGTGTTCAGCTACTTTCTCTAGTTCATTTCCAGATGTGAAGGTTTAACTTTCCAAAGCCTGGTCTTACTTAAAACGAAGCTCTTAAGATGAAGCGCTTCCAACGCCCATCTGCAGAACACCTGGCAAGATCTGGGCTCCCACTTAAAATACCAGCCACATGGTATTGTATGTTAACAGTGTCTGCCGCTGATAGAACAGATGAGCCAACAGACCAAATAAACGCTCTTCTGACCTTCACTGTCTAAATTAAAACCATTGCTCATCCCAATCTGTGCAGAAATCCAGTTCAAATTTATGATTTACTAATACATCTGAGTAATGAAAGGATAGGGAAGAAGGATACTATGAATTCACTCATCCTTTGAGGATCACAGGCCCATAAATAATGCCCCCTGTTGTTATATCAGCCCACTTATTTATCTGATCAAGGGTAGTAACGTGATCCTTTCCTCCCTGCGTGCATGACGCCTAATAGAGTGCAAGATTTTGGGAACTCCTTAAAGTCGAGGGAAGCTGCAGATTTATTTGATAATTCTCAGTATAGGTGCATCGCTGCAAGCGACTCTTTCACACAACATGTTGTTCAGCGTTATGAAAATCCTTAATCACAGAAAGCAGCCACTTGTGACACACATGCTCTTCATTCATGCTTATTAATTCTCTTTCAAGATCTTTAAATGCACCTCTCACTGTGGTAACAAGCTCTGTGGCTGCCAGGCTTGGATTACTGCAGTACGGATGGCAGTTATCAGTGGTATCACTGGGCACATTGCAGAGGTTAATTCACACTTTACTTTAATTACACAGTGATTTACACAGGATGCTGCAATGGTGCACATTACACTTTATAACCTTTGGTGCTGCGCTACCCTATGATATATCAAAATCCCCAACTACGAGATCTAATAATCACTGCAGTCATTTACAGGTTTTCTTCCTGTGTATCCTTCCACATGAGGTAGTCAAAATGGCATCAGTTTAAAGGTGGTTTTCAGATGCAGCTTTTCCTGTGATTCAGCCCTTACACGTTTATCCTCAATGACACATGCTGCATGTATAACGTTTAGTTTTAACTCAGTCTATGTTAACCGTGCCAAAGTTGAATCCAGAATCACTGTGAAAGATGACGTGATCGATTTTCAAAACGACAACTCGGGGTGACCCGGTTCCCCGTCGCATCCCCCAGCGGACACCTCGTGGTCTGATGCTGTGAATGACGAGGACCTCTGTTTTACAGGTGGTGTGAGAGAGGTCAAGGTGGACTCCTCCGAGACAACAAGTCCAGTTTCAAGTCCACGGCTCAAGCACAGAGACTGACACAGGGGTGAGATTTACTATCATGGCAGCCATTCCTGGTGACACAAACTACAGAGTGCATTCCACAAACCAAATATCAATATGTTTGCATGAAATCTTGTTAATCACTTGAAGTTACCACACAGAGGCATGCGGTGACACAGAGTACCACAAAGTAAAGATTACCAAAACAAACCACCATGTGTGATTTGAGACGCTGTGAGATCCTGTTGGACACAGGGATGTAGAAAGAGCTCCAGGCCTGGTCCTTGGCGTGTGGCAGGACAGTCTGCTTTGAAACATCATGATGAAACTCAACCCCCCCGCTCCTTTCACCAGGACGTTTTTGATCGATTTTGATGTCAAGCACAAATGGACACTAATGTGTAATGAAATTGTTGACAACACAGTTTGTTGAATAGACCATTATAAACAGGTATACATGAAATCTACTGGGGATCACTCGAACTGAGGGAATGAACAATGTAAAAGGTTTGAGTGGATTGAACTCATATTACACGTCATATTTCACATCTATCAACAACCTTACTTTCTATGTTCTATTGAGGTCGCTAAAGGAGTCCCCCAGTCTGGCCTTAGTGCTTTAAGTGGTTGTAGCTATAAAACATTGATAATTCATGATTGTCCTGTGTGAGTTCACGTGAAGTGCAGTTGAAGTTCACCTCACAACATGATATATAATATCATCATCATCGGGTCATCTTTTTTGTATATCAGTTGTTTTTAATCCTGGACTCCGAGGGTGGAGTTTATACTAACAAAGTGTGAGATGGGACTGGGCTTCTTGTTTAGTTGCTGCACAGTGAACCTGACCGAGGTCAGAGGTGGAGCTGAACCATCACTCCTGTCCTCACATGAATGACCCGAGAGAAGGGCAACAAAGGGATGAAAAGGTGGAGGACAAGGGAGGAGCGGAACGACAGACAGACAGAGCATAATGCTCAGTCCTCACTGCACTTTCACTTTTCATCAAGTATTTTGGCTGCGCACGAGCTGAAAGAATGCACCGCGGGGCAGCCTGCAGTTCACCTTGACAGTGCACCGTTCCCCTGAGCATCATCTCTCCGCCACTCCCTGCATCAAAGCCACGTCTCAACATGTATTCAGTCCAGGGCCAATATGTATCCTGAGCATCATCTTGGGGGGATATTTGTCCACACTCGTAGGATGTACGTGTGTCTTATATTATTCTTATTTTATGTTTTGTCCAGAGGGCCACCTGGATGTGAGACTGAATACAGACCTATTTAGAGAGTGTTTTGACAAGCTGCACTAATGACTAATATCAAGTCCAGTACATCTGCACAAGTTCTCTGATGTCAAAGATAAGGGTTTGACCCCTTATCACATCAGAGGTTACTGAGAGTAATGGCTGGAGGCATGACTCTGTCATGCGCAGGCATGACAGAGTTATGCCTCCACTCTGTCCATCTCTGCCTTTAACAGCTTTGTGTCTGTAGGCTGCAGTGGGAGAGGAAATACATGGGTTCACTCTAAGGCATGCATAAACTGATAAACTCACTCTAAAGAGTTTTTTTTTTTTTTTTTTTAACACTTATCTAAAATCCTCAGTGGCTTAAAATAATCTCCTCCCTCTACTGATCAATCGTCTACATACTCCAATGATTTTTTTAAAAAGTGGCTTTTCCACAAGCTCTTTTCCCGCTACACCTTGTAAAATGGTGCTGACGTCCCAAAGTAGACTGCTGGGTTGTAAGGCTGGCTATTACTGACCTTACCACAACCTATCATTCCGCTACAGTGAACATTTAACAGAGAGTCAGGTGGTTACTGTAAACTCTTTCCACAAATACAAATCAGGCAGCAAAAACAAACATCTCCTCTTGGTTCCTCTCATTTTAGCTTTCATACATTGTGTCTAAAACTGAGTGGACGGCATAATTGTAAGGCGTAATTTATGTTCTTCCAAATACTCCCACGTCTCATATCTGATCATTATTTAAATTTTTAAATATGTAACCTGTAGCTCAGTCTAAGCGCCTGCTAATACCACAAATGTATAGATAAATTCTTAGTAAAAGACTACATTCTTATATATATATATATATATATATATATATACCAACACCTCACTTTTTCCACCCTCACACACTCAGCGATACACACACACACCATAAATAAACAGCGAGCAAGGAAAATAAATTTGCTCATAAAGGACAGATGTTGCCATTGGATACAAGATTAGACTTGGCTTGAAGCTTCCCCTGAGAGAGAAAGATAACACTCTCACAGTAAATGATGTTATGTATTGGGTGTGCAGGCCAGTGGAACAGTAGCAGCCAGTGCTGGAGAATGGACACACTCAGCCCTGAAGGCTTTCCACTGTGTACGCCCTGAACCACATCTTCTAACTAAGGGTGATAAAGGGGCCGAATCCAAAATGTTTAAGGAAATCCCTTTCCACCAGTTCAACAATTTACAATCAGGCCTTTCTTAAACATAACCATGCTCACAGCCACCCTCAGACATGTTGCTGCACACAGTCGGTCTTTTAGCAGCTAATATACGACTGTAAGGCTGGGCAATTGACAAGTTATGACAGGGTTATGATTAATACCATCACAAACTCAGAGAATAATCCAAACAGATTTGAAGTGAGACACGTGCATTCACTTGAACAAAACCCTCCCATCCATCCACATGCTGTTTTCATAAAGGGCCACTTGAAGAAACACTCACACTGTTTGCTCAGTCAGTCAGAGGTCCTCATTGTGTTGACTATTATTCTACTCTCTACAGGGTGGGCTATTTCACTGGAGGTATCGAATGATCACCTTTTCTGTTTTCCCTTGAGTGGATGTAGTGGTCAAAGCATCAATGAGCCACTGTGGAGGTGCAGGCGTCTGACACGCAACCAAAAAGGGAAGCTGTCAATCATCTCCGAGGTTCAAACCACCTCAATAATGCTGTCTTCTGTCAGCGTGAAAATAAAACGTAAAGCCCATCGTGTACATATAATAGTTGCTCTCTACTGTAATTACAGGTTATTGTTAAAGTAATTGCTTGTAAGAATGTTGCTAAGTGATTAGCTCATTTTCCCACCCGCAGGTATTTAGTTTATGTTCCGACATGCGAGTTGAAAGGTGCGAAAATAACATGACTAAATGGTCTTGCAACTAGTCCGCTATAAAGACCATTTGTTTACTGTGCAGGATGCTCTCACTGAAGAGCAAACAGAGAAAAAAGGTGATGACTAAACCCTGACCCCTAACACTCTCATTCCTGTCTGGCATCGTGAAAGAAGCTCTTCAGTCATGACAAGTTAAAAAACACACACACACCATCCAACATCTCTCCCCTGAGGAGAAGAGAGTAGACCTGGGTGTGGTTGCAGCTCTGGGGCAAGAGTTTTGCATGTTGAACTCCTTTTTTAAATTTATTCTCATGGTAAAGTCAAGCGGTTTGGAAAACAAAACTCATAGGACAACCTTTATTAATTGCAGAAAATGTTTGCATTTGCAGAGTCTGTAAACATCTGCAAGGAAAGATGATGCAGCTGCAGGGCCACACAAACCACAGGCAACACCACCAGTTGACCAAAGGAAGGGCCTTTGGGAGAGAGGTGGGATTGATGTTCCACTTTTCATTAGAAGAGTTTGGAGTGCACTAAAATAAAGCTCCAAGACTGACCACAAGCATGTACTAAACCGTGCCCTGGTAGCTGGTGACACATCCGAGCCGAGTCTGTAGCCTTGTTATTAGATGGTGGCTTGTTATGGGGTCTTGAACAATGTAACCTCACTTGTCAACAACTCCAGAGGCTTCCAAAGTGCAACAATCTGACATACCCCCAAACTGCAAACTTAATCCAATCTATCGCTCAACATGGCAGAACAGATTTTACTCTCATTAATGGCAATTAACTGCATTCCACACATCAGTGGTTGCAGGCAAAACACTGGCTGATTCTAAATGGAGTTTGAGCTGCAGGAAGGAGCCGTGGAAAACAGGTGAAAACAGACCTGCAGCACCATCTACCTGCAGATGAGAGGACGTGTAGAATAAGCTGTATTAAGCTATTATTGTTGATTTATTTAAAAGAGAGCGATGTGATGCGTTTGCTCTTTGGGTGGTAAAAAAGGATTTAAAAAAAAAACTAGCAGTTAAGCACTTATCTGTGTACGATGCTACAGTTAGTACCTGATAAATAAATAAAGCTGGAGAAACTTTTAATGATTGTATTTATTAATGCATGAGGAAAGCAGGAAGCTATTGCAGTTCTGCTCAATACATTTCCAACTCTAGTGAGCAAACACAACAATTCGTTAGGTCTGCTACTTTCAAAAGACAATAAAAGCAGTTTTATCTAAAAACTATGAATACAAATAGAAATAAATTTTTTAAAAAACATTTTTATGATACAAATTCACTAAAGTTATTATTTTATCTTTTCCCAATTATCATACTTGCATGTGCACATGTACAGAGAGCACTTGGTGATCAATACCATCAACATGTCAAAACATCAGGTGTGTAAAATGATCCAGCTCTGTGCAGCAATGTCAGGATCTGCATAAACGTGCTGCCCTCTTGAGGCAAGAGGAAGATCACTTGTAGTTTTGCAAAACAATTCTTGAGAATAAATAATACAATTTCAAGTAGCAAAACAGTGTTTTAGGAGTTTAACAATACAGTTCGAAAATAAATCTAACTAGTAAAGCCTTCCCAAAAAACAGGAAATGTTTCCAAATGTCATATTTACACATTATAGCTGTAATAAGCTGCAAAGGGTTTGTTCATTTATGTTAATGACATCTCGTACCCACAGATTGAAACAGTAAAAATCAACGTCAGTTAATGTTTTTTTTTTTTTTTTTTTTGAACAAGTTCAAATCTAGTTCAAAAAGCTGTTGTGTCCCCAAAATCTTTGTTCCATTTGGTATACATAGTAAGAGTCGCTGAGCCAACACTGGGCTTAATGCGCTTCAGGGAATCCTCAAAGTCTTTCATCTTGATGTTACGCATCTGTGTATACAGACAAACACAAACTGTTACATACTGGTTCTTAAATGGGCAGAAAGGAAATATCTGTCGTATTGTGAATATAGCAATACCTCACTAGCAGCCATACTTCGGACTTGGTCTGGACCCAACTCTGTGTAAGAGAGGATTTTCATATTAAAAAAAGCTGCAGATTTAGCTCGTCACGGAGGCTGAAATACACACCAACGATACCATAATGTTAGGAGGACATCTTACCTCTAATTGGCCCAAGCGCAGCATCTTTGGCTAACGACGTGAGATCACTTCCTGAATATCCTGCACTATTTCTATCAAGTCAAATATCAAGGAATTAATGCATATACACAGAAAAATAATGCCGTGAAAGGCTGTATTGGCATTTAAATATCAAACTCACTTTGCGAGATAGGACAGCTCATTTGTGCTCAATGGACTGCCGTGCTTTTCCAAAAGGTTTTTCAGGAGCGTGAGTCTTGTCTGGAGGAACGAGAGTTACATCCCATCTATAAATGAACTTTCAAAATGCAACATTCGCATTTCAAAGCTAAGAAAGACACTGATCATAGTAATAAACTGTCAAAATGGTTCCGATGTAAATACCTCCGCGTCAGGCAACGCCACATAAATCCTTTTTGCAAAGCGCCTGTAAGATTAACAGGAGAGGAAAACTGTAGTGAGCTTGTAACAAAATAAATGCATAACAACTGTGCAGCGTGCGGAGTTGCAGCATGTACCTCAGTACTGCTTCATCGAGCTCCTGAGGCCTGTTGGTCGCTCCCATTACGAGCAGCCTGTCATCCCCTCCTGACTGCACCTGAAACCAAGAAGCATTGTCGTGAGAATAAAAGCGTAGCTCTCTGAGATAACAGAGACTTAAGCGCTCTGGAGCGGGTTAGTGATCAGATGTCAGAGGCTGCTCTTACCCCATCGAACTCAATGAGGAACTCGGTTTTTAATCGACGAGAGGCCTCGTGTTCTCCCTCCCTCCTTTCACAGAGCAAGCTGTCAACTTCATCTGAATGGAAAATCATAAGTAAAATAATTTGGGGTTTATTTATGAACTGCAATTTTGGAGATACAATTAGTGTTTGGGGCACATTTAGTCAATAAATAGACGAGAGTAATACAAACCGATAAAGATGACAGAGGGTTGCAATTCTCTGGCAACTGCAAACAGTGCTCGTACAAGCTTCTCTCCCTCTCCTACCTGTGACGGCGGTAGACAAGAAAGGTTAAAAAAACAAACCTACATTAAGTTTAGTGTAGTGTGGAGACCCACTCCAGACTAAGAGCACTAAAAGTGTTTTCTTACATATTTAGACGTCAAACTGGCTGCGCTGATGCTGAAGAACGTGGAGTTTGACTCTGCAGCGACTGCTTTGGCCTAGTAGAGGAAGCCAGGGTTGCATTTCACATCATAATACTGAGGCAGTTTGACCTGGACAAATGTGTGTGCTGTGTTGAAAAGAACATTTGACTTACCAGCATGGTTTTCCCATTTCCAGGCGGGCCAAATAAAAGCAAACCACGTGCCGGAGCTCTCAGGCCGGTAAAGAGCTGAATGGCGTGTTAAAAAAATGTTAAATGTAAATCTGAAAAGGCAGAAATATAGTAAGCTGAGAAAAGATATGAATGAGTGATCACCTCTGGTCTTAAGGCAGGGAGAATGACAATCTCTTGGAGTGCTTGCTTGGCCAAGTTCTGTCCCGCAATGTCTTCAAAGGAAACAGACGCTCCACTGCAATGAACACAGGAAGCTAATTAAACTGCAGCAATTGTTTGTTATTTTTTTTACAATTATTTGGTTTATTATTGTTGTAATAACATTACTTCTAAATACCGGTCAACAATGTCATTCATAATCAAGTTGGCCAGTTTGCTGTCCACATTCTTGAAGTTCTTCATATCCCTCTTTGGGGGCTGTTTCACGGCTGTGGGTTTTCCATTTATAGCTTTTCCAGCCCGTGGGGTCAACTTAGCAGGAACAAAAATATCCAGAGATCAGTACACACTTCATCAGAGTCAGACATCTTTAAATAACGAACAACTGGGCAACTAAATGTCATTTAAAAATCACCTTTGGATCAGTGGATCTGGATGGGGGTCTAACGAAGGTGGAGGGCCTGATGTTAGTGGGCACGCCTCGCGCTGCAGGCTGGCTTTTGGGCACAGGCTTTGGTTGTGGAAGATCATGATTTGAGGTCTTCAGTGGATTACTCCTCCTTTTTGATGCCATTGTCGCCTCTGTGAAGCAGGAACAGTATTCATATTCAGCATCCCTCTCCAGAGTCAGATGACTAATGAGTCTAGACTTGACCATGATGCCACTTACCCAGAAGAGCAAGCCTATCTCTTGCCATGGTGAGATTGGTGACCATTTTATCTCGAAGTCTCTTTGATCGGTCATATTGCTCTCCTGCTAACAAAACGTGGTGTATAAGGCTAAAGCATTTTACACTGTGTACAATCAAATGTATAAACATGTATACTACCTTGTCCCGTGATCTCTACAGTAATCCCCCTTTCAAGCACAGAAATCCCCTTCTTGTACCACTGTACAGCATCCTCTTTATCTCCTGGCATTACGGGGAAGAGTGTGTGTTAATTACAAGCTGCCAAGCGACACAATAAATATGTCACACTATAAACAAACCTGAGTCATGTTCGTCGATCCTTAGCGCCTTCGATATATACTCAAAAGCCTGCTTATGGTAGTTTTTAATAACTTCACCGCTGTCTTTGCTTTTACTTGCCATTCTTTTGGCCGACATTAGCGCTCATTACGTTCAGAGTTCGTCGCTTTTGAGGTGTGTACGCTTGCTAGTTGTCCTCGCCATTCCGTTCCGTTCAGACCGGGACTGAATACAGGAAGTGGACCTCGTCGTCGTGACGTCAGCCATTGGTTTGTGGACTCACGTTTTGAAGCCTCGAGTTCAGCGTTTACGCGGTCACCATCTTGGATTAAAGCCGTCGCCATTTTGACTTTTTGCAACCTTTCTTTCTTTCTTTTTTGAGGTTCATTGGCGGTTGGAAAACAATGAATTGGCGCATTACCGCCACCAACTGGTATGGAGTGTGTAGTGCTGTCTAGTACTTATATAGTTTAATATAATAAAAAAACAATAGCAAAAAAATAAAAATAAAGAAAAAGGAACAAAAAAAACAACAGGCTCATATTTTCTTAATACTATTAGTTAGTCTAGGATACTGAAATACTTGATAACATTCACTTTTTTAGTTATTTTGCAGAATATCCACTGCATCAAAACGTACCTCCATCTTGCCGAGGTTTCCAATCAGCTGCCTTCTTTCTTGCTCATATTTCTGACATTGAACAATAACGTGTTCTATTGTTTCCTCTGCACAATAGTCGCATTTGCCTGTTTCGTGTTTTCCTATTTTAGGCCAGTGTGTCCAAATCTAACACTTGGTATCACTGTTTCATCGCTCCTGTTCCTCCCTGCACATCTCACATCCCTCTGAATATGATCCTTGATTTAGGATCCTGTTGGCCAATTGATGTGATGACGTCCAGATTACAGCAACTACAAAACATAGTCTTACACGGAAAATACAGCAGGAATCTTGTCTCTGGTAAAGATAAGGAAAACATGATGAACTGAGGAAATTAGATGATTGAAATGTAAGAGGTCTTATAAAGATTGAGGCTGAATATTTCAGGTGCATTGCTTCTTTATATCAATATGCAATTCCCCACAATGCACCCTTCCCTTTGATGGAAAGACATTTCCCTTCAAATCTTACTTAAAACAAACACAGACACTTTGCTTCCGATAATTCAAAAATCAGCAAACGACTGTAACCCATTTGTCAACACAATCCTCACATAAATACCAATTATCTGCTAACATTGATATTTTTCCAGACTTTCCTTCATCATTTCAGCAACATCAGGACTCTGCAATACATCACAGAAATGGATTCATCATATGTCATTACTCATTGGGATTAATCCCATAATATCCACTTCTCTTGACAGTGTTACTTGCTCTGTAACTCCATCCCTCTGACCTTCAGTCACTTCAAACTGTAAACCACGTCTTGTGCTACTGAACCATGAGTCTGTATTGTTTCACAACTACTGTTCATATGTAAGGATGATATAATAATCACTCAATGAAAACAACAAACTTACAACAACATAGAAAAACACATTTTTTAAATGTTTGTGATCCAGATTTTTATACCTTGAAGACGTGTTATGGATATATTTTAGTTATTTGAACAGAAAAACAAAGATAAAGCTGTTTTGTGTGTTTGTGACTATTCACCTCTCCATCAAGTTCATTGGACGTCATAAAGAAAGCCCCGTTAGTTTGCTGCATCTGTGGTGCAGCACTGACTGCTGTGATTGATGCTCATCGCTCCTCTCCTCCAGGTGGAGGCGCTGTAGGACAAACAAACACGACTGGATTCTGAACGTTTTCATGTGAACTAGAATACAAAGAAGCAGTGATGAAGCTGCTGTAACATGTAGCAACGTTGTTGTTGTTGTTGTTGTTGTATCAGCTGTTTGTAAAAAGACTGGGTCCCGCTGTGTTACTCAGGCTGCACTACAGCGTCTATTCACAGGCGCGATCCCACTACTGAGCGGCACGGGGGCTTTGACCTGCTCCGTCTCCGACCTGGGTCGGTGCACCCCTCCTTAGACGACCTGGTGGTCCCGGGCTCCCCCAGGAGCACCATACCGATACCGAACTTAGTGCGGACACCCGATCTTCATAGTCTGCTGCAGCTCAGAGCTCCTGAGCTCAAACGATCCTCCAGCCTCAGCCTCCCGGTAACTTGGATTACAGGCGCGCGCCACCGCACCCGGCGAGAGAGCTATTTGTTCAGAGAGATTTGGCCTTTTACAAACGTGACGTCATCACGATGCACGCTCCAGCGGTATCTTTGTACAATTTCCCAAAAACTCTCTCAGTAATAAAACCGTATTCTCTTATTTACTGAACAAAAACACCAGTTTATTCTTCACATAACTGCACGTTTTATGTAACTTAAACCTATTCTGACGCTCAATAACAAGACAATATATTGAACTAAAAAGCTTAAAAGTGGATCACAATGTGAACACATTTTCTTTATTCAAACAATAAAACTTTGATTACTTTTGTCTCCGACATTTCTATGACAAAGGTGCAACATGACACTTAAATCTGGTGTGAGGTTTAAAAAAGCCCTTTAACCTTTTCTGGATTCTACTTCTTAGACTGGTAATGTGTTGTTATTTATGAACCTCTGGTTTATTTAGCTAAATCGGGTTCAACCACACAGCTTCTTTCATTTGTTGTCTATTAGTTCTCTTGTCAGGACTTTGTAGATGTGTTGACTGAGCTCTCTTTACACCTTCTGACTCTCCTGTGTTGTTACTTCTGTTAAGATGGTACGATTCACATCTTTATAATATATTAACCCCTGTTATTATTGTGCCAAAAATGCCCCGAACAGCTTCTTAAAACTCACAACCTAAATAATCAGTTGAGATTAGTAATATTATATTTTGGCTTGTCAGAGAGAAGAAGTTTACTTGATGTATACATTATATTTATCAACTATTTAATCAATATTTCTTTTTCTTTTTTTACAAACCATTTTATTTTAACAAATTTCACCTCCTCTAGATTATCCTGTATTTTGTAAAGGTAGCTCTAAATATCAACAGTGTATAGTGTGAGCTGAGTTTAGTTTTAAGCAATCTGATTGGCTGATCCAACCCCTGTCACAGTTGTAGAAAAAGGTAAATAACAACTCTCCATTATAACGTTCCCCAAAATTTGTAAGAACGAGGTTCTGTGGAGAATTTGAACCCACACACAATGCATGCAACCTCTCCAAATAAGTTGATTTGATGAGTTTAGTTTAACAATTCATTTTACATTTAGTCAAAAGATGCATTGTATAAGTTCTGAAAGGGTTCAACAACTAAGAAACACAAGTTAACAAAACTTTCTGCCGAGATTGATGGACTTTATTGAGCTTTGAGAAGAGCTGGAGGTGATCGTGGAGAATAAGGAGGAAGAAGCATCTCTGATGCACTGCTGCTGTAGACGGTCCTTGATCAGCTCCTTATAGATCTGAAAGTCTGTGATGTCCACCAGGGCCTGGAGAAAACCACAAAGAAAACATTAATGGGAGGTTATTTTCTCAAACTTCCGCTAACGTTCCTGGGAAGTTATTTTCCTCACCTTCCGCTAATGTTGCCAGGAGGTTATTTTCTATTTTCCGTACCTTCCACTAACGTTCCCTGGAGGTTATTTTCTTAACCTTCATCTAACGTTCCCTGCAGGTTATTTTCCTTACCTTCCACTAACGTTCCCTGCAGTTATTTTCCTTACCTTCCACGAACGTTCCCTGCAGTTATTTTCCTTACCTTCCACTAACGTTCCCTGGAGGTTATTTTCCTTACCTTCTGCTAACGTTCCCTGCAGGTTATTTTCCTTACCTTCCACTAACGTTCCCTGCAGTTATTTTCCTTACCTTCTGCTAACGTTCTCTGCAGGTTATTTTCCTCACCTTCCACTAACATTCCCTGGAGGTTATTTTCTTAACCTTCTTCTAACGTTCCCTGCGCCTTCTGGATTTTTCCACAGATCATTTCCCGTGGCTCCCGTGTGAAAGGAGAGATGAAAAGAATAAGGGGGAAATGAGGGGATGGATAAATGAAAGTCAAGCCAAATGTTTAAATGGGAATAAAAGAATAAGAGATGACAATGATTTCAATAAGTTCTGAAAGCGAGAAAGAAGAGCGAGGGCAGAGAGAAAGACCTGAGAAATGTATTGTCATAATAAGGTTTATTGAAGGGCTCAAGAAAACATAAAGAAAATCAACCCGTGTGTGCTAACAACAGCTCTGACAAGATAGGGGAGATATTATATGCGAAGGTCCTTAATGATGGCAACCTATTGGTGAGATGTGCGAATGAAGAACCACTTCAGAAAGCACTCAATCTAAAATATATAGGAATACTTAAGGTGTCAAACACAGGGAGGGTGGTAGCACAAAATGGTGGTGGATGAAAAAGAGTTATCACGGGGGTGCCAGTGAGTGTTGGTATGCAGGAACTAAAGAGGAATTTCAAAGTGGGAAAATTAATGAATGTTCAAACACTAAAAACAACAAGAGAAGGAGTGAAAAAGGACATTGAAACAGTACTGATTGAATTTGAAGTAGAGTGTGTGCCATAGAAGATATTCTTGGGTTATTTGAGTTACCCAGTGAGAGTATATGTGCTAAAATTAATAAATGTGTGACATGTGCAAGTTGTGATGGGTGCAAGTTGTTGATTGTTGAAAACAATGTAGGTGGCCTTGATAAGATCTGTGTTGGACTACGGCAGTAGCCTATAGCGGATAGATCAGCAGTCAAATCTCCCATAGGGAAATTGGATGTGATTCAGGCCCAAGCATTAAGTGTTTTTAAAGGATAGGAAGGATAAGCAGGGATAGGATGCAACAGTGGTTGTCAGGGGCTAGCATTTTATAGTAGGTATATTTTTTATTTCATTTGTTTTAATTTTTTAGAGGGATACATTGCCTAGTCTTGTTTCTGCTCCACACTCCAGACCAGAAGGTGGCGGTAATGCACCAATAAGATGGATGTCAACCAGAAGAAAAAAAATAACACAAACCAATAATCCTCTGATTCCGACTGTGACAGCTGTTGTTCTGTAATTTCTCTTCTGGCTATACGATATCGGCACATTAAAAATATTTTAGATTTTACGCCTTTCCAAATTTGCATGATAATAGCGCCAGACTGTCTGACTAACTGACGTTAGCTTCTCTCTCCAGCTGACTCGTTAACCGGCATCTACACAACCAGCTGACGGACCACTGAGCTTGTTAGCCAACACTGAGCTAACACTGAGCTAACGTTAGCTCAGCTGTCTCTCTGAACTGCCCTTTGTCTTTACGAGCCAGTCAGCTAGCTGGGATCGTTTCTCCTCTTGGTTAGCTGACACTGGCTCTTGCAATTTTACTTGTTTTAGCCTGACAAGAGTTAAGCAAACCAAGATAGGCAGCTTGGGAACCAAGATGTCGAACCGAGTGGTGTGCAGAGAAGCAAGTCACGCCGGGAGCTGGTACTCTGCTTCGGGTAACTGCAAAACAACACCGGCAGCGTTAGCAAGCGGTGTGCTAGCTGTTTGTGTCACGGTAGTCTGTTTTATTGCCTTTGTTGGCTTTTTATTTTTGTATAACCGTCATTATCTTGGGGATGAAAAAAACTGTCGAATTGGTGGATTGCCACAGTTGATGGCTAACGTTACGGTGGTTAA
Organism: Anarhichas minor; assembly: GCF_050575085.1. NCBI lineage: Eukaryota > Metazoa > Chordata > Actinopteri > Perciformes > Anarhichadidae > Anarhichas > Anarhichas minor. The sequence goes on from NW_027466504.1 coordinate 8,857,709, forward strand.
TCCATCTGGTGAGAAGTCGACTAGCTGACACTAGCTGTTATTGACAGCCTCATCTCTGTTATGGGTTGAGTTTATTCACCACTTCTCCTCCCCGGCTGGTCGATGTAAATCTTTTAAAGCCATGTTTGACTAGAAATCAAAGCTTTCAAATGACAATAGCGAACTTGGCAAATATTGCATAACTTCCTGGCCTACGTTACCTGCTATCAGGCTAGAATAAGACATCATATGTATATACAGTATATACATACAGTAAGACATTACCCAAAACAGCTTGTCAGCAAAAATGTTAAGTGAAGCCGCTAGTATTTTTGTGGTTTGGCTGATCTCTGACCCGATGAAGTTATCGTTAGGTGCAGGAATACTTGCTGCCATGAAACAAAGGACTGGGCAGGGCAGAAAAAGTTCATGTTGCTTCCCTTCCCCCATTTATTGCTAGTAAACACCGAAACCCTGCCTGTTTATTCCTTATTGCCTTGTTTGAAATAACCGATGTCGACTAAACAAAAGTTACTCTAATGATAATCGTAAACAAAAATATGTTCATAAACTGAAGGCAGATCTTACGTTAATCTACCATGATCACGATGTCCTTGTTCGTTTTTACAACACTAATTATGTCGGTTGTTTGTTTTTCCTGCAGACGTAATTGTGTACGTTAGTCAGCTGTGTTTGATTGGTGTTGACATGACGTCAACAGCTCTGGCCACCAGTAAAGACTAACACTGGTGGTACAATAGGCAGGAAACCAGGTTAAAACTGAGTGGGATTTTAAATTAAATTAGTTTGACCAGGACCAGAAGACATTTGGCTCTGGATTGACAGTGAAATTATGTTTTACCTAAAATGTCCACTTTATCATTCTAGTTTATCTCCATTTTCTACCCAAAATAACAATATTTTTAATGACAAGATTAAATCAACCACTATTGGCCACATTTGGATTCCCCCCCTCTGGGATCATTACAGTGACGTATTACCTTGATTTTAGTGATCCATACTCGTAGCGTTGCTGTGTCTTATCAAATCCTTTTTGTATTTATCAGATAATTATGTTTTTAGTGCTGGTCCGCTGTGTCATTCTTAGTCTTGAAAGGAAGCACAGTAAGAGTTGCTCCTTTTAACCCAGTAATCTGAAATAAAGTTCTTTTTGATTTTTTTGTTTTTAAATTCTACCTTTTCAGGATCCCAGCTGAACGCACAACTAGAAGGCTGGCTGTCCAAAGCAGAGTCCTCAATCAGACCCGCAAGAGCCATCATAGCGCCGTAAGATCACGTTTAATAGAATCTGAACATGTCAAAATGTATCTGTGGTGCTGACTCATTCTAATTTGACATGTTTATGTTGGCAGGCATGCTGGGTACACCTACTGTGGTGCTTGTGCAGCACATGCCTACAAGCAGGTTGATCCCTCCGTTACGTAAGTCATTCAGTTTTCATCTCTATTCCTTACATAAGAAAATGCTTTGTGTTACTTTTTCTGATCTTAAATTTCCCCCCACAGAGTGAACAGATGTTACTTTAGATAGTAGAATATAGTGCTGGTGGTGTGCCTTTTGTGAATCGAGTCAGTGAGATAAAATCCTGTTGCCCTTCAGTCGTAGGGTGTTCATCCTGGGACCTTCACACCATGTGCCCCTCTCCCGCTGTGCCCTGTCACCTGCAGAGATCTATAGAACACCTCTCTATGACCTGAGAATCGACCACAAGGGTATTCACTGTTTTCACTCATGACATTGTGATTTTTTTGTGTGCGTGTTTGTCGCTCAATCTCAGATGTTATCGCATGCTAATGAGTTAAGTATTCAGGACAGCATTTTAAGGCTCATGTGAGGTAGTAACATAACCAGTTTGGATTGCTGTTCAGGTTTGTTTAGTGTAGAATGTAGTGCGCGTTTCCAAACGCTGCCAAAACCGAATGAGACAAACACCTTTTTTCCAGTAACACTAAAAAACCAAAACAACCCAGAATTACCCTTTCTTGTGATTGATATAGTCTAGCCTGACCAGAGCTCCAACATACAGGCCTCAAGCCGTCTTGGGAGGTGATACACTGTTAGCCATCCACCAGGGGCCAGACAGTTCCCTCACTATTAATATATTGGCTTTGTCAATGATGAGGTTTTTCTTGGCTAGACACTTATCAGGATCCCCAAATTAAAGGAGTGTGCAGCTCCGAAAACGACTTCATCAGTAGACACTGTCATCATAACATGCACAAATTAAAGTGAAACTCACCTCTGTTTTACAGTTTATGCTGACCTCTGGAAAACTGGGTTGTTTGAGCGGATGAGTCTGCAAACAGATGAAGATGAGCACAGTATTGAAATGCACTTGCCTTACACTGCTAAAGCCATGGAGAGGTAATGCATATAGAAGTGGCATTCATTGAACTAAAGAATCAACCCCATACACTTACAGAGGGAACGGCCTCACGGGAGGAAGCTTTTTCTTAAAGGTGCCCTGTGACGTTTTCTTCTAAACAAACAAAAGTTATGTTTACATTCAGTGTTTCTCCACAAAACACATTGTGTGAATCCTTGAGCTCCAACAAATGTGGTGAATACATTGCCTTCCTCAAAACATTTGCAAAGCCGATTTTTTTTTTTTGTTTTGTTATAGAAGGATTTTAAATCCTGCATTGTTTACGTTCATGTTTACTTGCTAGCTTTCTTCTTCCCTGTCTTTGCTATCAAATCCCAGCATTATTTGGCATGTTAAGTCACTTGTAGATCGGTGGAATAGTGTGACATCATTGGCCGAAATGTGTATCATGTGTTCTGTTCATTCTTTTCATTAACTTTCTATACACATTGTTAACCAGAAGGACACATGTGACATGCATAACGGCCCTATGTTAGGTTGGAAGGAGTCAAAGGTATATTCTTGGTTCAGAAAAGCAGGGATCAGGTAGTATGAAGTGAACTGAGCACATTAGCCCAAACGCATGACACAATCAAACTGAACAAAAACCTGTGGTGTTGACTGACGAGACACATTAGTGATGTAGGTGTTGCATATAGGGTACAAAGGAGCAGCTCCCGAGTAATAGCTTATCATGCAGTTTGCCATTCGTTTTCAATGATAGATGCTCTATGGAAAATAAAACTGTATTAATGCAGATTTTATTTCCACCCATGCCCATTGAACATCACTCTTGACAAGGAGGCGCAGTTATTGTACTCATGTTGTTCGTTCAATAATCTGATGTTGCAGCCACAAAGACGAGTTTAGCATCGTCCCTGTGCTTGTGGGTGCCCTGAGTGAGTCCAAGGAGCAGGAATATGGGAAGCTGCTCAGCAAGTACCTGGCAGACCCTTCCAACCTTTTCATTATCTCATCCGACTTCTGCCACTGGGGTTGGTATCGACAAAGAAAAGCACTGAAAATGAGAGTATTCTGCCATTGAAAGCAGTTTGTGATCTGATCTTTTGTGTTTGTCTTTTGAAGGTCAGCGGTTCCGCTACACGTACTATGATGAGTCTCAAGGAGAGATCTGCAGGTCTATCGAGCATCTGGATAAAATGGTAACCACTGAGATATATTTGATTCAAATGTGAGATCATTATGTAAAGATTATCATCAGCCACATGCACAGCTGTTATGGGAATAAAGTACACATTAAATAGATAAACCAAAATGAGCCACACCCAAAATTCTTATGAGTGATAAATATTATACCTCGTGTGCTCCTAATTACTTTAATTTATCTGCTAAAAAATACACAATGTTCAAGGAAATTGGAATACAGAAGGGCAGAGAGGACGTGGATAGTGTTTTCTTTTTAAATTACTGCTTTCGAGAGATAAAATAATCAAACTAAACAATTCTATTGAGAAACATGACATAACAAAATCGAAACCTGTCTTTTTCTCGGCGTGTGAAGGGGATGGGCATTATAGAACAGCTGGATCCCATGTCTTTCACCAACTACTTGAAGAAGTACCGCAACACCATCTGTGGGCGTCACCCGATTGGAGTGCTTCTAAATGTAAGTACCACAGAAGAAGAGCCTCACCAGGTGTTTCCCTATTTAACGTCATGTAGACATGTTGATGATCATGCTCTGCCTTCCTTAGTTACTGATGCTACGCCTCTACGTCAAGCTTCTCGCACATTTATAATAACATTAACGGTTTTATTCATGCCTTATGTTCCTGTGCTTGTGTTTTTGGTTTTGTAAAGGATAAATTAAGGCACCACTGTCCAAACTCTTTATAGATAGAGCATGGCCCTTACTGCAGCTTTAATGCACAGTGCTTCAACACCTGAGGAAATCTAAAGCTTGACCGGCCTGCCATGTATAGTTACAGTTGACTTTAATTGGGGGGAGAGGTTTAGTGAAAAATCAATTTGCAGTGTAAAAAAAAAAAAACTAAAAAAAAGTTGGGACAAACACTTCCTGTTGTGAGAATGAGACGTTCTGTCCTTATTGCCTGACTAAGTGCAGCTGTTACTGTTTTGCAGGCTGTGGCTGAGCTGAGGAAGTCTGGTTTAGAAATGAACTTTTCTTTCCTGAACTACGCCCAATCAAGTGAGTGCAGGAACTGGCAGGACAGCTCCGTGAGTTACGCTGCTGGGGCTCTCATCGCTCATTGAGGTCGACTTCCGCAGGGGCCACTGCAGCACCGCCGACGTCGTCCTGCCCTTACTATCTATCGCCATAACCTGACCCAGACACACACCCCCCCCCCCCCCCCCCCCCACAGTTACGCCCACTATTTGCAGGAAGGACCTAGACACTCACAGCCAATATAGTCGTCTTTCTCTGTCTCTCCCTCAGCTCTCCTCCTTTCTCCACCCTCCTCTCAGTTTGAAGTGTGTCGCAGAGCTTATAGTTGAAATATTTAGCTTGAAGTGCAGTTTTGAGACTATGGAGGTGCAAATGGTTAGAGAAGATGGGAAGAGTGGGTATTATTATGTCTCGGAGTAAGCGTTGGGAGGGGGAGATCCTCCTTGGGTTTAGTCCCATTTAGTTTTCCTGACAAAGCAATCTTAAGGAGCATTTTTGAAGTTTTGCCAGATGAAAATGGAAAGAGTACTTTGACTGACTGCTTCATGCGACTTAAACTCTGAAGACAGTGTCATAGGTGTAGTTAACCAACATGTTGTAGTTGCTAACAAAGGGCTGCACCCAAAAACTTTCACTAACTCCCCGACTGTACAAAACCAAAAACGTTATTACTCTTAGTTTATCAAATATTATCTTTAATTCATATTTTAGTCCTTTTTATTTCTCCCTTTTTCAGTAGTTTTATTAGACGTGATAGTATTTACTCAAGTAGTGTGTAGATTTGAACAAAAGCAGTGTGGTCGGTTAAGCGCTAAAGCCATCAACATCATCTGCCCAATAAATTTCCTCCAGATTCCAATGACATGCCTGTAGCATGAGAGATATGTTCTGCAGGGGGCCAGAATCCAGTTGTATCAATCCAGAAATGTAGAATCCAGAAATGTGATCAAAGCCGGATATTGTGTAAATGACTCCAACATTGACACCTCTAGTCCTCGTTTACACCGTCACCTTCAATCTCTGTAGTTAAGGAGATTCCAGTGAACATTTTTTTTGCTGGACTTGAAATGTCTTTTGTTACACGTTCAGTTCTGTAAGAGCAGCAAAAGCTTTTGTTTCGGTTTGACCAAAGTGTTAAAGGCCGACCTGATCGGCTTAAGTTGTTGGAAATGTTATTAGATCTGTTCACCAGCTAGTAATCTACATCTTTTTGTGTCGATACGTTTTGATTTAAGAATGCCAAAAGTTATTGGGAAAATATAAGTCATCCTTATTTACAAGTTTAGTTGCCTCTGAGTGTACAAGATTTCACTTCAGTTACTCTCGAGGCAGCAGGAGTATCGTTTAGACAAGGTCAGCTAAAAACAAGTAGTAGACGGCCACGTTTTAAGATCAGCACAAAGTCATCATGCTTTTCTATAAGGTTTAGGAATCTATCCAGAAAAGAGACAGTTGCTCCATGTTGTATTTTGGAATCTATTAAAAAACAGATATTTACTTAATGAAATGTAAAGCACGAGGATCACTTTTAAGAACAGAAGAAAACAGGTTCTTTTTTTTTTTTGCAAAGTAATATGCTATGGGGGTCCTGCTGCCTGAAATTATAATATTTTCAAAGATTAACAAACGGCATACAAAAGCTGAATGCAAAAACCTGATGATCCATAGCGCCAGTATGGGCTGTCAATGGCAATATGACATAGGCAGCACACAATAGCTGCTGTCCTGTCTTTTGATATTTGAATATCACTGACTGACTTTTACTGATGCAGTCCTCTTGACATTGGTTTGTGCCTCTCGGCACCATAAGAGGCACTTAGCGTTAAGCTACGACGTCTGACTGAAAGATGAATCCTCAGACTCACTTGACCTCTGACGCTAATCCAAGGGAAACTAGTAAAGCATGACACACTGTGCTATTGTGCCTTTTTATCACCGTTGCAAATATACATATTAAGTGTATTCTCACTTTTAGTCTTATTTTAGTTTGTGTACTTTTCAGTTTTTGTTTTCCCACATGTAGCCTCCTGCTTTCCTAGAGTCCAACAATGTGTCCAGCTCACCCAGCACTCCAGGAGTGTGTGACCTGTCCCCCTCATCTGTTGGTCGAAAATAGCACCAACCGTTATCTCCTTTCTCCAGCAGGGGGAGTGGTGTTCTGTTCTCCACCTCACCTCATTCCTGTAGAGAGAAAAAGGCTGAACCTCAACACTGTTCACGTTCCATTTATGGATCTTTCTTTGTCTTTTAGAAATGGTTTTTGTTTTTGCTTAGAGAATGGGAAGTTACATGTCACAAACCTAAAATATACTACTTAACTACTCCCTCAATGGAGTTTTTTTTATCTCAGGTTCCACTGACAAAGCATCCCAAAAGGCTCTTCAGGCCGTGGATTCATGTTACAAAACAAGTAAAATGTACTGAAAAGCATGTCTGCTCTGGTGTCTTGTTCTTCAAGTATTTACAACCATAGAAAACTACTGACTTGGTGTTTGCATTTCATTGTTTAATCATTGCCTTGTTTATTCCTCCAAAGTTGAATGGGGTTAGTAGCCTCTTAGTTATTAGCACGTTAGTTTGGTTGTAAAATGTGCAATTTTCAACCTTGTATGATTGTAAAACACGTTTGCTTTAGATAGGTGTTGATTCAACTTTATGCAGTTTGTGTTGGTCGTCAAATTGAAGCTTCTCTCTAAAACAGTTTCATGAAAAAATCAATACCATAAACTGCTAAAGTGTATGAGAGTAAACTTGCACAAAACCACAATGTTAGGCTGTAAATCTCACCTACTTTATTTCCAGCGTTTCCACCAATTCACGTTTTTTGTTCCGACCACTGATGTCAAATAACATTACAAACCTCCTATTTTACTTTGTTCAGAAAATGTATGTACTGCAACTGACATAATGAATTGGGATGCAGTGAACACGCGTTCGAGGCTCTACAATACAGCTAACCAAATGCTGCAAACGCAGGACAACAGTAGTTCAGTTGTCACGGTATGCACAATCAAGGCTCGCACTGCAATAGATATTACAGAAGTACCAGTACATCAGACAGATGTGATCCTTCTGCAATATTCAGTTGCTGGTTAATGTTTTCAATGAGTCATTGATGCAAGTCAGTGCTCAGATCAGGAACAGATTCTGGTCTGATGATCTAACTTGTATTATTATTGTCCTATTTTGGCTGATTGTTAGGCTGAATGTTTAGGATCTTTTTAATTTTACTGTTGTACTTGAACACTGGGTAGTACATATCAAACCACCAACAAGATCATTTAAAAAAACAGGTTATGAGTCCTGAAACTATACACGCATGTATGAATGTGTAGTCAGTATTTACAGACTGACTTTATTGTGAAGTTATGGTGAGTTTAGTCGGTTATCCTGTTCTAGTGCCTCAGTTTACGTCTCCCTTATTCCATCTCACTCATTGATCATTTAAAGTCAGCTCACCCCAGATTTCCTCACAGACATAAAAAAACAACAACTTGCAAACACAATCAGAGCTACATAATTGGAGCAGATGTTTTCTCCTGTGTCTGTAAACAGGAAGGACGCACAGAGGAGGTTTTCAGCAAGGGGCTTTTGGTTGACTTCAAAACAGAGTAACGCTTTGAGAAAGCTAGCCCTTTAAATCGGAGCATTCGTTCCAAGGTGGAGAAAAAGGGAGCGCTTGCTTTTCAGATTCTGACACACCTATCTGCTTTGGGAGGAGTAAAAGAGGCTGTTTAAATCCATTTAACTTAATACGGACTCTTAAGGTTAGTAATAAGAGGAAGAGATAACTGCAACGCTGCGAGATGCACTGCTATGGGGACTTGGTCAGCTATCTCAGCTGTGGGATGATCCTGATTGGACTCGGACAATTGGTCCATCACAAGAAGACGCAGACCTCCTATGGGCGCCACATGGGACTCCCTCCTCCGGCTAGGACGGTCCCAGCCAGACTGGCTTGGTTCCTCCAGGAGATGCCAGCTCTCCTGATCCCCCTGCTTTTAACACTCACCAGGCACAAACCCTCCAGTACGGGGAAGTACCTGCTGCTGGGGACCTTTTGCCTGCACTACTTTCAAAGGTAAAAGCAAAGACGGGAGCCTAGTTTTAACCATTTCATGTGTGTGTGAAGGGAAGAGTGAAAATGTACTTTGAGATATATAGCAGTGATTAATATTCAAAATACAAGCAAGTATACAAGATTTTAACTGTCAAGATTTTTCATTTTTCTCATTTAATAATGTATTTAGTTCTATATTGTCTTATGGCTGTAGTATATTATCCCACCGCACATTTCTTATATCGACTTATTTTCTTATATTTGTCTCGTACGTACTTAGCCTGTTTGTGTACAGTACGAGCATCAAAGGTATTCTTACACAAGATGATTTACTCCATATTGGTTTATTATAGCACTGATTCACCAGTGAAACAGGATTCAAACTGAATAACTTTAACCTTTTAATAACTAAAACCTCATCTCAATGTACAGTAATGATTGCAACTTATACATTTGTACTTGTTGACAGAAACAAAAATGTGGTATCTCTAATCATGTTGTCATAGTACAGCTAGTAGATGTACAGTATGTATACAGCCAGTTTGTAAGTGAAAGCCGGAACCAAGAAATAAAACAACTTAAAATGGAGACACGGAAAAAGGAGCTTTAAAAAGCTGCTATAATCTGAAGGCTAAAACAGAAGGAGGCTTAATGGTGCCTTTTTTGACTGCATTTACATGCTAAATCATTCACACAAAGCCTCTCATCCTGTCTGTTCTTTGCATGTACCAGCATGGATAAAATGCACTATTAGCCCCCTCTATCTACTATTTCTTCACCAATCATAGGACATTTGTCTATTCACTACTGACCAGAGGAAAACCTTTCCCACTGGGTGTGATGCTGCCAGCAGGCTTCTTCTGCTCTCTGAACGGTTTACTGCAGGGACACTATCTGCTGCACTGTGCCCAGCTTGATAATGAATGGTCAGCTGACTATCGCTATAAATCTGGTAGGAGCAATATTTATTCTTTGCTTTCGAAAATATTTAATTTTTAAAATATGAAATACCTAATAACTTCCATTTTATGTACCTCAAACATTAACATTTAAAATGGTTTAGATTTAAAAAAAGAATAAGATACAAATATGATTTTTTTTCTAGGTTTACTGCTGTTTTACATTGGAATGGCCATCAACGTACACAGTGACTATATTCTACGCAACCTGAGGAAACCAGGGGACGTAGTTTACAAGATACCTACAGGTAAGAAACGAGAGATCACGCCTGAATAACCTCCGATCCACTCCGTGCCGGTATAGTGACCTGCTCTTCTCGCTCTCCTACAGGAGGTCTGTTTGAATATGTGTCTGGTGCCAACTACTTAGGAGAGATAGTGGAGTGGTTTGGCTATGCTGTAGCCACCTGGTCCCTTCCAGCACTCTCATTCGCTGTGTTTAGCCTGTGTTTTATTGGACCCAGAGCCTACCACCATCACAGGTGCCTAAAACATGAAGAAACTGACAGAACATTAATACCCGCCTGCCAAACTACATTACCGTGCTATATCTTAGTGACTGTTATCTTCTGCTCCTCTGTTACAGGTTTTACCAAGAGAAATTCAAAGACTATCCCAAGTTACGAAGGGCTTTGATCCCATTCGTCTTCTGAGAGACAAAGAACCTGCCTGTCATCTTGTAAGTGCATACAATACATCGAACCAGCATCAAGCAGTGTGAGAGTCTGTTTCCTGTTCCTATTGCATTTGTAAACAGAAATTATGCCCATTTTACTGCAACAAATATGTTTTGGTTTCGCTTGCAGTCATTATCCAAAAAACCATAATGTACAGATTAATTGTTCAACTCTTTCTATTAAAACTGCTACGGAAGAAGCTTCCAAAAAGACTTTGATGCAATCACTTGGTGTCCGTATGAATATATTCTGTGAAAAGATATACAAGTTTATTTTTATGCAGATACAAAATGTACAAACTGCAAAAAAACTTCAAATCTCATCACTCTGAATGTAACTTGGCCCCGATTTCAATTTGTCTGAATGTTAACATATTAAAACATTGTGATCGAGGAGACATTTGTGAAACATAATTGTTGGCGGTTGGTCTTTGTATTTTCATAGTTGTGAGATTATTTTACTAAATCAGCAGGTTTAGAATGGCAATACTTTGATGTAATACTTTGATGTAACACAATGTAATGTAAAAAAGGTCCCTTCCTACGTCCCCGGTGGATATTTCTTTGGGTACTATTTTTTTAATTGAACCTTTATTTAACCAGGTGAGTCCCATTGAGATTAAAAATCTCTTTTTCAAGGGAGACTTGGCCAAGACAGGCAGCAACATAAGAAACACATAGTTACAGACAGAAAACACAGAACAAGACAAGTTAAAAGAAACTAAAAGTTAAGAGACAGTGACGTAACCGAGTCAACTATGTTGGCAACCTTGCAGCACCTCCTAGTGCTGACAACTGCATCAGAAACATGTCGGTTTGTAACAAAGTGGAGCAGGGATGACTTCAGGCCAACCCCTGAAGTAAGAAAATAAGATCTGTGGCAAACATGTTTATGATAGTTACACATTTTGCAAGAACATCTTCACAAATGAACGCCACTTTTATGATTTTTGAAGCAATTAATGTAATTGGCAGAAGTAAAAAAGCTAATGTTAGGCCATAAACAAACTACACCACAGTCACATGGGTGTGATGAAACAACGAGGTTGTAAAGGCAAGAGACGGAATAGCAAGGCGATGGCACACAGTCTGTTTCACATGAGTTTCACCACTGCCTGGCCCCTTTAGGAGATTAGTGACAGATCCCGGGTCTGTTAACTCCAATGGGAGGAGTGAACGTGATCGATTGTCTTGCTCCATAGTCACCAAAGTAAATATTGGACACATTTTTCACAAGCCAAATATCTATATACGGAAATGGCAAATTTCAGACAAAATGCTGCGGTGAAGTCGGACAGTTTCCAGCCGCCTTCAAAGAATATACCGGAAGGCACAGGAATAGTTACATCCTGTTAGATCTGATCAGTAGGCTGCTTGTAGTGTGCAGACCACGTTCACACAAGATATGTTAATTACAATTACACAGAAAAATAGCATTCTCTATAAAACTTGGTGTTTTGTTGTCAAAACTAAGAACCAATCAGCTCTTCGATCAGGTGACAGCCAGCCGTTTCCCCATCATGACCTGGGTCTTGAAAACAGTGGAGAGCAACTGCGGTTCTAAAAACTGCGTCTGCCTCAATCGATCGATTCTGCGCAGACCTGGCTCATCTCGAACGAGCCCAATATCTTTGGTAAAGGCGAACTAGTCGGCGTGATGAGGTTTTGTAGTCTCGTTTAGCCACTTGATGGCAACCGCCTTTTCCAAAACATGTAACATCTTCAACGCTATAGGAAAAGCTATTGTGTATTGTAGAACAAAACATTCTCAAAAAAAAATATCTTAAGCTTGTGTTAACCACAGACCGTTTTTTAGGCATCTCACCGAAAAATCCATTCAAAACCCCATCGACTACGAGACAAGGGAACTGGAAGTGCAAAAACGCCAACTCATTTTGGGGTTTAAGGACTCATTCCTGCTGCACTCTATAGAGAAACTGATCATCTGATAAAGAGCTGAATTATTTTTATTCACTACATTTGTATACTCTGTCAAACATCATACATCATCATTAACAAAGAGGTAAATCCCACGACAGCTACAGCACAGAGGCAAGCCATTTCCACTGACTCACACTAGGATTCAATCTGATTTTTTACACAAGGCAATGCCAACACCTAGTGTCTAAATGGAATATTACTTCTGAAAAAAAAAACAAAAAAAAAACCAGCATTCATTCCTCATTTTGATCATCACAAACTAGAGTTACACTCTGGATAAAAGGCCTATTCTGCTAGTTCATATCTTGAATTAGATATCGCACATCCAGTGCAAGATTAGCAGTTTCTACAGCAACTTGCAAGGCATTGAGTTTAGCTGTGAAGGAGTCAAGCACACGTGGCTGCACAGCTGCATCTCCAGACAGAGGTGCAGGTGAGAACTCTTGGTAATTAGTGTTTAGGTAAGTCCACCTCTGATTTGGGCTACTTTCCATCAGTCCACAGCCACAGAAGCCCGAGCTATCCTCCTGTTCTTTCATGACATCTGCAGGGCGAGTCCAGTGGTGAGCATGAGTCAGATCCATCACAGAATCCCCGCCGTCGTGCTCCAGCGCTGCGGCCACAGACTCCAGAGAGTGACAGAAACCGTCCACGCCGCGAAGGTGCTCCGTCCGTGAGCACCCGAGGGCCGATACGGTCTCTGTGACTTCTTTCATGCTCTGAGATGAAAATATACCAAAATGACGGCATGTTGTAATCATGGGCCTGGCCAACTATGAGGTCACCGAGGTCCAGGCCTCAGTAAATATGTCACCGTCTCTCTGCATCTGAATGATGCGAAACTGCTTGAAACTGACAGCAAATCAATAAGACAGCTAACTGTGTGTGGTGAAGATGTGTCGGGTGAGGTCGCCGGAGAAGGCATTACACACAAAATGATATGAAAACTAAAATTGTTGTAGTTATGATGTTCAATATTAGAAGATGTTATTAAAAAATGTTGATGATCTGTACAGCAATTCTTTAATGCTATTTGATCTTTGATTTCTACAACCAATGACGATTATTTCATCAGCTGCAGTGCGCTCCGAGCAGCGTACAGCCGCTTCCCTAAACTTAATCTCACCCAGAGACCCAAGAGTCCCACACGAGGTTATGTGTCTGTCAGACGGTCTGAAGGGGATACTACCAAACAGCACAGTGATAACATAATGCACAGCACACTATAGGGCAGGAAGATTTATTTCTTTAAATATTATGACTTTATTCTCATTAATCACCGACTTTACTCTCATATTACTTTTTAATCAAAATATGACAAATTTGGTCTCACCTTCTCCGAGAACACATATGTGGGATATGTTTTGAATGTGCAGAAAGTTTTAAAAAAGAGCAGAAATCTTGCTAAAAACTCATTAATATTGAATCTCACCTTGTGTCTGACGTAAGCAGCTAAGTGGGTCTCTGTACACCCACCTCCAAGTAAGGCAGACGGGTCTCTCAAAGTGAGCCTCAACACATGCTCAGTCTTCTGGCACGCCACCTTTAACAGTCACACAAGTAAAGATTAACACATCAGTTCATTTGTCACATTTGTCTCACATTAATGGACATTCCAAGCTGATGTCTGTGTGTAAAAGCACCGATTATGCGTTTTTTAAATACGTTCAATTAAACAAAATCACTGATGCCAGTTGATGGATGCTCTTAACAATGGTGCTGCAGAATCATTTAATTTCTCGCCTGTCTGTATTGGTAAAAAATGAGGCCGTATATCATCAATCGTATTTTTGCTTCTTGTGCATGGGTGACCACAATAGTTAAAATCCTTCCATACGTCAGTATAGTCCCCAACACTCCTCACTGTATCTTACCTTCAGCTCACTTAACATAGTCTGGTTCCTGTGGCAGAGGATCATCGTGCAGATCGAGGACTCCCCAGGAGGTTGTAAATGCAGCATTGTCTTTGATCCAAACTGCAGAATACTGAGATCCTTCACCTTCCCGTAGGCCTTGGCCAGGATTGTGGTGTTCAATGTGGCCACAGGTTGAGCACCTATTGGTTAAAGTGGACAGAAACGTAGGACGACCTCACACACAGTGCAAAGTAACAGCAAAGGATATACCTGGACAATACACTATCCATATGTACATTTACAATTTCACACGTGAAAGAATGCCGAAATTGCAAAGCATTTAGTAGCTTCACAGTTGGATAAAATCTAATCATACATACACACATATAAATTCTGCATTTACTTGTCACAGTGCTTAAATGAAGCCACTGTGGGTCTACATATAATGACTGAAATATTCAAACCATTTGGAATCTTTAAAAACTTTGGGGTCTCATCACAAATGTTAAATTCCTGTGGTCTCTAAGAGCTTGTCTATATGATATCAATGGATTTAGGACATTTAGAGGCCTACCTGTCAGCTGAGTAAGTGGCTCCATGAGAGTGATTCCCAGTCTTTCTATCACTATGACACCATGCCTCTTCAGGTATTGCTGCACCACTGGGTGTATGACCTTCTGGCACACGAAGAGCTTCACCTCATCTTTGACCACCTGTTTGACGAGCTCCAGGAGCTGATCCAGTATCTGCGAGTCTGTGTCTACACCCGGGTGCACGTCAATTTTCCCATCTCCCAGTTCAGAAAGGTCTCCAGCAAGAGAAGCACTGAACAACACCAAGCGCAGTGGATTTGAATGCTGGTTCTCTGACTTGTCGAGACATAAGTCGTCCGGCGTGTCCACCAGTAAACCTGGAAACACTGCAGAGTTTAGCACAGGGTGGCCTTCAACAGAGATGCTCACTATTTGGCCAAGACTGACTTCACCTGGGCTGTTACAGGGAACAGTCAGCAAAAAAGCCTGTACAGCCAGTTTGCTGATGTGAAGTACCTCTGACTCTGTTAGCACACATGCTGGTTTGCTGGAGATGATACTGGAAGCTAATGTGATCAAGTTGTGACTGCTGCAGAAGTCGAGCTTAACTTTACAACCACAGTCTTCTCGTTGCAGGTAACTGGTGCACAATCCCAGCAAGTGCTTGTTCACCCCGATAGCCACACTGCCACTGAGACCTGACTGTTTCGCTTGCTCAATAAGAGATAAACAAAGGATGGCAGCGAACAAACCACAGTCACTGAAGCGAGAAACGTGGTTGAGAATGGAGGTTTTTATCAGATTGATAAAAGACTGCGAGGAGGAAATGGCTGGAAGGAGAACGGAGGAGGTGGAGGTGGTTACAACGTGTCCTCCGATGTTGTTGTGGACTTGTTTCAGTCTACCTGTTGGACCAAAGCACGATTTCAGAAGCTGCCTCAGCAAATGAAGCTTGTTACAAATAACAGAGTTGTCCAATGGTAGATCCGTGCAAAGAGACGGAGATTTCTTGACGAGTCGAGACATCACTGACGCAGAAACTTCTCAAAGCAGTTTCACAAGACCGTGTGGACAAAAGGTCGCGTGTCATAACGTTAGAGTTTACTTATTGAGTGGCAGCTATTTAGCGAGATTTGATAGAACATGACACTTAATCATCCTCCATGGTAATCACCTTTGCTTGACACGAGCATCGACTCGGATAAGGAGGCTTTTTACATTGCCTGACAAAAATAAAACAAATTTGGAATGCACCATTTATATCTTGTACCACAACACATCAACTAATGTCGGTTTCCTATTATCTTGGCTATTGTATGTTAAAAAATAGTATATTGATACAATTCGACAACATATTATTTCGAGTTCAACACAGGCTCTTTCACTGCGCGCCTCGTTTCCATGGTAGCGGGAACAGCGTCGCGCTCTAGCGGGGTCCTGTTAGACAGACGGTCGCATTCTCTCGCCAATCTTCAAGATGGCTGCTGTCACGACAGATATTCTACTTAAATCTATTACTCCACTACGCAGAGATTGACAGTCACCTTTGCTACAGTTTCCCGAAGTGTTTCACGGGTTTAAAAAAAAGCTGTGATATCATACTGGTGTTTGCAGTTGTTGGACTACAAACTAAATGTGACGTCATCTCCTGTCGCCTCAACGGTTAACCAATTCAAAACTGCTGGCGGTATGTGTACGAAGTCTGTTGTGATGTTGTTGTACACCACAAATTAGTTTATTACACATGTGTAGAGTCATCCACGTGTCATTTGGTATTACCAAACCTACCAGTGCATCTCTGAAAGTGATGAATAGCACGGTACGGTCTGTTCAATGTGGAGTACCACTAAGTGTCTATGATAAACCAGCTCGTGTTAATCTCTTACAAAGTTGATCAACTAATCTGTATTATATGTTGTGTTATTTCTCGGCTACCATGTGTAGTGTAATCTATGATCATACACTTGTTTTCAGGTGTAAACTGACTGCTGTGTCCACTTCAATGGCTCCTCTCAAATTTGCCATTAAGGTAAGCAAACATTAAATATACAGCATACAGACCCTTTTAGTGCAGTGTTGAATTAAAGTAATATAATGTATACTATAGTGTTATATTAAACAGCATTGTGTAATATTAAAACGTTCACTATTTATGTGCAACAGCTATTAAAACGTCAGGCTTTAAATTAGTTTTGTGTGCCTATTTGAATAAAGCTGATTGAACATACACAGAGAAAAATGCATGAAAAAGCTCATATTTTAAAGAAGTTATTGTTTAACTCAACATTTACATTTAATGTATTTTTCAGAAGTGATTTTTAAATTTTATTTGCTCAGGACCTTCCTCAGTAAGCTTTATTCAGCGCTGATTCGCCCATGCGTGATCGTAAATACTGCTATTACGTTAAGAGTTTCTAATGTATTTATTGAAATTTTGTGAGTCCACTTTTGGCATGAACCCATTAACAAAGGAAGATGATCTAATCACAAAAAACTGATGACCAAAATCAAAGGTCATTATCAAAATCATATTCTTTCGTCATATTCTTAGGTATAGATTGTGAACATCTATAAGCAAACAAGGGGTGGGTGTTTTTCAGTGATCACAAAGCCTCACTTAAAACAAAAATGTTTTCCCACATAAAATGAGCACAAGATACTACTAAGCCTACAAAATAGGATGAATCTGCATTTGATAAAAGCTTTTCAGGTGGTATTGCCAGCATTCATAATAAACAACATTTTTTATTATTATTCTTACTAACAACTGCTACAGACACTAGTTATAGCAATTGGTCTATGTTGAACAAGCTCTTGTGCAGTATGGAAAAAAAATGCAACACAGGAATATATGCTTAATATTATGCTGCCTCGCTACTCTACGTTTGCTGTATTCATTGTTTTGTCCTTCTCAGTAGCTAATTCTTTGGCCACTAGAGGGAAGTACAGATACATGTTTCAAGTATCTTGCCTCCACATTTTGACGTCGTCATTCATCCTTTAGAACACGTTATTCAGAGCTTCTGGTCACCTTTTTGCAATTCTCGACTGACTGCCTCCCTGAGAGCCTTTTGTTAATGGACACAGCCATACAGAGCAGAGGAAACTCATTCTATTAAAAAGCCAAGCCGTTCATCCTCAGTCTGATGCTCTGTCAGGAATAATGCACATCAGATGTTTTTGTTAAGTGCAGGAAAAGCCGCTGGTCTCTCTTTTGTTGATGTTTCATTTATTGAGAGTTTTGAATGAGGGCTGTAGACATTTGCACTGATCTCTCACATCCTCCATAATGCCATGTGTGCCTAGTTGACCAGATATTGCATTCACTCCCTTTATTTGTTTCATATGCATGCCTGCATTCAGGCTACCCCACCGCCCCCCCTCAGCTGGTTGTGGGAGAGTAAAACCCTGGAGGTTCACGGAGGGTTCCTTCCCACTGGGCACATAATGATACTGTTGTGTTACTCTGCCTGAGAAAAATGGACACAGCCTCTACCATGCTTAACCAACTAACCACAAACAAGTATGTCAGAAGGGATTAGTCTAAACAACAGCATTCAAGTCACTTCCCTGGGCTCCTCTTTCGCAAAACAAACGCCACTGCTTCCGTGTTTTTTAATAATCGAATGAACTTCCAAGAATATTAAAGAACAAACATCTGCACAGAGACATTGTTTTCACACAGGCATGTTGCAAACTCAGTTTGACAGCTTGCACAGAACACGGATCATTTTTGCAATTATGAGTCAAGTTCTTGGATTCACCATAACATGTCTAGGCTGTACAGCGCGTGTTTTTTTTAAATGTTATTTTCCCCTAAAATGTTTTTAAAGCAGCTCCCTCCCTGGTCTGTGAAACTACAGGAGGTGCTGGTATGCTCCTTCTTAAATAGGCTTCAGACTATATAGTGACCTGCCACTTCTCAGACCTCCCGAAAAAGGGCCTGCAGGCTAAAACACTGATCCACTGAAGCGGTTGCTGTCTGCCAGGACATTACCGCTGCAGAGCCCTGCAATCTGCCTTCTATTAGCAATATGCACTGCTGACTTTCTAACCATCTACTGTAGTAGGCTGAGACGGAGAACAAAGTCTTTTTTTTTTAACAATAAATAGATTGAGGTATCACAGAGCAGTTTAATGTCAGAGGTTTATGTGCTGTTTAGTGTTGTTGTTGCTTTGCAGATGAGCTCATATCGGACCACACATCTTGCCTCTGTGCAAAATCATTGCAGTCTGATTGGAAACATTTTGACACTTTCTAACTTGTGGAAATGAAAGTGACAAGAATAGAAAACAACAACAACAGCCACCTTTCATCTCAGCACTGCCCTAGATTGCTGTACAAAATGTGCATGTCCTAATGTGGCCAAACACTTCTCAGGCTGTTATTTCTCTCTAGCTATTCTGAGTTTTGTTTGCTGAGATATTCCTGTCTGTTCTTGCTGCTGGAATTCCACTCCAGGGTTGTGTCTCTTTGTTTTATCACCAAATAAAAAGAACTCAGGTGTGCTAACATCCACCTGATTAAAGGGAGCTTTGCACACAAAACACTTCTGCGAACTATCTGTCAATTACATTTGCTTCAATAATAATCAGCTCTCAAGCTCCACCGGGCAGTATCTTGCTGTTAGACAAATTGGAAAAGAGAACTGTCTTTTCTTTTCTTTTTAAAGCGGAAACCCAGGTGACTCACAGTACAGTGAGAGCTTGGGAATGAGGGCGAATAAAGCCTGAGAGCAAGATTGTCACACCGATAGATCTAAAGAGCTCCCCTGGGTTCTTTGCAGACTTGCAGGAAGAGGGAGAGAGAAAGTCAGAAAAAGAGAGAGACAAAGGGAGAGTGGAAGAGATGCAAGTTTTATTGAGTGAGACCGCATCTGCTGCCCCTTCTTTCCCAATGTAAACATCTGCGGCTGGTTAGTGTTAGCCTCTGAGCTAAGTGCAGTCCGAGAAGGTCTGGTTCTTATACGGCGCGATAGCAATGGCAAAGGGCAGCAAGGTGGGGAGGTGGGCGAAGCCGTTCAAAGAGTTTGGGCCCCGTGCCCAACTTGGAGCAGCACAGCTCGGGAGGATGGAGAGCAGGGTCTGGGGGAGAGATAAGGGAAGGTGGAGTGTTTTGGGAACTGAGAGTGATGTAGACCAGAAATGGAAAGGAGCTGTCTGTGGGTTCGAGTCAGGGTTTGTTTATTGACAGACAGAAAATATGAAGGAATTTTCTCATGTTGTGCTGTGGACTGTGAGCAGCTTCGGTCTCAAATGTTTCTCATGTTTTTGTCTTTGTTAACCCTCCCCCCCCCCCCCCCCCCCCCCCCCCCCTTGGTTATGAGATTGGCAGTGGGGAGAATTAGGAAGCGAAGTTGAGCTGAGCTTGCAGGAAGACTCAGTCCTTTTCATTCCCCGTGTGACAGCATACAAAAGATTGCACAATAAAGGATTTGGTATTAAGTAGCGCTCCTTGCCGCCTCTCATTCAGCCTTCGGGCTCTGTTCATAACTCTAAAAGGCCCGTGCAAGACAGAGAACAAAGCAGTGCTGGCCCACTTTAGCGTGTATGAAAGGAGTAACTTCCTCTAGAATTCGGCCCTTTTATCAAACCTTTCTTTACAACAACAGCGACAGTTGTGCAGAGTATTGCCTTAAATGCGTCAAAGCAAAGAACACAAAGTAGGGGAGCTCATGAATTTGATAAATGAATATATGAAGTTAATGAAATCCGCCAGTGTCCTGCTGATGGTACTGTAGAGATTGTGTTATAGAGGAAGGCATGTGGTGGTATTTGCTGAGAGACTGAAGTTGTTAATCTCGCTTTTTTTATTTTGTTTTCACTCTTTCGTGGAGCATACTGGATTTTTTTCCGGCACTTTCAAATTGCTTTGCCCAAGGAAGACGCGGTTCTTGTGATCTGTGTATTACTGCCTCTCTAAAGTGTTAGGCTGCTTACAGAGATCTCACTAAAGAGTAACCGGGGTCATAGTTCATGGCAGAGTTCAGACTAGAGATCCACCGGTCACTCTTTGTGCTGGGAGTTGACAAATTTGGACCACATGATGTGATTGTAGTCGGAGCCTTTGTGTGAAATTAGATTCTACTGCTTTTGTGTCTTATCTGCCACAGTCAACACAAACGTCCTTTATCGACGCTCTGATGGCTGCACCTAGACAGCGCAGCCTTGACTCAAAGATTGAACAGGGAAATGTGGCCCTCCACCAAATCCCCAGTTTTGCTGAGCAAATTAATTTATTTTCTTATTAGTGTAATTGAATTAGCTCTTCTGACAAAATCCCCTTATTTCTCTAGAAGCCCAGGGAATCACATGCTGTTTTTGTGTAAGAGGCAGACCAATGTTTATCATTAATGTCCAGTTCCCAGTTTATCTGCTGCTCTAATGTGATAAAAGGAAGTTAGTCTAAGGCTTGCTAGATGTCTGGCTTTCAGCCCAAAACACAGACTCAATCAGAAGCTCTGAAACCACTTTAGGGGGATTCACCCTCCTGCGTCTCCATAAGGGCCACACTTCCTACACTGCTCCCTTCATTCCAGGATATTGATCAAATTAACCCTGTGTGTCGCTCTTTTGAGCTCGCATTAGCTTGTGTAATTTTGAGCCATGTACCCTGGAAGACTGATCTAGTGGTCCTTATCAGTGCCGTCCCAGGAGACAGAATATTACAAACACCTCATTATGAAGCATTCCGATGCCACAACACCATCAACTATGCACACAACATTTCCATGGAGGTACATTTCCATTTCTCTGACACATTGTCAATATTTTAAATTAAAATGTATACCCGATAAACTGGTAACTCATGTACAGCAGCAGCGTTGCTATATTCCTCCATCAAGCTATTCTGAGGTCTCAAAAATCAGACAATAAAGTCAGGATACCAAAACCTTTCCGGCGTGTGTGTCTAACCCCAAGATACCACTGCGGGGCTCATCCATTAGTCGGTCCCTGTGTTGTGATTGACAGGGTCTGACCCTCTGTCGCTAGGCTTTCCCACACACTGGCAATTGTTGGAGGCAGTCAGCTGAGGCCACCAGTCATCCATGGACCGCTGTGAGACAAAGGGCACAGGATGGAGAGAATACTGATCTGTAGGGACGAGCTGATTCTGACAGGCAACATGCATACATTTTATACATGAGGAGCTTGCACATAAAGGAGGGCTCTGTTCTGGTCCATGGCATATTGTTGTCTTTGTGAAAGCATGTTTTCATGTAACAAGCATTGTTTGTAATTTGCTAAGTTTCTACAGAAACCGTTTTCTGTTTGTGCTTATATCACATCTTGATGTTTGGACTTCTGTTTTGTTGTAGAATATTTCAAGATACGGATTGATGAAACAGAAGATCACAGCTTAATGCATTGCCTTTAAGACTTCAAAATTACATTTATTTCCCATTAGCCTTGGTAAAATCTGATGCAGAGACTTGCTTAAGAACAAGATGGCACACATTTAGGACTTGACATATCCTGCAGAAGAACAGTGCCAGCTATGACTGACATTTACCGAAACATTCACCGATCAGTCATGTGGGGGCGCCCTCTCCCTTAGTTGACCTGCCAGTACAAGTAAGAACGAGAGCTTCACTCCCATTATTATTGCAGAAAGACAATGAGAAAGGAAAACGCTCTCATGGGAAAAAAAAGAAGAAAAACATTTGTCAGCTTGATCTGCTCTGAGCCAGTATTTAGCCTTTTAACGTCACTCGATGAAAGGTTCCCAGCCCAACTACAGTTTTATAACGATGAATAAAACTCTTTTTAAACAAGAGGAGGAGACAACTGGAGAGAGTGTGGAAGTCTAGGCTTGTGTCTAGAATTAGGACCTAAGTAGCGGAGGCCTTCCCCTACACACCCTGTGGATTCTTTCTCGCGCGTCATCCTGAGAACGAGCCGTCGGAACATCCCTCAAGTCTGGGCTGTAGAGTTTAGTCATTCTGTCTGCAATGCTTCGACCCAGGGGACGAGCCTGGCCCAAAACAAAGCTTTTAGTGTGCACAAAGTATTCCCTGCTACTAAATGAATAACCTCTTCTATTTGTACACACTCCTTTCCAGTTCTACGCGGTGAGCCTGGAATCTGGTTCTGGTTTTGTCTTTATACGACTTTGTTTTTGCTACCCCACTCAGTTCAATGCTTTTTGCGGCATTATCACTGTGGGTTTTAGGGCAGGACTTGTTGCTCCTCTGTGTCATGTTGTGGGTGGTCTCAGTCCAACCATTACTTCCCTTGTCCAGGGAGAGGCGAAGTTCACACGAGACCCACATCCATTTGCTCTCTGCAGCGGGCAGCTTTTGCGCTCATGTGTAAACTATAATCAGGCTAGCATGAGAAAGATGTAACAGCAACTTAACCAGCCGCGGCATTTCTGGCCTCCCTGTCCCTTGTAGCTGATTGTCATTGACACAATGACGTAGCGCTTCAGGAATCCACTCGGCAGCCCTCTGCTCAGCTTTCGACAGCACTCAAAAGTTGTAGTGCAGAAGTGCAGAAACATTGCAGAGTGCTTTAGGGTAGGTCTGAGCAGTTTTACCACCACTCTGATACAAAGAGGATAATCCTAATTTATGTGGAACATCTTCAGACTTTTTGTTGTGCAGCCTGTTGTGACCCGAGGCAGAGACCGTATTGCTAAAGCTTATAGAATAAGAACATACTTTCTTACGCTGAGAGCGGGGAAATATGAGGAGACAGAGAGGGCCATACTTTTTTTGTACAGAGATTGGTAAAGAGATAGCTAGACAGAGAAACAAGAGGGAGGGGATTGCTGCGAGAGGCCTGGGGTGATGTTTGACACGGGGGGTCGTTGTGGTTTGTCTCGCTGTCAATCACCCACACTCTGATTTCCTTTTGTTGTCTGTGAGCTCAATGCCCTTCAGCAATCTGTGGCTGTCCTTCCTCTTTGTGTTACAGTGTGGGAACTTTGCTGTGCTGGTGGATCTCCACGTTCTGCCCCTGGGCGGCCAAGAGGAAGCCGGCTGGTTTACTGCGGACCACATTCAGGTACAGACACAGGGAGAAGGGCGTGCGTGTGAATAAGTGTGTGAGTGAATATGTGGCATCTGTTCAGCTGGAGGCCTTATCAAAAGTCAGCAGCAGCGTGGAATCCAAAATGACTTTGAGCCTTCGGTCTGTTCTTCTTCAGGGTTTTCATTGTTGCAAAACTGTTCTAATCTCTCCAACCAGCCACTTGTCGTGTTGCCTTACTGACCTTTCACTCGAGCCTTCTACTGTCCTGTTGTCTGCCTGTGCTCATCATTAATCTTTACTTGGAAAGTCCAAAAACAACTTGTGTTATCTTAGCAGTCCAACAACAATTTGCTGTGCTGAAATATGTGCACGCTGTCTTTAGGAGGTTACGGCCCTGGTTCGAGATGCTGTGGACCAGAGGGTGAAGCAGTACACAGAGTCCCTCCACAATAGAAGACAGCCCAAACAGAAGAAGGAGCTGGCACCTGCTTCAGCCTTTTTTGTGAAAGGTAACACACCATCGTGTGACCCTCATTACACTGCCCTAGAGCCAAATAGTCTTAATAGTATTTATTATGCTACAGTTTATTGCTTTATGACCGTTTACTGTATTTGACATTGTGTTTACCTTGAGCATTAGTTTAATTGTTATTGGTCCAAGTTATATTCATTATGTTATATTCAACTCCCTGTTGCTCATTCCTTTGGAATGTAGTCATCTTTGTCTTCGCTTTCCATGCCTTAGGTGTTTCTATCATCAACTCTTAAATAAGTAAAGTTGTTTACTTTGGCTATGAACTCAAAACTCGTTTTAATTCACTTGGACCCCAGTGCAGAGATATGGCTGTGTGCATGGAAGTGGGTCACTGAGGTCGGAGGAGGATGGGAATGGAGTTATAACCGTATAAAAAAGTGTTTCATACCATTTTAAGGAGAGTGTGGGAGGAAATACAACAGAACTAGTTGGGACACGGTGGCTGCTCTCTACGCCCAGGGTGTGACTTGGAGGCAAGAGCTGATAGGAGTTTTTATATTGTGTTGCACTGTTTAACTTGGCACAAAATATAAGTCTACGTAAATGGCTAATGTTTGTTAACCTTAATGTGGTGTTGGCACACCTGTGTTTATCCGTACTTGTAGTTAACTGGAAGACACCAAAATACAGTTGCCCTGACACACATACAACTAATTACACAGAGAGGAAAAAGCAATAAATAATGCTCCACTGTGAATAAGCCAATTCAATTCTTCGCTATTTATCCAATGCAAGTACATTCCCTCAGCCACCCACACGCATGCCTTTGAAGCACTGGAAGTCTAGCTTCAGAGGAACCCCCAGCTGCGTGTTGTAAGGCAGACAGGTTTGTCACAGGTAGCAGTTAAGGGCAGTTAAACTGGGCTCACTCAGCAGGGCAGGCCTGACTGTGAGAGTGGGATTACAGGGCAGTTGGTTCCATAAAGTTTCTCCCGTGGCTGCAGCTCTGCCTCTCACGCTACTCCCCTCCACTTTACTCCTCTCGTCCACTAAAACTGCGCATACACGTGTGTACATTTGTTTTCATACACAGATGCTTGTGTACATGTTATTAAACCGTTAAAACTTGTAGTCATCATAAACGGGCAAACCGGTTGCATGCACGTGTGTGCGCATTGCACACAGGTGCTGGTCAGAAGCAGTGAGAATCAAAAGTTGCCAGAGTGTGTTGGAGAGATATATCCTACCCCCTGGGCTAGGTGTGAACAGGCTGACAGTGTACGGTTACTGAAAAGCCTGTCTCATATTCCATATGACAGACTGAAGAGAGACAGACATGTCTAATGATGGAGATCACAGACTGAGGCTCCACACACACACACACACACACACACACTTACACCCACACATTCACTCCACTGGGGGAACAAGGGGACTATCAGTATTTCAGCAGGGAAATATGCATGTAAAAATGATTAAGCTCCTTGCAGCTTTGCCAAAAACAAAGTGGAACATGACTCCATACCATACTGGAGAATTTTCCACACTCAGAACATGAAAAGGTATGGCGCCTCAAACGGGCCCACACAGTTCATGTGCTCTAGTCCTATTAAAAGGTCTTAAGTGAGTGTAATCACATTCTTGGTCTTTTCATTGTCCCATGTGAGGGAGGCGGCAGAGCAGTAAAGGTGGAGACTGTGACTGTGAGAAGTAAGCAGGCAGGCAGGAGCCATAAAAAGGGCAGGACGGACTATAGGCTTATGGAGGGGAGCCCAGCAAACCTCAGGGTAGGTATTAAGTATTGGGGTCGTCTGTTCAGCAAGCGGGTCAAACGCTAACATGCTAATCCTCACAGGACTTTCAGACTGTCCAAAGCAGGGAGTGGAAGCTGGTTTTCTGTGTGTATCTGTTTCAGCAGAGGACATATTTGCATCTATGTGTGTCTGTGCAGCGTTGCGTTGTTCGAGAGCAGAATTAAGGTGGATATCCTGGACCGAGACTTGTGTATGTGCTGAAACACGTGCTCATTCATGTTGTTGCTGCACTTAGAGAAAGGTGTCAGGCGGAGTGGTACTGATGTCTGGGCCAAGAATAGGCGGATAGAGTGTGGTGCTATGTGTGGGATGGTATTAGAGGGGGGACTTGTGGGTCTTGTATGAGGCGGTGTTTGAGCTGGTGCCAGTGTGAAATCACAGGGGCTTCCGCCAACAGACAGCAGTAAGAACAGCGTAACCGCCTCAGCTGTTGGCACTTCCAATGAGCCATCAACAGCTTGTAGCATTCCAAGGCCCTTCAGTGCAAGTGTTTGTATCTGAGTTATCCCTATGGGTTATTGTATTTATGTATGTATGCTGTGTTGGGTGCATATGTGTGTGCATAGCACCCAGTGAACATGTCACAGAGAGGCTTACACCATGTCTTCTACCAATATAAATCCAGGCCTTTTCTTTGCATCTCTGCTGCAGTGGCCAATTTCCAACTGTCAACCCCCAGCCCCCCTCCTTTTCTTTTTCTTTTTTTACCCAGGCTACATGAGACTTCATGATTAGCTCATAGTGATGTGATTTATTTATGTTTTTAGAGAGATGAACATAGGGAACTTTTCCCACCAAACATCTTGGCTCTGGACAAGCAGACTGGACATGCTAGACTTTAGAAGCACAGGAAAGGGGAGTTTGGGAGAGGCCTGCATTCTTGATGGGAGACCGTGTTGAACACACCCACATTTCTCAGAGTAATTACAGATTGAAAATGAGAGGATAATATGTTTTCTCTATGCTTTGAGGAAGACATTGTTTTGTTATCTAATATGATATACGAGTAAAGATGCTGGTGGTTCTGCTCTAAGACAGCATGAGTGTCACACTTGTCCTCATGGAGATGCCATTGCTCTGCAGGAAACAAGCCTAGGAAGAAAACCTTTCCACGTCAGACATGGCCCTCTTGTACAACTCGACATGATGTACAGACTGCCCAAGCGATTGTCTCACTGATATACTTCTACTTTTTGGATTCAATTAGATACTGAAACTGGTGATTGTGTGCTCTCTTTTTATTTGCTCTCGGTCTAGTATTGTTTTACCTCAAGGGGATATTGATTTTGTGCTCCATAATGGTGTGTGTATATTTGTGTGTACGTGCAGAGTGTAAACTGAGAAGGCCCATTTTACACGGGTTTAGTTAACACGCCTTTTCAAATTGCCAAAGCACATTACCAGATGTCTTACATCTACCATTTGAATCGATACAGCCACATTGATCTCTCCATGTGAGGTAGAGCTCGGGTGTAGCTCAGCCTGTTGTTTGAGTGGCCTCCTCCCAGTCAGAGGAGTTAGAGGAGCCCTGGCAAAGTGGTACCTAGAGAGCATTTTAGCCCCATGGCAGAGCTGGTTCCTTCTTCCTCTCTCTGCACAGGTGCCAGGGCTTAGGGGGAGGGAACACCTGCCAGCCTGTTTCCCCATGGCCACGGCAGGCTGGAGAGGCATTTTCCCAGGCTCCCCAGATGAATGGTCACTAATAGCCGTGGGAGAGGGCTTTGCGAGTGCTGCACAGTGTACCACTGACTCCTCTTGGCAGCCCTATGAAGGGGGCTTAAGGCGGCCTGGCCACGGCCATAGCGGGAAAAGCACAAGTGTTGCTGGATAGCTTTACTGTTGGAGAATGTGTTTACGAATGACCATCTCCTTCCCAATGAAGAATGCGCAGGATGTGTAGAGACTACAAGGGAGACGGTTCATTTTTGCACTGCCCCGTCAGTGCCGCGTAGATTTAGCTTTGTTTTGCTTCTCTGGCTCTTCGAAGGCCTACAGCACCCAGGTCCAACAGTTTAGCAAATTTGGAAAAGCTATTCAGACTTTGTGTACAAAAAGGCAAAGCACATGTGTTAGATGTCCATTTTAGGGAGAATTGGTACATGCCAACCTTTCAGCCTCGTACTTTGACAGTTCACAGGACCTTTCTGAAGACACAGAAGTACTGTGGTGACAACCCGGTATTAACCCACGTTGCTTCTTCTCAGTGCCACCACACAGCTATTACTATTTATGTAAGTGGCTGTTAGCTGTTATGTGGGGACTGGTCTGTAAATAGAGAGGCATGCATGTGGCAGTGTTACCTGCCCTGCTCTGCGTTACTGGGCGCGAGGCAGGCTGGGATTAAGGCGAGGGGGAAACGGAGACCTGTGACAGGAACAAAGGAATTCCAAGGCCCAGGCTGGAAATGGATCCTGATCAGAGTAGCCACTCCAGCCAGTCCTGCCCCTCTCCCCTCTCCCCACTCGCCCTCCCTCCCCTGGCCCCTGCTGGGCAACCCCCTTTCCCCTGGTGCTTTGTGGTGTTGCTGTGGCTCTTTAAATCCTTTCTGTAAGCCCCTGGCCTTACTCTGCAGCAACACACAGGACAGTCTGACTCCGATGTTAACCCTCCCCCTTCCTATTATTGCACACTACACACACACACACACACACACTTTCGTTCTTTATCTTTTCCCTTTGCATTTTTACGCATTTATCCACTCTCTCCACTTCTCTTCTGCCTTGCCCTCCATGTCAGCTCTCCTCATGTCGTCTCTTTATGTTTTCACTTTCTCCCCTTCTCCTTCTCCGCAGGGTCAGCTGCAGCCTCTTAGGACACAACCGCAATCCCCGCCATGGCTGTCACACCACACTCTTTTCCCATATAATTAGGGCCTGAGCCTGAGCACGGATCACATTCATGTGACCATTCCCATTCACCACAATCTGGTCTGGGAAGATGGCACACACTCTCTTGAACTCATGCTAAGTGTACCGCATGTCCAGAAGGCCTTGTTTTAGTGATCACCGAGAGGTTTAAAGGATGTTGTTGTTTCTCCCTGCTCTTTGCTTCACTTTGAGAGAACTGGGCCTGTGTCATGTGCTCTTATGAGCTCTGTGGTGGTTCCTGTGGACAGATGTCGTTGTTATGCTGTGTGCCGAATGTGCCTTGTGTTGTCAGATAAGGCCAGCCTAAGATGGTGTGAATCTTCGCTGGCCTCTCGATTCGATTACGATTCACGTGTCAATGATTTGAATGCACAACGATCCTCAATGCGTCTTAATGTATTGCATTCTCAACTTTTCTATATTACTGCACATGGCCACTTTTTCCATCAATTAATACAAGCAGTCATATAAAACTGAACTCTCTTTTTTTTATTTAGAAAGTGCTTCTAAAATTCAAACAACAGTCTATAATATAAAAGGCCAGTATCTGTTTGACCCTCCTCAGTACATAAACATTACAAAAACAAACATATACGTGTATTTCTACAGTGCATTACAAGTGTGCTGTAATCTATAAAAATAAGGTTTTCACATAGCAGCTGCAGGACAGTGCACTGAATGCCTATGGCTCTGAATGAATTAGCCTTCCACTCTTGCTTGGTTTAAGTCACTGCATCTACCAACAGGGTTAACAACGCCACGGTTGAATTTCAGCCGGCATGCACGTTTTTTCTTCAGCCCAACATTGTTGACAACAGTCCTCAGTGAAACACAGAGATCATAGGAGAGAGAGAGAGAGAGAGGAGAGAAACAAGCTCAACAGTGAAGGGAAAAGTTATTATTATATTGTTATGTTCGGTCACTGCATTGATGCAGAATCCTTCACGTCCACTTTGCGACGTATCTTACAATCAAGGAATTTCCACACCTGTAGTGCCATATGTCATTTACGTAAAATAAATAATAAGATCAAATTCAGACTGACACTTCAGTCAATTCAACGCAGAATGTTCTTCATTGCTTTACCGGCCGGTTATCATTAGTCACTGGTAGCAAAACCTAGCATTGCCATGTGTGCCATGGTTCACCTATTTGGATTTATAAACACAGGCTAGCACAATTGCAGTGGGCCCAGCAGGCAGAGACAGCCTGCTTCCAATGAGACCTTGATCTGAGGTTTAAAAGGCCAGCACAGTGCATAACTCAAGTCCACACACTGCTCTGCATTTTGCAACTTAATGCAAAATAAGCAGTTTGCATCCTCCTCATTCCGAATGCTCTGAAATATAAACAGTGGCAGCGCTTTGAGAGATTTGTGGTCTCTTGGGCTAATTAAGATATAATTATACTTTTTTTTAATTGCGACTGCATTTCTCTCATCAGATTGTGTTTCTGAGAAATAGCTTTATTTTCTCTCTCTCGATAATTGCTCTGTGCTCCAAAATGCTCCCCACCACTCTAGTCACATGCTGCATTATGGGCTGGCCTGAGCTACCATGCTGCGGCGTATTTTGTAACTGCGATGAAGGGGTCACCCAAATGTTAAATTGAACACTCATGTGCAAATATTGTTTCAGGTGGACGTTGTGCAGGATGATGAGGCACAGTGCTCCGCTACAGCCGTAGTTACACAGAGAGTGATGTCCTTCCAGGAAAGCCCCCACTTACATATGGGTAACTTCCTCAAGCTCTCTCATCCCTCACCACTCCACCTCTTCTCTCTTGCTCTAAGCCCCAACTCTCCCCCCACACTTGAGGACGGAGGGAGGGGGTCCACATCAAAGCAGAGATGTCAAAAGAGCACTGATGTCTGACTGTCCTGCTGATCCAACTCCTGTTCATAAAGGGGTTGCGTGGGAATTGCAGCTCTCCTGACACACAGTCACTACACTTACATGCATCCTAGAACCGTGGTTAATGAGAGAAGTCAGGTTACCGCCGGAAATCAGAGAATGCCTTTACACGCACTGCAACAACCAGGTTACTGTAAAACCTGCATTTACATGCAGCTCGTGGGTAATCAGATTTCTCTCCTTCTCAGGGCCATGCTTTTTAAACAGTGCTGGCATCATTTTTGTGTATTGATGATATATAATACTGCAGCCTGAAGAGTTATTTTTTCATTTTCGGTGGAAAGATTTGAACTAAGAGTTTCTCATGTTTCCTCAAAATAATTCTCCATTCCTCTGTGGGGAACCAGCTTATTCAAGGCTTTTGATTGAAATATTTTGAATACAGAGTTGCATTGCTACAAGTCAGTCATCTTTCCTTCCATCTGTTGGTACTGCTGGCATGATGATACTTTCCTGGCGTGTGGTAAGTATCACCATGCACATCTGCTGACATAGACTTAGCCCAAGATGTTGGTTTCAGCCGATAGAAGTCTAGCTGTGTTAAACAGGTTACTGAAGAAAGCTCAGAGTAACTTCACTTAAGTATTCCTGTTAAAAAGGACCCACTGTGGCCAAGTTAATACAGGGCCACTCCAGAAAAGTCTCCATATCAGAGCAGAACTTCTTATGGATTCCTGCAGGAGTCACAACAGTGTGGGCCGCCAGGAATGCGGATGGCGAGAAGAAGTAGGCTATGTTTTAATGATCTCCTCAGGATATAACTGAAGTTAATGAAGTCTGTTCCATGGGGCCTTACCTTTGACCCTGCTCTGAATGCTTCTCACCCCCGCCTGTTCCATTTTACAGTCCTACTCACTCTGGATGCCTTTTGGTTTGTTGACTTTTCTTTCCTCTCATTGTTTTCCCAGGAAGCGGTGAAAGCTGAAGGGATGTGTGCGTACTTGTGTGTGCATGTGTGTGTGTGTGTGTGTGTGTCTCAAAACTACAGTATTCTAGCCTTGGCACAAGCCCTGTGGAGTCTGTGTCCTTTTTCTGCAGTTGTCCTGCGGTGTATTTACACGATGGTATAAGTATCTCCATACAAGCGGTCACGTTATTATCTACCACATTTCTGAAAACATGGCGCGCTGGTTTGTTTACGGTTTGACCTGCCAGGATATTGTTGTGCGTCAGGTTTCAAAACAATTAAGCAAGGCCATATTCTCCTGCAGGAAGTACAACTGAAACCCTTTGAAGGCTCTACTGCAGATTTGGTTATTGCACCACTGTAGGCCACAGTTGCCACAGAAAGGGGCCACTCATTCCCAGAGGAGGCACTAGCAAACTGTTTGTGTGAGAGAAACATGAATGTAAGCTTAGCACGAGAGAACCCGGGCAGCGGGCCAAGAGCAACTCTGCGCTGTGCAGGACGCTATAAAGTTGGAGCAACAGCTGATGTCTCGGGCCATGGCGTTGCACTGGTTCCCAACTCTGTGTCCAGACATCCCTGTCAAACTTGTCCTGGGAATTGGCAAGCTCAGCCCACCAGGGAAAGCAGCGAGAATAGTTGTAGCGCTAGACATGAGGCCCAAGAGTCTAACGGACAAAATCAAAGCGACTGTGCAATGAAAGACGCTTCCCTCCTGGACCCAGAATGGGCAGAGAAAACAAAACAGAGATACAGATCTGCATTCCTCTCTGGGTAGATATCCAGAATACGCAATAGATGACCACTTCTTTGCTATTTTAAGAATAATAGAATATGAGGTTTTTTTTCCAGGAATGCTGCTATTGTTAACATGCTCAACATACCATGCAGTGTTTAAATGCAATTACCCTTTTGGGATAAATTAAGCCCTCTATTTAAAGCTTGGTGGCTTATCCAGTATTACTACATACTTTATGTACATCAAGTATTAAAAAGGGACTGACTGAAGTCTCCTGGTTCAACAAGACATCCACACTGTGCAGCATACAGTCCATACTAATTTGGACTTTGACACAGTTTTGTTGTCACTTAGTAGCCATGTAGATCACCTGACTTCAATCCAACATGTGTTGCACTTGCTTAAGATCAAACTTAAGCTCCGAAGACACCCCCCCCCCCCCCCCAACCAACCAAAACTGAAGATGGCTGCATGAGAAGCCTGCAAGAGCACCACTATAGAGGTCAGCTGACGTGAGTAGTTTATGCCCTTCAGCAAATGATTTGCAACCTAAATATGAACCATTTTACTAAATGCTACAACTCCTCAAGACCCATGAGGAGACCCAAGCTAAGTTCCCGTGTCTTGTCGGCCACCTGCTTTAAGTGAAGGAGGTCAACCCCAAAGTTAGCAACAACTCAGGCGACCTTAAGGTGGACTGACCATTAAGGTGGACCAGCTACTCTCCAATCAGTGACAAGCTGCTCTTCTGAGTTTTACTCAGCTTTTTATTTTATTTTCAATATTTCTTAAAAATGTTCAACTGATAGCACGGTTTTTAATAAGTATTAACATATCTACTGCAAAGAACTATGCTCTGTTTATATCAGGAAAACACCACATTGAATGTTAAAAAGTCAGCAACAGCATCATGTTGTGTATTTAATTTGTAACAATCAGAAAGTGAGGATCCCCTAATAGAAATAAAACATGTTTTCAAAGTCATTGTAAGAACTGTAATAGTATTATTAAGTACACAAATGTAAATAGTTGTACTGGGTCCAGAGACAAGTTGTATCTGTGCATCCCTAGTTTATGTTTACTTATTAAATTGCATCATGGACACAAAAGACAATTAGACACTATGATCAAACATGGATGTTAACACCCTCAAATTAAAGCTGAACGTTAGTCACTGTTGTCTTGCAGTGCAATAATATTTCAATGTGATGTGGTACAGAGCCATTACGGACTGTGCTGTAGAGTTAAGCTGAGCTACCTGAGCCATTGGTTGACAAAACAGAGGATGTAAAATGATTCCTATGAATCCCTATTAATCATTCACCTAAAGCTGTCCCATGGCCCTACTGCTGCAGGGCAGGTGTGTCCAATGTAAAGCTGCTGGAGCCCTACTGCTTTTGCATCTTCAGAGCTATAGGTAAATGTCAGTCCCTGATTATATGTCTAGAATTAAAAGATTAGAGATTTGTCTTTGGTCTGTCTCCAGGAGAGTAATGCATGTTCACAAAGCTGTCTAATGGGAATTTTGCTGGAGGCTAAATTTCTATTTAATAGCTTTTAAGGATCAAACACGTTCCCATAAATGCTAAACTGACAAGTGTAGCCTATGTACCAATTTTACCCTATTGTCCTCAGAAAAATATTGATGCTTAGTATCATAGTAACAAACTGGTATCCATACTTTGAAAGCCCTTTGAGTTCTCACGTTAGTTTAATTTTAATTATACGAAACTTTAAAGTTCTTTTTTTCTTTTTTTAGTCTCACAGACTGAGGTTGGTTTGTTTGAAATAGATTTGATTGACTTTTGTAATCACTTTGTCTTCCTGTTATATGTTTTTGCAAGTATGAATTATGGTTGCTAATTCCGCCACAAAGAAAAAGAAAGCCATGGCTGTGACATTAATCACTGTATACGTATAAGTATATACCTGTGGCACTTTTGTGACACACTGTCTCTGTAATTGCATGTCATTATCCCCCAAAAGAAATCACAAGACGGCTTCTTTTTGAAGACGATAATTTAGTGCTTTGAGATTGTGCTGAGCTGACATCATCTCACGGCAAAAGGAGGATGTTCCCAAAGGGGCCCCTCACACTTGTGTGTGGGCCAATGCTGTTAACATGCTGTCTGCTCTGTGTGTCGTGGGGCATACCTGTCCTAACTGTAGAGCAACATTTAAAGGAGGCTTTATTTTAAGTTTTATCCATGAGTGACTGTCAAGAGTTGACAAAGACAGCCCTCGTTTTTAGCTCGATGACTGTGCATATTTGACATTATCCAGGGAGTTCTGAGCTGAGTGCAAGAGGTCAGGACTATGGAAAACATGTAATCCCTTTAATTGACGTTAAAATACTAAAATCCCCGTAGTCAGCCGTTAATGATGTTTTCACACGGCAACAGCTATATGACAATGCCAAATAAGAAAAAGAAATAATAGAGGTGGTGGTAAAGTCAAGCAGGGTATAGTTTTACATTCACTTTAACAAGACGCGGAGCAGAGAAGGGTACCAAGACGGTACCAAAGGGTGAGCAGGCTCTGTCACCTTCCCAGAACTGCTTACAAAGAACCACTGGATAGCGTGTTGGCCAGACCCTTGCTTTTAGTCAACAAATTCCTACCAGATTAGGCAACAGGCTTCTTTTTCTGCCCAGCACATCTTACATAGCATGACAAACATTCCATGACAAATAGAGCAAAAGTGGTTTCTCTGCTTGCTCCAAACTGGGAGGTCAGTTAACTTAAAACAGAATGAGTCGTTACTCACTCCACGGATGAGTTGGCTGGTTTTGTTGTCGGCCGTGTTTAAGATTAAGGTTAGCAGGAAATTGATGGGATGTATTTTAAGCACAAAGAGCCATATAGAGCTTACAGCACAATGATGTGAAGTAGAGCGGCTCTATAAGAGTTTGATCTCTCGTCCTGTATTCACATGAAGTTCAGCATGGCCAAGTGTGCTTCTACAGTATGTGATGGGAGTAGTACCAGTTGTGGAGCTCGTCACATGAAGAGCGTTTTATTGGATACAACATGTGTGTATAGTGTGTCCCTTGATTAACCACTTTCTCCACAGGTCTTGGAAATGGTGTCACATGTTCTGTTTTGTTTGTTTGTTTGTTTTTACAGGGAAAAACTTCAACCTGGTGGCCAATTTTCTGAAGCGGCACTTCAACCTCAGATGTGTTGCCAAGCAGCTCTATGGGGGTACGTAACCAAAGAATCAATTTCCAGTTAAATTAATCAGAAATAGATGCCTCGATGGCTCGTACTCAGCCAAATTTCCCACAGACCGAGCAAGTCATCTGTGGTCTGTATGTTGATTTTTCCCCCCTTCACTTGTTTTTATGTCCTGTCCCTACCTGCTCGGGGTGTTGTTGAGAACAGGCAGCCATTAAGTGGTTCCCTGGAGAGGCTGCTGAGAGTGGGAGAGAGAGAGGGAGAGAGATTGGAGGGCTGTCTATGGAGGGCAGTGAGAATCTATCTCCACGGCACATCTAGTGCCTGTGACCCGTGGCCACCTTTTCATGGGACCAACATGGCTCTCTTCCTGTCAGTAAAGTTAATATCTGTTCCCTAAGGGCTTGGACGTTAAGGCAGCTCTGACCTGCTGCAGACTGAGATGACGGCTTCTCTCAGCAGGTCCGTTACGCATCAAATTAGACCCAGTCTCCTGAGGTCAAAGGTTGTGTAATTTCGTCCAATGAGTTAGCTGTAGGTAGCTGAGTTAGTGGTCAGGTCATGTAAATCAGCTATAAAACAGATGGTTAAAATCTTTAGTTATACATGGCAAATGGCATGGTACCCTTTTAGATGCTACTAGGAAGACTGAGGCTAAAACACACTGGGACTTTTTAAAACTTAGTATAATTAGCCATTCAGAATGCTGTTGTATTTTCTGATTTAGCTGAGTTTTATTTCACCCAACAACACAAATGATCAAAGGGTCGGGGTCCTGCACTAAAATGATTAAATTCTCCATTTATTTACAGACTGATATTTACGGATAAAAGAAAAGATATCTGCCGGCAGTGATTAGTTGTTCCTCGTCATATGACATGTGCTGCAGCATTCCAAAAGTTGAACTATTTTTATCTCGTGAATCGTGATAAATATGCGTGTGGGAACGCTTGCGCACCGCGACGGCAACGCAATCGATTTGAGGGCACAAGAATTGGACATGTGAAAGGCCCCTTTGTAATCCTCCTTACATACTACACACAATGTGTGTGTACACTAATGAAAGTGTGTGGTATATGCGAGCTCTGTTTCAGCTTAACCAAAGTGTGTGTATTGGCTGTATTTATAAATCCACACAAGTGAAGCAAAACCAATGTCTTTAAAAATGGCCACTGAAGAGGAATATAAGCTTTCACAGACTAGATTCCCCACAGCTGTAAACCCTCTGAACAGAGGGCGGTAAGCTCAGCGGATCAAGAATGCAAGATGAAGAATACTATAGCATGTCGTAATGCTCCCGTAATTTGTTCCCGCAGGAAGTGATGCAGAATTTTGGACTTTCTATGCAAGTAATTAACATACATGAGGCTATGTAACGGGCCATATATCAGTCAGATATTGGCCATTTTGGTTGTCCAGTTGAGGTGATATGTTGAAGTCAGTTATTTATCATGATATAATACATGTAATAGTATTGTTGTTGTAAATGGTCTTTGCCTTTGAAGCAGATAAAACATTATTACTCCCAAGAGCCATTGTCGACATAAACTTGTCTAATATTTCATGCTATTTACGTGGCTCATAAAGCTCAACAGCTATCTGTAAACTGCCCTTTTCTCCCTGTTCTGAGGGACAGTAAATACTTGGTGTTTGTAGATGTGAATTTAAATCTCAACCACATTTCCATCTTCATAATTTGAAGTGAGCCCACATTATTAACTAGCATGGTCTGTGTTGTTTCTTTGCCTGCCTTCAGATTTGCGTGTGTTTCCTGAACGCTATGTTGTGTGCGCGAGCTGTCCAGAGGACGCCGCAGCGCACCATGGAAACCTGAGCATGGCCGCGGTGAGTGCTGTTTATACTCCTCTATTTCCTCTTCCAGTCGCCTGGCAAAAATTCCTGCATGGGTCTGTGTGTTATTATAGGGATGTGTTACCAAATTGTGCTCTCACTTTATTATGCTGATCCTTAGTAACGTGAGGCAGGGGGGGGGGGGGGGGGGGGGGGGGGGGGGGCTCTGAACCTGCCGGGGCTTTTCACAGACCCCGTGAGGAGGAAAGAGAGGATGGCTCGGGGTTGGATGGAGTGAGGTGGGGTCCAAAAGGTGCAGAGTCACCCTTTATCCAAAAAAGTTCCTGCTCCCACATTCTGCCAATTCACCCCAGCTGTACAATTTCTGGTTGTTCTCAAACTTGGGATTTTTGCAAACCTCAAAATGTATGGGTAGTCGACAATATAGCCAAAACAAATTTTGTGCATTTTAGCTCTTGGGAAAGTCTCAAAACTTCTAGAACTCATTGTGGCACCGCAGTCAATGTTGACACTGTCAGAACATAACATTCATCATTTAACCAGCTTGCTCCAAGTGTAAACACATAATATTCACTATGTATATGTAATTCATACATCCTATTCTCCCGTTTTACAGCATAACAGTGAGCTACAACAACAAACATTGGGTTTTTAAAGGGGGAATTCAGTTAATGTAATTGTGTGCAGTCAACTGTCATGTGCTTTGATTGATTGGATTCAGATCAAATTGGGTTCTTTTTTGTCCATTCATTTTACGGACAACTATCCTTTGGCCAGTGCTCATTCGAATCCAAACTCCCAAGAGTATTGTAGGAAATGGTGGAGGAGCCTCTCACCTTGGCACTCACATCAAGGACAGACATCTCTCCCATCACATCCCATGATCAGTGGGCTGCTGTTTTTCTATGGGGGTTTTTGCTATTGTTTCCCTTTGAAATGTCTCTGCACTCTCCACAGTTTGGCTTCCAATGAAAGCAGTGATTGTAATATTTTTAGTGGAGCAACTCAGTCGTCAGTGAAAAGTTCAGATTGTGTAACCAATTTTCCATTTCAAGGAGGCATTGCTGTCGATTGCGTTCCTCTCCTCGGGATGTGGTTCTCTGGGCTCATACAGTACATGCAGAGGGAGCTGGAGGGTGGGAGTCTTGTGGTGGGGCTCTCACTAGCCCAACCTCGAACGTGGTTTGTAGGGGAAAGATACCAGACAGCAGGGCTATAGTTTTTCACATGACAAAAACAATTATTTGTTTACATCCTTCGCTCTGTTCCAATTTGTCAGAAACTGAGTTTTTGCGATCTCAGTGTTGCCAAGAAAGTTGAAAATCGAAATGAAAAAAAAACTTATGCAGTGAGTCAGATCTGATGTAAGGCATACTAATGTTGCTGTCTAAAAATAATGGGACCTTTGGAGTTCAATGTCAAAGTTGGTCATATGCTTAAGAAGGGGTCTTTTATTCCACAGCTCTTGACAGCATGAGCCTGCTAGTCCCAAAAAAAAGCCAAATTTCCGTGTATTTAAGGAGGTTTTGTTGTTAGGATTTAGTTTGTGTGACTTCTTGAACAAAAATCCTTAACCGCAGTGGAAATGTAAACTCATCAAGTTAGCACTTCTCATAAGGTCAGAGGGTTATGTTATGAGGGAACTAACGTGACATCATTGTTGGCCTTTTGTGCTGTGAAAGCCAGCATCTCGGTCCCACGCTTGGGCATGCTGGACGTCTGTGAGCTCTCATTAGTCATATTTTCAGCTGTGGTTCAGTTAGGAGATGGGATGGTGAGATTTAGTCATTTACAGAAGTGTAGAAGGAACTAGGAAACCAATTATTGTTGATTTTTAGTACAGAAACCTACATTTTTGTGTTGAGGCTACAGATATTTTCTTCAGGAGCTGATGGCGGTAACAACAGAGCTAAAAGGATAGTGAATTTTAGACCTGCAAACTTGCTAACATGTTTGCCATAACAACCTTAAAAAGTGATAATATGTCAATTTTGGTTTTACATGTTGCTTTCGATGCCCGAGGTGGACAAGTTCAGTTTAAAAGGTGGAGGTACGCTCAAAACAAACCACTGTTTACGATATGTCGCCCAACCACGTCGGTAGGGCTGAGCAGAACTTGGAGGAGAGGCTTGTCACTTAAATGAGAATAGCTGGTTCCCCTTAAGAGGTCAGCCCACCTTGAGCGAGCAAGTCTGAGCCAAAGGTGTTGCTAACTTCAGGGCTAACTCCCTTCACTTTAATCAGCAAGTGACTAGCAAGACATGGGAACTTGGTTTGGGTCTCGTGGTGTTGTAATATTTATTCACGGACAGCCTTAAGTGCACACACACACACGGGTACTCTCTTCCTCTTGATCACACACTGAATATCGCTAATGTTAAGCACACAACCTACGCACTGAGTTATTCCTTAAAGGAATAAATAATTTGCCGATGCTTAGGCCTGGCGTTGAGTCAGCTTCGGCCCCGCGGGCCGACGGGCTTGCAGTACTCTGCCGGAAATGTCTGTTTCCAAGAGTTACAGCAGTTTGTTGTCGATGTTGGAAACTAAAAGGTTTCAGACGCTGTTCGACCACGAGACAAGGGCTTTGGTTTGAGCATGAATGATATTTGATCTATGAAAAGACGAATATCGGCCTGTTGTACTCGGCCTGTTACAACCTAGAACCGACTGTTGCTCTGCAGACGTGGGGCCACTGAAAGTACTGCGTTTGCATGGGAAGCAAACAAAAGGCATCTCTTCGACAATGTTTGTCGTCTTCTTGACATTTTGAAGATTAAAGTCCCTCATAAAACGTTGCTCCTATTGTGAGTCAGCGCCAACAGTGAGGAGGGCAGCATGGGAAGGAAGAGCTAGTGTTTAGGATTGCGGCCGATGTTTTCTAGTCAGGCACAGAGTGGGCAGCTGAGGTGAGCGGCGTGCTGGGCCGCAGACGTTTGGATCAAAGGCAGAGCAGATGTGTTTCCAGTCCCCCCCCCCCCCTCTTCTGAGCTGTGGACAAGTCTGCGTGTTTACTCATGACCTCAGCACGCCTCTGTTCTTCACAGCTCGCAACAGCTAGCAGCAGTGCTTTCCCAAGCCTCCAGTGTCTGCTGATCTCCTCTCCAACAAGGCCCAATACATGGCTAAGATCTCTTGACAGCACACGATCATGTCCCTTCATTCCATCCCGTCTTAAGCTGCTTTCGTTGATTTGCACAAAGTTAGTCCAAACAGTTAACAGCTTGTGTTAATCCTTAAACATGGGCGGATCCCAAAACGTTTGTCATTGTTCATGAATAAGAACTGTCCTCTATTTGAGACAAGTATGTGCCCATACATGTTTGTTGACTTTGTTTCAGGAAAGATGTGGTGAGCTTCGACAAACAGGGCATGTTTCCTCTGTGGGAGCAGGGTGGGAGGAATTTGTGGACTAGTTTCACGAACATCTCTGCAGGAGGTATAGCGTTGTTGTTTCTTGGTGGCAGTTTAAGGATTTTGTATACTTAGTTGTGCCATCATAGAGCTGTTCAAAGGCTTTCCAGTGGAACGATTAATTCAATTTGTATAGCTCGAATACCTTTAGGGATTCAATTACTTCAAGTGGTATGAATCATTACCTTGTGACAGATGAGTGAATGACTGGATTTATAGGATGTCATCTTGTTGGTTTAATGTGTGTTGGATGAGATACAAAGAGAGTACTCCAAGAACAAACGATCCACTGTGGCAGATCACAAGCAGAAATGAGTTGATGGTTGATCAGAGCTTTGCATGCTGACTTTGAATTTTTTCACGTTTTAACGTCAACTAAAAGTTTACAATGCTAGCACGATGTGCTTAGAAACATCAATGACATCTTTGGGTTTTTTAAATCCTTACAAAACGCAATAGATAAACTAAAAAATGCAAGGTTGTTCAAAAAAACTGAATGTTTTCACCCTGCAAAGTTGTTATTGTATTGTATTAGTACAGATAAATGACCATGGGCATTAATGCAGCAGATATAAAGCAAACCCCTACTGCATGTTCACATCGCGCAAAATACTAAATGAGCACCGTCTTTGGATACTAGACGTGGTTTTGTCATCACATGTGGAGTATTTTAGACTATTTGGCCTTATCAGTGCATTACTTTCAAAAGCAGCTGTCTCAAAAGATAAGATAGTTAATCCGTCTGTGCTCCTAATCTTAGGTGGCAGAGGAGAAACTGCTCATTCCCTGTATTTTATGGAGCCTGTATTCGGTTATCTTTTTGAAGTTGTTTCCAGGAGTCACTCAGAGTCGGGGCAAGCTATCACCGGTATCCTTTTAAACCAAATGATTCATTGTCTCTGCTCTCCTTGCCCTTTTGCCAGGTTTATCTCTATAATCCGACATCCAGATGTGCCGTCTTGTTGCAGCTCCCGTGGTTGAGCCATGTTGTTTCGGAGGCTCTGCGGCCGGGGAGGGCACTGTTGGTCTGCTCTACGTGTTGCTTCACGCGAAGTGCTTTGACGTTTTTTTGTGTGGGGGCGAGCAGACTAGCCGGCGGTGGGGGCGGGTTAAACCGTAGAAGTTCTTATTTGCCACCATCTCTCCCTCCTATTTCATGAGAAGCTCTCCAGCTATTGGGAGTTTGCATCATTTCATGCAAGATTAGACCACCTCGGTTCCCACACAATACTTAGTGTTTTATCCACATGGCTTGTGATAATTACAATGTTTATTCATTCACCAGCTTACTCTCTCTCCATGTTTAATCCCTCTACTTTCTTCACTAGTTGCTATATTCAGATTGTCCGACCCCTGGTGATAATAATTCATGCCCCATTTCTCTCTCTGTCTGACTTTCTATCCGTCTTCCTCCTTCTTCTTTCTATGTATATCCAACCTCTTCCTCTCTTCATGCTTCTTCCTTCCCATCACTCGGTCCTTTCACTCTCTCTCTCTCTCTCTCTCTTTCTCTCTCTTTCTCTCTTGCTCGTTTGAAGTTGTGCCGACAGGAACTAAAAAGGCACAAAACTTTCCCAGAGAACCTCCCATAAGGCTTCTTGTTGATTTTTCTTTCAAGTTCATTTTCAAACAGCATTTATTCATATTAAACAGATGAGAATACATATCAAGGCATTACAATGCAAATGATGGCACCCACATCTTTCTCAGAATTGTTGTTGTTGCGGTGGGTGTGTGAGTGCGTAGGCAAATGCAACTTTGAATGTGTGTCACTGTCCCAAATCCAAGGCTAGCCGAAGCTCTGAGAGAGAGAGCGTAAAGACTGAGCCTCTGCCCACACTCTAGCATGACTCCATCTCTACACAAAGGGCAGCCTGTGGAGAACTTCCTGTGTGAGGATTCTTGTGTTTGTGGGCATGCTGGAGAGACTGCAGAGGTCAGGCGATATGACTCTGTGGGGTTCCTCTTCTTTTGTTGGACTCCTTTCTAAAAGCTCTTTCTTTCTCCAATTCATTCAAGTATCTTGTCCCTTTTTTCTTGTCGTCTCCGCCCACTTCCCTGTTGCCCAGCCTCCTTATTCACTACGCTCCCTCCGTCTGGCCTTTCTATTCCACACACCAGAGTGCAGATAGGTCTCAACACCCCGTGCAAAGCCACAATGCCACAGCTTGCCCTTGCAGCTCGGGACAATTACTCCTCCCCCCATGTCTGTTGGTTCATACGTTGTCACTGGTACCATGACATGTGGGAGAGGACATTAATGATTTTCTTTCTCTGTGTTCACAGAAACTGGTGGAGGTTAGAGCGTACCACATTGCTTTCTCTAGCCTTAGAGTGCACATTGATCATTTTACCAACCATGGAATAATAATGATCTGAAAAAACTAAATCAACACACTCGCCCCAACCTCAAAATGCAACTTCTGTCTGCTTGTATTTTCCCACTGCAAAGTGTTTTAGCCGTGTTAGAAGCGTGGCTGTATGGATGGCAATGTCTGGCTGTCGGTCTAGACTGAAATATTTAAACAACTACCGGATGGATTGGCATTAAATACGGGGCAGACGTTCATGGTGGCTAGAGGATGAATCCTAATGACTTTGGTGAACCTCTGTCCTTTCAGCAAGTGCACCAACAGGTCAAATCTTTCACTTTAGTGAAATACCTCAACACCCACTCTAAGGACCGGCGCATGCACTTATTTGCAATGTACCATACCATAAACGACACAAAATCGCAAATATTGCATACATAAAGCAAACAGCAAGGCCGGTG
Organism: Anarhichas minor; assembly: GCF_050575085.1. Lineage (NCBI taxonomy): Eukaryota > Metazoa > Chordata > Actinopteri > Perciformes > Anarhichadidae > Anarhichas > Anarhichas minor. The sequence continues at coordinate 8,901,115 of NW_027466504.1, forward strand.
TGCCCACAATGTCAACAGTATTGAAGTATAGGAGCATTTCACTGATCCATCTACAAATAACTCCAATAACCTGGCTCCAAATTATTTACAGCAGAGTCACGACAGCATCATGTTTTGCTATTTCCCAAATAATCAAATTTCAGCCCATCAAACGAAATACTATGCAAATCTCTCATTCACACTGATTTTTCATGTGCGTCAAAAACACACACATGCTCAGGAAATGTGCGCAAGCAAGTTTCAACAGCAACTTTAACAACGACAAGAGAGCACATAAAGCACATACCTTCTCACATCTGACATCTGAGCCAAAGCACCTGCTGTCTCTTCCGTCACGTTAGTTGTGCCAGCGGCGCTGTATAAGCAATATAAGGTCACAACCAATCCCTGTTGTTGGAGTACTTGCTCCTTAAATAGTCTGCCTCTTTTTCGATTTCGATCATTCAGATCATTTGGTAGTTTAGACAAGCTGCAGTCTTTCCTTATCTTAACCACTGTTGCCAAAGTGCTGCTGGAGGTAGTTGGCTAGTTCATTGGCACAATGTTTTGTGGACAGACATTCATGGTTCCCAGTGGATAGATGACACTGACTTTTGTTGTCCTGTGACTTTTCCTCAAGCTCCACCATGAGGTTGACATTTGTGCCTTAGACTGAAATGTCTTAACACTTATGCTTGCCAAGAAACGTGACACACACATTAATGTCCGCTCAGAATGAATTGTAATAACTTTGGCTATCTCTTAACTTTTCATCTGTTGCCATCATCAGGTCAAAATGTGTCCATTACTTTGGTTTATTACCAAATACATGCAAAGCAAATTACATTCACATCAGCGGCACCCTATGTTTAGTACTAATTAGCATTTGTTTTAGCATGCTACCAAGCCAATAATGGTGAACATGGAAAACATCATACCTATTAAACATGTTAGCATTGTCACTGCGCGCATGTTAGCATGCTGACTTTAGCATGTAGCTCAAATCACGAAGCTCTTCAGCTGTATGCTGCTTATTCTGGTAAAACGTACTCCGGCTCAATTTCTAAACCAGAGCTACTCTCCCACCAACGTTTTGGATTCAATTAATTTACGATAAATTGTCGGGCTCTCAACCTTTTAAGTTCTGCTCAATTTACCACCAGCGTCTCTGGTTCTCTCATAAATCAAGAGTCTGTTCTAGGTCAGCCAAGGAAAAGACCTGTGATTAACCTTCATTAGTGGCCTGTTGAGGGCACACGTTGGTGAGATCCAATCTTTGGCCCGTTCCCTGTTCTGCCTCAGTGGGCCCCCTCAGTATGTGCGTTTATTGAACTTTGAACCTGCAACTCACAGCGCTGCTACAGTCCACTAGCCACGAGGCTACGTTCACTAACTTGAGTTTGTCTTATCTTCTGACGAGCTTTTTACCATTTTCCCATTGAGATGTCTCAGTTGTATTTTTCCTCTGCCTTGCTCCATAATCTTAGAAGGATCGTTCTTTAATCGCTGTTTTAACTTGTCAACATAGTTTCACCGTTTAGTAATCCTGCCTCAGGCTGCAAGCATCACTGAGACAGCATAGACTAAGAAGCACACGCCACTCTATGACAAGCTGGTGATTCTTTTCTAAAGTCTTTGAGGTGGTTGCTTTGGACAGCATTAAGTGGGGGGACTAATTATTTGTGCCAGCTGGGGCTGTTACTGAGACATTCCTCTTGCCATGTATCATAGTTCAGTTCAATAATGAAAAGACAAGACTATTTGGAATTTAGGAGAATCAGAAGAGGATATAAACTTTAAATCTGTTTATCATTTTGGAATATTTTTACTTTAAATTGTATTCATTATCTTATCATTTTCATAGCAATCCAGTGAATGGTTTTTAATGTCCGACAATGCCAGATGATGACAGCAGTCTGCTGTGAAGACAGACCTTTCCAGGGGATGCCAGGAATAATATTTTTTGTTTACACCGATCTGTTTGTCCTCTCTAGACTCAACTGAGCGAACAAAGCCGATCGGAATATTTTTCCAGAGTGGGAGAAACCCTAGAGCCTTTAAACAGCCCCACAAAAACAAAGAAGACTGTGCTTCAAAAGATGTAAGTATGATCTAATGCAGAACTTTCCAGCCCCACCGGTCAGAGAGGACACTCAAGTATCTGTTCATGTCCTCTTGTCCTTTAACTTTTTCAGAGCCAAACAAGCTAGAGTCCAGCAAGAGCTCTATGGTTCCAGCGTGGGGAAACAGAAGATTGACCTAAGAGCCTGTCCCAAAAACCAAAGAGCTGCAGAGTCAGAATCAAGCCCAAAAGAGACTGTATCCAGCTCTGGACAGAAGGGCCTCCCAGAGGCAGACCACAACATGCCTTGTCCCAGTGCCTCAAAGGAAGCTCAGATTGGGAATACTCGAAAGCAGGGCCTGACCAAGGAGCAGCAGACTGAGAACAGTCCTCCAGACAGCATCAACCCAAATGGGGCCTCAGTAGTTCTCTGCCAACATGAAATCAGTCAGGAGACAAGAAAGAGCAAGAGGTGCAAGCCAAGCGCTGCAGGGGAAGACCTTCACCCACGGAGGGCCAAGAGGACGTGCCTTGGAAGACCTCCAGCCACAATGCAAACTCACTCCGAGTGCTCCACACAAACATCCAAGCGTGACCTTCTTCCTCTTCCTCTAGTCGAAGCCAAGGCAAAGTCCAAGGCTTTCCCAGTCACCGAGCGCAAGAAAACCACACTGGAAGTAGAGCTGCTTACTCCAGAAAAACGGGCCCAGAGGCTCCCCCTCACAAGCAATAACACGGCACAGACAAACCAAAACAGGCTGGCCGCAAGTCTGAGGGGCCTATCTGTCAAACCTGCATCCTCAGGCTCCTCTATTAGTTCCAGATCCACACTCGGAGAGGGGGGGGGGGAGCGAAAATGTTCCCAGAGCCTCTAGATTAGGACGACTGAAGAGGTCCTGAGGGGGAGAGACAAGCTACAGTAAAGATGCCTGACGCCACAGAGATGATATTGTGTCAGGCTACGCGTTTACCTCACATGACATGCATTTGTACACGTGTCACATTTCATTACAATGTCTATTCTTTTCACATGTGCTGTACATTCAGTGCACACACACACACACAGATGAATTGCTGAACACATTATGGCAATTGATACATGAGCGTTTGGGTTACGCTTTGTCAAATACTTGAAACAGACTGTGCCTCCACCCTTAAGTAGTGGTGGTCAAGAGAGGCTCGCAAAATGAAAGTCAAAAACCTTTAATTGGAGTTTAGATTTGGTTTTGTGTTAAAGTTTGGGGATTTCAGACAGGCAGGAGCCATGCAGTACGTCATGGCTTTCAGTCTGAAATACTGGCTCCTACGGGTCTGAAAACTGTCCAGTTTCCTCACTGAAGCTCTGGTGTGATTGATTGCTGTTTCCAGATTTATTTCATCACATTCTCAAAAATGTACTTATGTAGTTGGATTTCATTCATATACAATTTGCTCAATACTTAGTTGCTAAGCACCCGAAATGTATCTTTAAATGTGGGGGTATTATGCAGCTCGTATATTGAACTTGGACCAAATGTGTGTGGATGTATGAAGAGTATTGAAATATTAGTGGTTTTTATTTGGGAGTAGCAGGGCGTCTTCGGTCTCACAGGTTAAAATGCAGCTGCGGTCGTTGCCAAACACTCGACAGGGCTGTTTGGATCACTCACTTGGCCCTAGCCCAGAGAGAGCATGGGGCAACTAGGGGCCAACAGTCCCTCACACCCCCATGTAAAGCCCAAGATGCTCCACTTGATGACATGTTGGCTGATTACATTACTCCCAATTTGTTTTTATTTGACTGGAAAGATATTTTATGATATAAATAAATTAGTTTTTTCCCCAGCAAAAAATAAATCTCTGGAGTCTTTGTTGATCATTTTCTGGAAGCAGCCTGCGTGAAATAACATGCAGATCTCTGCACTTTGTTCTCCTCCCATACAGTCCAGACTGGCTGATGCTCATGGCAATTTGACAGCGAAGGCCTGTCCAACAGTGATGTTACTAATAAAGCAGTGCTTCTCCGTCTGCTTTAGTGGGTGTAACCTGAGATGAGTCACTCACAGGAGCCAATTCTGTTCTTATCAAGACAGAGACAACATGGTGGATTAGGGAAGCTGACCCTACTGTTTTAAGTCCTTATATGGTTTAACGTCAAGGTGTTGTTAATCTCTCGCTTTGGATTTAATCCTTTTAAAAACAGATTCTGTGAAGAAATACATCTTAAAATCAGTTCAACTCTACAGCGTAGTCTTATCAGGCCTGCTAGTTTGAAAGGTTTGAGTTAAACTTAAAACAAGGGCAACATTGTCTGAGGACCGTGGGGAGAAGGGTATTTTTGTCTCCATGATTGACTTAATACGAGGTTGGCCTGCTACAACGTAATTAGCTGTAAACACATTTGGACAGAGATCTTGCTCATCTCGTCTATGTCTCTCCAGCAGCAGTTCCCACGCCAGCTGCATGAGAAACCTCTGACGTGTTTGGCTTGATGCATCACAGACAAGACTTCACTCGCTCTCCAGAACAAAGACAACTTTAATTCTCTTTTCATACAAAATATTTAATAAATATGACTTTCAAAAATATATTGCCAGATCAACACATAATTCTCAAGTTCATAACACAGTCAAAAATAGAACAAAATGTTGCCATGATCTCAAAGGGTTAACAAATGAGATAAAACATGTTTGTCTTTAAGAGCCTCATTTTTTTTTTTTTTTTTTAAGTAAACTAATTTGCACAGAAACAAAGCAGATTCTTGAAGAGCAAGGCAGTGTGTTTGATCAGATTCTACAGTGTTCCCATTGCCCCCCTACCGTTCAAGTACCCCCCCCCCCCCATCTAGCTTATGATTTTACGCTGACTAAAGCAGATGGGAAATCTGGCGTGTCATATTGTTGCGAGTGGATTTCGACAGCCTTTGAAATATGTCAATGAAATATGTCAATGGGTTGAACTGAAGCCGCTGAAGGATTTTTGTTCCCTTAAGTATTTATCCATTAGTGGCAAGCAATATGTCTGCCACCAAGTCCGTCCCATGCAGCAGCCGTGATCTTTTGTTGTCCTAACCTCACTTGCCTTCTCTCAAGGTCCTGGCAACAATCAATGAAATGTCAAATGTGTGGAAAAACAACAAAAAAAAGTGTTTCAGGCCAAAAGTGCCCATCCTTTGTCTTCTTTGAAATTTGGCTTTTATAGAATGCGTTGAAATATTAAGTCATTGAAAGAAATTGTAGGCTTCCACAGCTATCAAAACCTTTAAACTAGACAGAACATATAAATAAAAAGGAATGATATCTTAAGGCTCTTGATTATTAAGTTAATAAATCAAATATACACAATGATTAATACAACAAATTTACATATCTACATGTTCTAAATTGACATAAATTCTTCATATTGGCAGCAACTGCTGACATTGAACCCTGACCCCCCCCCCCCCCCCAAAAAAAATAAAAATAAATAATAAAGTTGATCTTTTTTCTCATTTGACAGTTGCTGAAGTCTAAAGCTGAAAAGGCACTTTCTCCAAACAGAACTAGAAAGAATTCAAACACATTCTAAAAATAATTAGCTCTAGCGTTGAACACGTCGGGTAGTTTTAGTCATTGTACAACAATTACACCAGGAGCCCTTTCCACGTGTCCACTAAATAAAAAACAAAAGGAAGAAATGAAATGCAGAGGAGGACACTTTTGCAACTAGTTCTACAGTGAAATGTATACCGGCGCCTTGTGTTTCCAGCCAACCAAAGCAACTGTCACTGCCAGTGTAAGCCAGCTTGTCAAAACTTAAATTAACACGGGGAATATCTGAAAATACTGCGGGGTCACGACTGACACGACAGTATGCTAACTACACATGCCAAAGCTCCCCCGTTTCACCCACCACCGGGGTGTGAAGGCATAAGGCTTGGTTGCACAGCAACACAGCTGTCTGCTATACGATGTAGTCCATCCTGTTTATGCTGTTTGCTGTCTCCAAGTCTCTGTTGTCCTGTTTATTAGTCCAATTAGGGTGTTTGGACGTGGAGTTGGGAAGGGAGACGGGCGTCTTCTCGTCCCTCTCCACCAGTGTGTATGCTGGCTGTTTGGCGAAGCGGCCCTTCTGTAAGTGCCTCTCCTTGTCGTCCTCATCCCCCTCGGGATGATTTGTCCTTATTTTGGCAATGATGGAGTTCTTGTTTTCGTAGTCTTTGATGGGCACCGTGAGGCCCGCGTGCTTCTCTATAGGGTTTTTGATCTGGTTGAGCTGCTCCCGCACGTTGTTGGTCGTGTTGTCTTCGGAGCCGGTGGCCAACGTCCCGTTGTGGTTGCTCTGTTTTCGCCGGCGGCGCATGCACCACAGAAAAATGGAGACCAGCACGAGGACCCAGATGACGATGAAGATGGAGCTGAGGAGGGGCACTAGGAAGTCTGACGCAAGAAAAGAAGACGTACACAGATTATAGGAGGTGCAACAAATGTAAAAAGTGAAAATTATTCATTCTCAGCCAAACAATACGCATAAAAAGTTAGTATTCCTATCACTATGTCAAGCTTGCTAAATTATTAGCGTGCTTTTGCCAGTGCAACCTGACCTCTGAGCCCTGGACAAGAGAGGAGGCTGCTTCTATTTGGCCGCGGCGGCAGTCTGCTGTCACCGTGTTGATGAATGGCGGACACATGCGGGAGTCTTACTAGAAGTCCAGCCAGTCGCAGTACGAGCCAATCTAAAGCCAGGTAGCCAAGCAGCTCTGCTTTTTCCATCCTGGCTAGAGTCGTTTTAAGCTCCTTTACAACAGACATGAGATGGCAGACCTGGGCGGCCCGAGTCATGCCGGAGATATATTTTTCACACATGCAAAGACTTTCTTCGGTGCTCCACATTGCCGTCACATTCAGGGCTTGGCTCTATCTAATCCGATCTTCTCAAAAAAGCAGAATCATTGTGCAATGATTCTGCTTGTGTGCAAGTCTGGGAAACTTCCCAGGCAACAAACAAGAGTCTGAAAGCAGTTCATACCAGTTTTGCTGGAGCTTGGCACGCGCACTTCTACGATGGCAGCGATGATGGTGTTGTTCCCGTTGCGTTTGCTAACCAGGTCGATTATCCGGTCTGTGATCTCTTTAATGGGGCTCCGGTCCACACAATGATCCTCCGTAGACTAGAAGGGCCAAGAAGAAAGTGAGTTTTGAAATCTGTTGGTTTAAGTTCTCTATCTCGTCTGCCATTAGTCGTGTTTACTTGCCGTCTACTGACGACACAACACAATCAAGCCTAAATCCACCACATAGCCCATTAAAGCATGTCTTAATGCTGCTAAGAGTGCATCCTGCAGGCTATAAATCAAAGGGGATTTGTTTTTTTTTAGTACGCATGAATAGAGGCAGACAAACATATGGCAGACTGGGAGTGGGAGGAGGTACTTACGATGCAGACGTGGATTTCGTTGCTGGCAGAGAATGAGGGGTCACAGGTTATGGACACAGAATGCTCAGAGGAGAAATTCTTCACCACGTACAAGCGCCTCAGCTGCTTACACACATCCTCCACAGTCAAGCTCTGGACACGAAAAAAAAGGAAATGAAGCAAATGTTAACGCACATGGAAAAATAGACGGCAATCAAGAAGAAAAAGGAAGAGCTAGGCCTGCATTTTGGCAGGAGGTTCAACATGGTTGGGATCCACCTCATTTAGATTAAAGACCACAGGCTCATATGCTTGTCACAATCTGCTGTCATGCTTGTGAAGCAACTGGCGAGTGATGATCCTATGTGGTGACAGAGTCGCCAGTGGTCCTGTTTAGCTCAAATCCATATGATCCTGAAATTAATCTTGCAGTGCGGTCGGGTTAAGAGGGTATTGGCATGGAGTTGGAGTTGTGAATGCCTGATTCACAGGAACACAGAACTTGGATGCAGTCGACAAAAAAAACAGGAAAAAAATAAAAAAAGAAAGCACATTTTTCCCCTCCTGGAACACATTTAAAAACACGACTGAATTGTTCAGAGGTCTTAAGACTAGAACTCCTTTTGCCCAGGAGGGATGGTTGAGCACTTCTGAAAACCTGATCTTTCACAGTTCTCTGCTCCCATTCATTTCAGAGTGGCGGTGGGGGAGAGGCATGAACAATGACCCCAGAACCTTTTAATTCAATCTCTCCCCTCCCTGGTGCCTAGGTAACTCACTTGAGGCATGGTCTCCTTGTTGAAGGTGAAGGTGATGTTGGCGCAGCTGTTGTCCTGGTAACTGGAGCTGGGGTGGCATTCGGTGGGACGCGGGGGAGGGTTGGAGCGCCAGCACTCTCCGAGGCCGAGGCAGGGCTTCACAAAGCAGTGGCCCTCCTTGATGGGGATGCAGCTCTGGCCTGAAGGACACCCACCTCGACCTTTGGCACCCAGGTGGCATGATGTCGGGCCACACCACACCTGGAGAGGAAAGCATGACAGGGCAGACGACGTTAACTAAAGTCAGACTTTTCTTTAAAGCATTAAATTAAAATAGAAATATTAGGACTAGAGCTGAAAAAGGCCTGTTAGGTCAATACTTTGGTTTTGGGCTGGCTATTGAATCTCTGTTGTTCAGACAAAAATGTAATCATGGCACCAGTTTTCCCAGTCAAGGATAATAGTGACTCTGTAAAGATTAACTTCTCTCTATTGCATGTCAAAACACATGAGCTCCTGTCAGCCTTACAGCCCGAGATCATTTTCACCCCATGATGCATTTTCTCCCCGAGGGGAGCAGTATCAGTGAGGTGCCATTGTTCATCTGGTGGTTGTACGGGCGTGATAATGATAGTAACACTCCAGGCCTCTACTGTATATCACCCAATCTTCACCCAGTGTGACTTTGGGAGATTCTGCGCTTGTCATCCGACACCTATTTCCCACAGTGCCATTGTGTTTCTTTTCTGAATCATCTCTGTCTAGAATTTGACACTCCCGAGCCAACTCCTCCCCTGTGAGTGTTGTTGTGGCCCGACATGGCTCTACCTGAGATCTCTGAAGTGAGATCTGAGACGCAACCGCCTACACACCCTTTGAGTCTATGACTAGTTATCGCACGGTTCTCCACAGCAATCCTCCCATTAGTAAACCATAACGTTGTGTTTTACAGCTGTACAAAATACTTCACTTTTCTGACTTCCACGTTTAATGGATAGAGTGTGTTTGGACAAACCTTTGTGCACAGAACTTTCCCATTCAAACAGTGGCAGTTGTTGCAGTCTTCGTCCCATTTGAGTCCATCAGGGGTGACGTGTCCATTAACAGAGCAGGGTTTCCTCGTCACTGTGTTAAACACAACCACAGTATTAGAAATACATATCAGAAAAGGTGTGCTGGCAATGTGGATTTGTCCATCATCTTGTGAAGACGTCTACCTTCTTGACAGTGGGGTCCAGTCCTGTCTGGTGGACACAGGCAGCGATATCCGTTGATGTCATCCACACAGGACGAGCCAAATACACACGGAGAGGACTGGCACTCATTAATATCTGTCACAAAGGAGAAGCGCGAGAGGTAAGACGTGGTTCCTTTTTGGAATAGAGAGCACAGCCAGACGGCACACAAAGATTGGGTTAAGCAGTCGGCACACTTCCTGGGCTAAATTCACTGCAGGTCATGTGTCATTTAACAGTACATACACGGCAGTTAATAAAAAACAAGCAAACATGCTTTAAATCAGTCCTGGACATTTTTGCCCCATGCAGCTTTATTAAAGGCAGCATCATTAGCAGGTATGCAGGAGCTAAAGGCTGGACTTAGCAGAACAAAGGGTTTGCAATGGGAAAGAATGTGGCCATCTGAAAGCCTTTAAGAGGGAAAACAATCTGTGTGATCAGTGTCAGAGAGCATTGCTGATTAGCTGTTGGCCTGCTAAGCCGGTTTCCCCCGGGGACAGCAGCAGGGCCCGGCGGAGTGACACCGAAATGGCTCGGCCAATGCACAGATAATTGGCTGGCTAGACCCTCCATTTGGAGCGACTGCGATGGTCCCGCGGCCCGAGCCTGCTCTTACTTGCGGCTCAAACGGGGATCAGGGAGGAGTGGGAGGCGGGGGTTAATACTCACTGATCCGACAGTCTGGACCTGCGAAGCCTGGGGCGCACTCGCAGCGGTACCAGTTATCCCCGTCCACGCAGGTTCCGCTGTTGTAGCTGCAGAAAAGAGTGAGTGAGACATCAGTTTGTATGTCAGGATGCCCCCAGGCTTGTTTCACAAAGTGATCTGTCATTAATATCAACGCATTTTGGGCTGGAATATTCTCCCCAGTCAACTATAATAACTCCTTATAGGAAATTAAAGCAATCAGACTTGTTCTCTTTATTTGACAAGTGTGCATGCGTGTGGGAGTGAGCTCCACTGGTATGTTGGTTAAATAACAGCGGTGCCAGAGTTGACAAAAGACTGTAAGCTGATTGCATCCCAGGAATGACAGGAAAGGGTGTATGCCTGGTTCTCAGCATTGATGCAGCAAAAGAGAAAGCCTGCAGGTGAGAGTCTATGACACAGGAGGAAATGTTTGGGTTTCACTTACCATGGGTGGGGACTGCAGTCGTTGGTATCTGAGAGAGAGAAAAAAATAATAAAGTAGTGAGTGTGTTGTTGTTTTTCCTCACGTGTGAAAGAGCACGTTTGAGCTTGTGTGTGCAAAGGCGTGTTGGGCCAGTCGGGTTTGGACTACGCACCGCCTGATTGCTCTGCCTTATTAACAACACAGAGCAAACAATCGAGTCGACTCTCGCACTCAAAAATGAGTTCCAGCTTCCCCCCATAACCACCACCACCGCCAACACCTCCACACCCAGATCCCCATCCCGGCAGTTTCTCCCTCCCTTACAAAAGTTGGGGGATTTCTGTTTTGGAGTACATGTGTACAAGGGCAGGGATCCCAGGGATAGGAGGGCTGTAGAACAAGCAGACATGTCACTGTTTGGACAGGAATGCAACAACGAGAGGGTAGAGACGGGTGTGTGTTGGACGAGGAGGAGGGGGAGAAACATCTGTCTCCACTTTCCTGAGCCCCTTCCCCCCCCCCCCCCCTTTCTCCTCTCATGGCCAACAGCAGCCAGGGAGAGAGGAAAAATATTTTAAAAAAGGTAGAGATGGGATGGGAGAGTCGGACTTAATTAGATGCAGGACTAGGTAGCAGGAGGTTTATCATCATTTAATAGCAATAACTGTCCACCTTTATCCCATCCACCATTTAAGGAGCACTTACTCTGGGTGCACGTGGGACCCTCCCAGCCTTCCTTGCAGACGCAGGTAAACGACTCCCCCGTCACCACACAGGTACCGCCATTCTCACACGGGTTTGGAAGACAACTTGAGTTTTTGGCTGAGAGAGGGAGAACAAAAAAAGTGTAGTTCTGTCAGTGAGTTTTTTTTCTACTAATTTTAAAAGAAGATTATCAGCAAAATCAGTGTTCCTAAACCTTAAACAGTGACAGGAAACTGGTGTTGGTTTAGCTTTTTTCTGTCGGGTTTCCGTTTTCTCTGAGGGAATCTGCATTCCACGCCTTTGAAGTGTATTGTCAGAGCAATCAGGCATTTTAAGCGGATATCTGTCGGCACTCACGGGAGGAGGGAGAAATGGGCAAGCAGGGAGATGGGAGGAGAGGGAACGCTGACAGAGTGAAGGGATAAAATCTGTTTGTGGACCTCGCAGATCTGACAGATCTGATAGATCTGATTAATATCTGAGACGGAGCTCTCCCACAAAGCAATCCTCTGTGTGTGTGAGAGAATATGAAACATTGAACCAAACCGCCGTGACTCACCTATGTTACACGTGGTACCCTCCCACCCTGGGGAACACTTGCACTGGAACGTGTCGCCCTCGTCGTGGCAGGTGCCTCCGTTGTTACATGTGGCTTCATCGCACTGACTTTCGCCTGGAGGGAGCATTACAAATCTGCACTCACATGACAATGCATAAACACACACACTGCATAGAAGATTTGGGTAATTATGTACAGCCATAAGCACATACCATAAACCTGCACAGACAGACTACATGGGTGTGGAAAAAAAAGAAAGAAAAAAAAGAAAGGGTTCTTACGGGAGTGGCACGTCTTTCCCTTCCAGCCATTCTTGCATTCGCAAAAGAAATCAGTCACCAGGTCTCGACATGTTCCTCCATTATGACAGGGGTTGGTGCTGCAGTCGTCGATGTCTGGTGGAGACATCGGATGGTTGTGTGATTTATGGGCGGCATATAAAAACATCATCCCACCTTTTATGTTGAAACATGGATTAAACTGTCCCACGAGGGAGGTGTGGGTGAGTTTTGAGGTCACGGGACGGGCAGTCATACTCACTGATCTCGCAGTGGTCGCCTTCCCAACCGTCGCCACAGATGCACTGGTACACGCTGACTTTGTCGATGCAGGTGCCTCCATTGCGACATGGGTTACTCTCACAGTCATTGATGTCTGTTTTTTTTTTTTAAGAGAAAGACAGTAAAAATGTGAGATTGAGAGTGTTTTTGCAGAGGCCAAACTGGTAAATCACGATCAGTTGTGTATTCTATATGGTGTCTGTGTGTGTATCAACAGTCTGCTCTTACTCTCGTGGCAGTAGGTGCCTCTGAAGCCTTCCTGGCACTCGCAGCTGAACTGGCCTCCAGCCTGGCTCCGGCAGCGGCCGTGAGGTCCACACACATTGGACGAAATGTAGCGCTCTCCTCCCGGCGTGCTGTTGGACGCCACTGCGACTGTGCAGCTGTCAATCACTGCGGAGAGAATTCACAGTTGGAAACTGAAACAATTGGCAAATCATGTTCAAACAAACACTCGCTCAAAATCATAAAATGCGATTTGCGTCACCCAAGTGATAAAGGAGGAATGGAATTTAATTTATCACTGATATTCAATGACCGCAACGGTCTGCTAGTCTCTACAGGCAACAACGCCAACAAGTTGGTCAAAAAAAATCCCCGTCCCGTGAGAAAAAAAAAAAAAAGTATTGGTGTAAGAATGTGAAGAAAAAAAAAAGAATGATATGAGAAACAGCGTTAAGCTGTTATGCTTTCATAAGCAATTCAGAGTGATCTTTTTCACTCTGCACTGAAAGCCCTTCCTTTCCCCCTGTCTGATCAGGTTAGGGGAGCGGGGTGAAGCTTCTCCCCGTAATCACTTAATTCTTGCCAAGAGCAGAGAGAATCTCACCGTCTGGTATCTGACTTCGTGGTTGGTCCACTCACTTAATTACACACAGAAAAATGTGCACATTCGTTGAGGGGGAAAAAAAAGAAGAGGTAGCCCACCAAGTCATTACAGAGAACACACACAGTGCGATCAGCCTTTTGCCAGATTTTCAAGGAACTCAGAGGAGGGGAGAATCATTGGAAAAGCTTTGCTGAGGAGATTGAGGGGGCATTCATCAAGGGAGCTACACTCACAAAAAAGAAAGCCTGCTCACCTTGGGCCAAGAAACTTCAGCTCACAAAGCTAAAATATAGGTATTGCCCTCATGGGAAAAATGTGGGCAAAGTGTTCAGGCAAATGGTGAAGACCTGGCCTTATTCAGCATTTTACTACAGATCACCTTACAAAAAACATTCTGGAAAAAAGACAAGAGAGAAAAACTTGTGGTTACGGCAGGCAGCAGACGTACCTTTACACGTGGTGATGCGACAGTGGTCTTTGAGGTGAGAGCAGTTTTTGCCTTCGTAGTCCTCCGTGCAAGAGCAGAAGTAGTCTGTGGCCAGGTTGAAGCAGGGCGCTCCGTTCTGACACGGGTTGGGGGAGCAGTAATCGATATCCAGCTAGGGCAGAAATGTATTGAATAGAGAGAGTTGAGAATCTGATAGCCGACATGATTTCTGCTACACTGAGCAGAGCAAAGCCCGCAGCATCCTCCCTACAGGCCGTGCCAGGAAACAACACACGCACAGCACTTGGAGGAAGGGGGGAAACAAGGCAGAGACCGAGGAGCCGTCCTCTGAGTCTGGGCTTCAGCACTGAGGAATGTATCCCGCTGTAGCCAGGAGCAGCTTCAACAAAGCACTCCCTTTTAAAATAAGAGGACTGTGGAACAACAGCCATTTAAGAGGGTGGGGCAGGAAAACTTTACAACAAACCCAAAGATACAGCAATGCTGGCAGAAAGGGAACCCGTGGGAGAGTTGAGTAGTGTCTCACCTGGCAGAGATTTCCTGAAAAGCCAGCCAGGCACAGGCACTGGAAGCCGTTCACCTCGTCCTGACAGCGCCCGCCGTTCAGGCAAGGCGCGCTCGCACACTCGTCGATGTCCCTCTCGCAGTGCTCGCCGGCGAAGCCAGGGGGGCACATGCAACGATAGCCGTTTACCAAGTCCTGAGAGACAAAAAAAAGGAACCAGGGTTAACCTCATGCGGTCACACATTTGCTGGACCGCTTTGACAGGGTGGAGTCCGAACAATAACTGTCAAACCAGAGAACAACATAAAGAGCAAGGGAAAGAGAGCGGGGGGGGGGCTGCGCCAACTTCGGAGGGACATCGTCACAGCTCCGCAATTATTTCAACACATTTTCCTGGCACGGGCTCAACACAATAATGTTTAGGGTAATTCAATCTAGTGTGGTCAGGGAAGTTGTGTGTCCCTCCCTTAGAAACCCCTCTGAACCCACTCCACTCAGATTTGATTTCAGAGAGGAATTCCACTGTCGTTTTGGAGAGAACCGTTTACAGCAGCTATTTATACAACCACGGTCAATGTCTCGGGCTTCGACAATAAAACACACAAACAAGCTGGCAAACAAAGCAGCCATGCCAGACAAAGCTAGATGGGTTTCTGACCCAACACGTACCTTGCAAGTTCCTCCATGCTGGCACTGGTCCTTGCAGTCGTTTATATCTACACGGAAAAACAAATGTGAGGATTAGTTCTGAACAGCTTGACTGAATAGTCTTTAAAAACAAGCCTGTGCTTTGCGTTTCCCATGCCAGAGGCCTTTAAAAAACCAATGTCAGAGGTAAGTGAGTTGGATAATGGTGGCTGCAGAATCAGTGCAACACAAGAGTATTGAGCAATCCTGTCTGCTGCCAAGTGGAACTAGTCCTGGGATTGTCACCACAGTCACACACAGGACAAATAATGATAGAACAGATTTATTTACACGGCAGCAAAAGGCTGCACTTGTCCAACTGCGTGCTTTACGTATTCATATTACAAGCTTTAATCCAACCTGCATCGAGTGAACGGAAATAAATAAAAGGAAGCAGGACAGGTGTCCCGCTCCGCAGCTGACAGCCTTTCAAACTCACTGGTGTCGCAGTTCTGCCCCGTCCAACCGGGGACACACTCGCAGAAGTATCCACCAATCAGGTTGCGGCACGAGTTGGCGTTGACGCAAGGCTTGCTTTCGCATTCGTTGGCATCTAGAGAGGTTGAGAAGGGGTTATTTGCATGTGCAGTTGACAGATGGTGTCACATGGTGGAAAGAGGAAAAGAAGGCTGTGTGGCTCACCTATCAGACACGTCTTCCCCGTCCACTGTGAGGGACAGTGACATTTGAAACCGTTAACCAGGTCCTGGCAGGTTCCTCCGTGATTGCAGGGGGTTGAAGAGCAGTCGTCTACATCTGAGCAGAAGAAGTCAATTCTGGTTATTAAACATGATCCTCTCTATGAGGCCACTGACATTCAACGTGCGCCGGTAGAGTGCAGCCTTACTGATGGTGCAGGCGGGGCCGCTCCAGCCCGGCGCACACTGACATTCGTAGCCTTGACTGGTTTCCGAACAGCCCCCTCCGTTGGAGCATGGATTGGACAGGCAGGCATGTTCCGCTAAAAAGAGACAGATTGTTCTTGGGTACTCGTTTTGTCAATGTGGTCTGCATCTGCCCCATTATTCACAAGAAAAACAAATCGGATGCAAAAATGCATTTCGGCTTCCGACTCTCGTTCCTGCTAAACCACACCCCTCTGCCCGGGACCTCTGTCAGCAGATCACACCCAGAGTTCGGCTTCCCTCACCCGTCACCTGCTCCTTTCCTCTCCTCCCCTGCCCCAAAAAGCCCGCTCAAAATTGCCTGCCCCCCCCCCCCCATCTCACTCTCATTACCCGCCTGGCAGACCACACCACCAGGAAATCATCTTTCATGCTAAGTTGACCTGACCAACGCACCGTGACTTCCCTCTGACTCCCCGCCATTCTTCTTCGGAGAGGCGGCAAAAGATGAGAGACCAGTCGGAGGGCAAGCGGGAGAGGGGGGGAGGGGGAGGGGTGGGGGGTTCTCTGCCCGGGAGTTTCTCCTTTATGGACGAGTGGGTCTCAAATGAATCAAAAATGAATGATTCACTCTGGGAATAACTAGGTGGTTGGAGGTGATCAGTGTGCCGTGGGGAGAGGATGCAGCGCTGCACCCTGGGGCCTCTGTGTTACAATAGCCCGACGTAGCCCCTGGTCTGAAGACCTCCTGTTACGAAGGGCACGGTTTCCTGACATCTCTGCAGTTAAGCTGTCAGCACCCCGCGAGGCTCAGATTTAATGAGGAAAAAACCATCATCTCCATGGTAAGTGTTTGCAGCAGCTGAACCTGAGCACCACACCCATCTGTCTCGAGTGCACAAGGAGCGGAGGGATGGCCGGCTCCTGAAGATCAAACCGGTGGATTACCTGACTTGGGGGCCACTCATGCTGGAGTGGAAACAAGATTATTGCCGAGTTACCACCTCCTCTGATTACAAACTCAAGGCACCTCTGACCTTTTGTCTGTAAGCTCAGGAAGCCCAGCACCTACCCACTTATTATAACTGCAAGCATGAGTTTGAGACCGTGCGATTACATTTTGTATTTTGGTTTTAGGTTCCAAATGTAGATCATCTTTTAAATTAAAAAGGGAAGTTCTGGCAATCTTGGAGCCTCTATTTTGTTTGCCAGAGCAATATGACTTACTTCAGCAAACGAAAATGTAAGAAGCCTTAAAGGGGCAGTCAGGCGATTCAGCAAAGCACAAACAATGGTCGAAGCAGCAGAGGACATATTCTGTTTTTTAGGCCCTCTTATGATTCACCCTCATTTCTCATAATGCAACCTGATAGCATTGTTTATTCGACCCCTATGACAATTTTTTTATTTAAATTAAAATACATTTTCTCAGACTTTAGAAAGCGGACCACAGGGCTACAGAAGACGTTAAACTATTTTCACAAGCTGACAAGTAAACTGTATGTGTAAAACCAGCAGGGTGCCTTTAAAAGTGGCTAGCAATAACTTACCAACTAAAGAAAACAAAGACAGCTGAAATTGACCTTGCGTAAAATCCCGGCCACTCACCTCTCTCACAGTTGGCTCCGGAGTAGCCCTCAGAGCAGGTACACTGGTACTTGTCAGGTCCTGTGTTGATACACGTCCCTGCATTCAGGCATGGCTGGTGAGTTCCACAGTAGTTCAGATCTGCAAAAAGGAGCAGTTTCACACAGCTTTAGCTTGTTTTGCCACAACACGGTCGCTCCTATAATGACTGCAACTGAAACAAGAGATAAGAATTAACCTTTATCGCAAAGATGGCCGCCCCAGTTGGTGTCGCACAGGCACTGCCAGGGCTCTACACAGGTGCCATGAACACAGCCAGGGTGGGGGATGCACTTGTCACAGTACTGGCCCTGCCAGCCATACAGACACCTGCAAGACACACAGAGAGCCATGCCGTCAGCCTCAGAAGACATTAAAATAAAGATCAGCCCAAATACACACACATGCCACAGCAATACATGCAGAACATTCAGGGAAACATTCACAACCAGGTCAGACAATCCCTGCGGTATCTAAAAAAAAATGCTAATATCTTGATCTTCTGTTTATTCCAAATTCCTTCACAAGCAATAATCTGAATTTAATGAACTAAACATTAGCATATGGAGCATGGAGCTGCACGAATGACACAAACAAAGAGCCACTATTCTTTCCCTCACAAACAACTGGGCTGCGTCTTAAAAGACCACAAATGAATCTTAAGCAGCAGGGCATTTATGCAACAGCTGTTAAACAATACTTGGGAGCAGGGAACCAGAGGAGTAATTTAGCATTTTACCAAACAGAAAAAAACAAAACACTAAATTACAGCTCCGACGGGACCTGTAGCACAGCTAACATTAGCATGCGGCCAGACGCTCCCTTTAACAACACTCTGCCTGTGGCTTGGCAGCCCCCTTGCATAGAGAAGTGTTCGGCTGTTACACTGCTGCTCAT
This sequence comes from Anarhichas minor, assembly GCF_050575085.1. NCBI lineage: Eukaryota > Metazoa > Chordata > Actinopteri > Perciformes > Anarhichadidae > Anarhichas > Anarhichas minor. Next base: position 8,919,300 of record NW_027466504.1, read on the forward strand.
CCTGGTTCCCATGAGTCAGGAGTCAGGCTTGTGCCCCGAGGCCGAGGAGGGGAACTCAGCTGGCTGACCGCTGAAATGTCCAGGTCCACAATTACACCGATAATGCTGACCTTTTCTTCCTGGGCTCCACAATTAAGACGGCAATCCAGCCGGACTGATAAGTCCGCTCTTTAAAAAGTGACGCGGTGGCGATACGGTTGCCGCTGTGGAGCCTACGACAGGAAACAAGTGTCCCTCTGGGGGGAGCGGCGCGCTGATTAGCCCCAAGAAACGGACGGACTGTAAAAATAAACGCGGTGGTTAAGTAAACCTCGGTCTGTGATTAAAGAGGCTATTCTTAAAAGTGTGCTAATCCTCTCCATGAGAAGCGGAGCAGGATTCCCCAGCAGCATCCCAAATCATTTAGTTATTACACAGCCTAATTACTGGGGAATGTGACAGAACACAAAGATGTTAACCCTGGACATGAAAACAGACCTCTTTCCTGAATCTATGTGTTATGCACGGTTATTACTCTATTAGAAACTAGAACCTGCTCACTGACTACAACAGTAGTAGAGCTTGCTTGGAGAGTTTGTTGGCAGAGTGCATATAAACAGAGTTAAACCCAGCTCTTTAAATATGGCCACACCTGCGAAGAGACTAAAGCAATTCAAGCTCTTGTAAGTGCCAGTGGCCACACAAGCACTTACAAGAAACCCGATGAAGTCAAACGCTTGGGAAAAACAACAACGCCGCAGTAGAATATGAGCAAACCTGATCGTCCCTTGTGCTTGATTTATGGCCAAATCAGACAACTAAGAAAGCAACTAATGCCTGAGCTGTGGGAAGAGTCGGGCAGTGCAGGGGCCTCCTCCAGGATGAGGATGAGATACAACGGTTACTGCACACAATGCCCCGGCTCTGATATCCATCTGTGCCTGGCCTTTCCTCTGGCTGTGTGCAAAAACAGCATTAGGAAGCCATTAGCTACACAAACAATACACTTTAAGGCTCATCCGAACGTTGCGTACGATTAGACTGATAACACTTGCCTCATTAGAGGGGAAACACATTTGCAACATGGGAGTCTTGGCAGTGGAGCCTCTCCCTTTTTCTCAGACTGGCAGCTCCGGTCCAAAGCTCCATGAGAGATTTACAAGCAGCTCAGCCTGCATCTCTGCTAAAGCCCTGGTACTGATGTCCGATACCATCTCTTGGCCAGAGAACCGAGCACATAAAAAAGAGCCACGCCATGACAGGACTCGTCACAATCCCTAACGTATCGGACTGATCCACACCACAGGCCTCTGGCACCATACTCCATAGTAAGTAAAAGCGCTTGAGCAAACCATGTTTGACAGTCTACATTCTAAAAATGCAGTAACATCATTATAAATCAGAAAGACACTTACTTGCATCCACCTGGCTCCTTACATGATCCATGTTCGGTGCTGCAGCCTTGTCGACATATAGCTGGAGGAGGAAGAAGAATCATCACTGCCCGGTAACTACATTCAAACTTGGCTCCATTTCATTTAGCACGTTTTAATTATAGCAATAAATGACGTAATCGCTACCCTCCATGACATTTCAGCCTGCGAGAACGACGACTGCTGTCGACAAACACCCAAGCTAGCCCTGCCATGTAACACGTTTAATAAGAAATGCTCTACTGCTGAATTCCTGGTCATACAGGCAATGAAAAGATTTATCTGAATGGAAAAGAAAAGGGGAAAATGCAGTGCGAGTTCAGAAACAAAGCCTTCCATTCAATTCTAACCATGCAGCAGACAGCGTATCAGCATGAATCACCGATTACAGTCTGGCTGCTAGTCTTTAGAAGACTCATTCATAGTCATAAATACTAATCTGTCTCGAGCTGCTGTTTTGCATTTCAGCAGGGCTTACCTGTGTTGCAGTCAGGTGCGGACCAGCCTTCCAGACAGGTCTTGTTTCCATTGTAGTCGCATGTGTAATGCCCGAAGAACTCGTCCCTGGGCCGACAAAACTTGTTGCAGCCGAAGCCGTAGTAGTGCTCGTCACAGCTGACCCGGATCTGGTACTCAAACTGGGCCACGGGGCCGTTGTGAGTCAGCTTCTGCCATTGCAGGCTGGGGTTGATCATGCCGGAGTGAGACGCTTTCTCTATCAACCTCCCATCTGCACCTTAAAAACATACATTTTGACATGATCAGCATAACAAAACGCATGCTTTTCTTCCACTAACGTTAAGTGTTCATTCAATGTTTTAGCCAGGGGGAGAGAATAGTGGAGCGCAGCATCGTACATTACACATTTGGGAGTTGCGAAGTTCTCCGTGATCACACAGTGGGAACCCAAAAATGCCCCAACAACTCAGACACAAATTGCAGAAGATTTGTAGACAGCAGATTATATGTAATTAAAGCAACTAGAGAGGAAGAAAAGTACAAGGAGGAAATGCAGAAAAAAGGAAAAGGCTGCCCGTAATGACCACTCTCGGCTGCTTGTTTTTCTCACGCTCACTCTCCAACTCTCGCTGGTTGGTTTCTGATTCTCAGGTTTACAGCTTGAGGATATTACTGGTCTCAGATGCTGCCCTCTGCATCTGCTCAGGCGAGGACCGAACCGCAGCCGCCATAAATTACCGCACGGGGACACCGATGCCACAGGCACTGCTGGGAGGCCTGCCAGTGTGCCATCAGCAGTTTCTTTTCCAAACATACATTCTTGTCCTAACAGCAGTCAAAAAGAGCTCGAGTCAACTCTTTTTCGCACACTTACAAGTCTCCGTCTACACTTCAGAATGGGGAGCAAAGGCACAGCCGAGGTTGTGATTGCGCAACACTGAAAGGAGACTTAAAAACACACAGACCTAGACCCAGAAACAGACTTCTTTTCATGTCAAACATGAAGAGGTCACGGCTCTGTCAAACGGGCAAGGACTGACCTGGGAGCCAAGGGCTGTAATGAGCTTCACACACAGAGCAAACACGCTCAGCCCAGCCTCCAGACACTACTACGCTGCACACATACAAGCATTAGCACCACTCATTCACCCGCACATGAAGCACACTCCAGATCTAAATCTTCCACCTGGGAGAGAATGAAAAATACATCAAAGCAGTTATTTACTGCAGTCACATGAGCAGAGGTGGCTGACCGCTTGGTGAATCGCTCCTCTGTGGAGTATGATGCAATGCCATGAAGCGAGGTACGACCTGCTGTCATTTATTTACTGTGCGGTGGTGTGTATAGGGGGGGGGGGGGGGGGGGGGCATACTGAAATCACAGTGCCTGGTAACATTTCGCAGTGGTCTGGAATCCAGAGCTCAGCCGTGTGGCATTTCTCTACCAACTGCTGACCTGCAGTGTCAGGAGTAGCACATCCTCACTACCTGCTGCCTGGCTCGGGGCTGGACATAAATCAAACACATTTTATAAAGCTTAGAGGTGTCATGCTCAAGCTTCAAATTCATTTTGAATTAAGAAAATCTACCTTTCAAACTGTAAAAAGGTGTTTCTCAAACACTGGATATACACACACTCAAAGAAAAGTGGTCTGGAAAAGAAATTAAATTCACAGTTCAAAACTTAAAATCAAGCTTTTCATTGTGATTAGGAACCAGTTGGCATCTGAAACACCAGTCAGGATCGTCACAGCTGTGAAGCCATCAGAGCAGTGAGCTAGCCTGGTGGAGCTCAGAGGGGCTTAGCCAGCATTGACTGTGTACATTCAGGGGGCTTTTCACACCAATGCCCTAATAGCTCTCTGGGGAGCGGCAAATACAGCAGAAAAGACAGAAACCTTGTTGACCTCGAACAGACCTGCATAAACAAGCATGGGATAGGGCCCTCGCTCAGCTGGAGTCACCACGCTGTCGCCAATCTGACTGCCAACCAGCAGGAATCCCAGCATAGGTGACGAAAGAAACTGAACCCAGCAACCAGGATCTTACCAACGCAGTCTTCCCACGTTCACGGGGGGGGGGGGGGAAGAGAGAGGAGGAGGCGGACACCCAGTCTCCGATCAGCACGTTAAAAAGGTCTTCCGCTCCGAGCTCAGTCTGCAGCCCACCTGTGCCAGAGGTAACTGTAACCTGCGGGACACAGCTCAGAGGCCTTGCCCCCCCGGTATTGTGACTGCAGGCTGGGTGCAGTGCTGGGCGGCCGGATGAACTCTGGGTTTCACGCTTCAGTGACGGTGAGACAGACCCAGACCCAGACCCCGGCTGGCAGCACCTGCCATCAGTCATCGGCTAAATGAAAACATTTTCATGAGGGGGGGGGGGGGGGGGGGGCGTGCGGTACTCTTCCCCTCCTCTACCTCTCCACTCTTCCTGCACTCTGTCTGCACTCCCCCCTCCGTCTGCCCTGTCCCCACTTCTTCTTCCCCCCTCGCTTCCCTGTCCTGCTCTCCCGCCTTACAGGCACCTGTCAACACACTGTCTTAACACAGACACACACGCACACCCAGTGGACCATGTGGAAGAGGGCAGGGGGTTCAGGAAGAATAAACTTCCTTTTCTGACCTTCAACACGACTCCTCCCAGACGTTGCCTTGAGGGAGGAAGGGGGGGGGGGGGGGGAGAGACACACAGAAAAGAGAGAGGAAGGCAAGATGGAGATGCCAGACAAGGACAAAATACTCACCACTGGTTTCGTTGTTTGATTCCAAGGCTTCCACTATCAAAGTGTAGGACCTCTGAGGAAGACAAGAAGAGATACAAGGAGTGTTAGCCAAGAGCAGGATCACCAAGCAGTAACCGTATCATAAAAATACTATAAACATTACCAGTCGATGATAAATATTTCATAAAAACGTATTGTGCAGAGAACCACAGACCAGTTAACAGCCTGTACCAACTGGAACCAGATTCCCACACGATTCCCCTTCAACATAAATCACATTGTGTTTGATACTTTGACAGTACATGAAATCACTTTCAGGTAGTCATTACGGTCTGGTTTTAAATAGACAAAGGGATGATTTCCTTTATAAACATATTGTTTAATACTTAAAAAGGCAAAAGGAGAAATAAATTCACAACATTCCGGTTTCCCTCAACCTCACCAGCCAATGAATTCTCGTCTCCCTCTCATTAAGAACCAGCGGGACCGAGGACAGAAGCTTTTAACTTGTAACAAAGGTCCTGTTGATCTGATTAAGAGAGGATAAGCTTGCGGTGGTGCAGAGGTCTCTGCATCTCAACGATTAGGGGCAGTGGTCTGGTCTAGCTGGACACCCACCCAGCAGGAGGGTGACTGATGCACCAAAAAACAAGCCAGATAAAGCAGCGCTGCACTGGACTAATGACTGGAAGAAGTAGAAAAATAAAACAAATGGCACGTAGAAAAGGCTGCTTCAACCTGCAATGCCGCAACAAAAACGGTGTTTCACATATTTTTAAATGCGGTGCTGAGAGAAGTCAGTGGATGAGAAAGCACATTCAGTTCAGTTCTACTTTGCAATGTATATGGGATTTTTTATGTTATGCTAATTTATAAACCCCAAGTGCCATGTGCTATGAATGGTAAATAATCAAAACAAAGGGCTTAAGGATGCCTTATAAGACATGTAGAAAAATAAAGAAAAGTGCATGTGTCTGAAAGCGAGTCGGAAAGGCAGAGGGAGAGACAGAGAGAGAGGGAGAGACAGAGAGAGAGGGAGAGACAGAGAGAGAGAGAGAGAGAGAGAGACTGAATGAGCGCTACACTCTGGAGGGCCTGTCTAGATTTCAGCACTCCCGAAAACGCTTTGTCTGATTCAGGGCCGGTAGCGCTCACACCGATATCAGCTTACGCGCTCGCGCTGCCCTGTGCCACAGTCGTGAGGGAGCGAACAATGTGTCTGCAAGCGCGCATGACAGGGTCAGAGAGAAAGTATGCGACTGTGAGAAAGTGCGATTCACTCACGGTGCTCAAGCAGCCACTAGAAAAAAAAAAAAAGAAAAGACGGCTACTTGTTATAGTCGCTCACATGCTTGCCCCTAGCAGCGCAGCGTGGAGGCATTTCAGAAATTCTGCTTTTGCCACTGTGGCCCCTCTTTGCTGCGATGACTTCATGGTAAACAAACCTTGCTCGAAGGAAACCCCTGTTCACTTTCCACTGAAAGAGAACGGGGTATGACTCACTCCTAGACCGCTTCTCTTACCTTTTTTTTGTTTTTGCCAGGCATTCAACTTTCCAGGAGACATTTGTCTCCGTGCCAGTGTTTCACTGCAATCAGGGCGGCTGTTATTTGAAGGCCGGTGCTCATCAGCAACGCAGTCTTTGCAGTTTATCCTGACTCACAACAACTGGCTGCAATCACTTGATACAGAGCTTGAGTGAGCCAGCGGTAATCTGACTCCTACTCACCTACTACCACAACCCAACCCACATCTAGTAATATTAACACCAAGAACAAGAGCCCTCTGGCTTTGTTGTGCAATTGCACTTGAATGCATCACTCCGGGATCTGCACACCCACCTGCACATCTGCGTGTCTTCATAAGAATTTTGAAACATTTTTGGGTTGGGGCAAATATCTATTTGAGAGAGCCAACTAAAACAAATCCCACGTATATGACACAGCACATTGGGCGTGTGGTGGTGAGCTCATCCTAAAAATGGGAACTCTGATGCAACATCCCTGAACACATGCAGAATGTTAATATTAGTCATTATTGCGACATTAAAATTGATGTAGCAACTAAAATCAGGATTAGGAGAAGCTGAATATAATTTGTATTCTACTACATTTAAGTGCCTTCAGTGACTTCCCAAACAATCTGAGCAGTTTTCAAACAGCGCACTATCAATTTACATGCAGTTACGTTAAGAGCAACTGAGAAGAAGAGGCATAACGCTTAATATATTTAAAAAGCAAGGTCTGCAACAACATAACACACCCAGAGCTTCCGCCATTTGGACTTGCCTCGTCATGGAAGCTATTGCAGCAGCATCATCATCACTACAGACTGATCACGTATTCGTGCCACATGAACATGATTAAGGCCCGCACACTAAAATATAAAACATAGTAGCCTTAGATAATGACTACCATTCAAACTACCGTTCACATCAAGTTCACTACATCTGATGATCCACAGGCTTCGTGTTTTCCAACAGTAATGTCATCGCGGCTTGATCTAACAAGTAGCCTCGCAATTATTAGGATGTTTAGTTCCAGACCAAATAACTGCTTCCAGAAAGTGAGATACTCCCCGACTCCTCGTTCAGTAACACTCTATAACTCTTTGGCGGTTATCAGCTTGGAACTGTCTGCCACTGCCAGGTTCACTTTTTCCCAGGCTCCCAGCTGACTCACAACTTCTCTTTGAACTAGAGAGAGAAAACACACACACACACACACACACACACACACACACACACACACACACACACACACACACACACACACACACACACACACACACACACACACACACACACACACACACACACACACACACACACACACACACACACACACACACACACACACACACACACACACACACAAAGTGTGGCCATATGTCTTCTTATCTTTTTTGGCCAAGCAGACACTGTCCAACAGACAAGTGACATACGCGATAAAGATCATTCCAGTTTGAATCACAATGACTTGCCAAAGAACACTACTGAATCGTCTTAGTAGGGGAATTTTCCCAATACACACACACACACACACACTTACAGGCCACTCATCCTGCCCTCAGCTGAAAATGGAGCCGTCTGATGTACCATTACAAGGTAATCTAACAAAATAAAAAGTGAGGCATGTCTCACAAAATAACAGGCAAAAGCCAAAGGTCCAAATGCGGGCAAGGCACGACAGATCAGACTGGTCTGGGCCGACACTCACTCAGCACACAGGAAATGTAAACAGTTCAGTCAAAGGGATGTTGACCTTCTGTATCAGTTTCCCTGAGTCAATCACTTCAAATGTATCAAACCAATGATTGGGACTGCTTGGTAGCACACCCCTGTTTGCCATAAAACCCAGGCTTGGTCATAAAAAGGCAACTCTCATAATCACCATCAAAGCCACTGGCTCCACTGATGGACTGGGAGGGAGGGAAGGAATGCATTGTTTGGCAAGAGATTCACAACAAAGTGTCGGAAAAACACTGTACAATCAACAGACTATTAAATAGAAGTAGGTCAGCCCAGGGACATGACAGAACCTCACCCTGATGGAAAAAACCTCACCATTTGCCAAATAAAACTACAGACATGGCAGGATCACTCGGAAGGCAAAACATGAAAGTCCTATCAAGCATTTAACTAAACATGCAAGGGTCACTATTAACAAAAGAACAAAAAAAACCGGGGCACGGGTGATCACAAATTGAATTGCCGATGCATGTCACGATTTCCATACAGCGTGCAACAACTGTGTTAAGCAGAAAAGCTTCAGGCCTCAAGAAGCCGTGATGTAACGTCACACTGACACAACACGGCAAGTACACCGACGGGGTGAGGAGGGGAGAAAAAAAGAAAGAGAAAAAGAACGAACACATTTCTTTTTCCCTCTTTTACTTCAGTAATTTGCACTTAACTGCCACATCAGAGCACACTATATAAAACAAACATGTCATTACCACCACAGCTGCCGGCAGCGCTTACCTGACCTGATCCCAGGTCTCAATACCGCTCCGACTTGTCAACAAGTCGATGCCTACCTGCACGTCTCAGGTCTGTGAGAACACGCCAGTCTTGTTTGTAATTACAGATGGAGGATGATTGAGCTATTAAACGTGAGCATAATAAATAAATAAAAATCTGATTTGTGCAGAATTATGGGGTGCCGGATCAACAAGGGCTTGAGATGCGAGATAAGAGATTACTCAAGAAAGAAAAACAGGTGGTAAGTGAGCAGATAAGTGCTCATAAAGGTGCAATCCAACCTCTGAAGGATTTACCCAATCCAATAAAGAAGGGTCCTCTCTTTCCTTGTATAGGTGCAACATTTGGGAAAATATGCTGAGGTAGCCACAGAGGCAACTTCACCACTGCTGAGTCTACTACAACTGCTTCCTGTTGCTTGCCCTGCGCTGGCATTACAGCTGCACGGCCTCTATTATGCTCTGTAATCCTCACTGTAGTCACTGAGGGCACACCATTGTCCCCGCTTGATACACTGTGAGGGCCCTCACTTCTCTGTGGAATAAAAGCACGAAGCAGACATTGGTGAATCCATACAGGGCTCTAAAACCGACGACCTGCTAATGTAAAGATGTTCAGCCGACGGCATTGGGATGGATGCCTGGCTGTTGCCCTACCTGATCCGAGCACATGTGTGTAGCCTCATTAAGTGCAGCAGTTACTGTGGGTGGCAAGGTTAAAGCGATGAAATGCCTGGGGTCCAACCGAGCGTGACTTAAACAAAGCCCTTGGGCTGGACAAGAGGCCAACTTCATACAGCTCACAAGAGAGGATGAAGGGGGGTAAAAAAAAAAAAAAAAAAAGCTTCATGAACTCAGAGTACCCAACAACCCAAATGCACCACACTGCCATCTGTCCACAACAGCCAATCAACTGATGAAAAGGACAAAGAGCGATATCATACCTAACCTGACAATTGTTAATGTGCACTGAAGTAAAGCGCTTGAAGCGAACGACGAGGGAATCTAACGAGAGGCTCCAAACTCCTGTCTTCTACATTAGAGTTGCATTAACTTTATTCATCTTGAAGTGAAACGGCTTAATTGATACATTGACTACACAGCACATCATTTTCTACGACTTTCTCTGGATATACAACCCCCCTTTTCCGACAACAACATCCTCCAGTAGGCACAGGGCATGTAGGCCAGCCCATTTAGTACACATATCATCGATAGGTCAGAAAAAGAAATGAGTCAAGCAAGCAGCGTGCTAAAACTTGAAAATGGCACCAGGTTTCATTTCAATGTCAACAAGTGCTGTTTTCAACCAGGAAGATGGAACTAATCTGGCTCAGAGCTTTCATGCCAAGTTAGTGCTGCCATGGCGTGAACATAAACAGAAACCTTTGTCTTTAAGAAAAAGAAAAAGAAACAGAAAAAAGGTGTGAGGCACCAGCGTCCAAGTGGAGAGCAAATAAAAAATACTGACCATATCAAATTGCACACTGCCCTGCTGAGAACTTTGTTTTTACTGGCTATCAGATCCATAGGGAGAACAGCATCTAAATGATCTGCCCCACAGGTGACACGCATACAAATGAACAACTTAAAAAGCAATCACATGATCGTCCAGTTCTTTCACTTATTCTGCAAATTTGAGGCCCATCGCGGCCTGAAATTATAACAACAACTTCCATCCAGATTGAGGTAAAAATAGGCCTTGATGTAATTGGACACACACACATACCAGCGGACTGTGTGTGCCCCCCCCCCCCCACCATCAGTGGAGGAGTTTGCGGGCCAAGCTGTGGGGCCAGTCAGTCTGTGCACAGTCTCTTTTTTTCCACTACATCGAAAGTCGCTCCAGCATGGCAAATCATCTCTCTCACAGAGCTACGAGCCTCCCACAGGCCCGTCAGGCCCATTTATTTACTCTGCGGAGAAGAGCTGACACTTAAGGAAAGCAGAAAGTGGGTTTTCACTCTGGAGTTACTGAACTGTGCAACATGAGCAGCTGCCATGGAGGCAGAAGAAGAAGAAGAAGAATAATAATAATAATAATAATAATAAGAAGAAGAAGAAGAAGAAGAAGAGGAAATCTGGGGAGAACGCAGCTCGCCCACCTTTACATTTGTTGAATCAAACCAGAGGGAAAACTATTTACGAGGATCATTGTCAGAAGTAGTGTCCAACCGATTTATGGTGGAGGGAATACACCTAAACGAATCTCTCTTTTGAATAGTTTATTTGTATTCTTGATAGTAGTATTTAACGGGAGGACATAATTTACCCACTGCCTTGTGAAACTGAGTTTTTTTTTTATGTTGATCTAACGCGGTTTTAAACACCTTAAATACTATTTGGATAAACACGGACAGGTCTGGGTCTAACGGAGAATAATACCTGCACCTGGTTAATTGGCGCAAATAATGAGTAGACCAGGGGGGTCCTTCCTCAAAAGGATAATTCACAAAAGATCCACTTTTCGTGGCGTGAGAATGACTGACGGACAGTAATTGCACATAACTGCCCTGCAAACAAACGAGGGAAAGAAGACGAGAGGAAGAGAGAAGCGCGTCGGCGAACAGACGTTTTTGTTTTGTTTTTATAAGTCTCCAACTCACCGGCCAGGCAAAACTGAAGGCCAAAACTATCCTGGATTTGTCATTCCTGACAGAGCTCTTGAAAGAAAAGGTATTCCCTCCGAGGACTGGCGTAGATCCCATTCCGAAGCTGCAGGGCCCCGCGGCAGAAACCCTCGACTGGTATTCCTTCAGGCAAACTTTGAAAAACGTATCGCACTCGTCCCGCGTGCATTTTCTATCCGCCGTGTTCCGCGCGCCGTCACAACACATGCCGTTCAGCAGCTCTCCGTTCACATTGTGCATCGACAAGATTTGCAACTCGAATTGTCCCGATCCCTCTGACACCTGTTGAGGACAGAGGAGTGAATGCAATGGAACACTTTGACCTCGTTATAAATACATATTTTTTTTAAACAGTTGGAATACTAAAACCGGCTGTTCTGCCCTTGGTTGATCACACATTGATCGCACTTTGCAGCAGGCTAACAGGACACACTTTTGCATGGTGACATGTGATGTTAGCATATCCCGTTGCACGTTAAAAAGGCGACACACATGCAATCAAAGCACATCCAAACAGCTGAACTGAGCCCCCCCCCCCCTAAAGTAATCCACGTACCTTCGCCAGAAAGCAGAGTAAAAAGGCAGCAACGACTGAGCCCCGTCTGAGAATCATGCCTCCGGACTGCTGTTGCCACTCGTTCGTTACTGGTCGTCTGGCCGACACACGGCACCAGAGCTCTCCTCTGGTTTAAACATGCACGAGAGGGGGAAACGACACTTCGATCAGCGGAGCGCAGGTTCCCGATTCATAGACGACCTCTTTCTAGTATGTCCCTCAAACTGTGCGAGCGTCTGCTCTTCTTCGTTGTCCGGCAGTTTCCCACTTGTTTGAAGAAAGTTTACCGAGTGACCACGCGGCAGCCGAGCCCACTCACTGACTGACTGACTGACTGACTGCTGGCCAGAGCTGGAGGTGGATACACAAGTTCAGCAGGGAGGGAGTGTCTGCGGACTCCATATTCATGAGCGGCGCACAGTGAGCCCGCCCCTCTCACGTTGTGAGGATAGTCGTGCGCTCCCAACATTGACTGTAGGAACTCTTTGGCAGAGATGTGGTGGAAAGTAAAATTGGACTATAAAATATGACTTGCAGTCAGATTTATAATAATAAGTCATCACGACCACAAACCTCAACATAAATTAATTTATAATAGATTATCAGAAAAGCATAAATGTACCAATAAAAAGACATTATCTCTCTACATCCCGCAAGGGTTGCATGCTATACTCACCACAATTTATACTATTCTTTTACCTCAATAAGATTTATGTCGGTTTAAAAAGATGGGTAGAACGAGTTTAGCTGGTTTTACTCTCCTCTACGGTTGTGTTATTAGGCAACATGGTAAATCACGAGGACCGCAAAATGAGCGTGCAGCGCATCAAAGCCAGTGGGCCAGTGAGTCAAGGGCATTTGGTTAAATGCATGGCATGTCAGACATCTTTCCTCTTGCAATAAAAGCCTTGAATAAAGAGCAGAAAAATGCTCAATGTCTGCACATTTTCTGCATATTTCTCTATTTCAAAAATAAATTACTAACATTTTAGGAATATGAATAAACCCTGAATGTGAACAACATGCTGTTATCAGGAGTGCACACAACAGTGCCCCAGAGTGGCAGACCTGCAGGTTTTATGTCTGCCTGAGGAATGTCACACATTCTAAATTACTTGCAATCTAAGGCCGTTTCAAACAATCAGCCTGTAGTTTACGGCCAAACTTAATGCCGGGACGGATATTAGTCGGAATGAAACCGGCTGACCAGATTTGTAGCTTCAACTGAGAGAAATACGCTGACAGACTGTTGAAAGATATTATTTCCCGGGTATCCTTTTGGAGTCAAAGAGCAATTGCGGCCGGGTGTACCTCTGCAAGAAGGTAATCTGTGAACTGGATCAGTGACTACACGCACACACACACACACACACACACACACACATTCATATGAGAGGATGGGAACCCCCTCTGCCCCTGTGGTTAGTGATTTGTGTGGACCAATTACTCAGGTCATGCAATGGGTCACAATCAAGGAAACACAGTTGGGAAATGTGGCATTGTAGAGAGAACCGTATATCAATCAGTAACTATGTAATGTTTCACCGCCACACTTTATAGCTGTTTATGAGGGTGTCACGCATCTCTCCTGTATGCGTTTGGACCTGATAAGCAGAACGGTATGGCATTTTTCCTCTCTGTTTTTGTTAGAAACCGTACAAGTAACCAAGGTCTAGTTCATTGTTTTCACCGAAGTAGCAAAGCACACACCTTATCTTATCTTTAGTTTAGATGCGTCAGCAAGATGTGTACGGTAGCTTCTGCAGGAATAGCCCTGTATGTCCTTAAGTACCTTGTTTTGTAGTAGTAGTAGTGGTAGTAGGTGTAAAATGTAGTTATATTCAAGAGGTAAGCCTCTAAGTGTTATTTCCACCATCTTCAATCACTGCTGTCAATATTCAAATGTCACGTTTCCTGTGGTTTAACTTCAAGATGAAAGGTATGGCTTCCTCTCCGCCCGACTCAGTCGCTGAACTGATAGACATCTCAGGTTACAGGCCTTATTGAAATGCTCTCTCAGGGTAATTAGGGTTAATTTGAGAAGTTTTTTTACCCTTGGGAGCTTTTTTTTCTTTCCAAAAGCCAAAATTGAGTAGAGAGATTGTAGATGGTTTGAGGGGGGGGGGGGGGGATCCCGTCTGCCGTGCCCCCATGACCTGCCCAGATGTGATGCTTGTATTGGGATGATGACATGATGGTTGGTGGGAGAGTGGTGGTGGTGCTAAACATCAATAAAGGACCATTTATAATATAATCCTGTTGGTCAGCGAGAAAGATACATTTTGACAGCCGGTTTTTCTGAGAGAAAATGTCTGACCTGACCTTAAGTTTAGAACCACAGGAGTAACCAATAAAGTTATTTTCTGTGTTTACACATTTATACACAATGTACAAAATTTACATACACCGTTTTTTTAAAAGTGCCATTTTTTAAATAGGTCTCATATGTGTCTATTTTTGGCAAAAACTACACGTTGCACAAACGACAAGCCCAGGAAGGATTGCTCCTTGCTTGATCCTTCTCTTCCACTTGACTGCCAGTTTGCCCGTCTATCATACAGCTACTCGGTATCTAAGCAGCATGTTCACTGTTCCCTGTAATCATGGTCTGTAGTCCTCATGAAGCACAGACAGGGTTTCTCCTCTGAGGCCATGGTGCTAATCTCCTGCAGCCTTAATGTGATTATGGTAATGATCACACAAATGACCCCTGGGTTTTGGGGGATCCGTGGTTCACACATCCTCACACAGCATCTGCACAGGCTCTGTGACTCCAGTGGCCCGCATACGTACGAGACCACCAGTCTGAGCCAGCCCTGGCGGCCCGTCCCTGTTCTTCTGTCCTCGCTGGGCTTCGAAGACTAGAGTGAATGACCAAATAAATTCCAGCCAGCAACAAAAGAGCTGAGCGGCCATGAGAGAGATGGATATCTTTTGTTGTCTGACACTCAATGCCGTATTCCAATCCAATTACCTCAGCCTTTTGCAACCCCTCCTATCGCAGTGCGTGGCATTGAAGCCTGCCTGAATTCAGACTCGGACCCCTAACAAGAATGCGGTGGATTAGGTGCTTAGCGATCATTCCCTCCCCCCTACTTTTAGTCAAATCTGTGGTGAACTCTCTCCTAAAAAGATTTCGTTACCGACCTCTATTTAAATTTGATCCCATTTATTTTAATGACATTATTGTCTGACTCCCAAAGACAGAGAACAGAATAATATCCTCTTGGCTATGTTGCATCAACAAGGACTTTTATTGTAGACAGTCAACAGTGACAAACAAGAAAAAGCACCGTGTGACAGTAAAGACATATTCAATTTCCTGCATCGAGACGTGGAGGAAGTGTCGTATGTCAGACGTTGCACCTCTTCTGCTTTCGGTAAAGACTGTTGATAATGAAAACAAGTTGGCAAGTTTAAAGTCCCCCTCCGCTCAAAAATGAGTTTCGCTTTTTGTTGCTATACATCTTCACAGCTTCACTGAGCAGAATGATGTATGTGCAGAGTTTGACACTAGTAGGTTGTCTTCGCATGAATACAGAAGAGATTTCTCTGAGCTCACCTTAAATCTGAGCAGCAAACGTTATGCGGAAACCTGAAAACTCCAGCACACATACACCGAGAATGGAGGAGACATCCTATGACCAGCAGTGACTTGAAATGGAGAATATTTGCATACTCATAGATTCTGGATTTTTCAATGTTGGAGAAGCAGCCGGTGTTATGAAGATCAGCAGCTAAATTCTACGATGAACTATATATAGGCCAAGTATCATGGTGAGAAAGCCAGAAACGTGCAAGCACAAATAAATGAAGTGAATTTGTGAATTCACATGGTAAAGTCAGTCCATCTGCGTGTGAGTGAAAAACGTGTGAGGTGAAGAAGCACATCTGAAGAGGACAGACCGGGAGGCTCTCCCTGTAGTTCGGTGTTCGTCCCATCTAAAAGCATCACAGTGTTTACATGGCGTGTTTATGGGAGCTGCTTTTACAGAGCGTGTTACAGATGGTATCAGCAAACGGGCGCTCAGATAAATATTATTTTCCGCTGTTAAAGGTGGCCGCTTTGTTATTTTCAACATTTATTCGAGAGACCTTTCTGTGAGGTGATGGTATTTTGATGTCTGAGTGTGTTTGTGGTAAGTACCTCAATGCGGTTAGTGTGCAGGGAGTCCAGCTGCTATGTGGAGGTTAAGTAAAAATTGGATTATAGAGGGTTAGGTTGAGAGCATGGGTTTTGATTTTCATTGGTTCAAACTGCGCTTAATTGCTGTGGTGATGCTGCGGGTGACTCATTTATGTCATGTTTATTCTAGTTGTCTTTCTTTCTCTTTTTTTTCCTTCCCAAAGTGGTATTGTGTATGTCCATGGCACTGGGGGCCTACAGGGATTTACTTTTGAGCGTGCACATCGACAGCGTCATAAGAGACGACTGGATCAGCACTCTGCGTTGAGAACATGTGAATGGATCATCAGTCTGTGTGTCCTCGCACATCCTTAATGGCCAGGGAGGTGTTTGATCCTCTGAAGGGAGGGGAGGCCAGAGGGCTGCAGTCAGTGAGACAAATCAGATTATCCCTGCTTAGGCTAGTGGCCTACTACTCACCAGCATAGCGTTTCCACCTGGCTAACAATACCAGGTCTCATAGTGCTGGGCTGACCCTTGTGATCATGTGATTAAGAGATTTTCGTGTGAGTGCGCAATATGTCATAGCACAGTTGTTTCGCTGCGGAGAGTCAAAGGATGTTTGATTCGATTTGTCCCTGCACTGGGAAAGGTTCGAGAACAAGCTGGTGTGCCGAGGAATGTTTACGGCTTAAGTCATTGATCAACGTGACAAAGTCTCAGGTGGGAGGGCGCAAACTATTCAGGCAGGAAGATTAGATCCTTTAGCCATCACACCATCCAAGGTGGTCTCCCAGAGTTCGGAGGGCCTGTGTGTGTTGCCCCCAGGATCAGTGAGTCAGAACAGTGCTCTCCTCAAACAGGATATTGGCCCTCGCTTGAGGTGAGTGCAGCTAATTACCTGAACTTCCTATCTGGAGGAGGTGACACTGATAAAACTCTTCCTCTTTTTTTGTCACTGTTTGATGATCACGTTACACTGTGGATCACGTGTGAGAGGAATGAAAGAGAGACACTTATTCCTCATGTTGCAAACCCTCAGAAAGAATGACCTGTAGACTTGTCAAGAAGAACTTGATGTTCATAAGCCCAGTCAAAACGACGCTCATTGCCAGCCTTGAAGGAAAATATTGGTGCTGGCAAAGTCTTGACGTCCTTTGCACCATGACGTAGCGTTTTTTCCATGACACATTTGATGATTGCTTCCAAATGGGCCTGTCAGTTTTAATATAGCCGACCCCGGCATTTCACTTTCCTCTAAAGTAAACAAAATCCACCGGCTCACCCACACCCACACACACACACACACACACACACACACACACACACACACACACACACACACACACACACACACACACACGTACTGAAAGTGTGATCACACACCAGGAATGAGTCTTGAGATAGAACAGGCATTCGCGAGCTGATATATGTTTTAATGTTCAATCTTCTGAGTGAGGCGGTTCGGATTGATGTTGTTTTTGTACGTTTGCAGATTGAAAGCCACAATGTTATTTCAGGAAACTGGATGTATGACATTAGAAAGTAATATGTGGTTTTCGGAAGTGAATATATTACCAATATGATGTCTAAATGCAATAGAGGAAGCCTGTCAGAATGTTTACTTCATGCTTTTCCTCACAGCGGTTCATTGCAATATAGTTCAAGTGTGATCTGTGAATTTTATACAACAATAAACTACTTTTTTTTTGTCATATTTAGGGCTTGGCTTGGACCCAATGCCAACAGTTAGAGAGTCAATATACTGACAATTAGATTATACAGTGTCAACTAACAAGGGAGGGACAATATTTGGTTTGTTTATAGACGTGTGTCTGACTGTGCTGCAGGAGAAGTGGAGCAGTCACAAAGAACATGGACAGATGTGGGAACAGCTCACTTACGAGACACATGGCAAAGCTGAATACTGGACGGGTCCACTTCACTGGAGCATGTCAACTACCTGTTAATGTTAAACTAATGAGCCTACTTCCATTCCCACCGTGAATGTGCTGCTAGTTTAAAATGTCGGACACTTGATGTACAAGTGTAATGGAAGAACAGAGCTGACTGTTGCTGTATGTGTTGAATCCTCAGTTTCCTTTGTCCAAACGTTTCTACACTGAAACACTCATCCGTCACAACTTTAAAAAAATGATTTAAATGATGATTCTCTTTCTTGGGGGGCGATAGATGAGACGATTGATACCACTCTCATGTCTGTGCACTAAATATGGAGCTATACAGTCAGCGGGCAATTAGCCTAGCTTAGCATAAAACAGGGGGAAAACAGCTAGCCAGGTCTGTCCAAAAAGGAAATGATCCATCTTTTATCCGTGTTAATGAGAAGCAAAGTGTTAATTAGTGAGCTTAACTGTTTCCAGTCTTTTTTAATGAATGCTCAGTGTGTGTGTTTGTGTTCCTCCACTAGTGTGTTAGCACACTTACTTTCAGGATACAGCGATCATAGTTTCCTGATGAGTTGATTAAACTGCTAATTCAATTATAATCTGGTTTTAATGTCTTCTGGCGGCCAAATATGATAATCAGGCCAATAAGGAAAGTCGTTAATGTTATTTTAAACTGTGTTTGCAGACAGGTGTGAGCTATTAAACAAGCATGCAAGTGAATAATGTGCAGCCTCAGCCAAGTTATGGAAGCTGCAATACCAACATCTGACTGTACTTGAGCTGACAGACTTAGACCTTTTATGTTGTTACCATATCTTGTGTGGTAGAAAAATTAGATATTTTTCAGACAGTTTGTGAAGACAGAGAAAATGTCACGCTTCTGTTCAGTCTATACAATAGGAGCCAGGACACACGATCAATGGTAAACCTCAGCATGGTTCAATTTCACTATAACTTAATGGGCAACAGGAGGGTTTTATTGCCATCTCTTTTTTTTCTTGGCCATGCCTCTCGAAATGCTGTGTGAAGTAGTCATAAAGCTGTCAGTGGGAGCAATATTTTCCACACAGCATGATGACAAATAGCATGTCGGCAAAGCGTGCGTGGGTGTCATACGGACAACATACTGTACTGTAATGTGTAATACTTCAAATGATCAGTTTGGCTCAGTGTGTTGTAGTCGGCAGGCTGCTTGCTTTGTTGGTGGAGGAGAAAATAACAAATAACTATCTGGTTAGAGTGTCTGGAGTATCACATTACTACAGTTTTCCCGCTGTCGATGTCTTGTTCTTCTTAATCTTATTGGCTGAGCAAAACCTAAATCGAGTCCAAGGTTGTAGTTATTAATCATACACAAGTTCAATTCAAAAGGCGTGTTGTCAAAGAGTTAATTATAGTTTAATATAACTTGGTAAAAATAGTTTTTCACCTTTTTACTGTAGCTAAAGGACACACGCACATCCATCATTTTTTTGTAGGTTCTGGGTAAAAATAATCTGCACAAAAAGATTAAAAAAAATATCAGCACACTACTATTCCTGTACCCAGTTCTTCTTTAATTCTACATATTTCTTTTTCAATTGTTTTTAGCTAGCCTGGAAATGAGTTCAACTCTCAGTGTTACAGATAGAAAATGGCCAATTCCCCGATCCTCGAGCAAATCCTCCATGTTTCTGCAGTTGAACATGTTGGCTACATCATTTTCCTACATCACGCGAAGGCAGGGAAATTGTGTGCACAACGAGTTGCATCCAAGTGAGAAATGGGAATGTTCAGCCTCATAATTTCCCTCTTCCATATACCTCAGAGCGTTCCATTGGTTGAAGTGGGAATGAAATAGAGACCCAGAAAAAGTGTTGCATTTATCTGGCTGCTTTCAGTGCACACAGGTACAAAAACAGATGGAGACTGCACATGTATTCCCGTACTCTGCTCTATTAATTCATCCTTAAGTAAGCCAAGTATGTAGACACTTGAGCGTGTCTAAAACATGTTGCTATGTATTCCTTTGTAGCACTGTCAAGCTAAACATCCAGTCAGCTCAAAGTGTGAGAGCGAGTCTTGCCTTCTGTGCTCAGGTCAGAAAGAGGATCCCTCTGCATGCATGGCAGACTCGCGGCCCTTTGAAGAGGTGTCGGTTTGCAACAAACTGGCATCTCTGCCTGGTTCCGTCTTCTCGTGGTTACTCCACACTAAATGGTCCAAAACACCAATGCAAAGTATTCCAATTAGCAGAGCACGTGACAGAAAAAAAAAAAAAAACCCAACAGTGAAAATTGATGAGCTTAATATGACAAGTTAACCGATTAAACTTTTAAGTGAAAGTAGTCTTGGAAAGAGGAGCTAAGGAATAAAGAATGTAGATCAGAGGACTGTTGACAAGGCTTGGCTGCTTTGTTGCCCTACAATGATGAGCCATAGAGCTTTTTTAATATATTGCATATGATGTCATACACAAGGACATTAATATGTTAGTGAGCCTGAGGGTGACTGCGCCTTGCTGCATGCTGTCTGGGGCTGCCTGTAGGCTGGCAGCAGCAGACAGTGTTTTGACATGAGGGTGTCTGTCTGTCAGTGGCTGAGTCGACTTGTGCTGAAAGAGAGCGAACCGCTGGCAAGTCTCACAGGATCTGTGAATCGAGGTCGGCAGCAGAAGGGGCCCAGTGTTTTCCTAATTCACTGACAGACACTGCTAACTCTGTTTACGATGACGGCTAAACAAAAACAGTCTGGAAACCATAGACTCCAAACCTTGGTTTAATTATTTTCATTTGATAATGTTTTTCATTCTGTCCTAATCAGAATCCCTGAACGCATTTTAATGTGGTGTGCAAATGCTTGAAAGTCTCATCTCCCTCAGTGCATTATGCTTTATGTAAATCAAGGGGGGGGGGGGGGGGATCATTTGTGTCAGCACATCTGACATTCCTTTGTGCTAAGTTAAAGACTTGTGAAATCATGCTTCACTGCTATTGTGGACATGTGGTTTGTGCCCGTTCATTATGAGGAGCTTGGGAGTGACATTGTGTTAGCTCTCTGGGTTGAAAGTGAGAGGTAGTGCTCATTAATGAGTCCCAGTCTGCGACCAGTTTGTTCAGTCGTAACTATCATCCACCACAAAAATGTCTGCTATGCAAAAAATAAATTAATGAAGGGCAACATGAACATTTAGTCATGGTTACTGGACGCCATTAACAAGTTTCCTGGCCAACTCGTAAAAAAAACGCTAAGAACTTCATATTAATTCTGGCTCAATTAATGCGGAGTGCATTCACGTTAACCAGCAATCATTACGCTCCAGTGATCTAAAAGCCATTGTCAGACAGGCACTTGAAGAAGTCTTTTGTGTAACAGAAGAATGGCAGAGTGACCCCCGGCAGTGCAGAGCAAGGCTGGGGAGACGTTTCTTCAGCCCCACCGCCCGCTCCTCTCAGCAGCCTGGAGTAAAATTTCAGGGTCCGAGTGGCCATGAGTGTTGCTGAGTGATAGGCCCAGAGAGGAGACCCTCAACCCAATAGCTTTGATGATTGAAACAAAACACAGACTATAGCCTGCAGGTCTGTTACTAAGCACGCCGTCAGGCTTGTATGAGGGCTGCAGCAGCCCCCAAAGTTTGAGTATTTGTGCCCCTTTTCTTACAGTATGTGTTTAGTCTAGATGTGTGTACATTAACAACTCACCCGCAAAGACTCTAATATAAATTTCATTGTCATCAATCAACGTATGTTGTTGCAGCAGCCTCACTGATGGCACACAGACGACCAGACAGTCTTGACAATGACAGTGATTTTGTGAGGTCAAAGGTGGATCTGCTGGGTCACAATTCTTTGACCTTCTAGATAAAAAGCTATTTTTGTGTATCAGCTCCATCTCCCCTTAGTCAAGCACATCCAGGAGCAGACCCGTCTCCTACAAAATAAGTTTATATACTATTTGCTCTGCCAAACTCTGAATTCATTAACTGGAAGTGTTCCCCAATCCAGGAAGTGGTATTTTCTTGTATAGCACAGAATTCATAGGTAAGTGGTACAAAGTATGGCCCTGGTAACTGGGGTTGTACACCTGTGTCCCATGTGTTTTTAGGTTTAGGCTACTAAAACACTAAAGGTTAAGGTTAATCATGCTTCAAATCAGTATTGGCTGTTTCTTTATTTTAACCGAGATCATGATCTTTCCCTGACCTTAACCAAGTGCCTAAACATTATCATTTAAAAGTGAGTTATGCTTAGGCAGGAGTAGATATTGAAGGAAGAAACGAATGAAATACGTCCTGAAGGCTTAGTGTGAACATTTCTATCCTACAAAAATAAAGACACAACACGTCCTGGCAAGATGGTATCATTTTCAGTGTCACTTATATCACGAAAGTAAGAGACAAGTGGGGAGCAGCAACAGATTGTCATGACATATACCAGCGTTAGAGAGAAGTCGGCAACTCCCATTATACTGTAGTTGATGCATTTTTTGGCCAGTGGAATATTTGTTTACCCAACACACAGATGTGGATAATATTTCCAATATTCTGAGGCATAAAGCATGTCCTGTGGATGTGTTTCCTATAGCTGTGGTAACCAGCAGTCAGCTGGCTGTGGCTTAAGGCCAGGGGCCCCAGTGTTGGGAAAATTATAAGACAATAACAAATGCAGAAAGCAGTACGAAGAGAAAAAAAAGAAGAAGCGAAGATTAACATGCCTTTAGCTCGGCCGCATCCTGGATGCTGATTTGAAGCTGACAGCTTATCAAGATAAGTGGTAAGTTGTGGCTGGGAAGGGAGAGGGGGAGACGTAATGACAGGAAAGATAAGAATCTTTCTGACTCACAGTAAAAAGTTGGATATTCTTTATGCAAAGCAATCTCGTAAAATCATGGTGATGCCGACAGAAGAAAAACTGTTCTGCAACCGATGTTTTTCAAGCTCTTTTTTGGTCATTTAAGGTTGCACAAAGACAGACCTTAAACAGCTACCCCGCTGATGAAAGTTTTTGTTGAAAGTGAACAGTTTGCACAAATGTTTGATATACATTTTCCAATGTTTATGTTGATTAAGAAAAATATCTAGCATAGTGCTATTTGATATGCAAATAAATTCTATTAACATGATTTTTAAGGTGTATCCTTAAGCATCGGCAATTAGAAATTGTAGCTTTTCAGATTGTATCTCTTTCACACGGTTGACATGGTTTTTTAAATGACAAATGCTCAACATCAAAGACTCAACAAATGAATCCATTTGAGGTGGTGGATTCTGCCTTAAAATAAAATACTTCTCTGAGCCTTTCAACTCGGCTGCACGCTCCACGTCTTCAGGATGTATGAGAGAGAGAAAACATTGGCTGGTAAAATGTTCCAGGTTTCATGGGATGTGTTTGAATCTGCTGTTGCTCAATCAAAGAGCAGATAGCGGCTCCCTCTCATTTTATAACCCGTTAGCAACATACTGGGAAAAAGGGAGGGAGTGCACAGGCAGCTGAACAAAGGCAATGCAAACAGCTGTGCCAGTGCAAACAGCAGTTGATGTTTTCTGAGTAAAAAGTGAAGCAGTCCTCGCTAACATAATACCGCCATCAAATCATAACAGCCATAAAGTGCTCTTCAGCCGTGTCTCTTTGTAGATTGTTTTATTTTCTCTGGACGTTTTTTCATTTGTACCGAGTTGAGATCGGTCATTACACCAGATCGTCAACGCTATCAAATCACGATTAGTTCACTTTCCCACTCAGCTGAAAGACAATGCTCAAATGCACTCAGAGGACGGTTCTCAGACTCGATGGCTTCTCACTTGAGGTGGCTGGCTGCAGTAGGAGGACCAGTGTTGATACAGCTGACTTTGTTATTCCAAGTGAAATATATGGCCCTGTTTGTTTTCAGAGATAGACCCAACGCTTTGCTTCAAGTTCATATTTATCTATCGAGGGAAATATGTCAGTGCTGATCCAGTTTGTACTTTTTTACACAGTTTCTTCCCCTCATTATGCCACTGAAGAGGTATTACATGTATTACATACAGAAAACATCCGATTTGAAAGTTTTGTCAAGTGTCACATATCTTCATGGAAAGAGTGTGACTGTGACTTCTCTGCTCCGTCACATCATTTAAACTACAAATAGAGTAAAAGAACGGCACTTACATTCAATTATGCCCCTGTGAACTGCATATGATGAGAGGTGGTGGATTTTATGAGCCATGTTCCATCCTACGAACATTGTTACCCAAAGTGTTCTGGGCCGTTTAGAAATGACACCCTGAAGGTGTTGAAGGCGTGCCAGTAACAGCGGATACAATTTTAGAGTTGCGTGCAAGGGACTGTACCTCGCGGAGCTGCTTCACACCCATGTGATGGATTGTCCCTCAAGAAGGTTTGATTTGATCTATCAGGGAAAACATGAAAATTACTTAAAAGCATTGTACGATACTCTTGGCAGGAGTCAAGGTAATGCTTTTTGTTTCAGAACTCCCAGCAGGCTAATGTTACAACCGGATAAAAACGTTGCTACACAGCACTGTGAGATGTATTTAGATGCAACAATAATACAAGTATCATCGCTTTAAAACTTCTTAGGACAAATTGAGCTTTGCATGTACTCTCAATGTGGTTTGGACACTTATTCGATATTCAGGTTAGACTTTGCAGAAGTAATGATATTACCTCAGCGTTGCATGAGGCAATACAGTATTCCTCTACGTCTTTGGAGGGAAGGGGAAGTCCCCGCGTCTGTGTGCTGTTCGACTGGACTGGTTGAGTAATGCAGCCTGGGATTAGGTGGAGTAGCCTCACAGCAGCAAACCCTCCCTCACACTGATCTGTCTGGACCCACACAAATGAACGGCTGGATCAGAACCACAGCTGGCCTACATCCTCCCCCTGTGTCAAACCATTCATGCACTGGTCTTAAAGCTGGAACATGCAAGTGTGAAGTAGTTGTAAATGAACAGATCAACAGCATTTACAATACATTATCAACCATTGCCAAAAATGTACGAGAAGACATGCATTTGCCATTTAATTTATGTACGTTGGTGATGTTTTGTTCCGATGCAGGTCTAGTATTCCTTTTCCATTGAGAACTCATCTTGACAATAAAACATGTAGCAGCATCGTTCCCACAAAATGGCAACGCAAATTAGTTGATGATGAATGTAATATTTAGTAACCAGAGTTGACATTAACATGCTGTGCCTCTGTGTCCACTTTTCTAACTCCCCCATCTGCCATAAAATGGAGTGAGTTTCCACCTGTTTTATGAGCATTTTAAAGTTTGTGTAACAAAACCTGACTGAAAATGCCAGACTGGTTGTGAGGACAAAAAGTTTGCATATTACAGAAAAGTACATCTGAAATAACTAAGATTTGCAGAGATAAATGGGGTAAGATGAGTGAAGGAGCATTTGTACATGTCATAGAAGAAAAGTTGAGGAGAGAAAGTTGGCATTTTATGTCTAGTTCACACTACACGACTTAACCACTGATTTCCCACTCGCCACTTGGAGCTCCCTGAAAACCACAACGACTTAAAGACTCCAAGATAGCAAGTTGTGTCGTGTGAACAGCGCAGCGATCGTATGACTTTGAAAGTCATGCAGCGTGAACGTGGCTTAAGCAAAAAGTTAACTTACAATAACAAAGATGTTTAGCTTCGCCAGAGTTACAGCAAAGCCCGTGACATTTCTTTTTGCAAAACATTCAGAGTTACACATTCAACTCTGAATGTGTAACATAAGTTTGGCCAGTGAAATATTTGTTTATCCAACACATGAATGTGGACAATATTTTCAATATTTTGAGGCACAAAGCACGTCCTGCGTGGGTGTGGTGACCAGCAGTCAGCTTGTGGCTATTTAGGCTAGTGGCCGCAGAGTTGGGAAATCAATAACACATGCCGAACAGTACGAAGCTAAAAAAAAACAGCAAAGATTGACGTTTCTTTACTTCGGCCTCATGCTGAATGCTAATGCATAGTTGACATCTTATCAAGATAAGTGGTGTGCTGCGGTGGGGAAAGCTAATGCTAACAATGATAAGGATCTTGGACATTCTCACGTCTTACTAAGCAGTCTGGCTTGTCATTGTGTTTCCTACAAATAGAGAGTACTTTTGCCATTAATGATTTGGTACATTATTAATGCAAAAAAGCTATAGTAAAGGGCCATACACACTCTTCTGGACAGAGACGCTCCTCGCTCCTCAATGTGCCCGAGCGTCACCATATCAAATCTAATATGGCACGGAGCACTAATTTGGTTAAAAATGAATTACAGCGCTTCTTTGCATCAAAGCGTCAGAATATATCAGATGCAGAAAAACAACTCACTGTAATATGTCAACATTAAATCACTAGACAGATGTTGAGGGTGGCAGTTTAAAGGCTCAGTTAAAAAAATGATTGATGCTGGGACGTGACAGAATGAGAATTAATGAGCAATCCAATCATATAAGCAGTTAAACAAACAGCCAAAAACAGAAAACACCCCTCGTTTAGTGTTGAAAGACAGCAGCAAATATGCGACGGCCCCCTCCCTCCTTAGCCATCTTCATTGCTTTCTTGCGACATCTCAATGGAAAACTAATCAAACTGTAATTTACAAATGTATAATTGTGTATACAAAGAACTGTGTTTGCCTAATTATAAAAGAAACAATGATTAGTCAGTGAGACAAAGGTGTGGGAAGGAGAAAACTATGCAGAGCATCTGGATGAGAACTTGATTGTTTATACTGTACCACATTAATTAAGTAGTGTGATGCTGAAGGAAGGCGTGGACAGTTCGACTAACTCTGCACCAATCAGCTGTTCATAACAGGGTGGAAATTGACTGTATATTATCAATAGATTACAATCTGAGCAGTGCGGTGTGTGCATGTAATTCATGCCATATCCTGCAAGCGCCTGGGGTTAAACAGGCCGACTTAAGCTACAAGAACGAGACTTCAATCATTGTGAGGCCCCAACAGCATTAAGAGGAAAATACTCGGCTGTCAGTCGATCGTAAATGACATTTGTTTAGGTGGACATGGAACAGCGATTATTGAGAAAATGTGTTGTGGGGTTTTGATTGAGGGATCCCATTTTGAGTTGAGATTTTAGTATAGTAATGGCATGATGAATTCAATAGACAACAGCACAGGGATGTGAAGACTGAGGTGATGGATTGTGTTTCTGGCAAACAGCTGGTTTGTGTGTTTCTCCTGAGGCGGCAGTGGCAGCCTCTCTGGGGTGTCTACAGTTTAGTGTCCTTGGAAAGGCTCTGATGGACTCCCACGTTCTGGTCCAGGCTTTAGTCCCAGCATGCAGCTGTGTGGAGTGACAGATTGAAACGTTGAGGGAAGTGTTTAACCCCTGCCACCCCTCCAATTAGCCAACTTGTGTCCCGTTTCCTAAAAGATCTCGAGGACATATTTATTGGAGAGGGGCTTTATTTGGGCATGAAGGAGTGAGATCTTCCTGTCCCCGCTAAGGTTCAGTCACAGTGTTCAGCTGGGTGGTTTGGTTTAGCATAGGAAGACATCCTTTTAGTCCTCAGGTCTGTGTTAGTACAGCGCAGTCAGTCTTGAATCTGATTAACCTGCTGCAGTTTTTAAAAAGGATTTGAAAGTTGGAAGTGGGGCATACGCTTCAAGCAACTGGGTGGTTTCCCACAGCAATGGTTGACTGACATCTGGGAAACACACTAAATTATGTGTGTGTGTGTGTGTATATATATAGTCTGTTGAGTTTAAAGAAACAGGAGCACCTTATCTCTCCTATGTGTTGCTAAACTAAAGAGAATAAAGATGATGCTACATCTTTCACCTGATCTCAGTGCTGCCACTGACAACAATAACAAGGAAATGCAATGGTGGTTAGGGATAATGACTCTTTTCTTTACAGGTTTTACAAACTCTTAAAGGCTCCCATGCTGCCAATCAGCACCCGGTTAACACCAAAGGCCTCCCCTTTCCCCTCTCTGCTTTCATCTCGACAGTGATCTAACCTCCGAGGGAAATGGAGACTGTGGACTTGTCAAAACCGAGTCTGTGGACAGTCTGCGTCTTGTTATTTGCACCTCAACAGGTTTCCCCGAAGCCAAGAAGGAATAAAACTTGGACGAGTTCAGTCGTTTTTTTTCTTCTTTTCTCCTCAAAGCTTAGAGCGGCAAGGAAATGGTCATTATGCTTCATCATAACCCCATCGTGGTTCTATTGAAAAATGTCAAAGCAGCTCTTAAATTCTATTATTTCCTTGGACCTTTCTACCGACTAGATGTGATTGCTTTGAACTTGAATGTCAGAAAAGAAGAAATTCAATCTGACCTACTCAAATGCTTTTCACTGACAACTGAAGAAAATCCTCCCCGGTTAACGATAAGTCAGCACTGAATGGGGGACTTAGGCCTATACATTTACAGAGTCTCTGGAGGTGGGCTATCTGATGGTCCATCTGGGTAGAACGTACAATAGGACTGGGTCACAGGTGAGGCACAGATGGTAGAAGTATGTGTATCAGTGTGTCTATAATGGCCCCAATGATTTATAAACTACTGTTGGTGGGCTGTAGGGTTATATTTTAAATAAAGAGTCAGTTACAGTATTCAACCTGCTTTTCTATTTTCTCATGGATCGTACATTACTAAAATTGCACCAGAGTAACAGCTCATTTTCTTTCATAGTCATTTTGCAGGAAGTGCAAGTAAAACACACAATCAGATTTGAATAATTACAACTTTTACACATAACCAAAAAGCATTGATCTAACTCTACAACCTTTGCCCTTGTCATCAAAAAATATGCACACTTCGTCTTCCAATACTGCTTTGAAATGAAAGCTAATTAAAGCAAGACTATAACCTTTGCTGAAAAGCATCAACAAGTAATACTTATGGGATAATAATAATAATATAAATAATAATAATATTTACAACATCTCATAATGAATGAGTAATAAGGTGTCAGTCAGTTCTTCTTTCAAAAGTTTCATTGTCTGGCTGTAAAGCTATGAAACAATACATCAGAGGTCGTACTTCAGTTGCTCAATATCAATAGCAGGTTTGTGTATGCAGCCCCATGCTCTCCAAATATTCAAAAGTTAAAAAACATAGAAAGTTTATAATAAAGAAGTCATTTTTTGTCTACATTGTAGTATACCCTTATGTGATGTGTACTTCAAAAAAACCTCTTCAAAGCATGTACAAGGATGTAGTAACACAGAAACACACACGCACACGCACACACACACACACACACACACACACACACACACACACACACACACACACACACACCGAGTGACATTTCTGATGACATGACACATTCTGTAGGTTTGCCACACTCGGGTCTATTAGGAGCATGTTTATTTGAGTCCGGCTCAACAACATATAGTATTTTATTACTAAAGCACCGACATAGGACTTTCAAGGGGTGTGCTTTCAGGAAAACACAACCACTTATTAAAGTCTAGACGCAACATAAAACCATCAGAAGTCCTGGAGTAAGCGCTCACAGGCTCTCATGGACAGAACTGTCAGTGTCTGCTCAAACACGTTGGTTTTCTACCGCTGTGTGTGCAGAGTTAGGAGAGATTTATTGCAAACATCGGTACATTGATCGAAATGGATGGTGACAGAGCAAAAGGAAGCCAGTTCACTACATGCATCACACAGAAGTAGAACGAGGACACAAACAACATCTCAGGTCATTGTCTTATCCACCACTTTATTTCTGGTGATGACAATGGTCTACATGAAAAGGATTTAACACACACAACAAGGTGTGCACAGAAGTATAAATCAGATTTTCTTGAAGATGAATCATGCTCACTTCAACTCTGACAGATAGTTGCTTTTTCTTTTACTAACGGTTTCCTTCGCAGCAGAGCAAAGACATTCCACAATATCCAGAGGTCTCCCACCTGCATCACAGTAAAGATGTCCAAGCTAGTTTTACAATCTCTGAAACTGCATTTAAGTGCCATGCAGGAGAAAACAAACCTGTGGGCAGGGCTCAAGGGAGTAAGAAACCTTTAGTTTTAAAACAGGCAAGTACACAGAGAGCTACATACTCCACAACGGATTCTGGCATAAAGGTAAACCCACGAGTTTAAACAGATCATCCTAATATGATTAGAATTAGTCATGAAAGCAGGAACTTGTTTTGGATTCTCAGCAGAGGGGTGCAGTCATTCATTTGTGAGCTGCTTATGTAACCTAGACACTTAAGTGTTCTTATTGGTGACGCTAGCACACTGCAACCGAAAGTTCACCCTACAAAAGAGCTTTAAAAGACGTTATACAACGAGTAAAGGTCATCTGATGAGTCTTTAAGTGTGAGCCTTATCATTTTGAACAGTGACTCACCACGGCGATAACTGTGACTTTAACGACCTTTAACAAAAGAGACGAGAAAATTTGAGGGCCATTTGGCTCGGCCTCCGGCAGTATGTTGACATTCAAAGAGAAATCGCGGGCACTTTTGGAATGAAAGCATTTCTCTAATCTTTTAGCAAGACATTGAGATAGAGAGCACAGCAAGGTGAAAGGAATGGGTCTGCCTGTGTCTGTGCACAGGAACAGGTCTCAGGAGTCCGGAGGTCTGGCCCACTCTTCAAATGGCACAGTGTTTGTTGGGGAATGTGCAATTATGGAGGCCAGGCCTTTGATCCAGGTTTTCCATCAGGGCTAAATTGTCCTCACATTGAGCGCTGCAGTGTATCCTTGGGCACTCCTTTATATTCTGCTGCTCTTTCATGTGCACCCCTCTGGAACTCAAAGCATCCCCTCTTGAAAAGTGAGCTTTGGCCTGTCCATGCTCCAGTGCAGGACGAAAGGAGGCCAGTGTGCGTGTGTTTGTGTGTGTGTGTGTGTGTGTGAGTAAATTACAATACAGTAAGTAAAAAGTCATTTTAGAGAAAGAGTCAAGAGTTTGTTTGTGTAAGAGGCGAGTTGTGCGGTAAAACAGAATATAAAAGTGCTGATGTATATGGATGTGTTTGGAGGGGTTGAATTTCATATTGCATGTGTTTAAGCGTGTGGAAGAAGTGTTTGTGACAGGAAGTTTGTGTGCCTGCGCTTGCGTGTGTTTGAGTCCGTGATTGTGATTCTTTCCACATGCTCCCATGTGTTATCTGTCCTACTCGTTATAAGCACTCCTGTCAGATTAACTAGAGGGACTTTCTCTCTTTCTTTCTTTTTGCTTCAAAATAGGGACCTCAGTTTCCCATTATATTCAAACATCAAGGTTGAATCATTTATGTGCTTTCCCCTGAATAATTCTCTTATAAACTGAATGCACTATGAGTTCATGTGAGCAATCGCAGAGGCTTTTAATACCAAGTGGCCGCCTCAGTTCATTAGATAGGTTCCCTAACAAGATGGACATTTTGCCCTGTCCTCTCTGTGTGTCCTCATGTGACTTAATCGTCAGATATGATAATGATGATCGATAACATGTAAGCCTCTACAGTAATCAACTGCAAAGTGAGACCATTTGTTTGATAAGGAGGTAAAATAACAATGCATATAAAGGTGTTTCAATGGAATGTGGAAAGGAAGGCTTGGCCCAGATACCTGCTGGCTACACCGGAAAAAACTAAACATATCCGTCATCGGACCGATAGTCGATGGGTCTTTGGGTACTCACTTGACCAAACCTAGTGTTGGTGATCCTGTGTTACTGGTATCATGAAGCTGGTTCTCACCTGTCTCTGTTAACAATGGGGTGTCCAGCTACGAGCGGAGGAGGTGAGTTGTTAACTGCTACATTACAAGCCACAAAATCAGAAACAGGATTGAAGTATTGAGATGGGATAAAACAGTCAGGTGATAGCAGGGAGCCATTGGGATAAAAAATGAAAAGTGATATTCAACAAAGTGAAATGTAAACAATGTAATCACATACCTAGAACATAATAACACGCAGGGCTTATTGACTACAGGATGTATTGCCATATAACGTAAATCCCCTTCAGGATTCATTTGAATATATTGCCGATCCCTTGACTTTCTATCTGGCGTTATCAATTCAAAATTGTAATGTCAAATATTTTGGTTTGCAAACTAATGCCATCATCAGCCTCAGGTGTTCTCAATTAGAAACAATATGCTCATTACTGTAATAACAATCTTCATCGTCTACCTGAGGTACCTATTTTTCTGAGGTATTACAGACCATCATCCTCTACTTTTCCATTGTCAAATAAATGGCATACAAGCCCTATCGTAATTACAAAGCAAGGTGGTGCAAAAAAGGGAGTCCTTTAAAAGCTGGTGAATCATGATGTCTATCTACATATAGGTGTGTCAGTGTACATGGCCGCAAGGTACACATGGATATAAATGTGACAAGCTTCTACTTGTCATGGACATAAATGTTTTATGCTATCATTCAGATGCTCATCGCTGCAATTTTAAAGACGAGGACATCATGTACCACAGGGACGGCTTCCAGGTTTGTAATCATAGTGTCTCACCTCAATATTTGCTCATCTGATGATTCTTTGCAAGACTGAGTGATGAGATGATAGTGGTATAAAATGTTATCTTGGAACTTTAAGTATGAGAAAAGAGTTCAGCAAAAGACCTGTTCAGGAACACACAGCTCAACAAGCAGTTTGATGGAATTAGTAGGTATCGTATTTCATCAACTTCCTGCGGTTAAGGTAATAGCTTAATCCCACAGCCCCCCGCACTGTATCAGCCTTCTGCACCCCGGCCCCAACCAGTTCAACTGCTCTTGGAGTTTGGAAGACCTCAGCTGCTGAGCTGTGTTGAGCCGCTGTGTTGAATAGCTGCAGGAATGTGTTTTAAGTGGTCTCTGCGTTTTGGATGAGGCCAGGCCAGGCTCCGCACTTAAAACCCCCTCCTCCCTCTCGGCTGGCGAGCTGCCAGGCTCTGCTGCAAGGTGGTGGGTCCCCTCTGAAGGTGATGGTGTGAGAGTGAGTGCGCATTATGAGCGTGTTGGTGGGGGCCTTCGTTAGTGGCTCCCACTGTGGTGAGGAGAGCTCTGACGTGATGTCTCCCGTCTCTGAAGTCTGTGCCTCTTCCACCATTGTTCACTGTCACTCCACTCCATATTAAACATGTATCTTCTACACACCCAGAGGCCATGGGTAACCTGCAACATGTCTGAATATCCACTTGGCCCTTCAATAGATTTATACAGTTTTATCCACAGCCAGCCACTCTCTCCAGTTCTGCAACAGAGGAGTCAAGCCGGAGAACATAGCGTTTTATCTTTCAGGGGAATAAGCCACTATGAGTATTAAATAACAATTAAATGAATTGGAGATCACACAAACTTCGGATGACCGTGAGACAGCCTCATCTTGTTTGAATTTACCAACGTGGCCACACAGACCAAAGGAGATCCTCCATGCCTTTGCTGTTGTACAGAAGGTTTCAGGAAGCAGGAGTAGAAAGAGATATTTCAATCCTATGAGACACATTCCCTTTTGATAAAAATGCATTACCACAGACAAAGGGAGGCGCTTCGTAGAATTAGATCGGACTGGGACTGGTGCCGATGAGAGCTTGGCTGGCTGCCCTGGCAAGCCACACATGAGCGTATTTAATTGCCAGACAGACCAGAATAATTCTTCCATAATCTGAATTTATACAGTCACTTGAGTGGGGCCATAACACGCTGACAGTGTGTGTTGGGTATCAAGACAGAGTGCCTGGCGCACATCAGTAGAGGCAGAGAAAGAGAGAGACGGATAATGTGGGTATTGTCGAGATGAAGGGCCCCATCACTTTACCAGCAACTGTAATAGCCGCGAACAAGCGCTCCTTCAGAGCCGACCTTCCGCGTCTCCGTCAGACAGCGACAGGGAGACATAAAAACGCCCCTCAGCCCTTGACAGAGCGCACTTGTCTGGAGACGACTTTTCAATCTGGTTATCTTGTGAAATGCAGACATGCGAGGGCCTCTCTGTGCCCTGCAGAGTCAGTGGTAGGAGTGAGAGCGACCTTGCTTCCTCTCAAGGGTCTTCGGAGTGCCACATTCATTAGAGACCTCCTGTCATGAAAAGAGGATAGACAAGTGTGTGTGGATGATTTCTTTATGCATGTTGTGCATGTGTGTGTATGTGTGCTAAGGTGCCAACATCTTCGGTGAATGATAGGTACCTCCAGTAAGGTTAACCCCCACCCCCCCAAGCGTCCCTGTGTTTTTTTCCTTGACCCCTCCAAGAGGTCGCCTTGCCTTGTTGCATCTGTCCCACTCTGGAGACACTCAAGGAGAGCGAGTGCTTTTTAAAAGGCGGGATGCAAGGCTAGTCTTCTCTTCCAGTTGTAGATCTTTCATGCCTGCATGGCTCCGTCCTTGAAGAGCCATGAAGGATTATTCTGTGTGGTCCAACCACCTTTCACCGATAACACGTCTGTCAGGGCAACATTTTCTCTCGGTTGCTTGAAGTGCATCAAGACAAGATTCTTAGGGCAAAATTATAATGGTTGGCTAGAGACACATCCTCCATATTTAGATTAAATGATATCCAGTTATAGTCAAACTTCCAACTTCTGGGACTTCCAGAATCCTGAAAGACTTGTTAGAGGGCCTTGGAATCGTTCTCATTTCCTTCTTAGCTTCATCTATTTGCATAAAGGGCTGCAGGAGAACGTTGATATTTACACAATTATTTAATCATTCCTGGTTTTCGTATGCCACGAATTTTCTTTTCTTTTAGCAGTGTAAAAGGAAAGCCAAATGTCTTGACTATTGATTAGAATATAGCTGTGATTTTATTTCCCCTGCACATTTCTGCCATGCATGTTTTCAACTCAAATCTGGCCACAGTCTGTTTTCCTACTATCTTTGCGATATCGTTTTGCCTGCCATCTTCCAAAAGTAATTTAACTCGAAATAGGTTGCTTTACAGAACAATTGAGTTTTGATTCTGTGGGTAAATCTTGTCATCTGGAAAGTACATAATAGAGGTACATCTGCAGGCCCATCTGCTATCTACATCCAGCCCGATGCACGACATTAGATATTATCTTCCGGATGAGGTGGATGTGTTTTGGGTTTGGAGGCAATCTGATGATTTTTTGACTTACTGAATGTATTCTCTCTTTGACCAGGGGGTATGTTTTCATCCTTCCCTCTTTTCCGGGTGATTAATGGTTTGGCCCCAAGTGAGCAGTAAGTACTTTTCATTGCTGAGGGCGGTGCACAATACCTACAGCCCGGCGGAGCTGTTACTGCTCAACGCCAGCTATTCTGGAGTCTGTATGTTCAACTGAAGGTGAAGAATAAACACGCTTGCATATACCTCCCCCATCATGCATTCTCAGTACTAATCTGTCCCCTGAGTATCAGCCCTAATTGGAGCTCACTGCCTCAGCTGGCCCATCAGTAACGTAATCCCATCCAGAATCACGACTAATTGAAGGTGGGCGACCAGAGGTGACTCTGAAGCTCAGCTTTTCCAATATAAATTAATTTAGCCCACCATCAAGCAATTGCATAAGAAACGCAACCTTTCCAGCTCAATAACAAATTCGATTGCAAACTTTCCATCGCCAAACTCTAATAATATGACTCTGAAAATATCAAATGCACTAGACATTCTTATTATTCTATTATTGTGGTTAGCCATGAAATTGCAAACTGTAAGAAAGAACTTTCCAGAGTTGTACAACTACATGATGGATGTGGCTGACACATTCAATAGCCTGGCTCCTAGAAACATTCATGCAACATGGAGCAGAAACTCGAGGCCTCAGCCGTGAAGTGATGGGCTGGACGCGGCAGAGGAACCCCCTGCTTGGAAACAATTAAGGCTGAAGAGATGCCCTCTAAATCATCTCTCTGTGGTCGGCTACAAAAGAAAGATGGCGTTTACAACGACAGCCTTTCAGTGTGCTTACCCTATAGTCTTTGCAGACATGTAACTGGCTGTCTTTCTAAAGCTAATAATAACACAGAGAGAGGATTTTTTTCTACTTTCCTGTATTCGGGCTGTGTGTAGTCTGTATGAGTCAGCAGAACCGTTAATGTTGCTGTACGCTAAAACTATTTCCAAATACATAGTGCAAATATCTGTAATACTAATATTTAATTAGTTGAATTAAAAGAGATTGAAGACAAGAAACAACAGCACATGAAGGGAGAAGTAACACATAAAGGATTGTGGAATGTTATAATTACAGTAATTTGGATGAATTACATGTGGCTACTGCACTCTGGGTGAAATGCATTGTATGCTCTCCATGGCTAGGCTGTCATTAGTGAATGTGTGGGAGGACCTTCACAGTGTGGAGCTGATCTCACACTGTAATCAAATGGATCCATAGGTTAATAAATATGCACTGCCTAGGAGAAAAACAAAGGCGGTTTGCAAACTTCTAAAGCAACTTCTAAATATCTGCTTGTAGAAATTGGTCTCTTTTGTCTGCTGTAACAGTTTTGCCGCAGTGTTTCACAGCCCTGATGTGTTGTATATGACTGTGTCAAAGTTTAAAATGGGTCACAGGATGTTGGACTGTGAGAAATCTGCGTATGAGTGAATACATGAAAGCAAAGCAGGGTACTGAGGTTCACAAAACTACATATTGTGATAGAGATTGAGAGAATGAGGACACAAGCGAGGAAATGGAGAGAGGAGGGGAGAGTTCAACAGTGAGGGAGTTAGTGGGGAGGGCAGAGGGAGGGATAAAAGCAGGAGGCCCAGACAGGCTAGAACAAGAAAGCAAAGAAAAATATCTAATTGGAATCAAGTGTCCTGACAGAGTGCGTGGGTGACTGAATTCCGCAAAGCGTGCTGCTTTTCCACTTGCAAAAAAAGAAGTGGAAGAGTGGAAGAGAGACAGGAGGAAAGAAATAATTGAAAATCCCCTTGCATTTGAGTAATTTTTATTTCTGGGCGGGTTCGGTTAAGACAAATGATAGAAGGGTGTGGAGAACGGCCACAACAGCCTTTCCATTCCAAACTCCTTTTTGCTAACAGGCGTTAGACACCACTTTGCCTGTGTGGTTGGCTTTCAGACAGAGGAAATGCTAACCACTAATTGAATTTCCAATTCCTAATGAATCCCAATTGCTAATGAGGGTAAGGACTGTGTGTTTCTGTGTATGTTCCTGCGAGGAAGGGTGGAGGGGCTCAAAGGGCACTGCTGCCTTTCAAGGGGTCAGTTTCCGAGACAGTTTTCTGAAGAGGCTTGAGTTATAGGGTTATCCCTGAACACACATATCTTTGGATTTCATTCATAACTGCAAGTGGGGGAGTCTATTTGATGACCATAACCACTTGCACGCTAAACTACTTACTTGGAGGAATAATTCAACATTTTGGTGCATGCTAAATAAGAAGCTAGTGCCAGCAGCCAATTGACTTAGCTTAGCATAAGTACTGGAAACTGAGGAAAACAGTTAGCATGGCTCTGTCCGAAGGTAACAAAATCCATCGAACAGCACATTTAAAGCTCAATAAGTAACATGTTATATATCTTTTGTTTAATCTGAGCAAAAACCAAAGTTTAAAAACGACAAGTTGTGGTTCAATGGAGTCTTGTCTTCACCGACTTGCACATGGAAGAAGTTTGTCTTCAGGTCTTTCTGCCAGAAATCTCCTTAGGTATGCAACAAACATATTTGGTCAGGTTCAGGAAAAGAACCAGGGTTTGGGCTTAAATTAACCATTTCTGGCAGAAAGCCCTGAAGAAGAACTTCTCACATGTGCCACCAACTCTCGTACTCTCACAAGACTTATTGCGTTGAATCTTGAAGACAAGAATCTTCTCATCTATGACTTCGCAAGAAAGCCAATGAGTTTATTTCCTAAAATGTCAAACAGTTTCTTTAAAGTAATGATGGATTAGTCCTTTAGTATAAAGAAGATGTCAAAATACTTTTGTAAAGGTGGTTTATACAGAATTCAGAGCATTTCTACGACTCTCAACATGAAGACGGCTAAGTAGCTAACGGTGCAAGCAGCATGAACATTGCAAACAATGGCAACGGACAAAGCAACGGTGCTAACAGATTGTGTGTCATCATACGCTTCTGCAACGATACCCTCGGTCGGGACGTGTGTTGTGAAATCAGCTGTAACCGCTGTATGAGTGCAGTGCAGAGAGGCAGCCGTGACCTAACCTGCAGCTATGTCAACAAAGCAAGGAGTGTTTTATTACAGCACACGATTCATTCTCTGCTCAGGTAGACTCTCCACTATATCTTTACACAGGAAATAGTTGTTTGTTGCCAAAATAATGATCCGAATGTCGAAAAAGAAACCTTTGAGTCAAGATGACATAAGAGAGTAAAGCGTAAACCCACAGCCTAATTTTTGTTCGGTAAAAAAAGTCCAGATCACGTAGATCACGTGCATGCATACAGTACATGGTCACTGCTGAGTGTATGATGCTTCATGACACATTCAAAAGTCTTCACACATTCCTCCATGTTGTTGAAAGTAGATCAAGGCTTTGTGCTGCAGTGTGGAAATTATATCTCAACCAAAGGGACGATGTCTTCTCTATCCGCTGACCTTTGCTTGTTCAAGGTTATTCCTGCAGTTTGCTTCCAAGTCCTGGTGAGGGACTTGGGGCCCCCGCAGACACTCTGCCTGACCACCAGGCAGAACCACAGGATATAGCTTTACACATGACATATCCCAAAGGAAGCTGGCCAGATTTCAGCATGATATGCATGTCAGTGTTTTTCTTTTTTGACTTATAATGTTGTAACTGATGAAAATCAATCTGTGGATGTTTTCCCATCAGGCTGTACTGTGCTGTTGTTCCTGCTGTGTGGGCTTCCCCTTCAGAGTCCTCTGGCGGAGCACCGTGGTTCTCTGGTTTAGGAGTGCAGACACAATGCTGTCTCTCTTTGTCTCTTACTCTTTTTCTCTCTTGTTCTCTTCAACACAAAGCTCCTTGAGAGGGTGGTGTTTGTGTTCTACTTTGGTGGCTTCGCTGCCCCCCCCCCCCCATCCCCCAAATAACACATGTAATACAGATGAGTGTGGACGGAGAGAAGGGTGGGTGGGACTTAATAATATTGTGTACCCCAAGACCCCCCAAAGCAATACAGGGCCACCCGGGCAGATGCCAACTGCAAGGTGACAGAAACTGAGAGGGAAAGTGTTTAAGTTCCCGTTTAGTTGAGATTATTGAACAACTATTAACTTGTAAACATCATGAAAATTAGGATCAGTCTTTGCACTGAGTTCTATATTTACAATATAATGTGTGAAGTGCAAAATAATGACAGCCAACTGTATTCTTTGGTCATGCTATGTGTTAATTAGTCCCACTTGTGATGTTGTAATTAGTGGTTAGCAGCAGAGCAGAGACATTGTTAGTTCGGGGTGACGTTGGCGCAGTAGGAGTTACATCTGTAGCCATAAAACATTCCAAACAAATAGGGCTCCGAGTCAGTTTTCCCACATATGTCTTAAATGGAACACCAGGTTTTGCCCCTTTACTTACATCCCACCACCTGTGACAGGGGGAGCGATCGGGGACCACTTTGAGAGTGTAATTGAAACCCTAAGACTCTCTCTGTGGTGGACACGCTATTTGAGGCTCACAGGGCGCAGAAGGAAACTTAACTCCAGTTATTGTTCGCTGTATAACCATAATCAAGGGAACTCCCTTTCTCACAATAAAGTCAAAAATAGTGGTATGAAGTGAGATTCCTCTGCTGATAAAATGCATCATGTGCAATGCATAGTTATTTGTGGTGATTGCGGTTGGTCTGGAAAGAAAAAATAACATAATGGAAATCTAGCGTATTATAGCAGCTCTGTGGGGCCACTTGTGCTCCAGATGCAGACAGGAGGACATTTTTCATTCGAGACGGTGTTACTGCTGCATTGTTCTGCAGCATATCTACACTTGACATTCAACTGGAGCCGCGAGGCAGTGTTAACCTTCCTTTCTCTCAAAGAATCTCAGCCAAACACTCTCATCCTGACACACCCCTCAAAGCATAAACATTATGAGATTCCAGGCCGATAGCTAGACAGTCCTTCTCTGGGAAGGCCATCCTTCACAGGTCATTCATCCCGTTCAGTCAAAGGTCAAAGCAAAGCCTTTGGAGGCCGGTTCTAGGTCATATAATTTTAGAAATCTGGCAGGAGGCGGCTCGTTAAAAATTTATTTTTTTTTAAACTAATTTAATCCTTTTTTGTCAAATATCATACAGCACATTCAGTCTCTGAAGTCAGGGATTATTAGCAAAAATTACATTTTCATATACTACCTACAGTAGTTATAAAACCCACTGACCACAACAGCTAAGAGCCCTCATCCCTTGAAAAAAACATGTGTTTTTCAACTGCAGACTGAAACACGTGATAAGAGACCCCCCTGAAAACACTGGGAGTGTGCTCATGACAACCAAATTCAGAGATATAAAGAAGCAAAGAAAACTTGCCTTTGTAAAATATATAATAACGATGGGACTTGCACCTATTCAAGGCTATTTAAAGAGAAATAAAGTGCATTTCTTAATGACAACCAATCATACTCACTATGTAAAAAAGGCCTTTTCACACACAGTGGCACATTCTAAAATGTCGGCATGATCCAACTCCACTGAGCCTGTAATTGTATGTTTTTCTTTTTCTTTTTTATAAGTAAGACACTTCCTGCTTCATATAGACCAAATAATCCAAACCCAGCTCAAGTGTGACCTTTTTAGAGACTGAAATGATCCAGTACAAAGTAAATAACTTTTCATTTACCTGACTTAAAGCACAATCATTAAAGCGTGCCTTCAAGACACGCATAGCAGCACAGCTTGATACGGTTTAACAAATGTCACTGATCCTGTAATAACATGTGATCGACCAGCCCATGTTGTTTGTCTACTATGTTGGCAAAGAAATGTATTCAAAAGATATTAAACGGAGGAACGTGCTGTGTTTATCCTCTAAATAACTGTGTTCCTTACGGCCGACCTATGTTGTTATGAAGAGAAAGGGCTGTTTTAAGTTTTTGCAACCATCCTCCTCATGTAACACAACTTTGTCCAAGCTTATTAAACAGTCACGCATTACCTCTCGCAAACTGTTAACTAGCCTGCACTGATCATCTCAGCCATGCCATGGCACATAAACAAGTATAATGTTTATTTTTTGATCTCTGAGGAGAACTCACGGTGTCTCTTATTGTAACTAATGGCGAAGAACTTGCGCTGCCTCGCCCCTAACCCTGTCCAGATGGGACGTCTGAACATCGGTTCGGAAAAGTTAAAAATAGTCCACAAAGTAACACTTCATCTATCATTTCTCGGCCCTGTGGCAACCAGCTGAAAGAGAACAAACCGCGTCACTTTTTCTCAACAACGAAGGAGATGCTGGAGGAGCTCTGACATTTACAGGGATGTTCCTTTCTTTTTCTTTTTTTGTAGAGTAAAGAAAAGAAATTCTCAAAGCTTTTAATTCAGACCATTCCTCTTTGAAATTCTCAGATTCAAGCATGTAGAACATATAGCAGCGTATTTTCCAGCACTGTGCAGTGAACTAATTCATTAAATCCAACATGGAACTGGGATTATTTTCCTTTGCTGTTAACACTAACAGCTTGCAGGGTAAAGCACTGTTGTCAAGCTCATTTAGGTAACTGTTAAATTACATGATTCTCCAAGAGGGAAAGTGAATCAGGACCATTTTTGTTCTCAACTTTGCTTGTGAGATGACTCAGGCAGAGGGCTGCGTACACAGAAGTTTCACAGAGGCTCTGTTTTAGCTCAGGTGTTGTGGTGATATGCGCCTCAGGCACGAAAGTATGTTATCTTCAACAGTGTGCATGCCGTGACATATTTCTGGTACTGGTTGGTTGGTTGTACATGCAAAACTGCGGGTGCAGGTGTGTGTGTGTGTGTGTGTGCTGGCATGTGTGGGTGTGTTTTAACGTGTTATCTTTCAAGGGAGGAAGAGTAAAAGGAAGTGAGAGAGGAAAAGCGCGAGTCGGATCGAGCTCAACGCGGTTCACCACAGATGGTTATTGTTTAGAATTCCAGGGTCATGATCTCATGCTGCGCTCTCCCTCTATCTCACAGACCCTGTAGGCTATGAATTAATCAAACGAAACACAAGCCTTGATATTGTAAGTACTCTACTATCAGATTACCGACTACAGCCCCCGTCAACAGAAATCGGATTACTTCAGCAATGGGCAGAGACACTTGTGATAACAGTTGTGGCCAGCAGCGCTTTGGAAAAAGAACGGGAGCACTGCCAAATTTCAGGAATCTATTCACGAATCTTTAATACATCTGCAAGCATCTCACCTTGAATCTGTGTGACAGAGGTAGACTTCCTTCTCTCTCTTTCTACTGTGTTTACTTTACTGTTAACCAGGGGGGATATCCTGTCGATTCACCCTCTCTTTCTTCTCCCTGTGTCTGCTCAGCCAATCGCAGTCGCAGGCGCAGTGAGGATGTCAGCAGGAGAAGCCTCCGATAGATAACGCTCCAAAAAAGCCTCTTTGTTTGCACAAGGCAACCAGCAAAGAAGCCTTTGATGGGATGAAGGGTCCCGCCTGTCACCCACTGCCTCACACCTCCCATTATCTCTGTCTCCTCCTCCGTGTGTGTGATCCCCGTGCAAAGCGACGCGGGACTGAAGCATTTAGCTGCTGTCAGTCAGCGAGAGCGGGGCTGCGGAAGAGGACACGGAGGAGCTGTCTTGGCTGACTGCTGGCAAACGAGCCACAGAGGCCCCATTACTTTCCCTGCTTGTCAGGAAGGAGTTAACCCCAGGGGGGAGGCCAAACATTAGGCTCAATGGTAACTGAGTGTGTAATTAATGCCGCAATGTGTCCAGTCCCCAGGACCTTCTCAACCTCGGGACCCGTTCTCAGACTCTGGAAGAGAGGGAGAGGTCAGCAGGAGGAGAGGGGGGCATCCGGGCCCCCTTATGCCACTGCATCTGTCCAGAGAGGGGATATAGTCTCCGTCAGGGCCTCAGGCGAATGACCCTTGTC
Organism: Anarhichas minor; assembly: GCF_050575085.1. NCBI lineage: Eukaryota > Metazoa > Chordata > Actinopteri > Perciformes > Anarhichadidae > Anarhichas > Anarhichas minor. The sequence continues at coordinate 8,961,999 of NW_027466504.1, forward strand.
AGCCATAAAGTTATAGGAGACAACAGATTGGTCTCCGATGATGGATGTGAAGAAGGAGGGCATTTCACAGTCCCATGATTTACACTGACTTCTTCCTAAAACTTTTGATGTTTGGTAGAAAATGGATTTAATGGCTTGACCGCAGCATAATTGGCCCAAATTAAATCACTTTGGTAATTGTTTGCTTGTAGTTGTTTGCGTAACAATTTTCAAATACCTTCTGGTGTATAATTTATGCCAGCCAGTTTAACGAGCTCTGTTTGAAAAAGCTATTTAAAGAACAGGCATCATTTTGAGAATGTCCGGTTACAATATGAATAATAGATCCATTGAAATATTTTGGCACAGTTGCTGAGGGCTAACAAATTACTTTGGCTCTGTCTCTCTAGACTGTTGATAGTAGATTAGCCTAATCACTACAGCATCAATCAGGATGAAAGCTTTTCTATTTGTTCGGGAGGCTGCTCTAAAATGGTTTCTGCTGTGCAGCAAATTTACACGTTGCAGATATTGTCAGTTGTTTCTGACTCTGCCAGTTTGAAGGAGTAGAATTTGGACATGTTAAAGCCTGTTGTGGCTTGGGAGGGGACAGGTCATGTCCTGTCCAGTTACATCAAAGTACCAGAAGACGGCAAGCTACTGGAGTGTGCGCAGATATCTGGTTGGCAATATGTGGTTCGGGTGTGGTTAGTCTGGCTAGTTCTCCCTGTAACGGCTTTATTGATGAATGTCCTTAAAGCTAAGACAGATCTTATCGTGGCTCATATTTAGTTTGGCATCTTGCAGAGATTCCTAAACTTCTTACTTGTTCCTAGATCCTAGGTTTCAGTCCGGCTATGCCTTAGTTAACTGGAGCATGGAGGCTTTGACAGCATTTCTGAGTTGTATAAATAAACATGGAAAGACGTTCGTAGATGTACACTTGATCTGGGAAAATATTGCTGTCGACCATGCCATTCCATGTTTGTTTCAGATGCTGCTAACTGGTGATTAAGTGCATTTTTGGCTGTGACCAAGATCAGTCAGCCAGTAAACAATAGTGTGATTGGTTGCTTCGTCAGAGTTCGGAGTAAACAAATAACACGCTTTAGTAAGAGACTTGAGCCAGAAAGGAAACGGGCATCTGCAACCACGGACTCAAGTCATGGCCTCCTATGTAGCTCTCCCCACCAGGAATCCTGATGACCAAAAGCCATCTAACTCTCTTGTCAATGGTGGTGAGAGCCGCTCCACCACATGTGAGCATTCCTGGGGCACCACGGCCTCGCCACAAGCTCATATTTATCGTGGTGTGGTTGAAACGCCACAGAGGAGCCCACAGCCAGCACATGGCTAAAGGAACACACACACACATGCTGTATGCTGTCTGGCCTCACTCTGATATGTCTGTCCAGCTCATCTCCTCTGGAATATAGACAGAATCAGCAATATTGTCAATGTCAGCAGACCAACTCCTGTAAAACAAGTCTGGCAGCCACAAAGTCACCTCCCATCAAGATCAGTGTGCTGTAACTTGCTTAAAGGGTGACCTGCCAGACTTGCACAGGGTAATTACTGCTCTTCTTAGTCTTTTGTGTTTTAATTAACCAAAAGTTAATGGAGTTTAATCACTAACACCAAAAAAGTCCCCCGTTTTTACAACGCAGTGAGTGTGTGTTGTAGGAGATATAACTACTGTCAGATAGGTTGTGTCTGACACACACAGGCCATTAGCAACCAGTAAGAAGTGCGGGGAGTCCTTCCTCTGGGCCCTTTGATTGTGGACTGTCTTAGTAGTTTTAGTGGTGCTTGGCTATTATCATCCTCCAAGGTAACATGCAATGGTGCTTTTATGTCTTCCCTGAACTTTGGACCCAGCTGGATGTATTTAGAACTGTTATAATGTAACAGAGGTTCAAAAGATTTCACTACCTTCCATTTAGCTCTCCTGCTGACACTGTTGGGCCACTTTAATATGCTTCCACACAGAGTCTGGATCTCATCATGGCCATGTGAGGGAAGGGGGAAAGGTGGGTGGGTTGACAGGGGGGCTGGCTTTACAGGGAGAATCAATGTGATAAAGTACGGATCCATTAGCCGCAGTGGTGGTGAAGCCTGACAGATACAACGGACTTGTGGGCTGATTAGAACAAGTCGAGGGGGCGACATTACATGAGGGACATTATGTTGTGTTAATTGCTATCAAGTGTGGCGCAATCCTTTGTTTTGACTGGATTTTAGCAGCTAATTTTCTGCTTTTAAAGTGTGATATTTGATGACAGTAACATTTGGAGGTGTTTGAAAGAAAAGCAATACCAAAAACCACACTTTCACAGTTTCATGATACCTCACAGCCCCCGACTCCACTGGACCAGAGTGTCAGCCCAGGCATGAGTACAGAGTGTTTTCCTAGGCTATGGCGTCACTTTCCCCTGGCCTCTCTGGAGTGTGGTGGGACGCTGTAAAACTTTACTGAGGGGAGTAGTGCGACATGGGAGTGTCTCACCTCCATTAAAGTCCTTGCCAGGGTGCTGTGGCATTTAAACACTCGTAAATAAATAACGGTGAGATCTTCAACCCCCTAACATGGAGTTCCCCAGTCTGAGGGGGAACAGTAGGGGGGACCACAAGGGGTACGACAGAGAGGGAAGGGTCAGCCGAGGCGTTCTGGTCTGATACCAAACAAAATGACTCTCAAAAAAACTTTACAGTAACCACTAATACCCACTGGCCCTCTGTAGTTGCACAGAGCCTCAGCCAAACCTCTGCTCCCGGGGAGAACGAGGCCACCAATATATTCATCTTACCCAGGGTGTTTTTCTTACTCTTGTTTTACAGGCGAGGGGTTAAGTCACCAGCATCTGGAGGCCAATTCTGCAATTGAGGGAAGGTCAGCGCAGGAGCAGGCTTTTTTAATACTGTGAAATAAATTGCTGAACCAACTAGTAATGTTGGAGTGGGTGAGGGCAGCTTGCACAATGTAAATGGCAGTCAGGTGTGACATTAATAGCCTATATCCTGCTCTTGGCAGTATGCGTTTGTGCCTGTTGGGAGAGCGACGAGTGTGTGGTGCCGAGCCGTGGATTAATCGGCTGGCAGGATCGACATACTGAGTGAGACGGAGAATTGGGAGCGAGTGGCAGAAAGCATCTTAGCAGCAGAGCAGGCTGACGTCACCAGAGCCGATACAATCAAAGTTCTGGTTGTAAACGAGCCCACCAGTCCAGAGCGGAGGGGCTGGGCTGTGTCAGCCTCCTGAGGTAATGCACACTGCTGTGAGGGCTGTTTGCTCTGCATGCGGAGGATTTGGAGGGATTTTGGGTGGGCCTTTCGATGTGGCGTCCTCCTGGTGTCTAGATGGACAGTGCTGGTGAGGTGAGATTGATCTGCAGTCGCAGCCGAAGCCCTGTGAGACCGACACCGAGCAGAATGAAGAATGAAGACAAACGAAGGCCCCTGCAACGGCCAATGATCTTCATCGGTTACCCAGAGAGGCAGAGAACAAACAGGACAAGAGCAAGAGCATAGTGTGTTTACCCAGGTGTGTGTTGTAGCTTGCCAGCTGCTGTGGAACAATATTGAAAGCAGACTGAAAGCTTAGCTGTGTGTACAAACCTGAGTAAGAAGAGCGTGTCCTTTTCAAAAAATGGCTTGGTTTATTATTTTCTGAAGACAAATCAAGGCTGGGCACTCCCTCAGAAACAAACTTTCCTTGCAACCCCTGCTCTGCATTCCCATACTCCTAGAGTACCTTTCCTTATCTCAGTAAGTGGAATTTCCCCCAATTGAGATGATTTAGATATGTGTATGTTACAAAAGGAACTACAGTAAGTTTGGTCTCACTGAGCACAGGCTTTCAAAGTGTTCACAATAGAGACATAGCTGAAATGTAATTTTAATTAATCCAAGCAGTTTGGCCTCTCATTTTTAAAATATTCCAACAGCTTTTCAAAGGATTTGTATATTAACACGTAACGCTGCTCAATGAATAGGACCAGAAATGCAGAGGTGGTTTTGCAGAAAGGCTTCTGGCTTGCCTACTTAGTGTATATCTGTAATACTGTGGATTCATATTCCCGACCCCAAATTTTCACTCTGCATGAGAGAAGTATTGCAACAGCTATTGGCAAGAGAGCCTGACTACAGGCTCTTTTTTCACTTCAGTGTATGAAAGTATTAGTGTGGTAGTCATGCCAGGAAAAGTAAATCCTCCAGAGCTCTGTGCATGCACATACAAGTGTGTGCGTGTACATTTGCACATGCACGAGTGTGCACTTATAGATGTGTGTGTGCAGATGGAGACAAAATCAATCTCATCAATTCAGTGGGGTATTTCCAACAATCCGACTGTTTCTAATTACAACAGACCTTGCAGTCATTGTCTATTTGCTCTTTCTTTCATTTGTCTGCCATCAGCTTCATATGGTTGTAGTTTGCATTAATTCATATGTGGTCCACATTTGTGTTTGTAGCCTCAGTAGTTTAATCTCAGCCCAATCACAACAGAAAGGTATGTCCCGGATGCTACTCAGAGTCATCCCATCCCCGCCCTCTGGATATAGAGCACTAGCTATAGCTATAATGGCATTGCTCAACGCGGCATAATCATCAGCACTCTGTGCCAAAACACACAGACACGCACACCGTCTTTGCACTCGAGCAAAACCGAACATTGCAATATGAAATTGTTTAAAACACAAAGATGGGAAATTGAGAGTAGTTATGGTTTGCAAACTGAAAAAAGTATCCATATGGCACAGGCATCTTTATGTCAAAGAAAGCAATGTACAGTGTTGTGCATTGCAGGGGGGTCTGGAAGCTGCACACATGGAAGCAGGTCAGGCCATCTGCATTCAAAAGAACTTACAAATCAAAAACAAACTTAATTGCAGGCAGTTTGTTCTGAAAAGTATTAAGCATTGTATGTATATACTGTATGTAGATTGTGGTGTCCACAGCATGTCTTCCATAATCCTGCACACAGTATGTGAGGCCCTGCTGTCCTTGTTCTACAGTTTGTCTGTCAGTATGTTCTGTTAAACTCTGTGTGTTGTCCATGTGTCTTTGCACTATTAACACCAACACAAATTCCCGTACATTTATTTTTCTTGGCAATTAAAGTGTCTTTGCTCTTTTATTCAGAAAGTGGTAGCCAATGCAACGCAAGCCAAAAATGGAATTTATCCTCTGGCCAACAATTGAATTTGACAATGAAAAAAGTAAGTTCACTTTATTGCTCTCATAATTAAGGGCCAATCAGGGCAATAATGAATGTTACTGGAGCTGGTGGTGCCACATGCTGCATGTGTGACAAATTGGCTCTTTTAGTCAATGTGGTTTTCCACAGAGCTGATCTGACTTGACATTCGAGAGGGTATTCGTCCTTTTGGCAGGGACTGTGGAAGATAATGACTGCCACATTACATCAACAGAGTGCCATGCCAACGGCTCAACTGATGACACATCCCATGATGCAAAGCTTTAATGCGCTTCCCGTCAATGGTTGTCATACGGCTCTCAATATTGGTTATTTCTAAAGCTGTGTTGTAACAGAGAGTTGAACAATGATTCTATTTTAAAGTGCACAGAGGGAGGTCCAAAGGGATTAAAGATACATTAGTATAGATTACATGTCTATTTAATTTGTCTTTATTAAAACATGAATCAATAATATGTCAGTGTTACAATTCTCCTATGACACTGTCTGCATATCAATTTACCTCATGTGTGGTCCAAAATGAAAATGAGAGACGGAAAAGTCTCACATTTATCTGACTAAACTGAGATGCACGTTCTTGAGAAGAGAATTTGAATTTTGCTTCAGACAGACAGACAAAGATCTGTTGCTGTATTCCTCCCCTCAATTTTGAGTAATACTCAATTTTGAATGAAATTAAAAACTAAACGAGGTACACTAGTTGGAGAAGATCATGCTTAGTGAGCACTTTAATTGTCCCCTGTAACAATATACATTCTAAATCACATATATCTATAACAAAGTCAGTAAACTAAGCAGCAAAATCTTGTGCTTTTCCCGTTGTATACAGTAACTACACTGCTGTATGCTGGTAAACAGAATCAGTCCTGAGGAGAGTTTATTTAAGGTCTTGTTCTACCCCAGAAGAACAATGCGAAGAGAAGATTACTCAATTTTTTTGACCACATTAATCCTTGAAACTATCTGTCGATCAGCGTTTTGTTTCCCTCGTGAGCCGTAAGACGTTGTTTACTATTGTTAGAGCAAAAATAGCTCTCAAAATCTGCGGTGAGTTATTAAATAAGTATGCTGACCTTTCAAGAGTGAGTAAAAATCAGAAAAGGCAAATAAATCCCTTTTCACTTAATGCCTGCCTTTTTTATTGGATATTACCCTGGATTGTCAGGTGTGGGTGGGCTTGGCTGTTCTTCGGCCTATTAGCCACAGACTCGCATCTTGCCAGTTTATAAGTCACAGCCAGCCAAGACAAGGTGGTGGTCTAGATTTCCAGAAATCAAAGCAGATTGTTATAAATCGTGATCATCACTTCCTTTCTGCATCCAAGGAAAGCATTTTGGAGGTGGTAGGAGATTATTCTACCAGACGCTGGTGTAATGTAGTATGTTTGGCTTTACCTATCCATCTGGAACGCATTACCACAACATGAGGTACACACTGTCATGGCAACATGGGCAACATGGTCCCAGGACCACAGCCAGATCATCCAGGTCGAGGCTCAAAGAAAACAATTGATGTCACTCAAAGTGTGAAACAGAGATGCCTGCTACACTTTGCCAGACACATTTTCACCAAGAGGATCAATAATCGTGCACAGTGTTATCTGCCACACGCTTTGACAGTGAATGCAAGAAAGCACTGCAGAGTTGCATACACTGACCGCTGTCTCTGCTCGCTCAGTGGCTGTGGTGAGCAGAGTCCCTGTTGGGTCCTGTTGGGAAGGGGCCACTCTGTGGTTAATTAGCGGGCAGTGATTTGGCCCCAAGAGGGCCCCGGTCAGCCCACCAGTGAGCTCACTTCCCCTCGTCTTCACACTCACATGCACGGCCGCTCCCCAGCTATGAGTCAGCCCGTGGAGAGGGCGAGAGGGAGAGCGAGAGACAGGAAGTCATTTTACCCGCATCGGGCCCATCTCCAGTCTCATCGCCTGCCAACTCTGAGTAGTGTGATTACAGGCGAAACTGATTAAAACAAAACAACGTAGCCTCGTAGACCCCCCGTCCCCCCTACTCCTCCACGCATAAACGGTACACATGGACTGTGACACACACACACACACACACACACACACACACACACATAGTCAGAAGAAACAGGATGTTAGCAGGATCCTGGACGTGATCTTTTTAGACTCTAATGGCATCCTGATGGAACACAGGTGCCTCCTGAGAGTTGCAGCACTTACACTGAATACACATGAGATGACTCAGTGCCCGCTTCCCTGGTTTAATCATTTAATGATTATTATGTCTTTAGGTATTTCCTCATGCTTATGCTTTTGTACTGCTCAGGAGCTTCGGTCTGGTTTCTCACAGAGTTGAAAGACTTGATAATACAGTGATGAGAAAGCAGGTCTCTGTGCCAGCCACATAAACATGCCTGTTACCTTTAAAGGATTTTCCCTGAGACATCGGATGCAGGTGCTCTGCAGAGATCAAAGAGGCCAAGTAAAACATACTTCGTTTGAGAACTCCAAGAGAGCTGATTTATTCAGTCAGTCCCACTGTAAAAATGCCCTGTAGTTTGGTTGAGAACCTCGAGCTAATGATGCTGTACTCCTTCAGAGCAGTTTAACAAGATGATGCATTTTCTTTCAATGTAATGGGAGAAAAAACCTTCCTTGGGGAATCTGATGGTGACCTGTATTGGATCGCTTAACGGCTGCGTATGGAATGCACCGTCATTTTGGAGTGTCAGATCTGATACCTTATCCTACGTTTTCATTCAAAAACACAGTGCATCATGGCGCACATGGCTTTAATAATGGGTTATGTGGTACTGAGAGCATTCATCAATATAATACAGTACCTATCATTGCCGTGTGCTCAAGGCTGGGGAATTTCTCATTCTGTTAAAGTAAAAGGAATGCGCTCAATGAACAAAAAAAATGTCACACACCTTTCATCAGATCTTTAATGACCCTGCCACACCAGCTTCAGTATGTTGTTTTTAATACGGCATTTTAGCTCCCACCGTAGAGCTGAGAATTAGCTCAGAAATGGACCGTTTCCAAATACGCAGTGAACATTTACTGTTCGCTCAGCAAATCCACCAAACATGCAAGTCCAACCCAAAGCAGTCAACCGTCGAGGGTGAGGAAACCATCCGGCAAACAAATAAGGCTTTCACTGTAGCGCCTCACCGATGCCATGGGAACTGTGTGTTTTACTGTGCAAATCAAACAAAACAAGTATAATGATATATTGAGTGCAGGGCAAATAAGGGGCAAGTAGAGCCAAAAGGGCTTTGGGTTTTTAGTACAAAGACATAGTAACTTTTACAGCAAAAATCCACTTTTGTGGGTGCTAGTTTTGACTAAACATGAGCACGTCCAACACACGATACAGATGCTATATGTGTAGAAATCCTGTGTTGTGAAAGCAACCGGTCCTTCTCGAAACCTCCATGACGTCAACACTAGAAATCCAAAGGACCATTGAGGATATTAATCACATAATATGATGATCATCTGTTACTCAGACCCGTCCCCTGGGGCGACATTGCCATGCCAGTCGTGACTCTTGGTTTTGGCAAAAGTTGATATGCAATAATTGTTGACCTGTCAGTAATTGCTTGATTTTCCACTGAATCAGTGGATTTACTGTCTCACTGCATCGGAGAAAGCAAGATGGCAGAACAGGCCCTGTTGATTGGGAGCATTAAGGTTAAAGCCATGGTGGCAGGCTTCGGCACTGAAACGCTGATGGCCACTGTACACACTGTATTTCATCTACATTGTGATATCCTCATGTCTGCTTTTTCCATTACTGCATGTTTCCAACACAAGGCTCATTCACAAACCTGTTTAAAGTGAACATTCAGAGTTCCTTGAAATTGTCCAAACCATGTTTCTCATTCCCTGCAAAAGAAATATCCTCTCACTGTAATGATACGCAGCTTTTTGAACTAGGATTTATCCTCTTGGTATGTTTATGGCAAGTACTTGGAGTTGGCTTCCGTGTGCACAGTTTCTGTATGAGCGTCTGTCAAAGTGGCCGTAAACAACATTTATTCAGCTCTGAAACAGCTTTTCCTCCTAGAGGCTTCCAGTAGGAGATAATAAATGCCTTACATAAACTCACAAAAGCAGTGGCATGTACAAACACATATACAACACAAATATGAACAAACTTGTGATATTCAAACACACACACACACACACACACACACACACACACACACACACACACACACACACACACCTTTATGTTCACCTGTGTGCTCTCCACCCAAAACTGTGCTGGCACATTTCACTCCATGTGCTCACAAATCTAGATACACCCTACTTCACATATCTGTAATGTAGCGATAATGAAGCTGGATGGATGGCAGACACTCCTTCAACAATGCTTGGTATTGTACTCTGCACTACTATAGAGAGCCGTCGGTAGCATGAGGATCACAGACCGAAACACTGCAAACATAAATGAGATCAGTCCCTATGGATGACATGCACCCCGTCATTACGGAGCTTAAGCACGAGAGCTTCGGCTTTGTTCCCTTGTCATGGTGTTTTAAGGTTGAGATCCTCAAGACTGCGAACTGTGTCTTCTGATGAGGCCTCCTCACCGTAAACTCCCGCCCAGTATCATGTCAACGTACCATATCTAATGGTCACCCTTTAGGGACGAGTGGATTTTCTGCCTGGTTTGTCCCAAATGCAGCCTCCTGTAACTGCTTGTATCCCTGCTGAGTGAATGTTTCACAGACATCCTCAAAGGGAGTTGACACAGGACGACACCGAGCTCGTTCTACAAAACAAACTGTTTTTACAACAAAGAGCGAGCCAGAGGTGAAGCGCCGCTGGTAGGATTAGGGGTAAATAGGGGGCACAAAACAGCAGCTAGCAGTGCAAATATTGCGGTGAGGAGGAGGGGAGGCTGGCAGGATCATTACCTGCATGGATTGAACTTCTTGTTTTGACATGCACGATACATACCCCAGAAAGGCAAACTGAAGACATGAGGGTAATGGTGAAGGCTGGAGTGATTGAGCACCTCCATACAATGTACAGTCACCTGAGTATACACGCAAGAGTAAAGAGTATGCAGTGGCAATCTATTTACTGTCTTTAGTCTGTTTACTTTTTCTTCTGACTGTGTTCACAAACCATTAAAAAACATCTGCTGAGGGTAATTATGCGATATAAACGAAAGCTGAATAACAGCTACAAAGTTTCGTCAGGAGTGACCTTTGAAACTCAAAAAAAGGTGAGTAGAACATCTACAATTCTTTTTTGTTAGATCATACGTATATGGCAGTGTTTTTTATACAATGATAGTTTTCCTAAAGTCTGATTTATATATCGGCTTCCCTAAACAGTATCGCAATATATTGAACTGTAGCCCCTGTATCATGACACGTATCGTACCGTCAGATTCTTGCCAATACACAGCCAAAATATTTACCATAGATAATAATAAACGTACCAAATTAGTTGTTAATACACTATTTGTGCTTCCACACCGAAAACACCATTTTACTTCGAAGCTGTTGCATACTATGTAACAAATAGTACTATCAAGCTAAAGGTCTATGCATACTCTATCCCTGGGTAAACTGCATTAATCTGCTAGGTATGTGTGCGTTGGTGTGTGTCTTAGCAGTCACATTGCTTGTAAATGTGTACTTGGCAAATAAAGGTGATTCTGATTCTGCCTCTGATGGATTTCACTTATTATATTTGGTAACCAGATTACTGCAATCCAGTTATGTTAACTTCACAGCTCTGAGAATAAGAATAATGGGGACTTTATGGCCTGAATGACTAGCAGCCTCAAATGGGAGGTAATGACAAACACTTGAGCTTGTTTCTCAGTTGTGAAACACAGACCCAGAGGATGCAGAGTCCAGGCCTAATAGCCAAAGAGAGCCGGCTTGGCTACAGCCACTAATTTATACGATGGTGGTCATTACTGAGAGACAGCAGCCAGCTGTGGTGTTCTGCTGCTTATCTGGAGGTAATGAGAGGTAACACGGGTGTAATGCGGCTCCATGCGCACATATTTGTCTCCACATCCAGAATGTCTCTTGACTCTCCCTCACTCTCCTTTCTCCGGCTGTCAAATAAATCCTTTGTGGCTGTTTTGAAAAATCCATCCACCTATTTTTTTCTGCCAAACATTCTTTCTCCCTCTCTTTCTCCAATTCCTCATTAAACTCAAGAAAAAGAAAGCGTGTTTAGTGCGAGCTCAGGGGCCCCCCCGGCTCAGATGTGGGAAGGGAACTGTTAATGGAGGGAGGTCTCGCCCAGGCAGAGAAGACACCCGCATTCAACACACACACACACAGATCAGAGAGCAAAGATGTTTTCGGGTGATGTCAAAGGCGGCAGATGAACAGAACAATGTCTCGAGGAGCAGCGGGACTCCTGATGGGACTCAGGTGATGGAGGGGGAGAGGAGAGAGGAATAGCCGAAGGAGACATGGCGCTTGTCTGGCCTGTTTCCCGGCCTCCCGTGTTGGAGCATGAAAAGGAGCAGGTCGTTTACACCCCAGTGAAAAAAGCCACCATAGCCACAGCAGCACCTGGATGTTATTTGGGCTAATGGACTCAGGGCTTACTCAATAGTAATCAACTTGGGGGGGCGTCATGTGCCACCTTTCCCCAGAACTCCCATTCTTTGCCTTACACAACTTTTCTCTCCATTTTTCTTTTTTTTTTTACTCCTATACCTGCTCCCACTGGCTCCCTCCTTGTCCTTATCTCTCCCCACCCTCTCCTTTCTCCCGCTCATGTGTTTATTTTATTTTGCGGAGAGCTGTGTTATGACAAGGACTTCACTCCCCGGATGTATGCAGTGCTTGTGTCATGCCCTTATGAGGTATGGGGGCCCTCACAGCTCTGCCAGCCCCACCCGGCCTGCCCTTCCCAGGCAGAGAGGGCTGGGAGGAGGTGACTCCTGCTCACAATCTGTCCTGTCCTGCCTGCCGATGGTGGGAACTTCACAAAATGACGCACACACACACACACGCACACACACACTCACACAAACAGATAAAGGATAGCTAGATTCAACCAGCAAGATTCATCTTTTTTTTCTCTCTCTCTTTTGTTCTCATGGACAGTTGAAAATGCTGACATGAGACTTCCTGGCACAGTCCATTTTCCTGTCTCGCTGCTATTACCTCATTCATACGAGCTTCAGAATGGTTCAGGATTCTTTACCATCCATCACAAAGTTCTGGAGGGCTTACACCTTTAGCTGAAGTGTAATGTAAGGCTCGATAGCTGCGTAGCATAGTTCAAGCGGCAGACTCATTTATCCTCTGCTGGCTCTTTTCACTCAAATCACCAAGGGGTATTTTTTTAAGTGAGAATGCATGCCTTTGCTGTGGAGTGTTTTCTATTCCAGCTTGTCTATCTCTTTCATCCTCCTCGACAAAAATGACAAAGACATTTCTTTGTTCAGCATGAAATTCACTTCATTTGTCATATCATGTAAGAATCTCTCACCCCGAGACACAAAACGCAGAATCAAGGGGGATTTGTGTTTCCCGCAAATAGCAACTTATGAATGGATTCAAATGGAAAGTTGAGGTGAAATAATATTATATTAAATCCCCAGAGATTGTGCTGTAAAAATATTTTGTTTCTCACGTCTTCCTCACTTTCGAGACAACTGGTTGATCCTAAAACCAAAGATGCCACCCAAGAAACAGCACTGAACATGGACTCTGCAGAGAGCTGCTGAAGAGGAAACAAATGGGACTGTACATGAAAAATAAACCCAGTATGATAAAAGTTGTCAAATGTGTTTCCATCTGTCTCATCTTCTCTCCCGTTTGATTGAACGTGAAAAAGCCCTCAGCAAAATGTTGCATTTTATCATTTTTCCATTCTTTAATTTTCACCACAAAGCCTGACATGTTTTAAGAGGTGCAACCTAATATTGCCTGAACTCCAGGACCTACCACAAAGATCTCTGGGTAAATGGGAGGGAAGGAAGTGCACAGACAGGAGGACGGGCGTGGATGGAAAAGTGCGCAGTAACTTGGCTACAGCACACCCTTAAGTAACAACACATGGCAGTGGAGGAATTCCACATTCGCGGACACTCTACATGAGCAAGGATGGGAAAGGCTGTCCTAGTGCTCGCACCGGACAGCCGAATGGGAAGCTGATAAGGCTCTGCCATACCTAATTCCTTTCCATGTTCTCATCCTGGGTAGGCATCACAATGGGCATGATTCATGGGGGTAATTCCGCCAGCTACTGACTTGGCTCCTGCTTACATTTGGGAAGAATGTGACCTCACAATACGCCTCTTTCAGGCCCATCCCTGTCTGACTTCGACCAGCCTCTCCTTGAAGCCCTCTTCTGTTAGAGACTGCAGAGTGAGGACAAGGGAATGCAGCAGAAAGGCAAGGAAGAGAGGCTGCGTTGAGGGGAAAAAAAAATAAAAAATCTTGCAAACATACTCCTCCTTCCCCATCTTCTCGTTCTCCTTCCCGGTCTAATAGCTAAATGATGTGCAGTGAGGAAGGGCATTTAAAACAATGAACTTGAAAGTCAACCACCGTGACGACCACAGAGACAAGTCCTGATTGCACTGGGGAAGTTGTAGGTGTGATGCCTGTTTTATGTTTCCATATATCAGCCGCAAAGACAACCACAAGTCTAGTCTAAGTGATGGTCTGAACAAGGACGCGTGATTCAAAACAGTGTTTTGTAACATGAGACCACCGAAGCACTCTCTATCATGTGCTTAAACAAACTGCAATCATCGTGGGTAATTATTTAGCCGTATTAGGCCATTTGAAGCTCGGTTAATTCCTGGTTACATTCCATCTGTCACAGACACAAAGGCCCATGTCTTTATCTGCAGTCAGTGCTGAAATATAAATTACTCTGGGGAGTGACTCAAGCAAAAGTAAGCTTACAATGGATGGAACATGAAAGTGAAAAATCACAATCACAGCCTATAGCGAGTTAAGGGAACATGGTCTGCATAGACCTTAAAAAAACGATAAGGATATTAATGGCGTAGACTAGTGCACCCTTAACGTCTAACAAGATTAAAGGAGCAGCCACCAGACATGTAAAGTTGAATAGTTACACATTTGTCTTTTAATTCTAAGGCTTTAAGGCTGAATGTCAGGCAATCAGAAGCAAACTGATTTAAACTAAATAGGGGGAAAGAATATATCTTCAACAGAGGAAATTGTATCCTCTAATGTATAGTGTATGTAATTTGCAAGCACATCAGGCATACGCCAAGTCATCAACGGCTCTTTTCTGGATGCAGATCTCAGAAATATGAGCTATTCTACCTCTTCAAAAAAGTTCAGAGAAAATAGAATAATGCCTCAGTAGTCCAATAAATCTCTTTTTTATTCAAGCAATTCTCCCCTACCCCATTTAACGGCTTTACAGACCTGCACCATCATCAAACATCAAGCGAACACACATGATCATAAACGCGTACAGTCTGGCACAAGTAGCGGCACGCACATACTGGCACACACACGCTCTCGCGCCGCACACATAAAAAGGGCGTTGACACGTATATGTTCGTAAGCAGAGGTGGTTTTGTCATGTCACCCTCCTCAACGTCCTGCTGCAGTCTGCCTCATAGGAGGAGAAAATATGGTGTGATGTCACCTCTGGCATGGCCCCGGTGTCTGAAAACTTTTCATGTGCCGCCCAAATGAATGAGAGGCAGACATTACTCAGAATAAGAGTGGAGACTATCTGTTCTCCACAGTTAAAGCTGGTATTTGTTAGCGTGGACCACTGCCAGAGCTGGGCCACTGTCTGTTGACTGCAGATCAACACAATGCAGATCACATCATTCAGACTCCACAAAACATCCTAAGTACGTAACTGTGCCACTCTTCCCCGTCACTCTTACTGGCTGGGTCATGCCGCTCCACCAGCACCACTGGCACTCTCAAAGCAGCCCGGCGGCACCGTCTGAAAACCACCAAGTGGGGTTAGTCATAATAGAGCTTCATCTGGCCATCAATCTTCATGCTCTCCCTCTGTTAGCAGCACGGACCGCGTCTTGTGTTGCAGTTAAAAGCCTTGGCACTGCTCTACCAGGCCTGTGATAAATTGATTGCTCTATGAAGCCTGTGGAGAATGTTTGGAGATCCCGATCCATCCTCGCTGTTTGTCACTGTGCATTAGCAGCGAATGAGGGGATTCCTGAACCCTGACTCACAAGTTCCCTGGGCAAGCACCTTTCAAATACATTTTAGCAAGGAACAGTCCACTGGAAATGTAAATAGCAGACTGATTCAAAACATTTTATATTTTTTTCCTAAGTGTGAGGGGAAAACAAAAAACAGAGGCGTCTTGCGCAAGTAGTGTGTCAGCAGTTAAAAGAAATAGACTATTGAAATACAAGTTTTTATTAATTGCTCGCACTCCCTGCTTTTCATCTCCATGAGAAGCAAGTGAGAATGCTTTCCCAAGTCTGCTCCTTTCTCTTGTTTCTGAAACTTCTCCCTCAACACAAAAACATGTGCTGGCGAAATGACTCTGCTAATACACGCAGGGCATTCCTAAATGTCATAGGCATACTTTTAATAGTTATACACAATCATACGAGGCCTTTGTTTTTGTTTATGTGAGCTTTTACTTTGCTTGAATTTAACATTGCAGCATTGGTCAGTTGAGTGTTCCATGCATGCTGTCTAATCTAGATCAGATATATATCGTTATGTCGCCTGTCCTTATTGCTGTATCAACGTTATTATTCCAGCTATTCCACTACTCCAGGGGACAGGTCTATTGAAATCTAACGTCAGATAACAGAATGGAGGAGTGCTTTTGTCACTAAGGGGTGACAGAGTTGGTTCTCAGCTAAATACATTCAGTGTTTCTATTTTGGTGTGATGTCTAGACATAAAAACATTTTACTAGGGAACAAAAGCCACAGCTGGGTTCTGCAAAACTGGATTAGACTTTGACCAGCTGGAAAACACTAAACTACATGTTAGGATAATGCAAGTGTCTGCTATTGATTTCGTGCCAAGCACCTTGCAGGGTGTCAATGTTAACGCCAGCGATAAAATATAGATGATGAAGTCATGTGTTTACTTCCTATAATGTCTTTGTGCTGGGGAAAAGATTGTCTGCAGTCATAAAATGTTTATATTCGTCTCTTTTATAGGTTGTTCCTTGTATGCATAATTGTTCGCAGCATCATAAAAAACAAGGCCGACAAAGTACAAATTAAGGGGTTTGTGGGGGTACTGACCACCTTTTTTCCACACTCCAAGTCACAACATCTGTAAACAAAGTAAATGTGCTCAACCCTTAGTGTGACCACAGATGATGTCATTTTAGGGTAATGAGCAATTTGGAGCTGAGGGACAAAAGCTGTGCATCTAATTAAAAATGTCTAAAAAGTGGCTTATTGTTAACTTTTGTCCCCTAGAAATGTATTATTGGCACAATAAACCAAATATATCAAAACCAGAACTACAGTAATTTAATATCAAAAAGTAGTGATGACATTTATAGACGCATGCAATGTTTTATACTAGTGAGAGTTCATAGTAATGTGAAAATCATTATTTTTTATTAAACTCATCACAAGGAGCAGCAAAAACTATTAAAAGATATGTCCACAATGAAAGGCTAATTTCTCAGTGATAATTAAATAGTTTGAGTGCTTTTTCTTAACAGCCTTTGTAAATCATCAGTTTGATTATGCCCGCTGCATCACTTCCTTTATGGGGCTTCCTCTGCTAAAGTAAATCTCTAACTTCTTCTGTGCACTTCCCCATGTATGCATTCGTAAAGTGGCAGCATTCAAGCTTGAAATGGGCCATGATGGACAGAGGAGCATGGGACACGGCAGGGCCTCAGTATGCTTCAAATGAAGTGCTTGTCGGGTTGTCAAACGGACTCTGAAACTGTTCTCCCCGACACCTTTCTGATGTCAGAATTAGGGGGAAGTGTGTCTCAAAATATTGTTACTTTCCAAAACCGTCAATCTGACAAACAGCGCCACTTCATAGAGAGATCAGGGAGGCAGTGGGATCACTCTGCCTTAGCTTTACAAGCAAAACACTTTTGTCCTTAGGAGTGATCATAAAACTTTTTTTTAAATTTAGATTCTTGCTAATTAACACTTAACATAAAGTACAATAGAGGCTGATGAGAATAATTAAAGATAATTCAAAGTTCAGGGGATCAAGTCATCAAGATATATCATCTGGGAACCAAGATAATTAGTACAAAAAATCATGACAATCCATCCTAAAGTTGAGATATTTCAGTCTGGACCAAAGCAGTGGACCTGACATTAGCTTTTCAGTCGGAAACATGGCTACGATTGCTACAACATGGCGTAAACACTTCATACTCTAAATTCCTCTTTATTTTGTTGTTTCAGTCTTTAGTAGGGCATTCCATTGTTTTCCAAACATAAAACAAATGATTTGCAGGTCCACTGCCTTCCTCGACATCAAACAAACTCATTTTGACTTATTTCTTTCCTCCAGCAGAACAAAATTCTATTTTTTACTTCTAATCTTCAGGAAACATATTGGTGTAAGCACCCTGGTTCAGCACAACAATAATGACTCAAAGGCCTGTCTTGATTAAAAAAATCGACTAAATTAAGTCAGCAGGAAGAAAGGACCTCCATTAGCCTTCACTGCAGCTGCTGATGATTGATATGATAGCGAGCCCATTCAAACTGCAAATTTTACACATGATTGAGGCTCTATTGGATGTAATGAAATGGCCTTCCTGAATATTGCACTTGAGTGACTGTGTGACCACCAGCACAATAGCTGCTATTATATTTTTGGGCCCTCAACCCATTTTTCATTGTACCAGGTCCACTGTGTTATTATTGCAGAACTCGCAGTGAACCCGCGGCTTTGGTTTCTTGCTGTTACGGATGTGACCGTTCTCTCCGCCGGGAGCAATTCACAGAGTGTTAATTGACCACCGCAATCACTCAGCAGATTTATGGAAAGTCTGAGGGGTCACAGGAGACTTCCAGGGGAGGCCGTCCAGGGAGCAGGACCGGCCTGCTACACTACACTACAGTCTCTTAAACTCTACCTTCCTACAATGACCTCAGAGACAATGTAGATTATATTTAAAAAGATATGTTTAAATGGGCCATAAAGGAAATTGCATTGATTATAGTAATCACACTCGCCAACAATTAATGTACTCACAAAATCTCATGACCCAGATGTGTACCCTTCACTGAGGGGGGGGGGGGGGGGGGGAGGCTGGTGACAGACTAGGCGTGGGCACTGAGGACCATCTGGCTGTCTATAATCAGCTTTGAACAACAGACCTACAGACAGCGACACAAAGCGCATGTCTAAAAACAGAGATTCAACGGTTAGCATCTAAATATCTTCGTCTAAATGCTTTGATTTGCGAAGACCCAATGTGCAAATATTTATATGACACAGTGGAACATGGGTTTTGGTTCTGAGCGATGACATAATGATAATGGTTTTGATCATTGTTTATCCTCCAGAGCAGTGTGCCAGTATGTCGAAGTATTAGTTTGAACGAATGTGCGTGTGGCCCTGCATCTGGACACTCTTAATACTGTTTAATCCCTTTCTGTCAGACAGCCAGGCTTGTCCTCATGCCAACAGACTATCTACAGTGTGTCACGTATCTTCAAACAGAGAAAGTAAAGGCTGAATAATGTATTCAGTTTAACTGTACACTCCTGGAATAATGATTCTCCGGTGTCTTTTTGTATTAAGGTAAGCGTGAACCTTCTTATTCACCTTTTAATCCAGCTTTGAGAAGCAGAATTGTTAACATTGGATATGTGTAGAGTGCTATGAAAACAGAAGGCAAAACAATGCAGCCAGTTTTCTGAAGAGGGGGTGAAGGCAGTGTACTTCTCCTTATAATAAGGCTCAAACACTGGCATCATTTTGGATTTGGCATCATTTTGGATTTAATGGATCGTTTTTGTGGACAGAATGGTGAGGAAATTGCTCCTACAATTTAACATGAAGCAGTTGAGAATAATTGCCTTCGTCATGCCAATAATAGCTTATTATGTGATAAGCTGTATCATTTCTTTTGATGAATTGCATAAGGGCTTTTTTGTGCAAGTTGCCCGGACCTGGCGATTTACGAGGGCTATAAGTCTGTGTTTTGCTGCATCGAGCCCGCACGGTGCATGGAGTCTGAATGACATGCTTGCTTACACTGAAAAGCTGCACTAATGGGTTTGTGTTACATTCCTAAATCAACTCGAGCTGTGAAGCGGCTCCCAGCAAACCTTTATGATCCATTAACCACCAGGCATGGTTTTGCCAGGGCGCCTTTGCCAGCTGGCAGAAACTGACAAGTCTGTATCACAAGCAGCCTCTGCCAGCGATAGCTTTACTGAGGTTTGCAGAATTCCCCCGTTCTCTCAAGCTGATTGCATACATGTTGTATTCTCATTAGGCAAGGCTCCTCGTGGTCCTGTCTTGTGCAAATGCTTGTTGGAATGAAGGTAAACGCAGAGCGTACAATATGTTAGACTTGATGTCTGCAGACAGCTCGGGAAGAGAGACAAGTCTGTGGAGTGGTTTGAGTTTGGGTGGAGACAGCAGCATTTACTGTAGAACTGCAGACAAATATGCATGGACCCCACCCTAGACTCGTGATCAACTCCTCTGTCATCAGCGTCTTTATCACGCAGACAGATTGATATCCAAGGATCCGATTCCTCGGGATTCCTCTCCCGTTTTTCAAACATTTCGAAACCTGAAAGACTTCTGTAGCGCTGTTTGACTGTTTTATTGTGTTATTCATGAACGATGGCAGCGCTCCGCACTATCCACACACAAATAGGCTCCCGCCTTTCCTTTCGGCAGTTGTCAGTGCATGGCTTATTTCTGAAAATGCATAATGAAATTGTTACGACTTTTTTAGCGACCATGCAGTTATGAGGCTGTTATTGTTAAATATTGCATAGCTTTTTTTGCCAAGCTTTTCTCCTGGGCACACTTGTATCGAAGCGCTTTGTGGATGAGTTATGTTTCATGGCTTATGTTTAATGGGCGGGTAAAGGCAGGGAGAAAAGACAATTGAACTGTAAAATGCGTGTATGCAAAGAATGAGAAATGTATAGGATCTTCTGAGCATAGTAACTGATAATCATTTGGATTACATGCTATACGGTTTCATGTCATCTGTTATTCCCAAATCCTGCTTTTAGCTCTGAAGTGAATGTGATCTACTTACCATGATCTCCAAACTGCTTTTGTTTTATGACTCTGGAGTCAGTTGGATGTGGGGGAATTCCGAGTAGATTTTTTTATCACATCCAAAACACTAGTGAGTCACAATGAAGTCTGTTAAATCTACATGTATTCATTGAGTACTCACCGTTATCTGGGTCACAGGTAGACCAGATATGCAAATCAGTGATTTCCTCCTCCTCTGGAATGAGGCACTTTCACTCAGTGGGATAGTAAGCGAGATATCAGGAGCAGAGGAGGAGCGGAGGGTCACGGTGGGCATGAGCAACAGAGGGAAAGAGAGTTGCAACAATAGTTCAAAGCCTCTGGTTTTTTTATTTGATCCATTGTCCCCGCTGGTCTTTAGAGACCACCACCAACAAGGCATCGTCTTACTCAGGTTGACAGGGTTTTGTATAACTGAGATGGCCTGTGAGATTAGGTTCAGGTGAAGCCCATGGTTAGAGGAGAGTGGGAGGAACGGTATTTCAACAGTGTTTTAGGCTGTTTGTGTGAGAACAGAAGACAGTGCGGCAAGGCTGCACTTGTGTAAATTATAAATTTGGAGTTTTATCTGCACATAAATTGTAATTACACAGTTGTAATCATTTTGTTAGATGGTAAAAAAAAAGAAAAAGAAAAGTGTGTAATGAGAAAGAAGCCAGATAAGCAAATGGCCGTTTCTTTATCTGATAGGGATTGTAAATCCCTCCAAGAGGATTATCACAATGGCCCATTTCGTCCCTCACCAGATCTCCCTCCTGTGTAATTACGATTTGCCTCTATCTTTCTCTCCGTGGCAAAATTGATGGGTGGAATATCTTGAGAAATATGTGGGTGAAAGCCAAAAAGGGAAACATCTCAGAGGCACACCACAACGAATGAGAATTTGGAGGATGCTAATTAAAGAATATCGTGATTTATCGTCAGTAACAAAACATTTACTGTTTCAATCCCGAATGCGTGTTTTCCTGGAAAATGGATCATTTGGTCACAGCTCTGTTAACTTCTTCGCCTCAGTTCTAGTTGTAACCGAGGGTTTAGAAAGTCAAGACCTCCAATAGACTGTTATATGGCTCGTGTCAGGGGACCTTCGTATATTTATTTGAACAAAAACTATGAGATAGACTATAGCCTCCAGGTACGCTTTTGCCCTTTTCACCATTAATAACTTTTATAATTAGGCTGCGCTTGATTGTCGAAAAACAATTTAAGGTAAAAGGAAAAAATCGATCAGCAACCACAGAGAGTCGGACCAATTTAAACAGCCAATGAGTTCATTACAAGCTTTCCAGAACCTCCACAACTCTAAACTTGTTACTGTTGGTAAAACCTTTGTCTAGTGTCACATATTTAAATTGAATAGACTTCCTAGAAAGCCTCTTTGCATCAACATGTGTAGAACCCCAGCCTCAGAACACAGGCTTTTGGCCGGCTCATGAATGTATAGGACAGAGATGTTATCTGGCCTTAGGGAGGATGTTGGGGAGTGGGAGTGGGAGCGCTGTGGGGCTTCAGTGTGCTAATGCAGCTAACAGCCAGGAAGGCAGAGTGTTGATTCTGCAGATTTAAGCCAGCTACTGATGGCTATGGGGCTAAATACTGACCCCATGGACTAATAAAGAAAATCACCTCAGGCACGAGCCGCAGGGGTCAGAGGTAACGGCATGGCTGGGAAAAACACAGGCCATGGCTTTCGATCACTACTCTGCCTAATTGAAATGACAGTTGAAGACCGGTGGGGGTAACAGTGTTTATTTACGTCTTTGTTACGCGGTGAGCAAGCACAAAGATATGCCTGGCCCGGCCAGGGATGACATCGCTCCCGTATGCTGTCTGGCTCCGGGATCTCTGCGCTAGTACAATAAGGACTTCCTGTCTGCCATCAGATTCCCCTGCATTCCACCCAGGCCCGGGATGAGGTGATGGGGCTGCTGGGGACAGGGTTTTGTGAAAGAGTACGAGTCCTAATCAAACTGACAATATGGGCCTGTTCCCTTGTTTGGACCCCCAAGCTGACCCTCAGTCTATCAGGGAGCTGGAACAGGCTGCGATTTCTGTTGTGAGGTTGGTTTTCTGTGCTTAAACAGATGCTTAGATGCTTATATATATGTATATATATATATATATATATATATATATATATATATATGTATATATATATATATATATATATATATATATGTATATATATATATATATATATATATATATATATGTATATATATATATATATATATATATATATGTATATATATATATATATATATAGTGATTATTGAATACACAGAAACAGTGTCTTTCCAATTGTTATTGAGAGTAATATAAGGTTAAGCCTTTTGCTCACAGCCAGCTTATATTCCACTGTTTGTTGTATCAGCAAATTTGGGGTTCATTAGGAGCTGCTAATAGCATGAGCTCTTTGCCACTCAGACATTTACCCACATAGTCTCATCGTGTCCTGATAAAAAACATCTTTTCATGAACAAATAATAGTTCTTATTTGAGTATGAATCAAAACATAATATGTGTTCAAATGAAATATAGATTTCTTATCAATTAAACACCACATTACAATTTAATAGATGTCAAATAATGATTACCTAAATAATATTAATACAAAAATTAGACGAGGCAACTAGACGAGGTGCATATCCTTTATAGAAATAGTTGGTGTCAGCACTTTGAAATAGGGTGTTGACCATCTCTAAGCATCTGTTTAAGCACAGAAAACCAACCTCACAACAGAAATCGCAGCCTGTTCCAGCTCCCTGATAGACTGAGGGTCAGCTTGGGGGTCCAAACAAGGGAACAGGCCCATATTGTCAGTTTGATTAGGACTCGTACTCTTTCACAAAACCCTGTCCCCAGCAGCCCCATCACCTCATCCCGGGCCTATATGTATATATGTATGTATGTATATATGTATATACATATATATATATATATATATATATATATATATACATATATAGTGATTATTGAATACACAGAAACAGTGGCTTTCCAATTGTTTTGACCAAACTATATTGGTGTAAAAAAAGAAACTGATGTTGCTATTTGAAGAAATGGGGGAAGACAGTATTCAAGCTTCAGCGTTTCAGTGGGGTCAAGGTGAGAGAGCAACCTTCAGCAACCTGAGTACTAAAACAGCCTGCTGCTGTCTAGGCTGACTAGACGTACCGCATTAATGGCCTCCTGAAAGAACCGTCAGCACAGGAGGAAAAGAACACAAATACTCCCCTCTCACACCCCAGCAGTACAGAGGAGATCATATGTCTGTGACAGCACATCCTCCCAGGTTTTAAAGGACTACACCACAATTTTCGGAAAATGGTCTAACGGTCGACTCATCCTTTAAATTAGAGCATAGACATGAAAGATATCTATGTATCCCCAGTAGATCGCTCGTCTGGATGCTCCATGCTAAGTCTACCAGAAGAATTTTCACTTCACAAAGCAAAAGCTGATTGGACACAGTGAATACTATATCTCATGGTACATGCATTGTTGCTGACACAAAAGATAAACCTGGATGTGATGAAATCAATAAACCATCAGGAATTTCATTTACACAGATAGTCATTTCCTCTGAGAAATGACAAGAATGTAATTTCTACAGATAGGATCATTACAAGTTCCTAACAGGAACAGCACTTTGTGTCACGCTAATTCCGATAATGGTAAGAGGATTAATAAGCTTGAGGTCATTTCAAAAGCCTATTCAGTGCAGGAAATGAGCAACCATTGTGTTGCCCTTTTTCTAATTTACCTGCCGAGAAAGTTCAGGTTTCTGTCGACACTTCATTCTGGGAAATTATAGGATCCCTGGCCGGGTTCCTCAAATGTTGGCGATCTGCATGAACACTGACGGTTGTCACAGATGATTAATAAGTATACAGTACATTTGATCCCATTGCGTTTTCAGCTTTCTGTTCAAGCCATTCGAGGTGCTGATTACTTCTGATATTACGCTCTCAAAGGTGGCCTTTGTGCCCCCCTGATGCCAGACCTTCATAAATAGCCTTCCGTGAGAGATGGAGGGAGAAGCGAGAAAGGAAGCGAGCGTGTGTCCTTTTCCTCTTCAGTGACCTATCAAATTCAGATTGTGTCTCGTGTTATGTTGCCAGTCTCGAATGGGCCCTCCCCCCGAGGTATAATGGGGGATTTTCTGAATAAACCGAAGTTACTAATGTCCCAGAAAGAGGAACAGCACAATGAAACATCAGCTGTCACAGCACAGCTGCCTTTTATGACGATAGTATATAGCATATAGCACCAATCACAGGTTGGTGCAGTGAGGTGGATAAACAGGATCAAATGCCTTATTATCCATTTATTTTTAGATCTGGTCTGATTTTACGTGGGAACAAAACAGTGCCTATAGTTCACCCTCCTTTCAAACTGTACCACACACACACACACACACACACACACACACACACACACACACACACACACACACACACACATTTTAATAGTGTTATTTATGGTCAGATTATGAACATTACCTGCTTAACACAAATCAATTTGAATCATATCTTCAATACCACTGTTTTGCACAAATACAAGTAGCCTACTGATCACAGATACAAAGCATTCTTCATAGAGGCGACTGCCAATAACTGCAGGCAAACGGCAGGATCTTGCAAAATACTTTAGCGTTTTCTTAAGGCATCGCTGACGTCTGCACACACCTTAACACTAAACTGAGGTGACAGTGCTGATACATTGCCAAATTTTGACAATAAAGAGTGACGATAAAGAATAAGCCTCAGGCTGAAGACTTTTTCACAGGCTGCTTGGCTAAACACAGCATAATAACATAAACAATTGTTACTCACTTAAAAGTCTTTTAGACAACGTGTCTGTTAGAACCCTCTGAATCTTTCTTTACTTCTCCCTCAATAAAAGTTGTAGGATTTCTCCCAGGTCCCATTTGTTTTATTCATGGCTATTTCCGAAAAAGTAAACACATTCCCATCTCATTCAGCCATGGCATGAATCTAATTAGAAGTTAAGCCTGTGCTCCCTCTAAAGGGGCACTGCCCTTCCAAAAGATCAGATTCATGTACCCTTAAATGGAGGTCATTTATTTGTGTTAAAACACTTGGTTGTCATTCAAATATGGTCCTCACTCTGCTCCCATCGTGGTAGCCAGCAGACAATTCAGACGTGCCTCCAAGTCTTCGACTTCATAAATTCCTCCCATGAACTTTATAAACTACAAATTAAGTGATTTCATGACCCAATCAATCATCACCACGAACCCTTATAACTCGGTTAGAAGGCATTTACACTCTTTTAGATCATGATTCATGACATGAGGATACTTTTTCCTGACTGACCTACATGCCGACATGTATAAATGTTGGTCGACCATGTCAATGCTTACCTAACATGCAATGATATGCAAAGGAAGTAAAAGGACATTAAGCATATTTTCTGTATAGAAACAACAACAAAAAAAATCACTTTCCTTCCAAAGAATCAAACTGACAAAATGCAAGCAGACAAAGCAATCTTTTATGGAAATGAAATCATGGTGTCAGAGGGAGTTTACGTAAAATAGTCTGATGCTTTGGACTGTCATGTCCCTAATGCTATTGACCTGTTGGCAAGCTTCACCTCCTAGTGCTAACACTTCAATGAAAACCTCATGAGGCCACGGTAAATTTGTTCCAAAGAAAAGATGTCCATGAACAGTGCTGATCGTGGTGAGGCCCCGTGACTATTGTTACCATCTGCTCACTGTTATCCTCCTGCAAAGATGATAATTGAATCTGAAATCACTTTTCTCTCTCGGTTTGAGAGCGAGGGTCGTGTCTGTCACTGAAGTCTCCTTCACAATAGTTTGAGCCCTTGTTTGTATTCTTTATAGAGCTATTTCCCGCTGGTTGTCTCTTGCAACATCTGCCTCTAACCCTCCAGATCAAAATAGACCATCTAATCACCTGCCACACTTAATTAAAACCCCATCACTGCCTTTATGAGAGGCATCAAAGGGCACCGTACCCAAAGGGGGTCATGCAGATAAGACTTCAATGGTGTGCTTTGCAGGGCCTCTGCACAATAGAGGATGCTAAAAATCTTTAAGCTAGTTTGGTGAAAATAGGTCAGTGTTGGCAGCTGTGGGTAATGTGTCCCAGGTCTGGCCTGTGGTCCGGCATGCTGCTCCCCATATTTAACACCCTTTGTGCCATCCTCTCGGCACTAATCTGTCTTTTCACTGAGTGTTAAAATTAATTTGCAGTGATTTCTATGAGGGCACAGGCATCGTTAGGAAACCTCAAAGGGGCTACAAAATGGACAAGTTGCCAATAGTCGGCCTTTGTCCTTGGTCTGCCCCTTTCTAAATACCCATGACAGCAGCTTTGAAATGCCTGCCTGATGAGGCTCAGATGCTCTGGCTGTGGACATCAGAGCGACCATACTTATCTGGCTGTGAAAAACATCTCATGACAAAGACAAACCCACAGCAGCAAACAATACCATGCGAACTGGATTCCAAAACTGCCCGAGTCAGAGAGTCCAGCTCGCATTGCTCGGTGATGTATCACGATACAGTAATCCTTGTTGGCTCTGAAATTACAGATAAAATGTAATTTGATTTTACTTTAATACCTCAAAGCTATCTCAACGGTGCAAGTCCCGAAGGAGAACTCCAGCGAAAAGAGATAATCGTATCACTTCAGTCTGCTTGGCATCTACACAAAACTGTGTTCCCATGGGAAAACTGTAGACACAACTGTTTAGTTGAAGCTTCCCAGTGGTGCTCATAATGCCATTAATTGTGTGAAGGGAGAGTTGGAGAAAGAGCCAGCCATGGAGAGCCCCGGAGGAAGCCGCAACTTGTAAAGCAGGTTTGTGTGAGCTTGCCGCTGTGCTGTATGAGGTCAGAGCTTCTCCGGCTCACATCTTCTGTCTTTTATTCTTTCTTCTTCTTTTATCTTTCTTTATTTAATCTTTCTCTCTCTCTGTTTATGTCTCTCACTCTCTCCCCCTCACACACAAACTGTCTCTCGGCGTCTCACCCCCATAAAACAAGAGGGAAGAATTAATGACACAAACATTTCTGACGTCTGGGCCCCCTTTTCTCCGTCGGCCTCACTCTCACTCTATAAAAAAGATAAACCTATAAGCTTCAAGGAGAGAGACGGAGGAACCAAGGATGGAGAGAAAAAGAGAGCAAAAGAATAAAAGTGAGAGGAGGCCGGTTGTGGGTGGGTGTGGTGGGAGAGTTCCTCTCATCAAACTAAACTTCCATCTCCCTCAAAGACAGACTCAGATTCCAGCAAGCCAATCAGCCAATCTAAGACAAATGATTTTGTTGAGCTTTCCTGCCACACTGGGCGTGGGAACGGCACAGATTCTCATAAAAAAAAAAAAAAAAAAGAGCCTGTAAATTATTTCCCTCCTGCTTCAAAGACCTAAACAACAAAAAAGGTTTGTGTTTATGTGCGGTGTTTCTGTGTTGTTGTCTTTGAGCCTGTTGGTCTCGGCTGGTTTCTACCGTGCATGTGCGAGTGTAAACACTATTTGGGATCTACAGCTGCCTGCTCACGTGCGACAGTCTGAGAGACGAAATACAAAAGGATGCCGTCTTTCATTCTCATGGATAAATATTCAAGGGTCATTTAAACCAGGGGGGTCCTGTTGCATTACGCTGTTCTCGAGGCGGCGTTTTGATCAAAGCCGTTTGTAGGACCTCTTTCCTCTCCTCTTCCCCCACGCCCCACACTCCAACCCCCAAACCACGTCTGCCTTGCTGCTGCTAATCATTGGTGGTCTCCTGACTGCCAACAGTAATTGATTAGGGAGCACAGGACTGGCGGGGGGAGGAGGGAGGATGGAGGGGAAAGTTCAACCCAGAAGTTCTCAAGGTCACTGCCCTCCCTTCCCCACCCCGCCAAAACTCCTTTTCTCATGCTATTAGGTATCAGCCACGGGGGGGAAACTGCAAATATTTGGCACACTTGGTCCGACTTCCAAGAGGTTTGGTGGCGGCATGCATAAACAGGAAGATCTGTGTAAACGAAATGGATGCATGTGTTTAAGTGAAGTTCGGTTGCGAAAAGGCTCAATTTGCGATGTGTTGATTTATCTGAACTCATCGTCCCTGGTTGAATACACTTATCTTTGTGGACCCCCCCTCGCTGTTCTAAGAATGTCGCTGTGTCGTTTGGCCCTCAGCGGTTGCTCAACATCCTTGACAATACAAAGTGGGTTGTGGATGTTATTCTGAAGCAATAACTCCCACCATTCCTCCTGGTTTCACAGGAAGAGGTGACATTCCTCACCTTTGGAAAGTGACTCATGCTGCTGTCTTGTTTAGTAAATACAATTACAGACTAGTTGAAACATTCTCCTCTTCTGTGAATTAGAGCAGAGAAAGGGGGCCTCTATTTCTTTCTGCTTTTGTGTGCATGTGTGAGTTCTCTCTACGGCCAAACAGGGTTATGTTCACCAGAGAGCCTGACTGTGGACCCAGAGTCTTGACGCCTATGGAAACATGACTGTCACAGGAAATGTTCAACATGTTTCACTGTGCTGCAACTGAGCAAGAGGTGAGGGTGTTTTAGAGAGGAGCACCTCCCAGAGCTGAGGGCTGGTGTTGATGTTGGCTCCAAGGCCGTTTGGGGCCTGTCCAGAATCGACCACTCTCTGGTAGTGGGACCAATGAAAACACACACAGAGCATGCTCAGATACTCACAGACCTATGTCTGGACATGTAGACTAACTCACCAGGTGCAATGAGGTCCGGTGATGTAACTTCACGAAGGCACAGAGAAAAGTTTTTAAAAAAACTAAGAGACAAAGTTAAAGACAAATAATTAGAATAGTTTCAAATTTACATCGTCACTCAGAGAGTGGAGACTGGTGGGTTTCCATGTCTGCCACAGTCATCTCTCCCACAGATGACCCCAGGCTGAGACAGCTGTGAAACATTCATTTTTGTCTGTCTGTCACTTACGCTGTCTCTCAACATTTATATAAATCTGCCAGTAAAGGTCACAGATTTTCAGATAATTTCAAACATATCCTGTATAAAGGAGATGGAGCATTAATCCTACATATATCTTTTCGTTCCCCTACTGCTTATATTCAAACAACATGTAAGAAGGATTACGGCCAAACTTGATATTCTTGCAAATTCCAGATCAAGATATCATGAAAGCCGGCCTCACTAGGCTGCGAATGAAAAGCACTTGTGTGGTTTAACTTTATCCAGACTTGTGAATACCAGAGGAGGTCGTTCTAAGAAGTGGTGGGTTCTGTTTTATGTCCCGTCAGTGTCGTGAATCTGCTCTCTACTGCCCCCCTTTGTTGGGCATGTAGTATTAACCAGGGTTATGTCACAGACCTCTACTTTCAAATCCCTCCAGTCACAGGGCTGTACAATATTTTAACCATACACACTTGTTCTCAACACTGCAGAATTAAATAATTTACATACATAATATATATTTTTTCTTTTGAATGCTTCACTCCAAAAAAATGGCTTGCAGCTGTTTGTAAGTGGAGGGCAGGTTTCCTTTTCCTAATGTATGTCACCCTCACTGTAGCTCTCAGCTCGTGAGTGTCTTGGCCTCTGAGCTTTGCTGTGTCACGCTGACATCTGAGGTAAAGTGAGCCCAAATAGATGTCTGCCACTAATTGCGAGGCCATGTTTTTCACGTCATATCACCTTTTCTCCCAGTGGAAACCATCATGTGGGTCTCTGAGTGATATGGGTATAAAGGCACTTTTTATTCCACTACAAAGTCTTCAGCCCTGCACTAAGTCTGTCAATAGTCAGCTGGCCTCCCACTGAAATCACCTCAAGGTGCTGTAATTTGTGCCTATAGCAACTACCTGAAAAGACGAGGATATCTCGGAAAGTAGAATGATGAACCTTTGCTTCTATCTGCTGCCAGTGCGCAGAGATTATTCTACTGCACGCCAACAAATTGTTTAGCCTAATTTAAGAATCGTAAGTGTTTGAGGTCAGCTTTTATTTGGGAGAAAAATAGTCAGTGTAGTTAAAACCCCAATAAAGGCAACCTTTGTGGTACATTTTAATTTAAACATAGAGCCGAGTTTTCCATAT
This sequence comes from Anarhichas minor, assembly GCF_050575085.1. NCBI lineage: Eukaryota > Metazoa > Chordata > Actinopteri > Perciformes > Anarhichadidae > Anarhichas > Anarhichas minor. The sequence goes on from NW_027466504.1 coordinate 8,992,464, forward strand.
GAAAGTGGGTAATATATTGCTTTGGCACTTACTTTTATGATAGAAGAATTATATGTAGAATAACTAAAGAAACGAAGAAGTTAATCTCGATTTTACACACTGTAGGCAGGTAAACATCAGGCTACTGGCAAGAAATACATTTGTTACTGGCTAATGATGGGGGTAGAAATGGAAGAAACTGAGGAAAGTAATGTTAGAGTTAAAGCAAGAAACAATAGCAGCTTCCTTTCACTCCGATTATTCCAATTATTCCCATCACTCTACTTTCAATTCATGGCCGTTGCAAAAACACACGGATATCATCTTTTCATACAAGCTCTCAGTGTGGGTGGTGTGGCAAAAGGGTTTTAAGCTGATGCTGGACGACTTATCATGCAGCAGAGAACAGGACCGGGCCTGTGGAATGAAGGAAATGTTATCCGATGCCATAGGGGTTGTATTAGCTAAGCATCCGCCAGCCCATATTCTCACCGGTTTCTATACATGCAGTAAGTCCCCAACAGATGACCCACATGGAAATTGAACACTGACTTGTAATAATATAATCACATGCCCCGACACATGCACAATCATGCATGGACACGAGCACCAATACAAAGACATGAACGGTATAATCACACAAATGCAACTTATTTTCCTTGTTATTATCCACATTTCATATAGTTTATGTCAAGATCATATTTTGGCAGGGTGTTGCTGCCTTATTAGAGCCCTTTGAAACCAGAGCTGTATCCACAATGAGGCTGCTTTACATATCAAAGCCAGCATTCATTTCAAGTGTTCACCTGACCCGGAGCATGAACTGTTCTATTTATTTCCCTCCTCTCCTAAGCAACACATGTTGCAGATGAGTGTTTGTGTTGTGTGCAGAGGCTGTGGCTTCTATCACGGGGCAGTATTATATCTCAGAGGTGTGGATGGTTTGTTTATCTTCTGCAGTCTGCGGAGGTTTATCTGATCAAATTGCAGAATGGGGCGTTTGGCAGTATAGCGAGTGTATTAGGCAGCCACCGCTATGGAAAGTGCAAATGCAGAGAAACAGCGGCGTCGTAGGCGGCCATGGAGAAAGAGAACTCCACGTCTTTCACGCGGGCTGCTCTGCTGCTCATGTTTGCGCGGTGAGGAGAGGGATCCTCTGCAGCAGCAGGAAGAGAAGATTAACGGGGACTCTCGGCATCCACACTTGGATCAACGGGGATCAGGTGAGAGGGAGGCTATCCAGATTACGATAGAGGATCTGGGGATAGTTAACACCAGCTTCAGCCTGTTCGAGGACGACCCCCTGACCTCCAGCAACAGCACGGCCCGCTCAGCCAGCTCTGTGTCTGCCTGCCTGAGGGCTCTGAAAAAGAAACGTCTGAGGCCTCTGTCTTCACTCCCTGTAGAGATCCAGGGAAAACTGGCCATCACTTCTACCAGTGGAGAAGATGATGAAGAGGAGGACGACCCGCCAGCTCCTGGAAGCCTCCTGAGACCGCCTGTCATTAATCTGATCCCACCCACTCCATCTGACGTCGTTGACGACGATCAATTCTTTGACATTAATTCAGAAGAAAGTGTGGCAAATACATGTGGCAGTGGTGGAAGCTTTGATGCTGGTGACCAGGAGCGCTATGTGGAAAAGATGGAGAGTGCTGAGGCAAAAGAGTCAACGGGGGAATTCACACTGGCTGAGAATAAGGTCAGTGCTGATAATTCAGCTGAGCCTGAAGAGGGCCTACATGATGAATCTGGAGACGAAAGACAGGCTGTGACATCCAGAGAGGAGGATAAAGAGAAAACAAAGCCCAGGCTCTTACGTTGCGCCTACCAGGTGGCTCCTCTCCCTAAGTACCCTCAGAAAAGTGAGTGTAACAGTGATAACATCTCCAGTGCTGTTTCATGGAAGTCAACAAATAAAGCAAAACTTGAGAGATAGATGAGACGATTAATGTTGATTTAGTATCTGCATGTTCAATAGCAAAGTTCCTCCGTAATGTTTGGCCTAGATTCGCAAAAAACACTGAAAGCAGCTTTAAGCTTTGTCATATCTACCCTCCAACAACTCCAAAGCATTTACTGGTTGTGTGTTTAACTTGTGTGGAAATTGGAAACTACACCCACTGAACAAAATAATTAGACGATAGAATAAAACATACTATTTGGACAAAGCTGTTGCATGGTTCTTTTTTTAAATGAGGCTAAGTGTTAAACACACCCTGAATAATTGGCTTTTATTTATTTACAGTTTGATCTCAGTAGGACAGGGCAGGTGTGAATAATGTAACTAATGATGATTTTGTATCAAAGTCAAAATAAAAAAAATAACATATCAAGTATATTTCACAAAATGTTGGAATGTTTCTTTCACAGGAAATTGTTGTCACAAAGGTTGTCGTGGTTTCTTTCTCTGTCATAGGCAGCTTCAACACTGGGATAAATCTCTTGTCATTTACTGAGCACAACTTGGGTGAGTTTTCTTGAAGTAAATTTGCAAGTATTTGTATTCAAACCTTTGTTTTCATTCAGGCAAACTCTAGGCGAGAGGTAAATGGCACCAGATGATGGTTCGCTCCATCCAGCTGTTGAGCTTATGTGTTGCCTCTTCGTTTTGATCTCAGTTCCTCATTCAGGCGAAGGTCATTATGTGACATGGCTACAGTACCTCGAACGCCTCCTTTGGGAGTTGCAGAAGTTCCCCTTTGTTGGAATCCCTTTTTAGCCATTGTGTGTGTATTCCCAGTGCGTGGCTGGGCAGGCGGTTCCCAGGTTTTGGGTTCCTGTGACTCAGCATGCTCTCCTCCCTCACTCGTCTCTCAAAGAGCTTCATTTCTTTTCAAACCAAAGGAGGACAATAATATTGAAAACGATAAGCATCGCTTTTGCCTATCCATTACATGAATGTGCTGAAAAGTTCTGACTCTAAAGCTTTGCTTTGTCATTAAACCCTGTGCGTGTCTGTGTGCGACTGGTCGTCAAACTTTGTCACGCACCAAACCTGGATTGCTCAGTGTGTTTGTGTGTGCACATGCAAGGATGCACTGTGTTTGTGTGTCTTTACTAACCAGTCAAGGGTGAGAGAACTCACTCATGCTTTGACTTGGCCTGAGGGAGCCAGTTCAGACTGGGAATGATGTCCATCTCGCCGTTACTGGTGATTTCACCCTTTATGGCAACATCAGGCTGTGTCCCTGAGCCTGCCCAAAATTTTCCTGTCCTTCTTTGTTTTGATTGGGCTTTTCCCAGACGACGCAGGCTGCGTGAAGTCTGAACATGGCCAGGGTGGGTGTACTGCTACCCTCCATTAGCATTCTCAGACAACTCTGCATCTTGTGTCCCTTCTCCCATGCCCGATGAAAAACAGAGCGAGACTGGAAATGATTTACTCAGGATCTCATAGACACACTGTAGTGTCTGAGGTCAGCTAGAGGATGGTGCTCCTAAATACCATCATGTTGAGCCTAGACCCATCGCTTTTCTCACTCGGCTGTTCTAGGTTCTGTTTTGCATGGTGAGTGTGCTAAATTTGCTTAGCATTAGTCCAGACTCCATGATCCTCTACTGACTCACAGGCCAGCCAGGTGATGAAGAGAGTGCCAGCTCGCTGCCCCCCTCCTTGTACTCCACTGTCTCTCCAGGACCCAGACAAGATTCCACTGCTGACACACATAAACCAATTACACTGTCTTATCTGATTCTGACTCCATCTAAACTCCCATCCATGTCAAACCAGCCTTTCAGAAACAAGCCCCTGAAATGAAAAACATGTGTTTAAGAAATTAGGCTGAATTTTTTCGTTGGGTAAACTATTTGAAAAGCTGTTTTCAGCGGTAAAGGGGCTTGTTAGGCTTCAATCTGTGACGATATATAACTTAAAGTAGTTACAACTCAGAAACTGCAAACATTCCAACATCTATCACATCACACCGTTGTGTCGCCTGAGAAAGCCGGGGCCTATCTCGGCTGCCATATTCTCAGCCTCATTCGTCTTGCTTGTTATGATAGCAGAAAAAAAAGATATCTGCTCGCTGACCAAGTGACGTTTGGAAAATGTAAGAATATGGTCCTTCTGTGGGAAAGAACTTGGGTTGTTGTCAGGGAAGTATGTCGTCAACTAGACGGACATTAGTGTGCACGACGGGTTCCCAAGCAAACCCATGTAGCTGTGTCCAGTATCAGCACCAGTTAATGGACCTGGTGACCTGCACGCCAGGAAAAGGCTGAGAAGGCCTAAAACTCCTAAAAGAATAGAGTGGCCTAAAAGGCTGAAAACAAAGACTTTATTAAAGTGTTTGTCTTCCATAGCGTGAGTAACTCAGATGACTGGGATCAACTCGTATTCATGTGTTGACTTATTGTTAATATTACTATGCAGATGAACTGAGCAACAGAGATGTGAACTGCTTCGACATGCTGAAAGATGAACTCTGCCTCCTTCCTCGCGCTGCCAACATGGACACATTTACTCATCAAAGGGTAATGACCTTTTTATTTATTATTTTTTTTACCCAAAAGCTTTTCATGTGATCTCTTCCATGCTATAAGACCCACACAGGCACCATAAATGGAATTTATAATGGAAGAAAGGTTTTTTATCTGATTTATACTGTGACCGTGTATTACGACTTGAAAATACCTACTGACTGTGAATTGATTAGACGGGGCTGGATTATCAGTCTAATGTTAACTGAAACCTGTATCACGTGACAGAGGCCCATAACGCGCTCCTGCAGTCTTGAGGACCCGCTGACCAGGAGCTCCACTTTCCACACTTTATCCCAGACCACAGACCACCAGGAAGAGGAGGGGCCGCTACGACAACGACGCATAACCGTTGGTGAGTCTGGTAATATTATATTATGGACAAACAAGATCACTCTACATAACACTACTGACGTATGATTAAAAAAATAACACAAGTGTGTTTTTTTACGCCCTTCATGCAGCATCATATATGCCTCAGTCTAAGGATCAGAATGGAAACTTCCCCGAGAAGGTACTGTAAACCATCAAAGCAGGGCCTTCAGGGTGGCATCAGCACACAGCCCAGAGCTGCCACAATTACAGAATATGCTCTGTTTATGTTTCCCAGCTCCCTTGATCTGTCAAAGCAATGACTCTGCAAATAGTCTTAGGATTTTCATCTTTGTGTCCAGGATTTACCAAGCAAGATTGCTCGTATCCTTAGCAATCCATGTGTTAGCTGAAACACAAAACGGGAAGTTTTTTGTTTTTTTTAAAAGCAAATTGCTCACATCCTGCATTTACTATCTCCATGCATTATCAACTGTTTTATTCTCCCCTGGTACCCCATCAAATAATATGAATATATAAAAAACATCTGTGTATGTATCTTAAGCAGTCCCGCCTCAAACTAGAAGCCCACACTTGGACCCAAAATTAGAAAAAATGGCTGAAAATAGTGATTAATTATGTAGTTTTAATTATGATCTAAAAGTTTTTTAGTTTTTTTTTAAACATAAAGGTGAAATCGCTTTGACAAGGCAAACCTCTCACCTCTATGTATCTAATCAGTCCACAGTCACCTTGTAAATACTGGAGGCAGGGAACACTGAACACTAAACAGAGAATCTGTGACGAAGGCAACAATTACATAGAAGCGTGTTTAGGTAAACACTTCTTTATCCTTTCTAAACATTTTTTTTTTACAAAAAAAGCAGATAAATGTGTTTATTTGCTGTGACGTGTCAAAACACGGATATCCAACACAGTCATAGTTACTTAGAATGAGTCGGCAACAGACAATGACAAAGTTCCTGGGAGTTTAACCCTGTTTTGTCTTGAAGTCCTGCCGCCTATTAAATAAGTTTTCACATGCAGCAGTTTGAATCATCTCTGTGCGTCATGAGCCTCCCTCTTTGCTTTTCCCAACCTTTACTTATCTTTTGGATTTACAAAATAAAAAAAGAGCACTTATACTGTATGATATATAACTATATCGCTTCTCAAAACAAAAGCTTAAAGAGTATGTTGTTTGTATATAGTATGTGGGACATTATGCGCATGTTTTGTTTGTAGTGTGCTGTTCATAAAAGTAGTTTTCCCATGTCACTTGCTCCACGTAGGATGTGCAAAAGCAGCAGGTATGTAACCTCTCCTTCTCCTCAGGACATGGACAGGCAAGTGGCCAAATGTCTTGGGGAGCTGAACACAGATGAAGTCTGCCAGTGGTTTAGCAGTATTGGACTGCAGAAGTGTCTTCCTTTCATCAGAGGTAAAACACATTTTTCTGACAATCTCCTCTCCCAGCCCTTTGGTGACACATTGCCAATTTGATTGATCTTTACCGCAAATAAAATCAAATTTTTTGTCTCAATAACCTGAAGGCAAAAGGAGATGAGGTTAATTAAACCTGACACCATAAATCATATTTCTGCAATAATAAACTTAATATCCTTTATATCTCTTGTAGTTTATGCTTCGGGTAAACATACAAGTTATTTGTCATTGAGTTTCCTTAGCCTAAAAAACACGCTCTCTTACATTTAGGCCTTTCTTCCTAGTCCAGTTCTAGCATTATGGATTTCTGGTAATATTTATTGTCTTACTAATATAAGGCTGTAAAACCCAATATATATTTGTAAATATTAACGGTTACATTTAATTTTTAGATTTGAAAGATGTAACTTGTATATCAGTAAATGCCCAATTTCCACATTTTCCCTCGAAAAAATTAAATAGCATTCAGGTACGCAAAGACCTGAATGAAAAAGTCATTTGCCTTCTTCATGTTTGTCTTTTACAATTCTTTATTGTGGATTACAGTTTAGTGGCTGCGGTACTTGTCCCAGATTTCTTGAAGTATGTAGGTGACTAAAAGTTTCTGTTCCAGATGTAAAACTGTGTGGAGCAGACATAGCGTCGGTGGATGTGAACACTCTGGACATCCTCCACATCGCCACACTGGAGGAGAGGGAGCAGCTACTGTCGGCCATTTATAAGGAGCTGCACCCTTCCAGCCCAATCACCCAGAGACTCGACTCTTTGCTTGGTGAACCTTTATCATTACAACACGATGAATAAACATTCACCCACACAGCTGGCAACTGAAATGATTACTGACGTTTCTCTTTTTTCTACAGAATCCTTAGGCCCTAACAATGTTGAGACGTTCACTGCAACATTAGTGTCAATGAGCACATCTAAGTCCTCTCCTCATGTGAGCTGCCTGAGCATGAATCGCCGTTCCCTCAAGCTCAGGTACAGCCTCTCATATCTACAAACAAAAAACAAACAACAAAATAATCTTTATTTTAATATCTTGGCCTTTTTCCCCTAAAGAAACAACAGCCAAAACTCCATGGGACAGAGGAATGCTCAGATGATAGAGATCACTATTAATGGTGAGTAACTGATTATTAGGTTAAATACATAGAGTGGATTATTACTAAGACACTATAAAGACAAACTATTTACATTTACAGCATTTAAGCAGATGTGAATATTAAACATTCAATCATGGTCACATATAGTCACATAAATCAAGCCCCCATACTATACTACTTTCCGATTGCTGTGTCATGTCGTGTTGCAGCATCAGAGCGGATCGTTCATCTCCGAACCCCAAAGGAAACAACAGTGGGAAAAATCATGGATTCGTGCATCAAAATGTTGGGAGTGACAGACGATAAGAGCCTCTTCATACTGAGAGAAAAGCAAGGTGCACAGCTCAACATACGGTCATTATCTTTAAAAAACAAACAAACAGACACATGTATTCACTGTGCTTCGGTTTTAAGGTTCATCAGAGGACCTCCCACCAGATCAGCAGATTGGCAGCCTACTGACATCGACATCCGAGAACAGACAATTGGAGCTGCACTTGTGTAAAACGGTAACACCGATCATTTATACATAAGGTACCAGGCTTTACCTGACATATAACATTTAACAAGACACCTCTCTGTATGCTTTTGCATCAAAGGAGAGGCCATCAGGTACCTTATCACAAAAAAATCCTGGAGTCCACAGCTCTAATGAGAGCAGCAACATCAACAAAAATGTCCAGTTGAACCAGCCAGCTAAAGAAGAGAGGATCAGAGAGCTAAACCAACATGTGGACTCGCTCCAAAATGTCATCCTTCAGGTCAATATCTCTCTTCAACTACATCTATGAAAGCATGTGACAGAAAACTACATGTAATGCTGCTGTAACTGTGGTGAATGTATTCATTTTGTGATCTTGAACTGATCTCTTGAACACAAAGGTCCAGGAGCTCCACCACGGCCTGGTGGCATTTTGCTCAGAGATAAAGAACATGGATGGAGATGTGGATGTAGACAGGCTGAGCTCCGCTGAGCTGAAGGAGAGGCTGGAGTTGGTTAAAAGCCGTCTGAACGACAAGAGGCAGAGCCTGCAGACCCTCAGAGACAACATTAACAACTCCACTGCTCACAAGAAGAAGTAGGTGCACTGCCTCGGTTAATTAGTAGCTTGTTCAACGACGCAGAACACTTTTCTTCCACCTTCCAAAGACATAAACAGCAGTTAGATTAGAGACTACCAAATGCCCATTGATTTGAATGTACTGTAAAATTGACCATGTGTAGAAATGTCTTGTTGTTTGTGTTACTTGCTTGTGTTTGACTACCATCCACCCAAATACACGATATGTGATGTTACTGGAAACCAAAAAGTAGGAACAGTTAATGAATAAGTGAATACAAAGGTAATCGTAGCTAATCATCTTTTGAGACTTTTAGGAGACTTTTTTTGTTTGTTTTACAAAATCACATGGCAGAAAAAAACGAGTAGTCATACCTACAGGTCTCGACAATGTCCATTCGTTATGTTTTTTCAACTCTTGGGAAATTCACGTAACCTTAACTACATTTAAACCGTGTATTTATGTATATAGCTGACCTAGAATGAAATGTGGTCTTTTGCCATTCAGACAGTTGGAAGTTCGTCTCTTGGAAAAAATGAAACTGAACTGCCAAGTGTTTAAGGAGGAAATTTCCATGGTACATCTCAACCGGCAGCTGGCTCACCTCCAAAATGCTTTGCAAGAAAGCTATGTTAAGGTACTGCTGAATACAGATCACTAACACCTTTCATGGATCATCTGCACCACTGCAGAATTGAACCAACAGGCTGACGATCTGGAGCTCCGTCAAATGGAGAAGAGTTTAATCAATAGCACGTCAAACACAGTCGCACCAATATGTGAGAAAGCTGTATGGTTGGAGACAAAGAATGTTTTGATTGCTAAAAATAAACAATGAGAAACTGCGATTTCCACCAAAAACAGCGCTATTTATCGAGAGAAGCATGTGTGGTATGAGATACTAAAATCAAGCTTCTGCTGAAGAAAGTCAGAAATTCAAATTGTCCATTTATGGACAATAATGCCATGGCCACGCTGTTTCCCCTGTCTTTAACCATATCAGAACAACTTGTGCAGTACACAGAGTATAACTGGCCTTTTTGTCACTCGTGAAAGCCATACTGTGATAATCACAGAGGATAAATCAATCTACAGAACATAAGAAGTTCATATATTTGTCATTTAATTGTCCAGCAGCAGAATTAGCACAAACTAGGACAGGTTGTAACAGCTTCCTGATGTGGTAGGTCATTATTTGACACTATTATGTCCATCGTCTTTGATCTTCTCTCCACTGTTCTCCTGAGTGACAACACAATGCTCCATTCAGCCTACTCTGTTTCGTTAAGTTGTGCAGTTGAGAGTGGCTATACAAGGCTGAGGAATTTTCTCGGGATGAACATGCACTTTTTCTGAGAAAATGATGTTTAGCGCTGACATCCGAGAGCCTGTGACCATACCAACAATGGAATGTGTGTGACAAAAGCCACTGGGAGAGCTGGGCCAGCATGTGTAAAACTATCTCCATCTATCCCCGGAGGAGCCTACTTCTTTTTTAATGTGGCTCTTTTATCCCGTTAGAGAAGCCCTAACGAGGTGCCATGAAAGGACACACGCGGCTTCGGCTTTGAAAGGTGCCCCGTGTCACGTTGCCGCCCCGGGGCCACACTTTTTTAGGTGCTGAGTTTGTGGGAAAAGCAGCAGCGCTAATGTTTATCATATGACCTAATCAGAGTTAACACACAGGTCAGAGCTGAGGAGCAGCCTGGGAACTGATGGAGCTGCTACTCTAATAAGGAGCAGACCGCCCCGTGTTTGGTCTCGCAGGCTGCCCTGCATTACAGACAATGAGGAAATATTTCATCATTGGCAGTCTAATCTCCGGGATCTATTGCAACTGGAGAGCATCAATAAAGCAGCCGAGAGGGAAGGAGAAAGAGAAACAGAGGGCGAGAGTGAAGGGAGGAGGGGAAGGACAACAAACGGTGGAAATCATTTTAAATAAGCAGTTTAGCTTGGACAACTCAAAAACCTCGGACAGACTATTAAAGAGGGGGAATTGAAAGAAATACTGTTATGTCCACACTTTAGTTGCACATGTCTGTTGAGGATGGATTGAGTTCTGAGAAGAATCTGCCACCACTTTGCCTCCGAGTTTAAGAAATGGATAGGATGCCTCCAGTTTTTTGTGTCATGATACCAGTTGTGTTGATCTTTACGGTCAGATTGTCTCCTATTACTCTCTCCTCCATTTTCTACTCCAAGGTTTATGGTGTTAAAGACCTCTGCTGAGCAGCCAAGGTGTTCAGAATGACAGCACTGCATTTAGAACTACCAACACCCATCATTATGAGTGAAACACTATCCCTTCCACTTAGCATCTATGTCGTCTGAGCTTTCAGAGGACCATTACTCAAACAAAGTCCTTTCACAGATCATGTTGTAGCTTCCTATGATGGAGGCAGATTATTTTATCCATGAAATTAGCAGCTTTTTTTCTCACAGAGACAAAATTCTCTCTGGAGTGACCTTTGTGATCTCTGTGAGCCCTGTTTAATTGCCTACTAGTAGTCCATTGGTTGTGTCTGTTGTGTATGTGGGATATGTCTGGACAAGTTAGGTTAGGATTTGATCAGATCTTGTGGATAAGCAAGAAGAATATGAGGAAAAAATTCCTTGGCCTTTTGGCATGTGTCCAACGTTGAGGAAAACTAAAAAGGAAAATGATGCGCATTAGAGTGTGCCTCTCAAGGGGCTTCGGCTGCGTTTCCGTGGATATATCCCGTCTGGCCCACTTGTCTGAGGAGAGCGAAGCCTTAGCTCTGACCCCTGACCCTGGCAAGGCAGCATCTATTGCTGCGAGGCATTCACATGCCGTTCAGGGGGGGGGGGGGGGAGTATGCCAAGAGGCTGGATAAGGGGACATTGGAATTCAGTGGTCAGACTCACAAGTTATGTCTGATCCCTGCAAGCTACTTGTGGTGGTGTGATCTCTTCCAAAGCTAATCATTACATCCTGGTGGTCTTTTGGCTTTGATGTAGCCTCAGTCTTGTCTCTTGGGGACCCCCAGGTAGTGGTATCTGTAATCTTTTTCCAAGAAATAATGTTTCAATCTTATCTCAAGGAAATTATAGTTTAATGTTTAAGAGCCACAAAAACACACATTTTAAAGTTTTAAAGATTCTATGACTTATTAGGGTTGTGCTAAAGAAAACAATACAAGAGGTTGCACTGTACCTCTCTCTCTCTTTCTGCCGTTTAGAGTACCTTAAAGGTACAGTTTGACAATTTGGAAAACAAAATAAATTTGTTTTCTTGCTGAGAGTTAAATGATAAAGGCTGTAAACACAGGGAATCAGCAAGACTGGCTCTGTCCAAAGGCAAAACATTTGCCTACCTCCACCTTTAAAGCTTACTGATGAACATGTTACATATTTTTTGTTTAATCCATACCAAAAACAAAAAGAAACTTGATGTTTAATGTTGGCTTCATGGCAAACTCTCTATGATGAAAAGACTCCGGGAATTCACTGTGTCGGCCAAAAAATAGTCCAGCACATAACACATCGTAAAATCTCAACATGCCATTTTTACACTTTTTGTACTAAATAAACAAACAAGAACAGTTTTCATTCCCCTCCATGAAGTGCACACAGCATTCACTGTGAGAGCAAGCTAGGCTTTGAGGTAGGGCTGTACCGAATGTCTTTTCTTGTCACGTTTGAAGCTTTAATGAGGTTTTGAAATGAAGCAGTGAATGTCTGTCGTCATATTTTGTGATGTTATCAACCTAAAAAAATGGGGAAAGTATGAATGTGTCATTGTGGTTATATAAATGTAATGTATGGAGCTGTTAGATTGCCGCTAGACCGCCCCGTTAAGCGACAGGTGCATGCAGGAGAGTAAACAGTTTTTGCCTGCAGTGAAAATGTTGTTTATGAGATGCTAAACATGGCATAAAAAATGGATTGAAGCAGGAGATTTTAAAAATAAAAACATTGAGAATTTTGGAAACGATATCTATCTTTTTTCAATACATTTTGACTTTTGGACTGAGTAGTGAGACAACTACAGAGACTAGGGCCGCTGCGTCGCTAGCTGAGCATGTTGTCCTGTTCGTCTGTTTTTGTCCATTCTGTAAACCTACATATCATCTGTCTGAATGAACCTACATATCATCTGTCTGAATGAACCTACATATCATCTGTCTGAATAAACCTACATATCATCTGTCTGAATAAACCTACATATCATCTGTCTGAATAAACCTACATATCATCTGTCTGAATGAACCTACATATCATCTGTCTGAATGAACCTACATATCATCTGTCTGAATGAACCTACATATCATCTGTCTGAATGAACCTACATATCATCTGTCTGAATGAACCTACATATAATCTGTCTGAATAAACCTACATATCATCTGTCTGAATGAACCTACATATCATCTGTCTGAATGAACCTACATATCATCTGTCTGAATAAACCTACATATCATCTGTCTGAATGAACCTACATATCATCTGTCTGAATGAACCTACATATCATCTGTCTGAATGAACCTACATATCATCTGTCTGAATAAACCTACATATCATCTGTCTGAATGAACCTACATATCATCTGTCTGAATGAACCTACATATCATCTGTCTGAATAAACCTACATATCATCTGTCTGAATGAACCTACATATCATCTGTCTGAATGAACCTACATATCATCTGTCTGAATAAACCTACATATCATCTGTCTGAATGAACACCATTGCGATTTTGACAGTCAATTTGTCTACTGTTCCGCCGTGAAAACGATTCTGAAGTCAATAAAACATTAGTTGTGAATCACATTTTCCCCCAGTCACGCTGCACATTTTGAGAACTACTGCTTCATGCTAAGATACTGTAAGTTAACCCTCTCCTGGCCGTCAGACATGACAGGGGCATTGATCTTCTCATCTCACTCTCAGCAGAAAAATGAATAGGTGTTTGTCCCAAAATACTGAACTATTCACTTTACTGAATATACTATGAAAATACTCTGAACTATTTGCATTTAAACTGTTCCCTTGCATTTGTGAATGTGTCTCTGCTGTTTCCACATTCAGGAGAAAGGTCGGAAAAGAAGTTTGGCCATTGGTAGCCTGAGCCAGCTGGTGTCACCGCAGTTTCCTGCCATGCTGCTGGTTGTGCAAGAGAACCGTGACCCTGATGGCCACTATGGCTTCTCGTGTCGCCACAGAGAAGGCAGCGGACTAGTGGTGGTCAAGGTGGACAACTCTCACCTCTGTGTGGATGACAGGTAACACACAGGCACATTCAAAAGAAACCAAGTAATGTATCCAGGCTTAATGACAAATACTTGGTAAGTGTTCACAGAGGCCACCTAGATAGTGAGAGTATTCAGTGTGTCACTCATCCCACCCATTGCTTTCATCGCTCTGTTGTTCTGTGCTTGGTAGCTATGGAAACCCATCAGACACTGGCCTCAAAGCAAGCAAACACTGCAATGTAATACTTGGATGCAGAAGAGAGTGAAAAGAAGCAGATAACAATCTTCATATAATTAAGCAATTACAGCATTACAAGCACATGCTGATAAAACACAGCGCTCTCAAACTTGTGAGTATTCACACACGCACACACACACACACACACACACACACGCACACACACCACACACACACACATACACAGAGCAGTGTAGTTGACATTCCTCTTCGAGACAATACTGCCAAAAGAAATAAAAATGTCATGCAGAGACTGAATCACCGAAGCTGAAGAAAGTCTTTGAGCCTCACTGTGCGTGTTCACTTATCATAATCATCTTTGCCAATGCTCTTTACACAGCTAATCAAAAGACAAAGTTTTTATGAGCTCTGTGTAAAGGTGATGTCTTCAATATTTCATGCACTGTGATTTGAGAATTCTTTGATATTGTTTGTTGCTAGTTAAATAAGCATTACATAGGTCCTGCCTCTACCTGCAGAGAGAATCCCGCCAAATAATGATTTGATGTTTTGAATGGTTTGAGAGAGAATTTCCCAGTCAGCTTTTCAGTACCTTCTTTATGTTATAGTACAATATCATATGATTTGTACATTGTTTGTTTGACTTGTTGTCTTTTTGCACGTATGTGTGTAATTGAACTTGTAGACTGGTGGAGGTGAATGGTGTGCCGGTGGTCAACTCTACACAGGAAGAGCTGAGTGACATCCTGCTCCAGGGACCCAGCGCCACAATTGTTGTCCTTCGCCAGCCCCCGCCCACCCCCACCTCCCAGCAGCACCCTCTGCTCCCGCAGCGCATCGTCAACCCTGATCTCGTGCAAACAATCAACCAAGAACGGGATGTGGTCACCATTGAAAGCCCTCCGCGACGGAAGGTGATGGCCATCTGATGATACGAGGAAGAGAAAAAAGACAACTACAGAGACTGAGGGAAACAGTGAAATGCCATGTCATCTTTTGTTAGTTATTTAACTCCATATGTGAAAATGTCTATCTGTTGAAATATTCTCCATAGATTGTTGCCAAAGGCCTTTAAGTTAGGAACATCAAATAGTAATATAGCTGTGTTGTTATGGGACGTGAAGCTTACATGGACATAACTTTGTTCTTGGTAGATAAAACAGTTAATCCCTATTGTTTCAATGTATGTGCTGAACATTGCCTGTGAAAAACACATTTCCAGAAAAACACAAAGAACAAAAACAGATCACATTCACTTCTTCTTTCTATTTGGATCTCCTCTTGTTTTACATCATATTTGTGGCATGAGGGAAAAGTAAAAGGAAGAAACATAGAGGCAGATAGAGCTTTTTTAAATTTTTAACATCAGGCAGTCATTTCTGAAGGTATAACAATGTAAGCCTGGTGATCTGTGCTTCAAAAACAGGGAAGCAGATAGGATTGAAAATATGTGACTATAGAATATAGTGTCAAGACACGTCCGAGAGATTTGTATCCTGATTTCTCTTTGAAGATTAGACACTAGGATGGTCTGGAACAGTGTTCAGAACAGAGGATTTCTTAAAACATGAGTCACGTCTCTTTTTTTGTATGTTGTAATGTAATCCACTGTGCTGTAGGAATAAACCCTTGGGCCCGGAAATGCCTCATTTCTCAGCCTTATTCTCCCTCTTTAAGTGGCAGTGGATCATGCAAGTCTGACAGAGAGACAGCACAAACACTACCAAACCCCTGACCCAGACCCCTGGGGTCCAAAGAGCCTGAGAGGAGAAGCGATGAGACCCGTTTCGCCAGTCAGTCAGTCAGTGGATGAGAAAGGTCACAGGTCAGACCCCAAAACATTTGGCCATTAATGCTTTTGCAATCAATAGCAAATGAGCTCCACATAATCCTGATGATGAGAGAGATGGTATTTTCTGGTTGCCAAACCGACCCACAAGGGAGGAGTATGATACTGGCAAGCTGGAGATTTGAGAGACTTAGTCGCAGACATGCGAAATTGAAGTTAACCATGGCACAACATGTTCATTTACCCACTGACACAGATAAATCATAACAACATACCTCGGGAAGCGTAAAAAATATAGAGAGAAATGATCCAAAACCACGGAACAATGCAATAGAAGGGTGTAGGCACACGCAGAGCTGAAGAGAGAGACGGAGGCAGATAGAGAGGAGAGACACAGAGAGGTAGAGACGGTTTGCGACCGACAATGATGCTGATGCCGATTGTCAAAATATCCATGCAGCATGGGACTGAGGTCAATCGGTTCTGTTCTACCCTTCAGCACAGAGAGAGAAATTCACAGCTCGGTAAAGTAAAGCCACACAAGAGACAGAGGAGAGAATGTGTCATGGCAGCCTTTATGGAAATAAATTAACACTGGAGAAAATGAGAGAAAATCCTATAAACACTGCTGCTGGCAAGAGTAGAAAGACACTCTGGTATTCCCAGTGACCAACACACCCCAAAAACACACTCGCAGGCTTTGATACTCCGAGCTATAAACCACTGCAGGTTGTCAATCTAAGACGCAGAGGAAATCCTTGGTGGGTGAGTAATTGAAGTGACACCATGAAACCTTCAAAACGTTTTGAAAGATGCTGTCAAGTTCAGAGGACGAATCGCAGGACCCAACACTCTACTGTATCATAGCTAGTCAGGAACATCTGCAGCGAGTTTGAGTTGTACAGCGGCCTCCTCCTGCATTACCGAGGCGCCTCAGGTTGACCCAGGCTGTACCTGACACGTAGTGGCACAGAGCATCCTCTACTGCATCTGGTTTGCCTTAGCAGCCCCGGTAGAGCTACATCCAGCGTACACTGATAAGCTGTGGGGCGAGCCCGGTGTGGCTGGATTTCTCTCTTTCGCCCGGCGAGCCCCCAGCATCTCACTCCTCACTCCTCAACCCCCCCTTCCCTCCCACCTCCTTCAACTCTCTAACCACCCCATGACATTTAAGGGTGCCTGGCATCCGTTTGAAGTGGGAGAGGGGGCATTAGCTCTGGTTTCCTGCCCAAATCCCACACAAGCCAATAAAATGCATGCAGGTCTGCAGCGAACCAGAGGAATTCCTGTCCACTAACCGTTAAACAAACAAGACTGGCATTGGCCTTATATCATACTGTATGGCATAAAGGATTGTTGCTTAATGCAGACACTATTGTATCTTCCTGTTTTAATCATAATCCCTTTGTGCGTTTGTGATGGTCTCCCTGCGACATGAGACTCTTAATTACAGTTAATGAAGCAGTTAGTGAGATGTTAATTAGAAGACACTCATTATTAATTGATGTAAATCATCTCACTTGTTCATGTAACTTTGTGCAGTAAACCCTTATGCAGTGAACACAGCCCTACACCTTCTAGCCTCTTATATTTCGGTAATCACTCAGCAGCAGCGAGAGCCAGGAAGGTCAGAGTCAAATCCCAGGGGCTTCTGATTTCATTTTGCTGAGGTGGAAATGGGACTTCTGCCTCTTCCTCTGGCAAATCTCACACTAAGTAGCCGCACTAGGTACTTGAGAAACTCCCCGGAGATATTTACCCTCTCCTGGTCAACATTGCTGTGTAATTTGACCTTTGTCCCCGGTATAGTCTCACTGCATTCACTGCCGGTCCACACAAGCTGGGGAAGTACTGCCATCTATTGGCTGTCTCACAAACTTCACACCAGTTCCTTGAATTGGTGTACAGATGAGAATGCCTGTTGGGGCTGATTACGAAGTGATTCTGATTAGATCCTATTATTCATACAGAGCAGGAGATGTATAACAATTATCTTCCATGTCGGGATGAACACACAAGGGTGGAAAAATCACATGCTTCGAACTGTAATCAGTAATGTAATCCCGTGGCAGAATACTGATTAATGTGCAAAACACAATGTCCTGGTGTACAAAAACTGTAACTGTGATTTCTGTTAAACATCCTTTAAATCTTCTACTTTATCACATTAGGAAAAGTACAACGTCTTAGTCTGTACATCAGGTACAGAGGAATCTGATTACTCTTGGTTATGTCGATTTTTGTGTGTCTAGCGTTCATATAAAACAATTAAATAAAATACTTGTACCGATATTTATTGAAGTGTTTAATTGTAATCAGTTTAAAAAATGTATTTATTGTATGTGAGGTGTCTTAAAGTAGTTGTAATCAAGAACAGTCAGCATTTTGTAATGAGATTGTTATTAATGTAATTACATTCATTTCCCCCCAACCCTGTAATACACAAGGTCGATATGTAAATGTGAGCCAGACTCTTTTTTTATTAATCAGGATATTTTCTACATCACACAGTCAGATTAAAAATAAAGTAGGGAGAACGTGCGTGATTGATGACTACACTTGGAGGTTAACGTGGGTTTAACTACCCCAAATGAATGTGTATAGGCTGGAGTTGACGTGGGGCTACTTTTCAAAAGTGTCTGAGAGACATTATAACACTCTCCAAGCTGCTCAATTATAAGGCTAATGAAAAGGCCATTGGGATTAAGTCTAAGGTGTGCTTCGGATGAGATAAATATGTTGGTGGAATTGCTTTGCATAGCCTTGCCAGCAGGCAGCGATTGAGAAAGGTCAGCATAAGGTATTAGTCATTTTCCAATCCATTCTCTGTGAAACATAGAGCGCATAATGGCTCGTGTCTCCGACGAATAAAATATGTAATTAAAGCAAGATGAAAATGCAGATTAGAAAAATCATTGTGGAACACAATACGTGAAGAGTGGCTGGGGTATTTTGAATTGTGTGGTAGAAACTACAAAGGAAGAAAAATTCATAAGAAGAGGAAGAAATCAAATGAGAAAGTGAGGTGGATAATACATCAAAAGATTTTTAAGCCTCTGATGATCCCTGGCTTTTTTCCTTTTTTTTTTGTAGCTGGCGTTGGGTTATTTGTATTGTAAAAAGAAACATCTTCCCACACTCTGAACAACAAGTACTTCATTTATAAACCTCCGAGCAATTTCTGGCACTGGGAACTATTCTGGCATTACTTCTGTGCTGTGAGGAGTATAGGCTTGTCTAAGAAGGAGGCGGAGAGGCAGCGAAAGTAAAACTCCACAAAGGGGAAAAAAAACAGCCAAAATCATATTGTCTGTGGGAGTAATTACTGTAATCAGCATATTTCAGACTTTGGGTAAATAAATGGAAAACTAGTTAAATGATGCATGCCAACATTTTGACCATTGCATGCACAAATACAGTAGAGCTATTTCCTTTGATGTATAACGTAAATCATTTGGTACAGTAATCATCTTTAGAAATCCTTTCTAACCACTCAGCTCTCTCCTATATGAACCGCCTGCGATCACACTCTAGATGGCAGTAAAAGTCTCAGTATTGTAACGCTCCTAAAAGCCTCTCAGTGAAACCCAACACTTGCAGAAAAGGATCCTTCTCAAGCATCCACGTTTGAGAGACTGCCAGGCAAACCCTCAGCTCGGGCTGATTATTTGCTCCTCGATGGTTTGGAAAGTAGGCCAAGGCACCACTAATTCTGATTTGCAAAAAAAGGTTTGACACAAACAACAGACACCAAATGTTGAAGCAAACACAAGAACATGTAAATGCAGGATATTCCATTTGATGGGAATCGAGAAAGGATGACTATGTCACATGCAGTATAAGGGCTCTACATTGTCTTGCTCAACTAATTTATCTTAGAGACATTGCCATCTAATGGACCAGCTATTACATCAAATGCTGTTTGCCTTCTGATTCAAGAACATATTCAGTTGCAAACATATAAGCCAACGACTTATGTGGCTCCTACTAACAGCAGTAGATATTAAGTAGTCACGGAAGAAGTCTATGGAGGGATACTTGTTGTTTCAACACAACGCATGAAACGATAAATAAAAAACATGATTTGCTGCTTGGACATGAAAATATGACAGTTTTGATTTTATTATCAAGCTCTGGTTGTTGATATCACAACCCATTTTACGCTCAATGTGACACGCCTGTTTAGTGTGGTTTTATATGCTGACACACAACAATCACTGAAACAAACAATATGTAGAAGCAGATGTCATAGCAAGCATACCTATATACACTACATGCATGCCAATACACTACACAGTGAGGCACAAACACGCACACACACACACACACACGGACACAAATAAAAGGGTTTATGGGGAGTGGTTGATGGAGAGTGAACAGGCCAGAGGAGATGGAAGATGCACACCAGGGGGAATGATGAGAGGAAATGATGCGCATGATGAGTGCTGAATGGTTGGCCAGTGGGACAGACCTTGTCAGACTGTCTGCTAAAGGGGTGGAAGACAGAGAGAGATGACAAGAAAGAGAGCTAAAGCTTGAGAGAGCAGGAGAAAAATGATGATCAATGTCAAAATACTATTACCCTTTGACAACCAAGGTTTTCCTTGTCTTGTTCTTCATGACCACTGCACTTCTCTGCGATTGTGCTGCATGTCTGCGACGCAACCACAGCCGACCAATGGACGATTACTAACTTGAAGGGTTCACAGATAGAAAAGCGGGCGAGAAGCATGTTTTATTCAGCTCTTATTACATAAATTCTGCGATGCAGTTCCGATTCCTCCTTTGCACGAGTATTTCGGCAGCCCAGAAATGTCTAGGGCTCCCGGTGCTGTATTGAGCATCGTTTGCTCCTCTTGTCTTCAAGCTTTTCATCTGCAGAGCGGGCCCTCACACAGAAACAATGATGACCCAGTTCTGAGTTTGTCTCTGTCTTACAGCCAGTTCTCTTCTGTCCTAATCATAGTCCCTCAGCTCCAAGAGCTGCCGCACTACCAAGACAGGGGAGAGAGAGAGAGAGAGAGAGAGAGAGAGAGAGAGAGAGAGAGAGAGAGGGAGAGAGGGAGAGAGAGGGAGGAGAAGACAAGGGGAGATAAAAAGGGAGAGTGAGGCGGAAAGAAAGTCAGCACGAGAGAGCGGAAAGAGACGGAGAGCTAATCTCCTAGGAGGACGAAGAGAAAGGATGACAAAATATAAGGATGGATGAATAGATCTATTCACAGATGGAAATATGAAGAGAGTGAGAGACAGAGAAGGTTAAACCACAGCACCTTCACTGATTCATTCTCTACAGAGAGCACATCTAAAGGCAGGATTGATTCCATGGCAGGTTGTGGAAGGAGTGAAATAGAGGCCCGATGCACTGCGCTCCTTCATCTGCACAGATGTCTCTGGAGATGCAGGAAATCAGGTCATCCTGCTCATCATCAGGTGTGACTATACGTTTGCTAGCAGGGTTAAGGAGCCCTGCTGTGCTTATGTAATTTATAACATGGGACCATACTTTCCCAGTGGCACACCTGGATATCAAACAAGCATAACTTGCTGTGCACAATTAATATTTTCTGGTGGGCTGTGAAAATAAATAATAAAGATGTTGGAGTCACATAAAAGGTTAAAAGATTATAACCCAGTAAACCAACTGATTTGAATCACTTGATTCGGGCTTTTCTTGGAAGAATTTGGTGGGAAAAAGCGCATCTGCAGAGAGCTAATTTCCCTGTTTCGTATCTCGATAATCTGCTCAGATGGTACATACACTATAGTAGGTCTTTGCTAATTTCACTGACATTAAGGGGTTTATTTAAAAGACAACCTGTTCAGGGAAGAACAATGAGGGAGATACACAGGAACACTGACATGCTGTGATGTAATGTAATGAAGTGTGGAAAACTCACTCAACATACAGTATATACGTACACTACCAATTTTTAATTTGTGTCTCAAACCTTGAGAGTCAACATATGTTTTTGACAGCATTTCAGCTGTTAGTGGTGGTCCAACTTAGTTTTATTTGCTTTCTTGCCCAACCATGATGAGCTATGTAGCATTTAAAAGTCAGTTTTTTAAGTTGAGTTCAGCACAATGCTCGCTACACATAAAACACAGTCTACATTACATCACTTCATGTCAAACAATGAGTGTAAAACAGCGTCACAAATCTGTTATCCGAATGTTCTCTGGTCTAGCTCAGCTTACGACACAAAAACACTGAATCCGTCAGCCTGTTAGAGACCGAGCCTGTTTGTGACCACACCAGCAACGTTATCTTCACTTCACTTGTTCAACTGACTTTAGCAGTTTAGATAACAGACACTCGACTGTCCCGCTGTTATTACTGACATCTGCTGCAGAATGAATAAATGGGAATCACTGGGTTTAGGTTAGACATGTTGCATGTAGAGTGAGGATGGTTAAAGTTAGAGACTGGATATCATCAATGACAGGTCCAAATAAGAAGATACTGTCTTTGTACATGGCTGCACTGTACATGCATGCTGGGAAACCATGCAGAAAATCAGGAGAAGATTTCCAGGCCAACTAAGATTTAAAAAAAAAAAAAAGCAATAGCATTCTGTGACACTGGCTTCCCGTTGATGTCAGTCAGGTCTACAGTCAGTGATGCAAATAGACAGGAGAGTAAACACAAGACAAATTGTGCATCCAGCATGAAAGCATCTCCCTCTCCCAGACACCCATATTACTGGGGTTAGTGCCAGCCGGGGACTGTGGGGATGGATTTGACCTTGCCAGTCTCCCCATAGCTGGCACAGTATCAAGTTAAAGGTTGATATTAGATGATAAAATCTGTGTTTATTGGGGAAAAAAACAATAAAAATGCGAGCAACTCAATTCGAAAATGCAAGATGTCCCCTTGCACAGCCATTCTATAGACATTTAATGTTAAGATAACAGACAGGATCATTAAAGTAGACGTGAACCATACATTGCCACACTGTATCATGTCTCTCTGGGGGAGGGGATGTGTGAGCGAGATATGGTCAAGAGTGCCAAAGTCGGAGAGGCACAGAATTGGCTTTTTGCTGGCAACAAGCTGGTTTTGGGGGGGGAGGGGGATTCCTTGCCTGGCAGTGTCTGCCTATTGGAGTAGAGGGACCACATCTCAATGCCTCCTAAGCTGTCTGTATAATGCTAAGACATCTATCCTTGAGGGAGCATGGCTTGGAGTTGAAAGTCAAACAAGGACGGATAATTAGAAGAGCCAACAAGATGATACCGGCTCCAAGTACATCTGCAATTTGAATAGCTATGTTCATATGGGTTGATTATGCTTCACCTCAATTACAAATCAATAATAAATTATACTTTTTAGAAGTGATGCAGATAAAAGTGAAATGTACTACAACATATGATTAATAGCAATAAACATAGAATCTTTAGATGCACGGTTTGATAGGCTCATAAATATAGACATCTGTGTTATGTTTGTGTTTGTATCATCTGAGACTTTAACTGCATGTGTTTCGATTTCCACCCTGTGATATATATATCTCTGACACGAGGAGATGAATTACACCCTCAGCTCATTTCCTCCTCCTTCCCAACCTTTACACAAGGTGACCTTGCGTGTAACACAATTTACAACTGAATGACATGTTTGCCGTTCATGGGGCTGCCAAGCCGCATCAACAGTGCTAGTGCAGTGGAACAATGCTGAGCCGGTCTGTAGAACTGAATGGTAGAATTGAATGTCTTTGCCTCCATATGCCTTCCATCTGCTTTGCTTACACTGATCCTTTCTTCCTGCAATGAGACTGCAGACAGTTATGGCATGTACTGGTGGATAAACAAAGCACAGATGTGATTTCGCCGTGAACAACAGCCTCCAAATTCATCTTGCTGTAAATTGTGAGCTGAACTATCGCAGAACAGAATGGCAGAATGTGGATTCAGTGCTGAAACAGGAACAGAACGCTCCCTGATGATCCCTGGCTTTTGATTACCACCACGATGCCTTCAGTACACGTGTAAGATGCAGCCGCTAAGCCCTGACTGGACCTCCTCCACTTGTTTTGCGGTCTAAATCAATGACAGTATTGGCTGCACCTCGTCACCCTGTCCCCATTCTCCACCAACCAGTGGCTGATGATGTTAAATATTGATTTGCATGTCCACCCATATCACTACGCCTTGGCTTTGCTGTCAAGTTCATTTAGAGGAAGCCTTTTTAATGGCCCTTTGATGCCAAGCTTGTGGCAGTAGCCAGAGCAGAGGTGCAGGGGGGGGGGAGTCCCTCAGGGTAGAAAACACAATGCACACAAGAAGGCAAAAAAGCATAATGCTGCGTAGAGATTCTCATAATCTATCACCAGGTTTAGAGTCACCAATACACTGGCTGCAGTGGAGTAAGAAGCTGCACAAGAACTATAAATAGGGTATAAACCTGCAGTTATCCATGCAAAGGGAATGCGTTGCTTGGTGCATCGAATGAGCTTGTACATTATATTTCCCAATTAGTCATTTCAGCATGGATACACTCTTCTGCTTCATATAAACAGCCAACAGCCTCGCCTGAACTTAGACACACAAACAAACAGAGATACACGCGTATATGGATACACACAGGCACATACACACAGAGAGTGAGAGGTTTACGAGTTGCTTCAGAGATAGGATGGCCTTTGCAGAAAACATGAGGTTAAAGGTTACTCTCCCGTTTCCGAGTGAGGGTCAGTGTTACGTCCCTGTTTTAGGTGTTTATAGACGGATTTCTGGCTGAAAACGAATGCCACACGAAACCATGTGAGAGATAACGAGGTGACCTTTTCATGCAGAGGATCTAAATGACAAATTGATGTTAACGCCTTGACTCAAAACCCCTGTGCTCTTCCTCCAAACAGCCAGGGTGTTTTTCGGTTTCACTTCTCTTAACAAGAATAACTACTGCAGCCCAGTCTCCACAACCACGAAAGTTTCACACAAATCAGTTGCTGTTGATGGGTTTGTTTTCTCTCTCTCTCTCTCTCTCTCTCTCTCTCTCTCTCTCTCTCTCTCTCTCTCTCTCTCTCTCTCTCTCTCTCTCTCTCTGTGAATTTTAGAGGCTGCTTCAGTCAGACAGCGACAGTTCATCATGAAGCGAGAAAAACCAGTGGCCTTTATCCTCACTGCAATGGTCCCTGACATTGACTGAATGGCAGAGTGAAGAAGAAGCCTACAGAGACCACAGAGGGGTTCAGTCAGGGTGGGGAGAGGAGCACAAAGAGATGCAGAAGAAAAGAAGATAGACAGACGTGGTGTAATGGCAGAATGAAGGAGAAAAGCCACATCACCGTCAGTAAGACAAAGACTTGTGTCCACCTTGTGTCAGTGCACTAGAAAAAATACACAACTACATTAAAGCAAAGTCATTCTCTCTGCAACCCTGTAGTGTGCACAGGGAGTTGAGTCACAATATGCACTTGAACTGGGACAGGCCAATTCAAACACAGCCATGCTGGGACAGATAGTGCGGGCAGCATCCTGGGATAGACTGATAATGGGCAGAGAGCAAAGGCAGGGAATGAGTAAGACAGGATTGGTCTCCATAAGGCTCTCGGTGTGAAATCCAAAGCCTTTATTGCTATAATGTCATTAGCTCATCCTGTGTCCCACTTCTGAAGATTTGCATCATCCTCCCTAAACCTGTTTATTTATTTATTTGCATGGAAAATATAGGTCAGGCATTCATACAAACCATACATTTTTAATAGTTTTGCAGCTCTAATTCAAATGACTGCAAGGCGCCGGTGTGAGCCAATCCGCCGCAGACGCCGAGTATGAATTAAACACAAACAACACAACACACAATGCGCGGCAGTGGAGGCTGTCTTTTCAAAAGCCTGAAGTATTTCGAAATACGCCTGCTAATACGTCTGTGGCATGATTAAAAATATACTCTTCTCAAAGTGCGTGCTATGATATTCAAGGTGAAGAGAGGACAGAAACCTCTGCTTCTGACTGTGGCTGATTAACAAACCAAGGAGTCTTACTCCACGGTGGAAATGTTATTGATTTTAGTGTGAGTCCCTTTGGATGACAACATCAGGCTAAATGTAAAATGTCTAGGCAGCTACATCCTACAAACCTTGCCAACAACCCAGCGATCACCTGTAGAAAAACACACGGGTACTAACAGTTTTAGGACACAAATACAGATTGATCAGTCAAGCTAAATTTCTAGGAGGCATAAGGGAGCCCAGGGGCTGTAACTGGCCTTTTCCCTCCCACCACATGCTCCATCATTTAAACTCTTCTATCGAAGAGAAATGGAGAAAGGGCACTTTGTCTGCATCTCCAGTACCAGTCATCACAACTGTTATTATATGAGTCGAACATGGAGGCTCACTTAAATAAGCACCCTGAAACTGAAAAGCTAATGATATATATATATATATAAAGGCACTATAAAGGAAACGTTATCTTTGAATGTGACTCAAAATTATATGTGGTAATTAAAATCCCGAAAGTCATGGGGACTTCCAAAGGCAAGGGGTCTGCTTATATTGTCTATCTCAGCCATAAAGTGTGGTCCAAAAGCAAAATGCACAAACCAATCCATGTTGTAGATCAGGCATAATAACAGCTAAAGTGTGTACTGTCAGAGCAACACCTCTGTGGTATTTTAGCAGAAAGAAAGGAGCAGGATTGATATTGTGGTTCCACTGGTTCAATTTACATCCATTTAAAATGTGATTAGACTTTGATCTGAACCCCTGTTTGAGAGCAAGGGGGAACATTGTATTCACTTTTAAACAAGGTTTTTTCTGGGATGCAGCTGAGCAATAACTGTCTCTTGGATGATATAACAGGAGATAAAACGAAAGTCAGAGGGAAGATGTTAAGAACTATTTGATTTTTCATTAATTCATTTTCTCAGCTCAGCAGTTTGCCAAATGACACTGCATTTCAATTACCACCATTTTCCCTTTCCTTTAAACGTCTGCCAAAATAAACAGGCTCCTGTTTGTTGCTTTCAATCTCGATGGACTTGAATTGCATCTGTTTAAAACTTGTTTACTTTGGCGTCTATTTTCATTGATTATATCTAACTGCAAATAAGGGGATGAAAATGCTGTAATGCATGCTTTTAAGCCAAGTGTGAAATACAGTTACAGTATGCATGTTAACAATCCAAAAATGTCTCCAGTATCTCTATCCAGCGAGGGCAAAACCACGCTCTGTCTAACAATGAAATTGCCAAGAGAACAGAAGTTAACCATGGTTTTAAGTTAAGACATTAGAAATCGTTACGTTCTCCGTGTGGCCACGCTCTTTTCCCACCAATCCTCTGTTCACAGCAGCCAGCTCGAGTCTTTGATGCACATAAGAGGACAAGTATGATCACAAAACATCAGAACTGCAGTTGATTACTTAAGCATTGCAATTTCCTACAATAATAAGTTATGTACCAGAGTCAGGAGGTTGTTGAGTGTCGATAAAGTGATGAAGACAATATGCAATAAATAGGACTGACCTACAGGAAAAAAAAAAAACATCCACTCCTCACTATACCTAATAATAGTTGTTCTTTTTAGCCCCACTGGCTCTGAAATTATGGTGTTGACCAGTTGTTGCATCTCAGCACAGCAAGGTCAAACTCCTCTTGTTTAACATTTAATAAATATATCCATTAAACTAATTGCTATATTCCTATTAGCCTCAACTGTAATGGTGGCACACCATGCAAACCTGCTACTGTAACGGCCAAGTTACGATGAAAATGCTAGTTCAAGTACAAATTGGAATGTCGGAAGATGTTCTGGTTATAGCGGTTCTGAATGGCCACACTCGAGGGTGGGGGGGGAAGCTGTCCGCCACAGAGTCACAGGGGAGACGCAATAATCATTTAAACTTTGGGATAACGGAGCACATTTTCAGACAGTCTCCTTGAAGGAATTCATAATCTTGCATGCAATTGAACACTCAAAAAATGTAACAGAAATAGTTGTGAGTAAAGAATGAAAAAACAAAGATTAAGGGAGAAGTTCAAACTTTCAAAACTTTCTGTGCTCCACACATGTAGACAAACGCTGCCTAAATGTTGGTCTCAGAAAGTTACAGCAATTTTCAGATGCAGGTAACAATATTACTTTTATTGTATTGTTACAATAATCAAAAAATGACAAAGTGTTCTCCATTTTTCAAACACCCAACAATTTTCTTGTATATTGAGGATTTATTACGGTGTCACAGGGCTCCTCCTACCATTGATACAGATTTTAAGTCTGAACCGAATGGGTGACACATGTATCTACAGCTCATGTATCCGTGTATTTAACACAAATGAGTCTACTGGTAATCAAACAACAGTGATGTCTGCATCATGCTCTCTTTACAAAAATGTACTCATATAAAAGTATGTGATAATAAGTACATAGCATGAAGTTAGTTCTATTTACATCTGCAGCTGTGACAGAGCGGCAGCATCTGTCAGAGAACCAGCAGGCAGAAACAGCGCTGACTGTCTAACTCACTAAAGTAGAATGATGTAGTTAGGTAGGTTTTTGGTGTCATGCATTGCCCCAGCAGCATGGTGGGTGCCCAGTGCACACTGTTGTAAAGGTAAAAATAAGGTTTAGCCAGTTGGGTTCACAATTTATCGGGTTAGAGTACAATGTCATTATATCATAAGGCAGTGGGAGCAGCTGGAGAGGAGACATCAGGAGAAGGGTATAGCGAGAGATTGGAGTGATGAGGCACAACACAGCTGCATTGTTGAGCCAAGCCTCTGATCAGATGTGCTCTCAGTCTTAAATTAGAACAGAGAGTCATCTCGTCAAACTCTTTCACCGGAGACGCTTCTTTCAAGTCCCTTGTGGAACTGGAAAAGTATCAAAAGTGAATGGGAGAAAAGGTGTTATTTTGTTTATTATCATTTTGAATTATAATATTAAACATAAAAAAGTAAGTAAACACATGCAATGTAAAATGTGGGATTCCTATTATGGAGCATTGATGTCCATGCAGACTAGATACTGTATGTACAGTAGAAAGAGTCTGACGTCAGTGTAAGTGTGGGGATTATTGTAAAGGGCGCCGTGGAATGCAAAGAAGAGATTGTTAAAATTGTTACTATTTTCCCTTTTATCCTGGCCTTTATAAAACTATAACTGTCAGTTTGTTATAATGATAATATTTTAGTTTAGTTCATAGTGATCACGTCATGGACTGATACACAGTATATCAGCCACTGCTTTGGTTAAATAAGTTATCCAGTAATGCCACATGTTGTGGGTTGACCTGTATCTTATAAAGTATTCTTCTCCCTGACATGAATTAGTATCTCTCAGAGTTACAATTTCACATTCATAAACCATGATTACAGATCTCGTTCCATGACATAACTAGAATAGACAATGATGTCTTTGGTGATTGTTGTGTGTGTGGCAACACAGCTGTCCCCATGTGTGACTGTGTGGGCATGTATGCCTGTGTGTATATGTGTATTTGTCTCAGTGAGTGCTGCAGTAAAGCAGCAGAGCTGACAAGCGCACTATCGGCCCTTGGTGGCACATCAGGGACAGCTGGATGTTGTCAGGCAACCATAACGCTGATGGAAATGGGCTGATTGCAGCTCACAGGCCCCTCCCTCTTATAAATCAGCTTCACAGCACTCAGGGGGGGGGGAATACAGCAGCGACAGGCTGCACCACCCTTACTGTACAGTACAAGAAACTCTGCAGCAACAGTATGTGCAAATGTTTGTGTTACTCTCCTGGCAGATGCATGGGAGACACAGCTTCAAGGTAGTTTTAGAGGTCTCGTACTTTTCCATCAAATTGACTTAAAAATGCTTTTGTTTGATGTGTTTGGCACTTTCAAACATTTATAACATAATCTATTAAAAAGTATATGCTAGTCTTTTTTATTTCATCCTGTGCTGTATATGTGTATTACAGATTAAATCATCTTTTCTTTCTACGGGATGTACACCCTTTAAACTGGAAAAAAAGATCAGTTAAGCTTATCCTGAAGGATTTAATCTATGACATAAGAAATACAAATTCTTGTACCATTTTAAAGTGTGACAAAGATTCTCTTATAATAATTATATGCAGGCTTTTCTCTGGGAACGTTGGATGTGAGCTGCCAGGCATTCACACCACCCACATAGGCTGCACCACTGTCAGACTAATCGGAAATTAGAAAGAAAAACTGCAACTCCAAAAGCAGTATCATTCTAATTAGTCAGCTTTGGCTCCTCTTCCACAAGAACTTAAGATGTTAAAGGTCTGAAAAGATTGTTTGGAGTCACAGTGGCATAAGTTTTGATTGACATTAGCACTTTTGAGAATATGAAGGTTTTTTCAAATGACAAAAATGACGTAAATCAACAGATATGTGTAGAATTGCACCCATTATCATACTACAAAAACAAGCCATGAGGATAATAAGCAATGTAGGATATTGCAAACACACCAACACTCTGTTTTTAAAGTCGCATACTTTGAAGTTCATGGATCTTAATGGACTGCTCAAATTAGGTAAAAAGCAAGAAGGGGGCAACATACAAAGACTGTTCCCAGACAGAGAAGAAAAATAACACTGTGGTGGTACTACTATAAAGAGCATGTGTAATTCTATCTGTGGGGTGAATTTATTAGAAATAGTACAAACATAAATCAATTCAAGTAAATGTATTAAAAAATAGTTTTTGAGAAGTAAGAGGATGAGATGCGGCCTCATCTCTCGGGACTGTGACGCTCGTTGTTGATGTTGTTTTTTATATCAAGGTGAATATTTGAGTAAATATGTGACAAACATTAAGTTAATTATGTAAGTTATAGAAAAGGGTAGGACGTTTACTTCTGCCTACTTCTTTTTCGGAAATATATAATATAATAAATATGAATTATTTGCTGTTTATTTGTATATTCTGCATACGTTTACTGTTTATTTTCTTGTTTTATTTTCTTATTATTTGTTATATGTTTGAAATAAATCTATCTATCTAAACTAAAATCCCTTGTTATCTGGTGTACCTAAATCTTTTTGCAGTCATGACTATAAGAGTGTTTTATAATGTGCGTCAGTGCAGCGTCACATACCTTAGTGAGATGCATACAGCATGAGCAACAATAGATGAAAGTTAAGGTAAAAAAAGAAGGTGAACAATTGTTTGCATTTGTGTTAAACCACTATCTTACTTTCAATCGCATCACAGAAAAAAAGATCTTAATTAGAACAAGCCACAATCCACCATTCAATGCTGATCTTTTAACAAAGTTTACTCAAATTAATTGTGCTGAGAAATGACCTGATGCCTCAGGGCTTGAGACACGGAAAATAAACAGACTATTTCAGTTGGCAATTTATTTGGCACTGTGCATGTTTGATTTGTATGCACGTAAAGGTTAGTCTATAATTGTCCACAGTGACAACCATTGGGGGTTTGGCTTCGAGGGTCGGAAAACAATATGCAGATTAGGGCAAAACTACTATTAGTCCAAATGTTTACATTTATCCGTATACAAGGGCCTCTTGTGGCTGAGCAAATTGTTGTCTCTCACATTTACTGTTGACCCCAATATTTCCCCCACCTTACCAAAAAGTCTTGATGCCTTAACCCAAGCCGACTGTTCGACCACAGAGGTGACAGTTCAGAAAACACATGATCTCATATGTCTCATTTCATATGAATCCTTCTTGTAGCGATGACATGGGTTTTCGTTAGACACTGACAAAAGTTGTCGTCCTGGGACACCAGAGGAAAAAGCTCACATGCGTCATTTTGGTAGGCGATGACAAATGACCTATTTTAGCAATTAATCTGGTGGACTTGTTAGAGAAACGTTCTCCATCTGGAGACAACTGGCCCTCGGGACCGTTTAAGTGGCTTTTATAACCTCCGTGTCTAATCCTCCTTGCAGTCCAACAACTGTTTTGCTTACAGAGATTCCACTTTCTACTCGGCCATACACTGCCATTATGGCTGACATCCCTGGTTAACATAGTCTTTCATTTTAGTGAATAAGTTGGTAATAAAATGATATTGTCACATATGGCATTGTTCTCAAGGGTACGCAAGTCTTTTTGTCTCAAATACCCATTATTTTGTCTTTGCCAGGAGCAACAAACCAAAGGCTGTCTTAAAGATAACACCACGGGGGGCTAGATGGAAAGACATCAGCGATACTTTACAAACTCCCACGGCAATCTCTGCATCAGGTTTAGCGCTTCAGTTGACAAACATATATTGAAGATACAGTACAGCCAAATAAAACAACAATCTTCATTATCAACATCCATTGCTTCAAATTGAAATGGAATAAAATGCTTTTTAAAGGTGCCACCACATTATCCTGATTAGTCTCATTTTGTTTCTGTTGCTGATAATACAATAGGAAAAGGTCATATTTTGCCCCCGTGGGGCTGGGTGCGGCTTTAGAGAAATCATGAGAAATTAGCTGTGAGAAGGTTAAACCATCCACTCCCATCCCAGCAGTAGGTAATTAGTGTACATGAATAAATCTAGGTGGTCATGGCATACACTAGATTCAAATTGCTATGAAAAATGTAAATGTTAATGCAGTGTCAGAGATTAAACTGAGGGAAGGAGAAGGGAGGAGGTCTGGGGTAGGAGAGGATTAATAATCAGCTTTGAAGGGCTTTTCCCATGTGCTCCGCAGAACCATATCTCACGTTTTGCTTTTCCACGGCTTTCTACGGGGACCGTTTTCACTCAGTTCAGAAAACCCAATCTCCTCTCTGACCTTCTCTTGCCCAGTGGTTTCTGGTGATTAACACACACACACACACACACACACACACACACACACACACACACACACACACACACACACACACTCACACACACTTTCATGTTGTAATATGGAACATTGGGGTCCCCTGGCAGCATCCACAACAACCTACAGCATCTGACCACAATGCCACAGCATCTTAATGGCTGCATGTTACTGCAAATCCTGGATCTAAAATATGTGACATAGACAGTAATCTAGTGAACATCCAGCAAAATAACATGGAGATATTTGCTTTCTGTTGTTTATTCTATGTTTACATGTTATTGATGTGTCACTCTCTCTCTCCGTCTCTCTTTGTATAAATGACATGGGTATGATCTAGACAGCTGAGCACATCATTACTGTTATCCCACTGCCACTCTCCACCTGCTTTATTAAGACAGTAAGGAGACGCCCCCTCCTCCCTCGACAAAAGGGCCCTCATTACTCTCTCTCTCTCTCTCTCTCTCTCTCTCTCTCTCCCCTGCCTTTATGTGCATGGTCAGCACTCTGCTCCTCTGGGGCTCCTTTGGCGCAGCTTGAACACATAAGGATTCTGTTTAGATGCTCATATACATATTTATCACAATCCAAGGCAGTACAAGTCCTATGGTAATATGCGGTTGGAAACTGTGTACGCTGAAGATACAGTAAGGTGTGCGCCATGACTGGGATTCTTGTGTAAATATACCAGTTCCTGCATCTGCATGGGCGGCAGACATGTTGCTGTAAATCACAGCACAGGACGAACCATATGGTCAGCCTTTCCAGCATCCGTGGGTCTCGTGCCAACACTGAAACAGCTTCATCAACACCTTGCTCTCCATATTTTAGTTGTAGCAGAGCATCATGCTGTTCTGCAGGAAGCCATGTAGCTCTGAGAATATGCAGGTTTTTGTGCCTAAAGATCACAGATTGTATATGAAAAGCACCTTTTGTCTGCTTGATGTTCTGCTGATCAGTGAAGTCGTCTGCTGTGATGTTTGGTTGGAAAGGAAACCTGCACCATTTAAACCCTGTTTACATGTAACAACTGAGCTTGTGCTGCAGGTGAGTTTATCTGCATCAGATGATGGACTAGAAGTTTTGTAAAAACCTGAAGCTGAACCAGTTGAGGTCCTGGATACAGGTGGCGATGAGGAAGTGTGTGTGTGTGTGTGTGTGTGTGTGTGTGTGTGTGTGTGTGTGTGTGTGTGTGTGTTGGGGGGGGTTATGGTTAGGGTTTGGGCAAGTCTTCAGGAAATTAATGTAAGTCAATGCGATGTCCCAAAAAGTCATGAAAACCCAACTGTGTGTGCGTATGTGTGTGTGTGATGACAAGCATTATGCAGCTCTAGCATACAGAATGAGCAGGGAGGTTGTGATGGGTTTTCATTGTTCCCATAAAAAAAAGACAAAAGCAAGCAGATTTGTTAAATGATTTAATAGTAACCATAGAGACAGAGGGACTGCACTGATCGAAAAGATGATTAAGGTGTAACCTTAGAGAGAGGGAAGGGAGACGTGGTGAATAATTTACTTTTAATAGCAAGACTGTCATGGAGTTAACTGCTTGAATCAAAGGCTATGGGGAACTAACAGTTGTGTGTGAGGAGCATGAGAGTGAGGGTTGGACCCACTAGTGTCATGATTACTTATTCACTACCTTGTAATAATCTCAATAGCTCTTTTTCAATATTGTTTTAAGTGCTTCAAAAGACAAAACAGGGTTTAAAAGACAGCTTATGAAGTAAGACTTAAAAAAAAAACTGAAATCCTACAGGACTTCCACTTGAGGCAGCTGATCCATCCCCACCTGAGTGGCAAAACACTCCAAATGTACATGTGCAATCACAGTCAAATGAGCCTAAAATAGACACTACACCTGGATTTCTGTCTGTAAAATGTATTCCCTGGGTAGCTCCCTGTAGCTGCCCCAGCACCCTGAACTTCAGTACTATCAAGTCAACAGAACATCAAGCATTTCTACTGCAGAACTCTGCTGCATCCTCAGTGATCTATGCAAAGGAGATAAACTGTGTCCAGACTGGATTAGTATTGCAGGATAATCAATGTTGGTTACGTTATTTAGTGCATTCCAAGTCAGTGATTTTAATGAACAATATGGGCTCATAAAGTAGTCCTTATTACTCTCATGAATTAGTGAAGAAGTATATCCTTCCAGTCACACTCCAGAGTAAGACTGCTGCCAAAAGTGTTTGTAATTTATGAATTGAATATTGATCTGGATGGTCGTAGAATAAGAAACAGGATAAGAGAGATCCTAGTATGTCCTGTGTGGGATACGCAATATATGTAATAATCACAAATTATCTTGTTCTCCACAAGATGCGAGCTCAATGAAAAGCACCAATAAAAGTCCACACTGCTTGAGTTTTCTAGTAGCAATAAATGCCGTTCAGAGAGGGCTTTTTCAGTGAAAGACTGGCAATCTTGGAACACTTAACCACCTGTTTAAAATCACAATCAGCCATCCTAATTTTGTAAAAACACAATGTAACATAAAAATAGGTTATTTTTGGTAATACGTAGTTTAATATTAAAATAATAAATCATGCACCAGCTACGTGATAAAAAAAAACTTCAAAATTAACAGAAATTTAAATTTGAGTGTAAACTTTTTAAATGCAGCAATAAATTGGTCAAAATTGTTGGTTGTGTTACATTTTGCACTGCCACTGCCACCCCTCGAAACATGCTGCTTGCTTGCAAATAGCATTACAAAGTAATACGTTACTACATGCTAATGTCTGCAGCTTACGTTGGCTAAAACACTTTTTAATCCATTCCTGATACTTCTGCTCTCGTGTTTTTTGTTTTGGAAAGGCTGAACATGCTATTTGTTGTGAATTATCTACAGAGCAGTGCTCTAACATAGCCTGGGTATACAGCTTCTCCTAGTCAGACCCTTTTAAGTTTCCCAGTCACCAATATAAATGTTGTAACCTTTCAGTAAAATTGTGCAGTTCATAGGTGAAGCACCAATTAGGTGTAATGCAAATACCAAGAACAGGCTGTGTGAAATAACTCCCCCTCTCGATGGTCTACTACACTATCACAAAAGAACTGTTAAGGGTGGGGGGGGGGGGGGGCACCAAACCATTAACTTGCACGACAGCTGGATTCTCGCAATTTCAACCACAAGATCAAACAAAAATCCATTTGCTCAGGCTTCAAATGATGCGTTTGTCCGTCACTGGTGGTTTGGACTAATCAGCATCCTGCAAGGAGCTACTGCAGCTACAGGCGTGGTTTAGGTGTGTGTTATAACACAGAGAGGCGGCTTACCGTAGATGCTGCAATAGCATCAGTTACGTATATCACAACTGGAGAGTATTTCTTCATTGAAACAAGAGCAAATAACGGCACTGAAGGCTTTTCTTGATGCAAAAGATGTTTTAGCTCTTCTCCTGGCTGACTTCGGCAAGAGTTTGATTTCCAAACTGGCTCCCTGGTTGATTGGTTGAAGTTAGCTCCTGATAGACAGATGGTTCATCCAATCACCTGCCAAGTATTTTTTTGAAAGTGCCTGCCCTTTTCCAAACACTTTTCAGTGACGGCTTCTCAGATGCTTCTGTGTAACGAACCATCTGGTGCGTCAGGTTAACCAAACCACGCTCAAACAAATAAACCAAACGAACCACGGGGCAGAATATGTGATACGTCTGCAAAGACCACCTCATACTATGCCCGAAACATTTAATCTCACTGGGAATAATGGCTATCAAGTTGTATATGACAGCAGAGAGAGGGCTATGAGTGAGCAATGGTAGAAAGTGTGTGGGAGTCAGGGTGTGAGTACGCGGTGGGCCGGGGTTATAAAGTCTTCTCTACACCGTCATTATTGTGTCCACGCACTCAGCAGGACGCACACACACACACATGCATGGCTGTAAGGTGAGATATATCAGAGAGATAGATTGGAAAGTGTGCCTATGTTAAAATGGTTGCTCTTGTGCAGTTGGTGGCTCCTGCAGTCCGCCTAAAGTCTCCGGCTCCTCTGTGCTCTCTAGACAAGTAAAATTACCCCCATACATCTTGTGACTGTGACATATTGATTGTGAGCTGAAGGGGGAAGCTATCATCTTGTCTATGGTGTTGTTGTCTTCTCTGGTCAGTTAAAGTGTGTTAGGCCATATGTTTGACCAGACACTGTTAAGAAATATATTCCTAAATACAATTTTGAGTGTTTAAACTCGTCTTTGTGAACAAGCTGAAAAAAGAATTAGGAAAAAGAGTGCAGTGTCAGAAAGAGAGTTTGGATACACCACAAGTTTCCGTTTCATGAACACACAATAACTTGCATATGGACACTTCCCACGTACACACTCGCACGAGTACACACACAAGCTTCACACTGTTCTTGTGCATGACTGCCGGCTCTCTCCCAGACCCCGCTGACTAACAGTTCTCTTTTTCAGGAGCTCTGAGCCCCGTCTCTGGACAGATGCCATTACTTCCGCCCCTTCCACCTGTCAGGTGCCCTTGCCTGCTTTACTGGTGGCGGCGGCGAGGGCAGGCGGCTGTGGGGGTGGGGGTGGGGGTGGGGGTGGGGGTGGGGGTGGGGGGGGGGTGGGGGGGCGAACACTGGACGAGATGCTGGATCCTGTCCCTGCCTCTGTGTGCCAGAACTGCATCACAGTTCATTTCACAGCCTCCTCTCTACTCCGCTGTGCTCAGCCAAGCCTCTCAGCAGGTGTCTCTCTCTGCAGAAGAGTTCTGCCACAACACACACTTACTGCTGCAACTCTGTGCTCAAACTCAGAACGGCAAACAGTCACTTCCACACCCGAACTAAAGACCTCAGTATTTAATGGGCTTTGGAGAAATTTCCCTGAGATCTTTCCACCAAAATCCATTGGGATCGCACATCTTGTGGTCACTAATAAAGCTTTTACACAAAAACACTACCCAGTACTTTAATTTTTTGTTTGAATTATAAATTGATGTCTTACACTACTGTCAGCACAGGCCAGTCATTACACAGCAATCTGCCTGAAAGCCACTGATGCATAATTTGTATTTTGATGACATTAAGCTGTAGGTAATATAATTATTAAGTATATATCCAGTTATTTATGAATATGCCGTTGCGCATCGAGCTTGAAATAGGATTTGTAATCTTTTTGGACAGGATACTTACTTCAGGGAAGCTTCTTGAGCTTGTTGAAAAATGATTAAAAAAAACAGCAGAGATTAACAGACAGAGCAACTTTATTTACTCTAGTATTCTCGTAACGATTGAGGAACCTGACTATTTCTTTTTGTACCTTTACCGGCTTGTATGTATTTCACACCGGCTGCAGTTACTTCTTAAAAGATGAAGGTGTCTCAGTATAACTACTTTGAAGATAAAGCTGAGCACTGAGCACTGTCACCAAAAAGCAATCAACAAAAGCACAGCTGGACTTCTGCTGCTTTTTAACTTCATCTTTTGATGTCAATACGCCGAGGAGGCACTGAAATACGAGGGAAATGTTTCAACTTGCCTCAGAAAATAAAATTATCTGATATCTTAGCACATTTTTAGTGCGATTATCTCAAAATCATAAACGAATGACAGCTGAGACATGTTGAGCACTATATCAAAATGGTTCATATAAATGTATTGTGTTGCTGTTATTTTCTACAATATTTTAGCATCAAGGATTAACTAATGAGTA
Organism: Anarhichas minor; assembly: GCF_050575085.1. Lineage (NCBI taxonomy): Eukaryota > Metazoa > Chordata > Actinopteri > Perciformes > Anarhichadidae > Anarhichas > Anarhichas minor. The sequence goes on from NW_027466504.1 coordinate 9,030,461, forward strand.
AAGGTCTTTGTCAACCACACTGCTGATTGCCGTGCTACTACAGTCGGGCGGATGTTTTCCTTTTCCGTAAAAATGTGTGATTTTGTGATGACAAAGTGCGAGACAAAGGTGACGTTGACGCTGCGACAACACCACCATCGCTTCCTCCTCTCACTCGTCACTCTGAATGTGTGAATAACACGATTACATTTTCTGCTGATGAATGGAGAGAAAATGCAATTAAAGAAAGCAGGAAGCCATTTAGTGTGATATAAAACGACATCCTATTTGTCATATAGGCTGCTATAGGCAAAGATGACAGATCAATCACAAAACTGGTGGTTTTAACATGTGTATTCTGTCACCAGTCATCAAGGTTGCTTCTAAATATACAAATCTATACATACAATATACATTTATGTTTCTTCCTCAGTCAAAAGATGCAGGATATTACAAGAACCCTTCCTCGTTTTCATGCCTGTATACTACATGTGTCCTACTATTGCTTGTGGATATGGTTACCAAGGTAACGTCTCTAGTGGCCTGCAATTTGAGAGTATGGTGCCCGGTAATGTTGGCTCCATGTAACCATAGCAGATCTCTCTGTTCCCAGCACACACTGTACGAGGGAGCTTAATGGGGTAACGCTCATCAGCGCCGCAAACACTGAGACAGTTAATCAGGGTTCATGGACAATCAATATTGTGAGAGGGGTTCCGGGGAGACATTCTTAAATGAATTATATTCACCTCGTCCTGCTCTTTTTCTCCGTTTAATTTTTACTCTTACAAATATAATGTGATGTAAAAAGGCAAATGACCTACAATTAATAGTCGTAATGCTGCTACTGAAGACAAAACTATTCTTAATGCAAGGTACAGCACATCAAATAAAACAAATAAAACATCAAATTATTATTAAGTTGAATATGCCAGCATTTCATAACATTTTAAACCACCACCACTAAAAAGCTAAATCATCCCAGCACTTTAAATAGAATGCCCACTGTGCACAAGCCCAACTAGGCAAGAAGAGCAAAGGAACGTTATGCATTATACATAGTGCAAAGAGTGCATTACATTTATATCCCCATGTACTCTCCTGAAGAGATGACTTAACAAGAAAGCTTGTGCACGAACGCATATGCTGGGTTGGGAATATAAGCAGTTGGCGTTTCAAAAGAAAGTCGATGGTATTTCACAGCAATTTCACATATTTACGCTGCAATATGCTACGTGATAAAATTCTAGGGAAATAAGATCAGCTTGTGTATGACGTTCATTTTGACATGAACGTTTTGCCGATGAATCGTATCTGCTCTTCTACTTCTATCCAAAAAGGTTCCTTTGGAAAAACTGTTTAGAGGTCAAAAGTGCAATTAAAGCAGCAAAGACCAATGTATTGCAAAGTCCACTGTTTGTACACATTGATGAGAAAGCTCATTAAACAAATAATAAGTATGACTGTCAGAGGATGCATGAATTAAGCAAATTCTGCCCTTAAAAAGAGCATGGAAATTTGCATTGCCCTTTTGAAACATAACATGGACTCTTTATTTACTGTAGCGCAAACTAAACGCTGTGACGTCAGGTAAAGCAAACACAAGAAGCAAAGCAGTAGATGCATATATCATTCTTATGAGGCATGGCTGTCACTTTAATTGAGACGTTGACTATTGCATATTTGAGTCTGTGCTGCACTAGGCTGCATTAGCCAATCATAAATGCTGTGCCCTGCCATTGGCTGAGCTACGGAGAGAGCCGTGCACTGTGCTGTGAGGGGCGGGGAGGGGGGCTCTCCATCTCCTCTGCGCTCTCCCATTCAACCTCCGTAGTCAGCAGAACGAGTGGCTGAGCGGAGCTACACAGCATCCACGGCTACAGCATCCTGCAGATGACTCTGCTCCCTGAAGGAGAGAGAGAGAGAGAGAGAGGCAAAGAGAGAAAAGGGTAGATCCACAGAAGAGGAGAGTCTGAAAGAAGAAGAGACGCACAGATGGAGTAAGAGTGAATGAAAGGAATTGAGTAAACACACCGCTGCCTGCCTGAGGACCACTGCAGCTGTACTAAATCTGGGGCTGTCAGGCCAGCCCCCAGCAAAGCAGTGAGTGAGAGAGGCGAGGGAGCAGAGGAGAAAAATAAGTGATTTAAAGAGCTGATCTCATCACTCTGGACAAGCAGGGATGGGAAGCCCAAGAGCCTCTCAGTCAGCAGATCAAACTTCACAAAGGAAAAGTGCCTTCGGATCACCAGTCTGAGTCTCTTCAGAGGAGTGAAAAAAAAGGAGCGGTAAAGAGAGTTGCCCTGTTGGTTACAGAAAGGTGAAACCTCAAAGAGGAGCTGTGATTACTACACTGCTGAGTGCTGCTCAACTCTCTGCTGTCCCCCCCGGACCTCCCTCGCACCTGCCCTGGTCCTGGTGAATGTCTTCTCTGCATGCAATCCCACTGCTCGGCAGTTGAACACACTCATGGTCGATGCCAAGGGAAGGAACATGAAATGTCTGACTTTCTTCTTAATGCTTCCTGAGTCGGTGAAAAGCAAGTCAAGCAAGAGCTCCAAGAAAGGGAACGCCAGTGGCAGCTCCAAGCTGCCCCCTGTCTGTTATGAGATAATCACTCTGAGGAGCAAGAAGAAGAAGAAGATGGCAGCGGATATCTTTCCCACCAAAAAGTCGGCATCCACCACCACAGTGCAACAGTACCAGCAGCAGAACCTCAACAACAACAACACCATACAGAACTGTAACTGGCAAGGACTCTACTCCACTATAAGAGAAAGGTAAGTACAACCAGCAAGCCCCTTTCTGTCTCAGAAGACAGCACAGTTTCAATCAACAGTACATTCAGGGCAGAGACATCTCAAATTTGAACTTAACATTTGTCATGAAGTACAATATGTAAAATGTTCCACTGCATTTAAATTGACAGTTTTCTGAACAGAACCTCCATTAAATGTATAAATATGTATTCCAAAATTGTAAATCTTGTATACTTTATACTACATACTGTGTGTGTGTGTGTGTGTGTGTGTGTGTGTGTGTGTGTGTGTGTGTGTGTGTGTGTGTGTGTGTGTGTGTGTGTTTGGGTGTGAGTATGGGTGGGTGTTCCCTCTGCCCTGCCCCGACTCTGCTGGGGGGGGTTATCTCTGTTTACACCCTCTCCTGCTCCTGCAGACTTTGCCGCTTTGACATAACAGAGGGCGGACAGGCACCGGGTGCGTTTGATATGCACAACAGGCAGAAGCTGCTCTGTACTAAAAGCAAAATATTTACCTTGGCCTATCAGTAAAAGAGTCCAGCTGTCCAGAGCAGAATGTGTGCTCTCCGACCTGGCTTTGTTGTCTCTCCAGAGTTCATGGGGCTGTTTACCCACCCCTGTGACATGTTCCACTATTCAATAATATATGAACGCAGCTTTATTGTTGCTCCCATTCTTTCACAGCGGGGATTTTCCATTCGGTTCATTGTCTTGTTTGCCTGTTTTTATTTAGATATAAAGAGAAGATCTAAAGTATGTTGTAGTGTTTTAATGTGAGGTTTTGGAATCAATGAAATGTCTTTAGTCTTGCCTGAAGCATTTGGAGTACTTTATACAATCATACAACTCTTGTTTTAAGGGTAGCAAAAAAGAAAATATACCTGTAATGTTCTATTTTTGCCTGAACTTCTGCCAAAGACTAATGGGTATATGTTATATTACTCACATAAAATACATCCAAATGAGTTTATGTGCATTCATTTCACTCTCAGAGTTATGCTTCCTCTTATCTTCTCTTCTAAAACAAATGTACAGGGTAAAATATGTACAGTTAACTTTCTCTTGTTTGTCATTGCTTCTTCCCCCCTTTTAGAAATTCAGTAATGTTCAACAATGAGCTGATGGCAGATGTTCACTTTGTGGTGGGTCAGCCTGGAAGGACCCAGCGGCTGCCAGGACACAGAGTAAGAATTTCATCAACCAGTAAAGTCCCGGTAGCAGGAGGAAATGAGCAAACAAGCAATCAGCGCAGTGTTGTTCATATCATATCAGCATAAAAATTATCTTCCTCACTGGCAGCAGTAATGGAAGTCAAATCCTTTGTGCTCCGCGCTCACTTCCGCACCATGTGTCTTTTCTAGACAGTCCTCAATTATTTATGTAAATGAGGCAGACGGAGTAGCGGCAAGGACTGAGCGAAAGAGGAAGGGATATCCTCTTCAGCAGTCATCTCACAGAGAATGGATTGCCTTTGTCTCCGCTTTAGCTCAGCTTTTCAGACACAGCTCTGCAATTACTCAACTTTTCATCAAGCACACCCAACAGCACGCAGTTACAATGATAAAGCATAGAGTACTTCGCAATCAACTCTGCATCTCACTTCTTAGAAACACATTTGTACTCATTTACTTGATTAGCTTTTGAATTGTGAATTGGAAGTACAATGAGTGTACTATAACTAGCCATTATTATCATATTTAGGCCCATATTCATCCAGTTTATGCCAGTTGTAACATGCTTCTTTGTTTAGTCCACTGTCCACCCTCTGACCTCATTGCTTTATCCAAGGTGTTCACATACAGTAAATGATTAAGGTTAGTTGCCTAGACCATGTGCCTCATCTAAAAGCCCATCATTATGACTCTGTTTGAATATGATTTTAACATTCATATTAAATCTGGGAAGTCATTTTGCAGCCATGACTTTGGCTGAGCTATCCATTCCACATCCACCCTGTCAGATGAGCCTTGCACGGGTCATCTTTGTTGTTCTTTATACGAGACCCACATGTATAATCTATGATTGGAAGCTGCCGTGCACTTCCTCAGTGCCTTTATAGAAAGACGTTATGGAAGGACATTGAGGATGACTTAACTGCACTTTATGCTGAGACATTATACCAAAGGGGTATAATGACGTTCACGGCAGCAATCTTTATTGTGTCCATTTGGCAGGAACTCAGATATGCATTATGATTTCATTTACAAAGTTATATCCCTACAAGATGGAGGATACCAGCTAAAAGCAGGAATTTATGTGAACATCTGTAAAATACAATGGGTCAAGAGGTGGCACAAATCTTATTCAAATATGCAGTATTTATATACTCGTCCTTCAATGAATTTCAGTGTGTAACAATAACAGCATTGTTTTTTCGAAAACCCTTATTTGCAAGGCTTATTTTAGATTGGGTTCACTGCAATTTGAAGTGAAAGTCTGTGTGTCTCTTTTGAGAAATTTATACCACCCACATACACACCTACACATGCTTGTGCAGCACACACTCGCACACACAGCGCAGACATGCACACACTAAAACATGAATGTACTTGAGTATAATAACAATTCATAGTCTTGTATACAGTCGTTTTCACTGGAATTATTAGTGGCATTGTGTTACATCTGATTTCATCATAAATTCAGACAAGTCATTCATTTCAATTAATTGAACTTTTGCTGCACTCGGTTCAGTTGTGTTATTCAGATTTCCTGTTTTTTCAGAGGCAATCTTGTTCATTAGAAATCTGTCTCCTTGTCCTCAGGGGAAAGTGTAACTGGCTGAGCTCTGCTCATTATGTGAGAAACTCAACAGGTTCAGTCTCTCCGCTGATTAGAATGAGGCATTGTTCAATATCCATGAAGAGATTTGTGTTTTTATGTACAGAGTAACATGTGGACTAATTGGATTTAGTACAACTCACATTTCTCCTCTCACTGAATGTTACTACAGGTCATGTGGTTTCCAGTGAAATCACAGACGAACTCCGGCATGTTTTCATCTCTCTTTTCTCTCCGTCATTTTGTTTTCTCTTCTTCTTCCAACAGTATGTTTTGGCTGTGGGCAGCTCAGTGTTCCACGCCATGTTTTATGGTGAACTGGCTGAGAACAATGATGAAATCCATATTCCAGATGTGGAACCAGCAGCATTTCTGGCAATGCTGAAGTAAGTACTTCCTTCAACTAGCCGCATTCTTGTTTGTGTCCTACAATGTCCTTCTGACACAAATAGTGTCATCGTAATGTAGATTTCAATTTGATGTTGGAGGGAAAAAAAACAAGGTTTGATGAAACTAGTCTATGCCTATCTCTGGCACATCTTGGACAAACCTGTTTCGCTGCCAGACAAATCAAATTAAGTGCTTCTTCCACTATCTGAGTTCTATATCCGTCTATTTTCATTTTGATTCATTTTATGCTATTATGCTTACTATTCCTCACAATGAATCACTTCCTCCATCGTCCTTGCTGTTCCTCCATCACATTTATTTGAGTTTTGTTTGCTGTGTTTGCATGTGAGCTACAGTAGGTAGGTGATGATGAGGATGTAGGAGGAATACTATTTCGTTGGCCCGTTTGATTCATTTCCACAATGATTTCACTGTGTTTTGAATCTTATGTCATTGTCTTCCAATATGGATATGAACGGATTCAGCAACGCTATTGCATACGATACTGTAATATCAGTCCGCTTTCACCATACATTCAACAAAACACTTCAAATTAAGTTATTTTTTGTTAAATTAATTCTTCTTAACAAACATGTTCACACCATGTGATATGTAATTTATGTGATGTTTGATCTGATGTCTATGAAGCTGAGAAAGTCACATCTTTATGTCAACAGGTACATTTACTGTGACGAGATCGACCTGAGTGCCGACACAGTGTTGGCCACTCTTTATGCTGCCAAGAAGTACATTGTCCCTCATCTGGCACGTGCATGCGTCAACTTCCTGGAAACCAGCCTGAGTGCCAAGAATGCCTGTGTGTTACTCTCGCAGAGCTGCCTGTTCGAGGAGCCAGACCTGACACAGCGCTGCTGGGAGGTGATTGATGCCCAGGCAGAGCAGGCGTTACGCTCAGAGGGCTTCTGCGACATCGACACCCAGACCCTGGAGAGTATCCTACAGCGAGAGACACTCAATGCTAAAGAGATAGTGGTATTTGAGGCGGCGCTCAACTGGGCCGAGGCTGAGTGCCAGAGACAGGACCTCACCTCGTCGACTGACAACAGGCGTAAGGTTTTGGGCAAGGCCATGTACCTGATACGTATCCCTACGATGGCTCTTGATGATTTTGCCAATGGAGCAGCCCAGTCGGGCGTGTTGACGCTTAACGAGACCAATGACATCTTCCTGTGGTACACAGCAGCCAAGAAGCCTGAGATGCAGTTTGTCAGCATGCCTAGGAAGGGCCTTACACCCCAGCGCTGCCACAGATTCCAGTCCTGTGCCTACCGAAGCAATCAGTGGCGCTATCGGGGCCGCTGTGACAGCATACAGTTTGCAGTGGATAAAAGAGTTTTCATCGCTGGGTTTGGACTGTATGGTTCTAGCTGTGGCTCAGCAGAGTACAGTGCCAAGATTGAGTTGAAACGTCAAGGAGTACTGCTGGGACAAAACCTCAGCAAATACTTCTCTGATGGTTCCAGCAACACCTTCCCAGTGTGGTTTGAGTATCCCGTCCAGATCGAGCCCGACACCTTCTACACTGCCAGTGTGGTTCTGGATGGGAACGAGCTCAGCTACTTTGGACAGGAAGGGGTGACAGAGGTGCAGTGTGGGAAAGTGACATTTCAGTTCCAGTGCTCCTCTGACAGCACTAATGGCACTGGGGTGCAGGGGGGACAGATTCCTGAGCTCATCTTCTACGCTTGACAACCCTCGTGCCCACATTTGACCGACTTTCAGTGCACTTATGGAGAATAGAAAATTATCACTTTGTGCATAGTGTCACTTTCTGGTATTTATTTTTGTCACAATTGTGCAAAACAAATATATACTTTCAGACCTGCGATAGGGTCTTGTGTGGTTTTGATTTCAGTAAATGGTCCAGTTGAGTAGGACCAGATAAATGTCTCAAGATGTTGGGTTGTCCAAATACGTGGATGAACAAAAGTCTTAAAAGATTAAAAATATCTTGCACTAGATGTGCAGGTATGTATGCATATATGTAAATCCTGAAATGTATATGATGCCACAATTGTGGCCAACGCAGGTCACAAAGATCTCTTATATGATGAATATGCTACAGTGTGTTTATTATTTCTATGCTTGCATAGAATGCACATACAGTATATAGCAGCAATACTTCACATTCTATATTCTTCGATGAGCATTTCATGCCATGACTCAGTCTGGACCATCAGCATTACAAAAGAAGTGAAAGAAGGCTGTATGACACTCAATACCCAACATAAAACTCAATTAGGCATTTGTATTTGAGTGGTTTCAACAGAATCTGCAGCTTTTTGATACTTTGAATCTAGTAACGGGGCACATAGAGAGGGATTCGGGGGTTTTAGATTAGGGGGCACTAGATATAATGAAACACACAACCCGTACAGCATCTGTCTCTGTAGCATGTTGACCTACACTCATCTCAGTCACTCCAGTGAGGTTTCATTTAGATCAATGTCATTATGTTTACAGTGAAATTCTACTTAAAGTGATCACCATTCACCACTACATTGCAGAGTGAATGATTTCTTTGGTTTAATCTGTCTGCTTTGCAGTATTTACAGCATGGACAGAACTGCTCCGGTTCAGTTTACACTTGTACTACTAATTGTTTGGGTCTTGGTTTTGTTTACAGCAAAAAAAAGATCAATGATTGATTCTGAGTTAGAAACTGTTGGACTTTTACTTCTCTTTGTTAAAAACTCTGAACTGCTGAGCACTCCCTCGCAATGTGATCCCATACAGTATCAGTATTTGCATACTGTACATGCTACATAATTGCACTGATGTCGGTCTGTAATCAAATTTGTCCTTTTGCTTTACTTGTTTCTTTTTAATGAGGCAGATTCTTTTGATTCAATGTGCTATGAACATTTTTTTCTGGTGTCGGATAAAAATCCACAGGCTTGTCCGCTGGTGACAATGGATGGGCAAACTGGTGTTCATGTCCTGTGTTTACGTGCTACAGTGCTGGGAGACCAACGAATGTGTATGATTGTAGATGATGCAAATAAACAAAACGAGTGGTACATATTTGTCGTTCATCCCATCTGTAAAAACGATAACACTACATACTTTGTCTGAAATTAGGAGATGGGGACAGATGATGCCCTTTAGCCCTGCAGTGATTTACAATGCCAAGGAGAGCCGTCTGTTGATTGATGATGCCTGTCTTCATGCCACTTGTACACCCTGCTTGTTGTCTGTCAAACTCCATTTCTATTTTGCATCCCACTGAACTAGACAACATCATACCTCCCCCTTTTAATATACATTTTTAATATGCTACAGACGAGTTCTGCAAAGCTCTGAAGACATTGACGTCATGGCAAACTCTCTCTACAATCTGGAATGTTTTACAGACTGCAGTCATAAAGAATGGCTCCTTGACATGGCCATCACAGGTTTCAAGAAATAGTGAGAGCATTATGCTACAATCTTGAATACCTAAAACACCTCAAATGTTTAATTCCCAACATACCACACTCTTTGACCCATGCACAATCTCGGTGCGTCTGTCTGCTGATAAAAACAAGGCCGGCAAGTCACAGAAGAGGATTTCTACTCTTCTCGTATCCTTGAAACACTCTTTGGTGGTTCACTTGTGTTAGAGATGAAGTAAAAAAATTCTAATCACAGATACAATTGCTCAAGCGCTGACAAGACAATGCCTTAACCAAGACACTTCATAGATTTTCCAGTTTACTTTCTCTGAATGCCTGATACAGAATGCTGCAAAACTCAAAAACATGAGAAGTCATTTGAATCTCGAGACGAATCATATCTCTTTGTGAACTTGTAATCACTCCTGGAATCTTATGGCAGGTACTTGGTTAATAAGACACTCAATAACACTGAGACCAAGTCTGACATCGCCAAAGAGCATGGAGGCCTTGATGAATTGAGCTCAATATGTTGGGGGACTTTGTGCTTCAGTGCGATTTTTCATGATTGTGGCGCTAATGTTGTAAGCAAGATCATTAATTGCACTGGAGGCGGCGGGGGAATAGAATGTGCCAAGAGTCTGAAGCAGGCCTGCTTTCAACAGACACAGAGAGACACACATACGTTTCTTTTTGCAAACCTAACTGGTCTGTGGCGACAAAGTTACAATTCAGGCACAGCTTAGATACAGTGAGACACCCCAGGCAGGGGTTACTTTGAAATATTTGTGTCACCTCTGAAGCAAAAAAAAAAAAGAAGACCATTCCTTGTTTCGTTTTCCCGGAACAACTGCCACTGAAGCCTACAGACCTGACATATTTTGGTGTTGGTCACAGTCAGCTCAGAAGTCTACCGGCTCACAACCAGAACTGTGATGGAAACAGCTCTGTTCTGTACGGAGAACAAACACAACTGTTGGATCAATAGCTAGACTTCAATCAGTTACGTTGGCAGCTCTTATCACTTGCTATTACATTGTAGATATCAGCCTTTTAAGATACAAATCTATCATAGACTCATTATGTGAGTCATTATGTGTATTTCATGAAAACAAGATTGTCACCTCTCATTTTATGAGAGGTGACAATTATTGTGGTATGTCATTTTGATTTTATGAATGAAATGCAATTAAATCCTACGGGGCTAAGAATAAAATGCATGGTTAGGCATCTAATTACAGTTAGTTTGTCAGTTAAGGGAAAACATACAAGAGACCATGCATTACTGATGAGGAAGTCAGTGTGATGGTGATACAATACTTTCATCCAAATGATATAGTAAATGATAAATATCTCACACATTGTTTCGGATTGCTGACTCACATTTACAGTGCTGATTTGTGACGTTTTAATATATAATTCAGAGTCAAACGGAAGATGACATGAAATATTCATCATTAATCGGAAATGCGACTGTGAATTTTGTACGAAACATAGACAAGCTTTGGAATAAACATTTGGTTTAGTTGGGGAAGAGAAAAGGGAAAACAGAGTTGTTAGATACTGACACAGACTGTGCACATATTGCCCAGGATCGTCTTATTTAGGGTTTAATTACTGTTCAATACACATTAAGGACGAAAAGATACAGTCTGACTTGGGGGAGGACTGTGGATTACCACTGATCAACATTCTTAATGTCCTCTAAGAACAATTGTTCCAAGTGCAGATAAGTCTTGGGAAAAGGACCAAACGTTGCTTTGGTATCTCAGGAGGGATAGTGTTGTTTCCTTACTCTGTGGTTATCACTCTGCACAAACAATCACACTGCTGACTACTGGGCTTATTTGAGTTACGGGGTTCAACAGGATAGAAATGTCTCCTAAATACACCTAACTGAAAAAAAAAAAACACCACACAAGGAAAAAGAAAATAGCGAGAGGAACCACATTCGGTTGTTTTATCATACATCACTTTGTTCACTGCAGGCAATCGTATATCCACTCCTCAGCATCCTGATGATTTCCATCCTAGCAAAATGCCATTGAATTAATAATGGCCAAAAGGGAAGGGAAATACAGCTGTGGGTTTTAAATGAATTCATCAAAGAAAATAATTTAAAAATCAGTTTTTTAATTCAATAAATCTCAAAGGAAATCTCAAACCCCTTCCTCCCTTTGAACCACATGTTTTCTCTAAAGGTGTACATGTCTCTGTACATCATTGTATTACTGGTGCATTTAAAGAGCAACAACTGTCCAGTAAGTGTTATGGGAGCATGTGGCAAGGGCTGCTGATGGTTACAATGCATTTCTGTAATCATGACGGATGTAATGCTATCTGAGCTTCCCACTACCCTTAGTGCGCTAACCTCAGCCTACAGGCAGCCAGTCAAGCAGGAACAAGGCAGGAGGTCAGAAGAGAATGGAAAGGGGAAGACAGAGGTAAGTGTGGTCTGACTAGTATTCAGGTGAAGAACTCATTCCCTTGATAACTATCACATAGATTATTAGTGGACAGTCTTAGTGGCAATTAATCACACGTGAGAATGGCAAAAGGTCACAAAGGTCAGATGCAAGGTGTGTGGGGGAGGGGGGGGGGGGGGGGAAGCAGGGAGAAGACAGGAGTTTGACTGATGATAGCCTTCTTCACTTCTTTGCCACCCCCGTTCAAAACCCAGCGGTGCTAAAGACCTGCAAAATGTAAGGGATATTATTCCAAATAATCTCCCATCTCAGAGCTCTTGCCTCCAGTCAGGTGCGGTTGGGATGCACTGCAGGATGGAGCCCGTGATTGTGTGTCTCATTTATCTATTTATTTATTCATTGCTACCAGGCACAGCTAAATCGTTTCAACAGGCTGGGGCACTGAAAGGTCAGCTTTTATGTTAGATTAGCCTGTTTATAGCGATGTCGCTCAGCTCCAGATGGATCAATATGGCTGGGATTTCTGGAGGTATAAGAGCTCCGTGTATCAGGTGAATTATGATTGCTGAAAAGAGTGGAAATACGCTTTTGGTGGACAATGGGAGCTGCCGAGCCTATTCAAAGCAGCCAAAAAAATACAGACAACATCATGACAGAGTATGGGGCACACGCCGGAGGTAAATAATATTACCTTCCAATAGTGCAGAGGTAAATACCCTGTTTACATAATTGTGTGTTTGTCCTATGAAATGCGATCCCATAAGGTATATGAATGCCGCACTCAAGCAAAAAGTAGTTCTTTCACGCGCACTGAAAGCTGAATTTGTTGCTGATGCATTATGCTAATCAAGCTATTTATTCCCACAACCGTGGTCTCGTATACCTGTCACCCACAGCCATTACGGCAAGGCTTGATCAAAACCTTGAATGCTGGCAGCTTCCCACTGAGAGAGGCGATGAGGGCTGAGCATGCTACTTTTTGTATGTACTCTAGAGCCTCTGTTCATACTGAAGCATGTCCTCTAAGGCAGCTCCGTGGCTTTGATAGTATGGAGTGAGAGGGCTCCTTTCTCCCCAGGGTCTGATATAATGAGGGTGAGCTTACTAAACATGATCTGCGGCTCTCTCAAATAAGATACTCGAAACAGCTCGAGCCTGAAACAGTACAACAAACAGCAGTGATTCATTTGTACACATGCTCTCGCTCTATTTGTGAGCCGTACGAGCGAGGGCTAATGTGTTTTAATGTGTTGTAGAGGGCGATACGTAGATGGAGAAAGAGCACAGAGAGGCACAGGAGTCTGGCTTAGTGAGCAATCATTCAGAACACGAACATAGGAAATCTGGCTTTGCAGTTTAATTATGTCCTGTAAGCACAAAGAAAATGTTAAGTGACAGATTTTAAATGATTGTGATTTGCATTTGTAAATATGAATAGAAATGTAGTCCTTGCTAGAATACTGCTTTAACTGTGCCATTTCTCATATTCAGTCTTTATCTACTCTAGGATCTTATCACTTGGCAGCGGGGAGTCTGGTAATTCACGAAGACAATATACTCAGAACGAGGTATTTCTTTTGTCAAACAAATCAGAAGTATAAACCGGACTGGGAGTCAGGCCAATTTAACAGTGCTACAGAGAGAACTGTGTTTCCTGACCATGAATACACATTCACAAAAGGTGTATTTTATTTGCTGAATGCCCACTTTTTCTCTATTTAACCTTAAAAGGACCAAACATTTTCCCACACAGGCTATTTCTGTCTGATTTCTGGCAAGGAGTACAATAACATCTACAGTGAAGTGATATTGCGCCCGACTTCTTTGAAATCCAACTGAGCTCTACCAGCCTGCTTTTGTGGCCTAATTTAGGAAGTGGGCCGCTCTCTCCTGTTCCTCTGCCCGTTTTCATGCCCTGCTTACCACGGGGAAAAAGCAGCCACTGTATCTAAAGGTCCATGCAATTAGCATCGTTCAGAAACGCATTACCTTGGCAAGTCTGTCCTAATGCATACTTAAAAAGCTGGAGTTGCACAATACATTATAACTTTGAAGCAGATATTCCACGTTCAATCAAAGAGGGATTGAGAGTAATACGTCGGCACTCACAGCAGCCCCGCATTTCCATAATCCGTCGACATAAACATTACCGCAGCTGCACGATCCCGGTCTAATTGTCAAGCTATTGATGAATCTGATGTTGGTGAAGCAAAGAATCTTTTCTCATCTTACCATAAACTGAGATAATTAGCTACAGCTGTCTCAACTGTCAGAGAGAAAGCCAGCTTCAAAGTTTCTCAGTCTCTGAAGTTATTTCTCTATATTGATTCAGACAAAGACAAATATCAGGCAAGGTAACGTCAAACTATTACACTTTAGCCGTAAAAATGTAAGACAGATATCTTGTCTAATTGGCAGGTCAATGTTCTGAACCTTTAAATCATTTGAGAGATTTTTAGGAGCCGCCATCATTGTTCATCTGACCTAACTAAAAGTCTTTCTGCCGATGCTTCTCTGAGTCGAGCCCCAAACTATTCCCTCACTGCCCTCAATAATGGCCTCAATTTAAGCTTCCCCGTGCCTTACCTTCCCCTTATTTTCGTTTCCCTTTGAGATACCAAAGCTTTTCTCGCTCTGAGCTGCTGGAAATAATCGCAGGACATGAGATGAATAAAAGTTTTGTGTTCTTTTTTTTTGTGGAAGTTTTCCTAGTTTGACTTGCTGTGTTTTGTATTCTTGTGCAGGCAGTCTAGCTTTAACTTGACGTATTATACATGTTTTGGGGGGAAGAAAGCCAGGTGACAGCTCTGATAAATAAAGCTGCTTATACCGTAGGTTCTATGAAAATTCAGAAATTGTATATGAACGATAGATAGAGAGAGCATCAGACCTATATTTGAAGCACTCGTCCCAAACAGACCCACTGTCTGCATGACTGTGAGTAATGTGTGTTTATACTGGCAGGCAATCATGAATATACAGGATGAACATAATATATTCATTCAGGGGAGGTGGAATATACGCTTCATGTGGGTTTTCACCTGGCTGTAACGGAGGAAAAGCACTATATGTGATTGTTAACGTGTGGGCAGATGTAATTTCAGTGGTATTTCCGCTGAACCTGTGATGCTGTCATGTGTATCTAGTAGATAGTAGAAGTGGGATGAAAGGAAGAAAAAGAACAATGTGTAATCACGTTTGTACACCACAACATAAAAGTGAGATTTACATTTTTGCAACGATAAAAGCTGGGATTGACATATTTGCTATTGAAATATTTAGCTTTTAACCTTAAAGTGATTAATTTTTATCCGTTAAATATTTTATGATTTAATGACCGCCTGAGAGCAAAGCAGGAGGGACTCTTTTCGATTCTCAGTCAGATAACTTTGAGACGATCTTGGCCACCCCAAGGCAACAAAGAGTAAACAGAGAGAAGTAATATCAACCAACCAGTGGTGCATCAAATTCCAACATTATTTATTTTGCTATAAATTATTATGTTGTCATCCAGAGAAGTACTAAAGCAAGCAGAGCCAGAACAGAACACTTGCAAGCACCCAATGCTAAAATACTGTACAACTGTTTGCAGTTCTTACAGAATTAGCATTTGTGAATAAAGGTGGAACAATAGAGACTAGCTAAATATGCTCAAAATGTGCAAGGTCAGGAAATGTGCCTCGATACCGTAAGCAAGATACTATGTGAATAATTAACATATTTCATCAAGTACCACTGGGTTCACTGAGAGCACATAGTCTGTAGTTTCCGCTCTCACTTACGCACCCACAGAATTCTCACTGAATGAGTTTGAAGACAGGTGTGGCTGCTCTGAACATGCCCCATTAGCATCTCTCTGCACATATGTCTTTTGCATAGAAGACACGCATGTAATATCACAAGGCCATGTACGTCAGCTCAACAAGATTGGAGTGGAGGGGATTTTCCCCCAGTGTGCAGTGCTGCACCTCCAGCAGCACTCATGACCACGGGGGAGGAGGAGGGGCAGCTGGAATTCCATTTCTCAATGATGAAATTCTTTTCATCATGCCTCTTTTGCATAACAAAGGTGCATAAAATGCATTATATATGGCAACGTGTAACAGAGAACCGCCACAAGAAGGCTGTCTTTCCAACGCAGTCTTCTTTTTCCGGGAAAAATGGCAAAAACACTTCTGCACAATTTCCGCCATTGCCTTTGAGAGGTTAGAAATCTCACCACCTACCACAACCTCAACATGACAAGTGTGCACGAGTCACTAGCCATACGTTTACTGTGATTAGAGTGCTCATGTAATTATAAAAACGAATTCATCCAATGAGTGCAATATGCAAGGATTGCACACGGTTCGCTATTTCTTATTCACACCTATTTGAATGCATTTGTTTAATTTGCTATAGCATTAAAGTCTCATTAACCAATGGCTTGTTTCTTTCGACCCCACACAGTTCAGTGAAGCACAGAGAAGAACCTATAGGTCTGTAATATTTCATCAGAGGCTTTTTAACGCCAATAATAGGGGATGGGATGAAAAGAAGGGCCGTTACAGCTGAGGATCCATGCCAGGTGTCACTCTAATATAATCGAGCCACTAAAGACAAAGAGGCGGCCGGAGGGAAGCCTCTCAATAACGGGCCTGACTAAAGATGACAAGTGGCACAGCAACCTGTGATTGGAGGGACAGAGAGGAGGCTTTAGGGCACCTCACCCCGCACAAATGAAAAGATTCGGTGGATCACGAAGCTCAAAGATACAATAATAATTAAAGTTTAATTAAAAGTAACTGATCTGCGCTGGAAAAATGTAGCAAGTAAAACAATGTACATTTGTTATTCCCTCTGATATCAGCTCGTGTCGAGCCACAGCTTCGACACAAAGAGAAGAGGCAGTTTGTTTTCATGATAAACATTAGCGATGTGGGAGGTAGAGGAGCATATGTGCTGGCTTCACTCAGCTCTTGATGAAGCTCAGCTCTCTGTGCTATACTGGATTTGTCCACGGCTGAACCAACTGTGATCAATAGCTTCAGATGTTCCTCTTTCTAGTTGTGTATCATTAGTATTTAGATCAAGTCAATGGCTGATAAGGTCGGAACAGACTACAGATATCCTGCATACAATAGTCTTGGCAAGCAGTAGATAAAGCAACACATGTATTTTTGTATCGAGGCCTAAATTATGAGGTTAGATTAAAGTTACATATCAAATTAAAACTACAACACATTTGAAAGGTTGAACGTACGTTTTGAAACTTACAAATGGGATTCAAATATTTGGAAATAAGATCTGATTGTCTGAGATAAGTGCTTCAGTCTTTACATCTTTGCAGTGTAACGGGTTCAGTGTAACAAATCTGTGTCACTTAAGTTTTGCAGATATTTAACACTACCTTTTTAAAGAATAAAATCTGCTCCTTCAGCTTTGCATTCTGGGATTTCTTACAAGTTTTTAACAGAGGAAGTTATTTGAAACTGAAAAAGGCAATGTCGAAAGCCTCGGTAGAAGCTCGTGGTTTCTCAACCAATCCTGTGGCTTCCAATAGAATGTCAGCCAATCAGCTGACAGCAATCCATCCAAACGATCCCCTGTCGATACACACGTTCTGAAATCCCAGAATGCAAAACTG